>NC_138031.1:21972709-22572709 GCF_964106645.2 Podarcis pityusensis | reverse complement strand
TTCCTAAATGACCTGGTGGGATGCGGGTTAAACCACAGAGCCTAGGACTTGCCGATCAGAAGATCAGCGGTTCGAATCCCCGCGACGGGGTGAGCTCCCGTTGCTCGGTCCCTGCTCCTGCCAACCTAGCAGTTCGAAAGCACATCAAAGGTCAAGTAGATAAATAGGTACCGCTCCAGCGGGAAGGTAAATGGCGTTTCCGTGCGCTGCTCTGGTTCACCAGAAGCGGCTTAGTAATGCTGGCCACATGACCCGGAAGCTGTACATGGGCTCCCTCGGCCAATAAAGTGAGATGAGCGCCGCAACCCCAGAGTCGGTCACGACTGGACCTAATGGTCAGGGGTCCCTTTACCTTTTTTAAATGACCTGGTATTAGGCTGAGCAGAGAGGTGGCCAAGTTCGCTAGTTACACCAAATTGTTCGTCACACAATATATAGTTAAACTATGGAATTTGCTTCAACAAGATTTGGTGGTGGTCACCGACTTTCAAAGGAAATTAGACAATCATGGACAATAAAGCTATCTTTGGCTACGTATCGACTCCATAATCAGGAGGTTTACCTCTGAATAACAGTTGGAGAGAAACAGTTGGCTTCCTATAAGGCATATGATTGGCTACTACATACAGGATGTTGGATTAGATAGACCTTTGGTCTGACCCAGCAGTTCTTTTCTTGTGTGTGTGTGTGTGTGTGTGTGTGCGTGCGTGGCCACACACACACATGCGCCAATCGGAATAGTAATACTGGGCTAGGTGGCAGCTTCAATAGTCACAAGAGAAATGAAAATGTTTCCTTGTTATGTTTACAAATGTACATTATCAGCATGCTATTGAACTTTTCCCATGATTCCAAAGATGACTTTAGTTTTGTTTTGCATCAGCACTGAGCCCTTTGCTCTGTGAAATGCTTCTTTATTTTTCTGCAAGCATATGCACTCTACTCCACTGCATCATTCAGAAACACAATCAATGAACTTCCTGCTTCTGTCCACAATAAGAACATCCTGTCAGCATCTAATTAACAGGGACCATTTTCTGAACTGAGACAGGGGCTCAGCTGACTGACTGACCAGGTGACTCACACAAAGCAAAGCATAGTGTGTGTGCGCGTTTTTTTAAAAAACCAACATGAAATAAAAACATAGGGTCAAAACACATGATATGTGAAATATGTTATTTTAGTTCACATATATTTAAAATAACAGGAAAGAAAGAGGCAGAAGGGGCCTGATCAGGTTTAAGACTGGTGAATGAGGTTTAATATTTTACCAACATTGGTTCTGACAAAAATTGGTCCCTCAAAAGCTACTATTTGCCCTGAGAGGGAAGCTACAGGGGACCGCTATTGTCAGGACTTTGGTGCAAAGGGATAGATGTTTAAAGCCCCTCTACCAACACGCTGCAGTCTTGACCTGTTTAGGGAAGTTTCTAATGTTTGATGTTTTATCGTGTTTTTAAAATTCTGTTGGGAGGCACCTAGAGTGACTGGGGAAACCCAGCCAGATGGGTTTTTACCCAGATGGGTTCAAACAACAACAATTATTATTATTAACCCTGATCCCTCCATAATTATTGTTTTTTTAAAATATATCTGTGAAACGCAGTTACACTTTTCACATGTTGTATCGATTTGCCTATAGGGGTTCTTTACCGCCGAACCACAGAATATCCGATTCACGTTTGTTCCAATTTAGTAGTAAACAGCAGGTTTTCTTGGGGAAAGCAGTGGGACAAGAAAAGCAAGCAAACCAACCAACCTCCCAGACCTGTGATTTGAACTCATGGGACAAATGGAAACGTGAATGGGCCCTTAAATGTTGTTCTCCAGTAGCTCCTGCAAAGGCTTTGGCAAACCTCTCCCCTTACTTTGCATGCCTTTCCTTTGGAATTTTTGTCACTAATTCATTCAGTGCTGATGCTTTGGTATGTTCAGTTGATATTGTTGCCAAGCCTACTAGTCTCTTTGCAACATTGTTGAGTGTACGTTGTCATAAGTTTGAGCTTTGAGAAGCTGTGTTCATCACTTTCCACTAACACAGGAAGTGTGGGAAGTATCCTTGGAGCAAGAAAAACATTAGGCACATTATCCAGGTGTTTTTGTTGTAGTATGAAGAGTACTCCTTGTGGTGGCATAGACTTCGGAAATTTTCAGGCTATTACTGTAAGTTCATAAGTCATAAAAGTACCTGTAGTCTCGTTTAATGGAACAAATCCAAATTTTCCACTCCTTAGGTATTTAAAGAGGGGTGGGAAATTTTCATTGAGTATGTAGAAAATAATTGTTCACAGATGAAAATGCTGGCAATATTAAGGAAAATTCAACAGCATAACATATTTAAAAGTGATGCAAGATAGGAGAACTGAAGCAGATGGATATATTAAAATATGCAGGAATGGTAGATAAACTAAAAGAACCTTGGAAGGGGAAGGAAGGAAGTCATTGATTGTATGGTATAATTAATGAAAGATGTTTAATTTGAAATGTAAAATATGAAAATTTTATCATTTGAAACAAATCCCAATAAATGTTCTCTTACGATAACCTCAGGCTCAGACATCTCATTATCAAATGGTTTGATTACATGAACATAACGTACAATCATTGTCATTTGTTCAATATGACTCACATCAGGTATGCAGTCCAGAATAACTGAATAGTATTTGGCTGAGTTTGCATGCACTAAAATGTACTGCTTTATAGCACCTGCTAGAAGCTGTATAAGCTCATTTTGGATATCTTTCCCTAGGTAGCGAACCATTGTTTCTTGCTCTTTAACTCTATGCAAAAGTTGATTCATGATAGGATCAAAAACGGCTAGATATTCTACGAAAGAAAAATTCATTGCCAGCACTGTACAACTTTTCAGCTTCACCACAGAATGCCAATTTTTGCATGCCAAGAACTCTGACCAAAGCATTCAAGTGTCCCAAGATTTGTCACCAATATTATTAGTCTTGCCCGATTTTCGGCTGCTTAATATCATCAGTTGTTTTTCCTTTAGATAAGCACAGTTCAATTTTTTTCAAGGTCTGATAGTTTTCTAAATGGTCAGAATTCCTCTCATGTGAAAACAGAATTGCTCCAATGTTCTTCCAGTCTTTTGAACCTGTTTCTTGTAGGGTTGATGTACTATTTCTTTTTGCTGAACAACTTACAGCAACCCCCCCAAAAAAACCCATATCTTTTGAGACTGAATATAGTCTCCCTTTGTAGGGTACAGTATAAAATATTCTGTTTCTTAGTCTTTGGGGAAATCATGTGATACCACTTTGCTATAGGTGCCAACTCCCTGGGGCCCTGGGTGCCTGAATACCCACAAAATTTCCCATGAAGAGGCCGGGCACCCACAATTTTTGGTGCCAGGGCCATGCACACTGCATGGCACCCATGGCCTGGGGCACCCACCATAGAATCATAGAATCATAGAGTTGGAAGAGACCACAAGGGCCATCGAGTTCAACCCTCTGCCAAGCAGGAAACACCATCAGAGCACTCCTGACATATGGTTGTCAAGCCTCTGCTTAAAGACCTCCAAAGAAGGAGACTCCACCACACTCCTTGGCAGCAAATTCCACTGTCGAACAGCTCTTACTGTCAGGAAGTTCTTCCTAATGTTTAGGTGGAATCTTCTTTCTTGTAGTTTGGATCCATTGCTCTGTGTCCGCTTCTCTGGAGCAGCAGAAAACAACCTTTCTCCCTCCTCTATGTGACATCCTTTTATATATTTGAACATGGCTATCATATCACCCCATTGTGGGGCCTAGTTGGTACTCCTGCAACCTGCAGTGGTCCATGCTGTATGATAAACTGTTGCAAATTATCACAATAGTTTTGTCCATTTAAAGAGTCGGGCACAATACCATCTTTTTCAGACTTTGCAGTACTCTCACTTTTCTTGACATCCTCTTTTTCCTCTGTGTGTTTTCCAGAAATATCTCCAATTTGCAAATCTTCTGTCTTTATTATTTGTAGTAGGAGCACCATATCTAGCTCCCTCAGTGCTAGTTTCAACAACAGTATACAGTGATTGTTTGCTTGTGATTGGCTGTGGTGATCTTTGTTTTCGTGTGTGAGTGAGGTGGGTGGGTGATTTGGATCAGGTTAGCCATATTGATTTGTATGCTGTTGGTGGATTATTGTCATTGTCCTGTTGGGCTGTGTATGTGATAAAGGGGAGCCATACCGGGGTGAAGGCGTCTTCTTCTGTTTGTCCCCGTGTCAGTTTCCGTTTCTTAGTTAATTTTTCTAGTAGGGCTGTTTCCCATACTACAAACTCTACATACATTAAACATAATAGAAACACCACCACCCGACCCCACCCCCATCCATCTTCCCTCTCTCCACCCCCCCTTTCTTTTTTCCTTTTTTTCTTCTCCCCCTAATGCCTCAACAAATGAAACGGATTTGTAAAAATGTTACACGGAAAAAAAAAATACGAGGCATTACACTTCTGTAAAACAAGAAAATCCTTAATAAAATATTTTTTTAAAAAAACAAAAAACAACAGTATACAGTGGTACCTTGGGTTACAAACGGTTTGGGTTACAAACACTTCGGGTTACAGACTCCGCTAACCCGGACGTAGTACCTCAGGTTAAGAACTTTGCCATAGGATGAGAACGGAAATCACGTGCTGGCGGCGCGGCGGCACCAGGAGGCCCCATTAGCTAAGGTGGTACCTCAGGTTAAGAACGGACCTCTGGAACGAATTAAGTTCATAACCAGAGGTACCACTGTAGTCATATGCTTGTTCTTCAATTGCTTTCTGTGCACAAATATATTTCAGAAAGAACACCTCTTGCTTTACTTGCTCCTTACTTTTTATTCCTTTTGTTTCTGGTACTGAGTTCCAGATGGTTGTTTTGTATCAGCCATCGCTCACTAGAAAAATGAATACACTTTCTAAATAAGATTAAGATATGACTGGAAGATTTAAAATTAAGTGCATTTTCACAATCAATCAATCAATCAATCACATAACCTCTAATCAACTGTATGGTCTAACAGTTCTAATATATGGATTACTTCAAAAATGATAAAATTCTTCAAAATATAAAAGTGAAGAAAAATATTATCAGAAGTTCAGAAGATATAACAAAATCTAATCTGTTTAAAATTGTGCCACTCAAAGGTCAGTACTGTGCCCCTCTGAGGTCAGGACTCAGGCCTTAGTAGGCTGCCTAGATTGCCTAATGATAGCATCTCTGAGGTAGCTAGTGTATTGCTTTCGAAAAGTTGCTAGAATACAGCTTCTTATGCTCCAGCAAATCCAGCTGATAGTCATCAAGCCAGTGGAGTGTTCTGTGTTCTCACTATGATTATCCAGTCTTAACAACTGAAAAGGTATGTAGGGAAGGAGGTAGTCTTTCAGATATTTGCAACTTAAAGGCTCAGAACCTTGAATTGATCCCATAAATGAACTGGGAACCAGTGAAGCTAAGTTAAAACAGGTTAAATGAGTTCTAAATGGAACCCCAGCCAGTAATTTGCCTGTTCCGTTTTGAGGGCAGCCTGTGTAGAATGAGTTGCAATAATGGATGCATTTGTTCCTCATTTCCATCTGAGGCAGGTGTCTCAGACTATCTGTTGTGACTTGCTCTAGAGGACTACCTGTTTGTGTGGTCACCGTGGGAGCCATGTGTGTAATAAAAGTTGTTTTGTGAGTTCTGCAGGTATAGCATAACTTCTCCCAGTCTTTTACAGATGTGAACCATCCAGGCCAGTAGTACTGACTTTGGACTATTTGGGATAGCTTCTCTATTCCCAAATATACTCCTGCTTTGCTGCAGTTTAGTGCTTCAAAGATATTCAGGACCGATCCTTGTGGAATCTATTAGTGTATGAAAAGTCATGCTTCTCAGTGCCCTTTGACACCTAACTAGTAGCCCTTGCTATAGCTATAAATCAGGCAAAGCCTCTTTGTACCGAAGCAAATTTGGGTTACATGGTGCCTCAACATGGAACTCTTGCAGGGTCCTCCCGCCTTTCAGCTTCTTAGGCATGGAATAATTGAATCCATGACTTGGGCTTCTTTTAAGGCGGTGGCTCCATCTCCTCCATCATCACCATCATGAGATTTCTCCTTCCCTTCCAGCAGTGGTTTCTCCTGGTGTCAGGGTTATGATTAAAGTATCAGTATGTTTTCCCATGGCCCCGGAGTCCTTGTTAGCATCATCTAGAATTGACCATCTGGACAGAACATGAGAATTTTTGTGTTGTTTTCTTGTGCAATGCTTAATCTGGTACTGGAACTGAGCCAGGTGTTCAAGCCAATGTGCCAACTGTCCCTGTGGCTCATGGAAGTTATGAAGCCATTGAAGTGAATTATGATCTGCCCTTAGCAGGATTCCCCCCCCCCCCGAGGATATGTTGAAAATCTTAAGTAAATGTCACTATAGCCAGCAGTTATAGTGGAGTGGAGTGGTTTCAACTTTACTGAGGATTCTGCTAGCATATGCAGCCATTCTCTCCTTATTACACCATCTTGTTATATTAGGACCACACCAATACCAGTCACTGACATTTGTACCCTGAATAAATGTTAGGTGGAAGGCCTGGGTAACCCAGAAACAGCCTTTGCTTTAACTTTAAGAACACTTCTTATTAAGTTCTACTGGTACATTTGCTCTTTCTCTGATAATTTGTGTAATTGCTGGACAATTGTGGCAGTTAGCAATAAATAGTGTATAATAAAAACTTAGATAACAATACTCCATACCTTAATGATTGACTGCGGTGTTGCCTGAGATCAAATGGCTTCTACTTTGCCAGGGTCTATTGTATCCCATCTTTGGAGATTATACGATGTAGGTATCTTACTGCATTTCAAACAAGTAGCAGTTTGCTTCTGAAGTACAGGCTTAATTTTCAGCAGGTGTTCTTCAAAAGATCTCCCAATGACAATTATGTCATCAATATATACTAGGAAATATATGTCTTGTAGGTTTACCAAGACAACAACCACCAATCTTTGAAATATCCAAAGAGTGCTAGAATCCAAAAGGCATAAAATTATAAAAATCCCTGCTTGTTAATAGCTTCAGTCAGTCATCAGGGCTTCCTTCTACTTACCAGTAGCCACTGGCCATATCCAGGATGGAGAATCAATATACACTTGCAAGTAGGTCTAGGGCAGAGGTGTCAAACTCAAACTTGCAGCGTGTAAGCTGTATCTGCCCCTTCCCCCAACAATTTAGCATGTTTTTAAAAAATATATTTTTCTGTAAAAAAACTTCCCAGCAGGTGGCACTGTTGAGTTCCACCTTTGCGCCAATGAAAGGAGAGAGTTCAGTGTGCAGTGGGTGTTTATGTCATTTTTTTTGTCTTTGCAAAATCTTCCCCTTTCCCTCTAGTATGCATGGGTGTAGCGTGTGTGTGTGTGTGTGTGTGTGTGTGTGTGTGTCAGCCACCCCTCTAAATAAAGTAAATAAATAAAAATACTTGGCTGGCTAACCTGTTGTGTCGCTGATAACTCGGTTCTGTCCCCACAATAAATCCTGGCTATGCCCATGCTAGTATGGTGCCAATATTTGGCTATATTGCTAGTACTTTGGCAGCAACATTTTCATAACCACCACAACTGAATGGAATGCTCCCAGATTTGTCCCCCAATGCACAACTTGAGATTCTGTTGTCACACTAGACATTAGTGCTGGGATATAGTCTTTCTGAATCCTGCCTATGGTTTGGGCAACAAGAAATTCATGTTGGCCTAATGATATGCCTTCTTCTCACTCCCACCCTCTTCCAAGTATATTTCACTTTTTGAGGATATTGTTTGTTGCATTGTAACTCTTTATCTCTACTTTACCTCATAATGGGTGTCGTGGAAAGCATTTTATCTTTCCAGAAGTGGCTGGTACAGTTCTGTGAAGCCACACTCCCAACACTGGTGTTGTTACTGCTTGCTGGTATGGTTTAAGCGTGGGGTCGTGGTGAGTTTGGGACTGTGTGGGCACACTGATAGGAGTACCAGATTGGCTATGACGGGGCACCCATAGAGCCCTAATCTTCCTGATGTCCTGCCTGGGTAGCATGCAACAGTGCCAGTGTTGGGAAGTTGGCTCAATAGTACTGCTCCACCTGCTGGCTGCTCCTGTATCCTACACAGTACAAAGGTCCTTAAAACTCAGGTCAACATCATACTGATTAGGGGAATTCAGTTCCCACTATGCTTCTTTGAAAGCTGTGACCAAACATTCACAAGATAGACAACATGTCTAGGATGCTGGTGGTTTGCCATATTTACATGACTCTGAACATAGTCTGGTTTGCAAAGACTTCAGTTTCTGCCAGTCATCTTTAGTGGTGCTTTCTAGAATTGTGCATACACAAGGAAAATGCCCCAGAATCAATCAAAATATAAGATGGAGGTCTATTAATTTACCATAACTTTTATTTTGACTCTATCCCATTGGTTTGCAGGATATATTAAGTGAGGCTTGCCAGTCGTCTCATAACTCTCACCTGGTGAAGTTTCCTGGCATCTTTAAATTACATTGCTGTGGTGCTCCTGTTTAAAATGATATTTCCTGCTACATTTTCAGTAAAAGTCTTCTAATTCTTTTCTCCCAGGAATCTGTTTGTGGTGGTGTGCTTTGTCCCATTGGCCTGCCCTCACGTTTTCTGCCTCTTTGGGTCTGCATGGTTTTCTTGCTGCTTTCAGTTTGCTGATAACATGCTACACACTACATTGCTTTCATGTATTTATCAACTCTGGGAGTTTTGACTTTTCTATAGCTGCAGCAGTTTCTGCTTTCACCTCATGCACTTTTGCAGTTGAAGTGGTGGTGTTATCAAGTGTTTTTTGGGCATGTTTAACGTTGAGACTATCTCAGTGACTTCCTTCATATAGAGAGCTTTTTCGATTTCCCTCAGCTACATGGGCCATAAAGTGACTTTTAGCGAGGAAGCTGCCATTATAGTCTGGGCAAATCGGCAGACTAGAGTCTCAGGGAATATCCAAAATTTTGGAGAGGTTCCTTTTCTGCTTGCCTCTCATTACTGACAGGTGCTTGATTCTAATAAGGAAGCATCTGCTCAAATACAGCGGCAACATGTGGCTAATGAATGTAATAAATGTATTATTATTGGTAGCAGAATGTCATCCAAAATTTCCAATTTCCAAATAATATCCAAATAATAGATATGTCAGTCCATAACCAAAGAGTAGTCAACGTAATGAGTTACTGGCGAGGAACACCATGATGCAGGCAGGATGCCTTTCAATGTCCAAGAAGTATTGTAGTGGGTGCTCCAACGTAACGAATTCAATAGCAATCAGCAAACAAGCAGAACTGTATATCTGGATTGGATCAACTGTTTTGAAGATGAATCTTCATCAGCTGATGATGAAATTAAATACATTACATACAATGAATGCTAACAAAAATAAAACTGAGCAACCTGCATAATGAATAAATAATAAATAAGGAATACATACCAAGTAATTTTTAGAAGAACTTAGTTATTCACAGGTGTGTCAAATAACAAATAATTAAGAACAAAGTAAGAAAATTTAAAGGTACAGTATATCCAATCTGGCATCACAACGCAAGCTGAAACCATAAAGTTATTGCAACACAGGGGTTTGTTTTTGTCACTCTAATCAGGAAGCAGGCAGGGATAAAGACAAAACAAAAACATAAATAAAAATAAAATAAAGCAGACAGGTGTGCACACACACAGACTTAGAGGTAGACAGACACATACAGGCAGTGACTTTAAGAGTGAAAAACAGCATGTCCCCCTCTTCTGTGGAAATGCTGCCTCTTACTCTTAAAGATCAGGCAACATTTTTATTATCTTTGATCTTGGCGTTGTTGGACCACAGCGCTAAGGTAGGAGAGAAACATTTGCCTGCTGCCTTTTACTGTCAAAGAACAGGAAGAGGCTTAGGAATCTAAGATGTTAGCACTGAGTGCTTAGATTGGAGTAAGTAGATCATGTGATTGACTAGTGATCATGGTTTGACCAAAATGGCTTCAGAGGCCAAATTCAGAAGCCCGGTGGGTCTAATTAAGCCTATGAATTGGAGCCCCCCCCCCACTTGCTGCGATGCATTCTGAACTGAGGTGTAGGTTTGTAGATCCCTTTGTGTTAGGCCTCTGAATATCTTTTGGGCTTTGCCTTGCAGTAGAAAATCAAGGAAATGAAGCTTGATGGCCTTATTCCAGTTATTTGTGTGTGTAACTCATTCAGCGTGATTTTTCCAGCTGACCCAGCTTTGACTATTTCCATATCCCTCTAGCATGAAAATAAGCTGCTGTAGTAATTGTCTCCATTGCCCTGTGCAATTTCACCAAAAAAACCTCAGGGGTATATTGAGTAGCAGATGGTATGGTGGGGTAACGGTGTTCATTCGACCTTCCAAGAGCTGAGTGGCTGCTGCTTACCAAGAAGGAGACGGAGCGGCAAGATGGCAGGGAGGCTGGTGTGGCGCAAATACACCTGCAGGAGTGCCATATAGCCTCCACCAATGGATTTGCACTGCATCAGCCTCCCTGCCGCCTCTCCCTCAGATCAGTAGCTAAAGGTACTTCATCAGGTTCAAAAATCACACTGACTTGTATCTGAGAATTAACAGTTGATTTGGTGGGGTAGGTAAAGAGGAAGACTTGGTGCCACTTTAGGGGATGGTATGATAAAAGTACTGGTTTAAAAGTGAAACAGTCTAGACTTTCCTGTTCATTAGTTCAGCTTCAGCACTAAGTGAGGCTCCACATCTTCAGGGCATTTCCCAGAGAGTCACTTTAACTAGCGACAAACCCAAGGCTACCTTTCTATCTAAACTGCTAGCATGGTTCTTCTTTTCACATTTTGAGTCCCCACTGGTGCTTCACTAGCCTTCCTACGCCTGCTCCCAAGCTACATTATTTGTTTGTTTGCTTGCTTGCTTAAGTTGATTTCCCACCTGTCACCCTAAGGTCCCAGGTTGGGTTACATTAATTTAAAACCAATATAAAGCACCTTGCAATAACAAAAATAGGATGGATCCTAAAAACATACATCTAAGGTGTCAAAGGCTACAGTAAAGACTTATTGTCTGTTTTCTGTCTTTCTCCCTGCTTTCCCTCCCTTTTCCAGCAATACAACTCTGTTCCCTAGGTCAGATATACAGCTCACAGCAGAGACTGTTGAGAAACGTAATTCGACAGTCTCATGCATTACATTACACCTGGGCACTGATCATGCTGGCTGGGAATTGAAGCATTGCCCTCAAGATCCCTTCTAACTCTACAATTCTATGATCCTAAGTCCAACAAAATCTGAAGGGCAGCATGTTGGCAATACTTGCCATGCTAGCTCATAGCATCATGTACAAGCAACAATTGGAATTTTACATCCTCTTAAGGAGCTTCAATTTCCTACATTTCTGAGGCAGCAGCATGGGACACATTTGGCACTTTTTGTACAGGAAGAGTGACTGGATTTCAGTAAATGAAGACTAGCATGACCTAGCATAGCCTTCCCTGAACTGGTGCTCTCAGATTGGGGAAGGCTGACCTAGCATATGGTATGGCTCTAAACATACAGTGTTTAGAATATTTTGCTTGCAACATTGTTAATGAAACATTGAATTTTTAAGACATTTCATATGAAAAATATAAATGGAAGTTGTCTGTTAGATTTGAGAATGCTTTGTTAAACTAGGGAATGTGTTAACTAGTCTTGTTCACACTTGTTTGATTAGATTTCATGTGGAGGATGAAATTTAGCTTTTATCTACTTGCTCTTAGGATTCGTACACCGTTGTGTGCTTCTGATGATTATTGCAACAAGGATCATCACAGGCTGAAAGCAGTTTGAAGCAAGCATTTCATCACAAACTTAATGTATTTACTTTACAGAGAAACAGAGAGATTACTTAGTGATTAACTCTTCTACAAATATGTGAAGAGATGCAAAATACTTGCAATTTGTTCTGTTTAATTAAATTTTTTAAAATATTTTTATTTGTAGCCCTTTTTATTGTTTATAGTGACTAAAATAATGTTAAATTTAATATATTAGTTTATGGTTCAATATATGCTGTAGGTCACATAGCTAATTAAAATAATTAATTTTCATTATTTAAATTAATTCTGTTGAAAGAACTAGGTGTTCATTATGAAATGTCACAACAGTAATTAAGAATTTTACGTGTTTTTTATTTTATTTTATTTATTAAATTTGTATACCATCCTTCATCTGAAGATGTTTGTGATATTGTAATAATATCATTAGCCTAGTGGAAAACTTGTCTAGATACAAGTTTTGGCAAGTGAACAGGGAAATGACAGCATTCTTTCTGTTGCCTGTCGAGTGAGAGGGTGAGGACTGCAGATAGGATTTGTGTTCTAGTACACTGCACTCAGCTGCACAAACTTATTTTTTTAGGGTGAAAGAAGAACAAAAACCACAAGCGACACAGTAAGTAAAAAAATCTTAAAAGTGTAGTGGGCTTGACTTCTCTACCTTTGCCATATTCTGCTTTCTGCACCTTTTGATGGTATTAGGTTTCACTAATATCTGATAGGCTGCTGGTAGTCATCTGCTTTCTGATTGGCTTGTAAGAGCTGCTTGCGGCTTCTTACTTCATCCACATATTAGCTGGATGTAGTTTCTTGCTACCTGCTTCTGGACTATTTAAATGTAAAACTTTATTTCCCCTTACATCCTATTAGTGGCTGACTTAATTGCAGTGAACATTCCCATTGGCTTTAGCTTTTCTGCCTTTATATGACTATTATTATTGGGTAAGAAAGCATTTATGCTAGTGTGATTTTATTTGGTTATTCAGTCACATTATTTGCTTATTTAAACAGGTGGTTTCCCTTTAGTGGGATCACTGAGCTGGTAAATAACGTTCTTCAGCCACAGCAAAAACAACAAAATGAAAAGGAGCCCCAGACGTAAGTAAGCCGCTATCTGTAGACTAAGTACTGCTGTAGCATTAAAACATACCACAGAGTATGTTTAAATAATATATAACATCCTTATAAGAGCATCTTTCAAATTGAGACTGCAATCCTGTGCATGCTTGCTGGGTAGTAAATCTTGCTGAACTCATTGTGACTTACTGCTCAGTTAGCATCTATAGGATTAGCTATATAACTGATTCTGCTTTTCAATCTTTAATTGGCAAAAGGAAATTGAACCTGGCTTTAGGTTTGGTTGGTTAGGAATGCTTCCTGCTCTGTAGGGGACCAGCTTCTTTCATGAACTTCATGCGCAGAACTCCTTCAAAATTAAGATGACTGATATGCATGAAGAGCTTGAATTTTCAGATCAGTTGTGTGAATGCCCCTGATAATTATTTACACATATTTACCTACATCATCACTGTGTCATTCCTTTACAATATCTGTCAAGTTGCAAGGCAGATATTGTCTTCTGTGTTTACCATCATGCATAAATGGATTTCCCTTAATGAGAACCATATGAAAAAATGGCTCATTTTTTAATTTAAAGATGTGATGGTTGTGACAGAAATGGCAAAGTTCGGAGACTCAGACTTAAGCTTAATCTAGTGTTAGAGAATTATACATCAAGGATATTAAAAACTGAACATATAAGGTTACATTGAGTATTACTTTTAAGTTAATTTAAATGGCGCTCTCTCTCCCTTATGTCAACCAAATAACTATTCTGAAGCATCAATATTATTTATTTATCTGCTAGTAATACAAAGGCTAAAGAGAAATGGAACAAAATGTTTTCCCCATCACACCTCTACTGGCGTGTGAGAGTTGTCCTTGGATCTTCCTGAACATGGTTGATTGTATTGTATTATTACTTGGGCTTTGCAACTTGATTATTGTATTTAAATAATTTTTTATAGTTAAAAATCCAGGCTGTGAATTAGAGTCCAACATGCAGGTCGTGTACTTATTGTTTGACTGAGACAAATAAAAGTTCTGTTTGTTTTCTTGCTATACAGTGGAGAAGCCTCAATTTAATGTTATTGATTTAATGCAAAGTGATTCTTTTGAAAGCCTCTGAATATCTTTTAGTGATTTTTTTCATACTGAATTTATTTGAAAATCTTTTGTTTTCTATAAATTTGATTATAACTTTATCACTGAACTATCCTTCTAACTTTTGCCATTCCTTAAGGTCTGTTTTTTTTTTTAATTGATTCTTAATTTCAAATAACAAAACATACCCATACAAGGAAAACAGAGCTTAGTAACTGCACAGAAAAGAAAGAAAAATAGTGGCTATGGCTGTAGTTTTAGATGTTTCAAGAACGGCAATCAAATGAAAATGTCTCTCCATAAGTTTCCATAAGTTGATGAAGGATTAAAAGTGTGTTCGATTGTCTTAACAAAGTCAATAAAAGGATACCATGTCGTATAGAAGGTGTGATTCTTCCACTTGATCAATATTCATTTTGTGAAATGGTTAATTTGTTCAAAGCAAGATATCTCATACCTAGGAAATCCAGGCCTCAAAAAGATTTGCATTTAAAGTTTTCCCATTGTTTTGCAACCACTAATGTAGCTGCAGTTAATAAATGGGGGATGAAGTCATTATCGGTTATGTTATTAATCTGAGGGGTAAAATAAGATAATAGGGCTTATTTTGGGTCTGGTTGTAGTGATTGCCCAATCATTTAAATTAATTAGTTGAAAAACTTTCTCCCAAAAGGGAATAATTTTGAGGTTGAATCACCACATGTGTGTACTAGAGAGCCAAGGAAATTGCATTCCCACTAGCAAAGGTTGAATGTGTTGTGATTAATTCCATATAGTCTGTCTGGGCACATGTACAGCAATGTGCTATCTTTAAAGCATTTTTATGACTATTTCAAATTTGCTGACCCTGTACCTTTGGAAGTACCTCGTGAAGTGTACCAATCTCCACCTCTGCATTGGAGGAAGGATTTTGTATCAGTATTGTGTTTCCTTTTTTTATTTATTTAATGTGTGCCTTGTAAAAAAAAAAAGTCTAGGTTACCTCACTTTAAAGCAGACCATATCCCTCTTCTTTTATTTGGTGTACTCAGGTCATTTACGTTGCAAGTTATTTCAGCTAAGTGTGGCACTATAAGATTAATTTAAAATTACACAGCATCTACCAGGCAATAGATCTATTATGCATCATAGTAATTTCAGTGTTATTATCATATTCCATCAGCACAAAATAAAGATGCCATTAATTCCAACAGGGATTAATTTCAACATTCAAACTCTCCCTCCCCCTGCCCTAATCCCCCAACCTTCCCAACAGAATAATCCCTACACCTCTGGTTGGGAGCAGAATAGTCCATCTCTTCCTTCATGCGCCAAGTGCTCATGAATTAAGATGAAATTGGGGGTATACCAACAGCTTCCATCAGAGCTGTGAAACAAAACATACATTACGATGATAGTTCAGGAATATTAAACCAGAGCTGTAAGCAAATATATCTGCAGAGGCAGATTTGGGGCAGTGCAACCGGTTCCGCCACACTGGACACCAAGCCTAGGAGGCTCCAAAGGATGTTGCAACTGTGATGTAGTGTATTGAACAGAACTGAAGGTGAAATGTGGCCTTACACAGGGTCTCACTAAAAGAAAGACCTAAGTTTGCCCTGATGTACGTTGGTTCAGATTGCTAAAACTGTAGAATTAAAATATTCAGAAATATGAGACTAACTACGGGTTGAAATTAACTACTCAACAATCACATGGTGTTAATTCTTTCTTTAGAAAAGCATTTTAGCGTGTCTGGCATTTCCAGTTTGTTTTATAAAACCACATTCCTAAGCAACTTGGAAGTTCCCTTGAAATTAGTTGTTCTTAATGCCCTATGGATTAATTGTGGAGTTAGATAAACACGTAATCTTATTTGTTTCTATGTTAAGAATTCTTAATGACTAAAATCTGAATCTTGTATGAGCTGATGTGATATAAACAGGTTTATGTAGTTGTTACTTGTGCCTCTTGAAACTGGTAGCATGTAAGGCAACCAACGAACAGTAGGTGGAGCCAGAACCAATGACAAGCAGAGTTAACCCATTTTAGCTTTGTTCTCTGAATATTATGCTATGTACGAGGGCAGGGCCAAGACATTTTGGCACCTGAGGTGAACCATAAACTCCCACCTCCCTCCCCACGAGGGAAGAAGGGGCGAGTGAAGATCTACATCAGTAACAAGGTGGGGCACAGTAAACATCTATGTTGGGATCTGCTGTCCCTGTGAATACTGCCGTCTGAGGCGGTTGCCTCACCTTGCTTCCTGGGTGGGCTGGCTCAGCTATGTGCAGTTGCTCTTATTTTTATGTATAAATAAAATGGATTGTCACACCTATCTGTATTTTTGGATTCTCCATGGGGCCATGGCTATTGGGATTCTCATGATGAGCCCATGTACTTCCAAAAGAACCACTAGACCATGATCTGCTAAGGTGATAATCACACATATGGGGAGTAGTGCAGTATTGTGCTTCCTGTCCTGTCCCTGATCTGTATGTTTAGCTGGAAGTCCAAACAGAGTCTGTGTATATTCAATTATACATGTTTAAGTTCTGCATGCAGGATCTGAGATGTATTTTTGTAAGGTTCATAATGTCATAGAAAGAAACTACACATGTTCACCTTGTACATGCATGTGTTCTATTCATTTCTTGGATGTGTGGAGGCCAGGCATGAGGATTCTGCTTCTATTCCATGTATTCAGTGAACATTGTTTGAAAAGGGCTAAGGTCAATGAACAACATGAATAATTGTACTAAATAGAGAAGAATATATATAGCTAGCAGCAACTGGTTTGTGGATTATGTTTTTATTATTTGGAATTCTCAAGGAAACCTTCTTGCTTCTTGCCTCTGATCTTTAACCACATTGGCCCCATCGTACCTTTCCTATTTTGTGGTATACATTCCAGCCAACGTTCTCTTATTGTGATGTTGCATGTAGGTTCCAAACTAAAGGAATAATATATACCACCTTATTGTTAATATTCAAAGCTTTAAGGCCCTGTTATGGTTGTGCTTGTAGTTCCACGACCGATTTTCTCATCAGAGTTTTTGTTAATGCAAAGTAGCTGCAGGTGACTTGAAGTGGGGATTTTGAGTGGTGAACCATTTTTCTCATCAATATGCCGCTTCAGCTGCTTTTTCTCCTGAATGGGAAAAGATATGGAGATCCCATATTCTCACCCCCATGGGTGGTTGTGTGGGAGCTTGCTTTCTTCAAAGAAAGGATCTGGGAAAGAAAGTAGAGTAGAAAACTTTATAAATTTGGAATATCATGTTGTGTGTTTAAGTGTGAACTTAAAAAGTGCGAAGTAGCCCCACATATGTGCATTAAAATATTATGATATTAGACTTATGCAGGCCAGACTCCCAAAGCTATAGTGAAAGCAGAGAGTTGGAGCCATATGTCTGTGGGTCAGTAACCAAATAGCAATGTTGTGTTCTGATTAGTCGAGACAATTCTATTCAGTGTAATATAATGAGATTCCTCCTGGCTTTCTTTTCTTGGCTCACAATGGTGCCTATCACTTTGCCAAAAAATGTGTATGTTTTCTATTCTGGCTCCTAGGCCTAACCTATACATTTAGAGTCTCAGCCCTGAGACATCATTGCTGACGGTACTTCTACGGATTTCCTCAATAAAAAGCCAGAGTGGGAACTAGTAGGATTATCCAGTGTTGTCAGTATTAGCTGTGGAAATACATGTGTTGCTAACAGTGAAAGGAAGATACTATATGTGTTTAATTATATCTTTCAGCTGTGCCAGTAGCTTACCCATATTATCTTGGGCCATGTTCATTGACCATGCCTAATATGCATTGGTATTATGTCATCATATGCCCTCCCACAGTTCATTTATGAAAACAAAAACACTCTTGTGTACTTATTTTCACAACCAGGCTGTTAGTGTGACCTACCCGCATTACACATTACTGTAAGCTCTTCTCTACCTGCTGCACACTACCTGTTGTATTCATTTACGTGATATATTCTGCTTCAGTTTAGTAATTTTTGGGTGGCAATCCCATACACAATTACTTCAGGGTAAATTCCCCATTGAACTTTTCAGGACTCACTCTTGAGTAAATCTGCACAGGGTTGGGCTTCTGAATCTTGTGATTTAATATCAAAGAGATTTATTTATTATTTTGGTTAGAAACAGATATTTTCCTGTAATATCTCATCAAAAGTTCTAACTGAACTTCACAAGCTGTAGTGTATTATGTGTAGTACCTGGATCATATGGAACTTTCTCTGGTTTGTAGAGAGGAGAGGGACAAGCCTGTATTCAGTCACTTGAACACTCTTACCAGCTTAGTAAATATTAGAACCCTGTATGTCTGCGTGTTTCTGGATCATCAGTTTATTGAAATTTGTGCTGCTTTGTTTGTGGGGAGATTAAGAGCAGAATGGCTAGTTAATGAGCATTCATTCTTATTTCGTTGCAGAGAGGTTAGATGACATTGTGTCAAAGCAATGTTATCCTACACATTACAGTGCATTTCCCCACCACTTTTTGTATCTCAGAAAGTCTCCCCCCCCCCCGAAACTGGCACTGAGTCTATCACCCTTACCTTCCATACTAATAAATGAGTTTATAGAGAATCAACTGTATTCTACTGTAAACTTACAAATCTGGTTTCAACAATAGATGCTGCATGTGGTCAACTGCCTGAAAGTTGGGCATATAATTTCATATAACCAGGTGACAAGATTGGCTATGTTTCAATATCTGCAACTTACACACATTATGGAACAATTAATAGTTAAATATAGACCACCCTGTTGAAATACTAATTTTGAAAGTATAATGATATATGCTAATGTACAGAAAATACCTCTTACCACTTTGGCAGCAGTTGTGGTCTGGCATGGCTGTAGGCAAGCCGGGATTGGGCATAGGCCTTCCTGTACAGCTGGCTGGTGTCATCATGAGCCTTGGCCAACCATGGGGAGTGTCAGGACTCTCCTTAATTTCAAAGTCAAACTGGCCAATCATAGCCAATTTAGGGGGTGGAACTATTGGTGCAGAGCAGATTGAAGCCTATGGTTGGTAGACTTGAGTCAGATCTTTCTCAAACACATTTAAACCAGCTGCGCTTTCTTTCAGCATCACAGTTGGCATTGGATTTTGGGAAACTTGGATGCTCCTGAAGAGACTTAGCAAGTAGCCAAAGAATTTTGGCCATAAAGTGGCTGAAGATTGTTGGCGGCAGGAGGGAACCTGCAGAAGATTGCATGTAAAAGAAAGTGGAAAAAGGATTTGAGAAATTTCTGTTTGACCATAAGACAAACATAATGGATATGGATTTTTAAAACAACATCAAAAACATTAATAAGCACTAATCTAAATGAAAGTTTTTAAAAATCCACCAAGCAGTAGTATTTTATACCCCATAAATTAAGATAAAGTTATTTTTCTGGAGATGTAGGATATTAAGGGCTGGCTATCTTCATATTTTCTGGAGTTGTGTAAAAAACAACAAACCAAATCTGGAATTTGGTTCTCAACACAGTACAGGAAATTAGAGGATATAATATGTCAAGAAGCTCTAAGAATACCTTTCTGTGTATATTAAAAACAGAAGTGAAAAATACCAACTTAAAATTGGTTGCTAGTTTATTACCAGGAGCAAGATTATGCATTGGTCAGCTTTGGAAAGAAAAAAAACAGCTCCAACATTAAAAGAGTGGTTACAGAATATATGGACATATCTGAGAAGAATTCCAAATAATCAACAAGACAAATTCATAGAAAGATGGACATTTTAAATTAAGTATTATAATAAAAAGTCAATCCTTGCAACTCTTTCCCATCCATATGATTTTGTATTCTTTCTTTTAACATATTCACAGTCCCAATCTATTACTCATTACGTATCCAAACAAGGCAAAGAAGGGTGGTGCTGTGAGGCTGTAATGAAAAACTTAATGATATCTAAAGCCACTCATGTGGAAAATTAGAAACTATTCTGAAGTTTTTTGTTGTTTTTTTTAAAGTCCAATCTTTTGGGGAAGCAGGTTTGTTGCACAAGAGTTCCAAATCAGCTTTAATTGAGCAACCTTAATTTACCAGCATTTGATTGAATCCCTCCTGAAAATAGTGACGGTCTGGAAGTGCCCCCTTGGTTGGGTTTCTGTATCAGTGTAGATTCCTTCATTCTGTGGGTACATTTATATGTGTATTCCGGGAGATGTCATGTACAGTGGTACCCCGCAAGACGAACGCCTCGCAAGACGGAAAACCCGCTAGACGAAAGGGTTTTCCTTTTTGGAGGCGCTTCGCAAAACGAATTTCCCTATGGGCTTGCTTCGCAAGACGACAGCCCATAGGGAAATCTCCGGGACAGCGGGGAAGCGCAGCGCGTCTTCCCCACTGTCCTCGGACCTCCTCCCGCCGCCCGGCTTCGGAACGAATCTCCGATGCCGGGCGGGGGGGGGAACGCCTCCTCCCGCCGCCCGGCATCGGAACGAAGCTCCGATGCCGGGCGGCGGGGCGGGAACGCCTCCTCCCGATGCCGGGCGGGGGGGAACGCCTCCTCCCGCCGCCCGGCATCGGAACGAAGCTCCGATGCCGGGCGGCGGGGCAGGAACGCCTTCTCCCGCCGCCCGGCATCAGAACGAAGCTCCGATGCCGGGCGGGGGGGGAGAACGCCTCCTCCCGCCGCCCGGCATCGGAACGAAGCTCCGATGCCGGGGGGGGGAACGCCTCCTCCCGATGCCGGGCGGGGGGGAACGCCTCCTCCCGCCGCCCGGCATCGGAACGAAGCTCCGATGCCGGGCGGCGGGGCAGGAACGCCTCCTCCCGATGCCGGGCGGGGGGGGAACGCCTCCTCCCGCCGCCCGGCATCGGAACGAAGCTCCGATGCCGGGCGGGGGGGGGGGAGAACGCCTCCTCCCGCCGCCCGGCATCGGAACGAAGCTCCGATGCCGGGGGGGAACGCCTCCTCCCGATGCCGGGCGGGGGGGGAACGCCTCCTCCCGCCTCCCGGCATCGGAACGAAGCTCCGATGCCGGGGGGGGGACGCCTCCTCCCGCCGCCCAGCTTTGGATGGCTTTCCTGAAGACTTGGGGTGGGAGGAGGGTTTTCCTTCCCACCGCCAACATTCAGAATGCTGTTCTGAATGTTGGCGGTGGGGAGGAAAAACCCTCCTCCCACGCAAGCCCCGGGAACAGAGGGAAAGCGCTGCGCGCCTTCCCCTCTGTTCCCGTACCTGTCCTGAAGGCTTGCGGTGGGGAGAAAAGCCCTTCTCCGCACCGCCAGCCTGGAAGCGGTTTCCCTAGGAACGCATTAATTGATTTTCAATGCATTCCTATGGGAAACCGTGCTTCGCAAGACGAAAAACTCGCAAGAAGAAAAAACTTGCGGAACCAATTAATTTCGTCTTGCGAGGCACCACTGTACCTCATTCTCAATGGCAATACTGTGAACTCATACTAACAAAAGTTTTGAAAAGGCTCCTGCAGAATCTAACCAAAAGGTAAAATAGACCTTCATGACTTGGTGGATGGAAGGGTATGTATTGGTCTTCTTGCTTGTTCACATCTCCTGCCACTGGACAACATTGGACTTCATATAAGCATTATAGTAGACTTAAATAAAGAACTTCTGTGAATTCCTCTTCTTGGACTGTTAACACTGTGTGGAGTGGGCCATTGGGAGGATTTTTTTTCTTCCCATTTTTTCTCTTTCTTGTGTGTTGCATACCTAAATAAAATCATTAAAAAGGATGGGAGTAGAGACAGTGTGTACCAGGGACTGGGACCACAAATCTACTAGGGATGGGAACCACCAGGGATGGCGACTCTGTTAAACAGGCTGTAGGGCAAGAGCACCTTTGTGCTTTAATTTAAGCAAGTACTTAACTGTAGTGGCTGGTGCCCATTCTAACTGGTAGGGTAGAAGGCAGAAGGGTTAACAGAATCAATTACTGCCCAGCTAAATCTAGTTTTGCTCCAATCTTTCTACAGACTGATATTGAGGAGTTAGCTAACAGGTGGTGCCATCCCCAGAACTGGCTGTAATTAAGAAGTCAGGCAGGAACATAGGAAGGTACATTAAACTGAGTTAGAGCCACTGGCTCATCTATCTCAGCATTTATGCTGACGGGCAATGACTTTCCATGGTTGCAGACAGGAAACATCCCCAGCCCTACCTGGAGATGCTGGGGATCGAACCTAGAACTTTCTGCATGCAAAGCAGATGCTATACCACCTGGGTAACAAGTTTGCATTCTTTTAATAAATGAAACTAATAGTTTATCCTCAATTTGGGTATGTTCCCCCAACACCCTTAATAGCAGTGTCTTATAATGTGTTACGGGAGGTGGTGGCGCTGTGATCTAAACCACTTGTTTAACAGAAGGTCGGCGGTTCGAATCTGCATGATGGGGTGAGCTCCCATTGCTCTGTCTCAGCTGCTGCCAACCTAGCAGTTCAAAAGCACAGCAATGCAAGTAGATAAACAGGTATTGCTGTGGCGGGAAGGTAAACGGCGTTTCCGTGAGCTCTGGTTTCCGCCATGGTATTCCGTTGTGTCAGAAGTGGTTTTGTCATGCTGGCCACATGACCTGGAAAGCTGTCTGTGGACAAACGCCGGCTCCCTCAGCCTGAAAGCGAGATGAGCGCCGCAATCCTATAGTCGCCTTTGACTGGACTTAACTGTCCATGGGTACTTTATCTTTTACTTATAATGTGTGAGGCTTGTGCTTGGTAGCTGCTAGAGTAGGAGTAGGGAACCTGTGGTCTTCAGATGTTATTTGACTACAACTTCTACCACCCCTGACCATGATTGCTGAAGATCATGTGAACTGTCCATCTGCACAGTTGGGTCTCTGTACAGAGTGTCTGGTTCATACATGGTACTGTCTATGTGGTGGAGGTGACGAGATGCATCTTTCCCCAGACAATGTAAAGACTTTCAGTGGCTTGGTAAATGCTTGAATTGTACTTGTGGTAAAATTGTATCTGTGGTTGGGAGTTGCTGTTTCAATATGTAGCAAGGTCAGACATTCATTCCCGATCTAAGTTTATTTTCCTATCTCGCTCACTATGTGAGAGCTTGGCTTTATCATGCTTTGCCCCCTGTTGTCAAATAATTCTCTGTGTGTATTATTGTTTGCTGCCAGTGCCTCTGCCCTATTTTTTAAACTTTGTTTTAATTATAGAAACAATTTTAATCCGCTGCACTAAAATCATTGCATCACCAACTGTGCAAATGCAGGGCATAATTGGCTAAAGCAACATGTATTACTCCAGGCCTCCCCCCGCCCCACCCCCCTGGTCACACATACACAGCTCCGAACAGCGTAAGATTAGATGATGGAGTGGTAAACACTCCTGATCCCTGACTATGCTAGCACACCCAGCATTGTCCATGCTTATCTCCTATTCATTAAAAAGGAAAGCCATCAAGTAAGAACAATACTGTTGCAGCAGTAAAAGGATACAAGTTATTTAATAATTGAACATTCTCATGAATGTTGTAAATGATGTGGAATGAACTCATTCTAATCCTGATACTGTAATGTCCAGGGGTGTTATATTTCTGAGTTAAGGTAGACTGATCTATTATTTGGCACTTGTTTATTTTTGTCACGTGAGATGAAGTCTTACAGACAGTTAATTCTGCATTTACTAGTGTGGGTAATATCTTCTCAGTAGTAACAGATTTTTTGGCTTCAAACAGATGGCTCTGATCTGCTGTACATAATATATTAGCTGAAATGACAGACTTTTCATAAATGCACTAATGCTTAATTTTGTTATTTTTGCGTCATCAGTTTTTAAATATTGTGACCCTTTTACAGTGGGTTAACCACTGTATGAATAGACTAAAAGTATAGCTTACGGAAAGCATGTTGGTGGGGGGGGTGTCAGGTACAAAGTTGTGCATATGAAGTAAAATTTGTGCATGCTGAATTTTTTAAAGCCTACCTTCTTAACTGATTTTAAAAGAAATTGCTGATTAATGCTTTTTTGGATTCTATGGACAAGTAAAGTTTCAAGTCAAATATAAGTCAAGATGTGATGAAATTCATTAAGTCAACTGGTTAAGATTTATAGCATGGCTAAGGTCATGGCTAAGGAGATAAATATCAATGAGAGATAAAAATAAACAGCATTAGATATGTAATGCAGGTAAGTATTATCAGCCGGACAAGATAAATTCTGTTTTGAAATAGGTAAAGAATTCTCATGGTGTCTCTAGCTGAAAAGTAAGAAATGAAACGACTGAAGAGATCAAAACAGATGTATGCATTCTGAGGAAGCTTACAGTAATAAGTGCAAATCATAGTTACACCATAAATATATAAAGAATAATATGTAACTTAGCATTGGTCTCACAATTTTAATTGACCATATGGTTCTCTTCTACACATTTGCTTTTGAGTCCCACACTAAACATTGTACTTACAAAGCGCTTGCTGGATGGCATATTGGCAGGGAGCCAGACTTGCAAGATTAGTAAACAAAGACGAACTTTATTCAGTACTGAACATTGTGAACAAAAAGGGCAAGCAGGCAGGTCTGCCAAAACAATTCATTTTCTTCTTCCAGTTCCTCTTCCAGTTATTTGGTCTGATTTCATAATATACAGTTGCCTTCAGAAGGCTGTTATTAGTTTAAAAATTGTTTATAATGTCCACGTTAGTGAAATATTATTGTTTCAATAGATTTTATGCCTTTTTCCTTTATGTACATTTACCTAATATAGTTTTAAAAGCTCAAAATACTAAACCCACTATTCCTTGTGCTTGTCTGTTGTGGGTTAGTAGTGAAGCAACAGGCACTGGCACACACCTGCAAACTCCATTCCCTTGCTTTTTTTAATGCTCAGGTTGCCACCTCCCAATTCAGAAATTATTCCTGTTATTTTTAAGGGTTACAGGATGGGCAGAAGTTCAGCAAACTGGAACCAATGCTGCAGCAGTCTGACTGTTCTGTTTTGCCACCCAGAGCAGATGAGAGTGGGACCCTCAACAGTGTACCTACCTATGGGCAAGGGCTGTAGCTCAGTGCTAGTCTATGCTTTGTGTTGTGTCACAAAAAGGAGTTACCATTAGTCTTCTTCCTAAACTGCATGCTGAATTCTTATATCTAAGTCTCATAGAGTTGCACAGGTATATTTGGCTCAGAATGTTTTATTTAGTTCAATTAGAACTACTATGAGGAAATAACATCCAACTAATCCTGATATGTTGATGCAGCGTGTGCTATAATAATGTGATTAGTTGGTTAATAAAATATTGAAATATTTAAAATGTAATCACTGACAGACCTATTTTCTTATTGCTGTCTTTGTATTATAAATCTTCTACTGTTTGCTTCTGCAGGAAATTGCATCAACAGTTTGAAATGTATAAAGAACAGGTGAAAAAGATGGGTGAAGAATCACAGCAACACCAGGAGCAGAAGGGTGATGCTCCAACCTGTGGTATCTGCCACAAAACGAAATTTGCCGATGGCTGTGGCCATAATTGTTCATATTGCCAAACTAAATTCTGTGCACGTTGTGGAGGAAGAGTGTCGTTACGCTCAAACAAGGTAAGAAAATATATTACAATGAGTATTCCTGATATTTTATTCTGGTATTGTTTATTGCTATTACTTTGAGAATATATGTTATTCCAGATGTGTGAGGTCCACATCAGATTATCACATCAGTGATAACGTGGAAGAATTAGTGTCTGTAAAGACCCTTTCCACATCATAATTGCAGCCTTTGTTCAGAAACCATAGATTAAGCCGGGAATCTTATACCAACTTACAAAGGACTAAGTCCATTTGAACTTAACAGGGTTGGCTTCTAGGTAGAAATGCATATCAGATATTATTTTAAATAACCTGATAGCTGCAGACCAGCTATTTTGCTCATGGCTTTTAGGGGTAGGAGATTAAATTAAAGAACTGTCTTTCCTGGCACATGAGTGGGTAAGTAAACAAATAAGTTTTTGTGAGAGGCCTTTGGCTTTTGTGAACTTATTTGGAAGATTGGATTAAGTATCTGAAAAGCTAGTGTACTAAGTCCATTTCTTCTCTTGGCCAAAGGTACAAGGTTAGGCATCTGGATCATGGCATTACATGGCAGGAGGGAGGATTAACCATTTCTTCACCAGCTGTTTTCTTACTGAAAATGATAAATGACCACCCAGCCTCTTCTTAAAAACCTCCAATGAAGGAGAGTCCACCACCTTCCGAGGAAGTCCATTCCACTGTCAAACAGCTCTTACCCCCTACAATGCAGTAATCTCAGCTAAAACATCCATGATATCAAATCTCTGCTCAAAAACTTCCAAGGAAAGCGAGTCCACCGCCTCATGGGAGTCTGTTCCACTGTCAAACAGGAAGAAAATTCTTCCTGATGTTTAGCTGGAATATCCTTTTTTGTAACTTGAATCTAATGGTTTGGGTCCTACTCTCCAGATTGGCAGGAAACAAGCTTGCTCCATTTTCCATATGACAGCCCTTTAGCTATTTGAAGATGGCTATCATATTGGTACCGCTCCAGCAGGAAGGTAAACGGCATTTCCATGCGCTGCTCTGGTTCGCCAGAAGCGGCTTAGTCATGCTGGCCACATGACCCGGAAGGTGTACACCAGCTCCCTCGGCCAATAAAGCGAGATGAGCGCCGCAACCCCAGAGTCGTCCGCAACTAGACCTAATGGTCAGGGGTTCCTTTACCTTTACCTATCATATTGGTCTTCTCTTTACCAGGCTAAACATACACAGTTCCCTCAACCATTCCTCATAAGGCTTGGATTCCAGGCTCTATCATCTTGGTCTCCTTCCTTCGCCTTGCTCTGCTTCTCCAACCCTGAACATTTGTCTTTAGTCAGAACCCCTGAACTGCTAAAGCCAATGTTTGGAAAGAATAGCCACTCCATTGTCCCTTCTGCCTGGTTTTCTGTTTCACCACAACAGTCAATCAGCATTTTGGGCCTTCTGAGTATGCTTAGTCCCCATTGTCTTGGTTTTGCCCTCCTTAAGGATTTTTGCTAAATATTTTTGTACTTTTGCAGACCTTGAGATCTTCCTGCTATGCATAGATGGTACCATTTTGGCTACACCACTTGGGAAATTGAGTTAAATCTTAGCATTGGCACTTTTGCAAAGTCAAAAATCTTTATCAGTTAGTCAACGGCCATTGATTCTACAAAAAATAAATCACTCAGAGTATGATAAAAACAAAACAGCATATCTGACCTTCTATGCAGCAGTGCTAACAAACAATAGCACATTGTAAAAAAGGTGAAATGCTACATATATTTATAATATTTATCATTTATAACTCAATAGTTTAACCCAAAGTTAGCAGCCACCTATTACTTGCTCCCCTCCCTAACTTTTATTGTTCTGAATCATGCTGGCAGTCAACCATATTTGATTCAACCCATTCCTTTTTAATAGACAAAGCTGCAACAGGAAAGCCGACTAGATCAAATATGCATCTGGCTTGCCAGCTGAAAGAGCAGAAAGTCCAATTCTTGAACTTTTTGCAGTTCCCACCCTCCTTTGTAATTTGAAGGTCGATGGGTGCAAATCAAAGTGGCCCATGGAAAAGGGTGGGTAGGGTGAAGAACTTTGCCACACATTCAAGGAGATGGGTGTGTGTCTGCTTACCATACCACAGCATTTGAAAAATATCCTGCCATACTTGCAGACTGCGGTGTGAGACTCTTCTCACCAAAGTTCATAAATTAACAGCACTTTCTATACTGATCATGTGACCACATGATGTCTCTCTGTTTCAATAATGCTGTGTTTCTAAAATTCACAACAAATTTCAGACTCCTGACTGATTTTCAGTGTACAGGTCATACTCCCAATAGAGGTCATACTTCCAATAGAAATGGCAAAAGGATTTATGAATTTTCAACTGATGTGTACTGATTGACCTCAGGCTAGTGACGTAGTGGCATATAGGAAGCGGGCAGCAAAGTGAAAGCACACAAGTTTAACATCCTAGTACATTTTCCACATTGTGGGTGGTATAAAATATTTAATCATTTTAGAAAATGTTTCTTTAATGTACTTTTCCCAGGAGGAAATGAAGGCTGAGGCCCATATACATAACTGAGTAAGTATAGAGTTCTAGGAATTAAGGCCCATTTTCCAAAGGCTGGAAGTGAACCCTATGAGGCCTTAATCATATTGACGAAAAGGAGTAGGGACAAGCATCTGCCCTATAGTAGGAAGCTGCAGCTGCAAACTGGATTTCCCAATCTTAATCTTGTGCTCTTTTAATAGTGAAAAACTCAGGATAGAGAAAAAATTGACCACTCTGCACCCTCCTACAGATTAATAGCAAAGAAGCATAGCCATAGGAGTTGTTTAAGGTATTTATAACACAATGTGTTTGAGCAAGGTACTTTTGCCTAGTAATGAAGGGTTATCATTTCAAATGGGAGAATTCCACAAAATCAAGACAGGCAGAATCCACAAAACACTTTCAGATATGCCCTAGCTAGGAAAAAGTTGTGACAAACAGCATATCAGGGAAAGGAATGGAATATATGTGCAAATACTGGCCTAGAATAGGCTTTACCAGTTCTGGGTTTCTTATGAAATGGAAGTTGACCAGACTGTAGCCTTCTTCAGCCATAATGCCATGAATGGACTTTGGGCTTGCATACTTCCCATACTGTATTTTGCAACAGAGGCCAAAATAGGCAAATTATGATGGGTGGAAAGCAAATTTCAAACGATGGTTTTCAGGTATGGTTTTATGGAAAATCATAGTTTGCCTGAATTAAACTCCGCATAAACTAAAATTTGCTCAAACCAGTAAGGAAGGGAGAGATGCAGACGGTGGGAGCATAGAATCATAGAATTGTAGAGCTGGAGTATAGGACTGCAGTCTAAAATTGTATTCCATATTATTCAATATACCTAAATTCTTCATTCAATATAAAGTGTGAGAATCAAGCAATTTTGTATAATTTATAATACTTGTTTTGTTAGGCTTGTGGATGGGCAAGAAGCCTGTAGGTTACCAAAGACCCTCTCCTAAACTTTGGAAAAATTATTTAGACATGCACCCTCATTTATGAGATTTCAGCAGGTATTGACTGCAGACTTTCACCGTACCTTCATAGCTGTAATGTCTGGAATCTTTCTATTTTTTGTCTTTTTATATGAAAGGTAACTTTCATAGGAAGTTTGATTCTATGACCAGTACTGCATCCTAGAATTATGCCTAGATGGTTTTGACTCCTTGTAGTCTGCAATTTCTGTGTAGTGTAGAATCTTCAGTGATACTGATGTTTCTGGAGAACTGAGATATTAGATGTTACTGCTGGGAGCTATTGTACTCATTTCTATTAAGACACACACAGCTCTTGGCAATATATATTTCATATAGCTTTTATAATGATAGTTTCTTTGCAGTCTATATACTAACAGATATTACTGGTGGGGGAGGTTTCAGAATAGAAGTAACTTTCTTTTTCTCTTTTCTCTTTTCTTGTTCTTTCTTACTTGCTTTCATGGATATGCTCTCCAGGAGGATAAAGTGGTTAGAACCTTTTTTTTGTCTCAGATAATTTATGTTTTGGTATTTTATGTTCAATTGGGTTGCATTGCTGAGGTGCATTATGAGTGCAAGTCAGTTTGGCAGTACTGCTGGAACATGGGCATTTTCCTATTGTTGCTTTTGTAAACTATATAAAGTCTAAAGAGGAGATGCACATGATGAGACACTGGGGACATGCAGAAGATTTTCACCATGGAGCCGCAATTGGCTGCGGTTACATGATGCACATCCACCACATGTTTGAAGATGCAACTTCTCCACTTCATACTTTATATGTTTATAGTGGTGAGGAAGATACACAGATACTAAAGTCAGTAGTAGTTGATCCTTTTCAATTAAAAGCAAACAATGGAAATTGAATTTCTAACAAAAATTAATCAAAAAGAAACCAACCTTGTGGACACCTATGTGTTACATGAAAATTCTCTCTTAAGCAAAGCATTAACATTAAGTATATATTTGTTTTGCATTTTGCACATGATGTATGTTGAAAATTAATAATATCTTCCTCACTAATTGCTTTTCTCTTTAATATTGCAATATGGGATCATATTAGGAGGAAGAGTCTGTTGTATAATAGCTATATTATTTGTAGCCTCTTTTACCCCATGTTCTAACTGGGCCTCAGCAAGTTCCCCAGCATATTTATAGCTGTATCCAGAGAGCTCACAGTATAATCTTAATGGGTAAAAATGCAACCTTAAATTTATTAGTGAGCAAGCCCCATGAACACTAATACATTGGGTTGTATTCAGTGCTGCTGTTCTGCTTATGCAACATGTTCTCACATGCTCAATTGAACTTCCCTGACCTCTCCTCCCATTCTGGGGTAGATTTCTGGGGTGCACAGGGGGAGAAGAGGAGCTCTGCTTCTGGAGTGTTGGATAAAACCCATACTTCCAAGTTAGCATGCAAAAGCTTCCAAGACACATGCCATTACATAACAAAACCCTAATAGAAGCTGGTTAGATAATGTAAAGCTGTAGACCTTACTGACCTTTAATCTGTAAACATATCATATCATTAATATCATTATGTCCCACTGCACATATAATATGGTTTTTATTATTAATACAAAAGGAATGTTATAAATGTAAACCTAAATTTTCTTTAAATGCTTATTTCATTTTAGTTGCTCGCTGTATCCATAGTGCATGAGTTATATACTAATATACACAGGGCAGTGTCTGAGTAAGTTATACTTAGGGTAGACCCATTGAAATCATAACTTAGTTATGACTGACTTAAGTCCTTCGATTTCAGTGGATCTACTCTGAGTGTGACTTAGTTTGCACTACTCAAAAGTAAATGGTGTTTTAAGAGCACTCTCCCAATCTTGTGTTTCCAGCTTAATAGCTAATAGAAAATAATAAAAAGTACATAAGGTCAGAATAATATAATGTGTTGAATACAGGCTTAGCCATGCTTAGAGTAGATCCACTGAGATCAGTGGGACAAGTTAAATGATGACCAGCCAGTCTCATTGATTTTCAGTGGGTCTCCTCTAAGCATGGCTAAATTTGTAACCAAGCCAATGTTCTGGGAATGCTGCTGCAGTTTATTTTGATGAAAAGAAAGAATGCTGCTTTTACAAATATTACAATTTTAAAATACTGGAAACACTTGCTGCTATCTATCATCTTTTGTGTAACTTTTTGAAATGAAAATAATTTGCATAAGAGCACAGTTGTTCAGTAAAAGCCATTAGGGGGTTGTGCCTAAAGTCACTTATGCAGTTATTTAGAAGTCACTGGGGTAGTTAGAATGTAAATTTGAGGACTGAAACTCAGTGTGCTTAAGATTAAGCTCTAAAGCATTGTTTAATTTTTAAAGTTGTATTAATTCATTATGCTAGCTGTTTTTAATCAACTAAGCAGCCCGGAGCACTGGACTTATATTGGAAGAGAGGGGTATAAATTCCCTCAAAAAATAATTAATTTATAAGAAACCTTCCAGGGATTAACAGGGTCGTTCTTGGTTTTCCCTTTGTACTGCAAATTATTGTGCTCCATTGGATACTGGGATACTGTTCTGTACTTCTATAAGGGGGAATATTGCTGCTTCTTTTGAAAACAGTAGTGTCCTTATTTATCTATAGCTTTGGCTTCCAAGTGGAATTTAAAATGATGTACCACTTGCTTGACACACTGTTTGTATAAAGTTGCCCTTATTGTGTTACTGGTTTCTCTTAGCCAATGCTGTGACTGGCAGTAGCTCTTCAAGATCTTTGGAAGAGAGAGATCTTTTTCAGCCTTGCTGCCTGAAATTCTTTGAGTTACTGACCACCTCTCATCATTGCAGCAAGAAATGAGACATCTTCCTTTGACGCTGGGAGTCTAGGATTGCCCTCAAAATTAGCATTAATATAAATTATTCTGCTTCTGAGGTTTGGATTAGCCTGTAATTTGTATGGCATCACTTGTTCTTAATACATTTGCTTTGATGATTAGAGAATTTTGTCTAGTCCCCCCCCCCAACCAGTTTCAAATTATATTTCTAATGTTTGTGGAAAGCTAAGATATAAATTCTAAAAATAAATATAATATAAATTCAAATTAGTTCTCCAAGGGATTCTCTATTCAGCTTTTGAAAACTTAAGAAAGAACTGTAAAATCTCCCTGAATGGCTGATAATGGCTCTAACATGATTTCAGTCAGATTTTTCAGTTCCATGGGGTACATTTTTGGAGCTTCCTTAAATAAGTGAATTTACACCAGGGAAATAATTACTAACTAGTCCTTATTATGGTCATTTTCCTAATTCTTCTGAATTTTTGGGAATGCATTCCTTTGAGATCCCAAAGTTTGCTGTTGTGCAGAGTCCATGTGTGAGCAGTGGAAAGTTGTGCTAAAATAACCAGGTGGGAGAGGTGCTACCCCCATGGTAGACAATCCATACCACTGAAGAAAGGCCTCTGTCGTCCCCACCAAATGCCTCTAAACACACTGAGCAAGTCTTGCACATGTGCATGTCAGGGCCAGCCCATGTCCAGAACCAGAACTGGGTGAAACCTTCTCAGAAAAGGAGATTCCAGTCTGGCACCAGCAATTTCTGGGAAGAGTCATATTCCCAGAAGGAAACCACAACACCTAACTAAGAATACACCCCAGCTCCAAACCCTCCACCCACCAAATCCTGAAGGCTCTAGATCATTTGCCCTTGGCAATCTTAGCAACTCCACATGTAAAAGTGCATATGAGAAGGTGCAACACTTGCTTGGAAGCACAGAGCACTCAGTGTTTGGATCTTACTCAGGAGATGATATCCTTTTTAAAATCGTCAGGATAAGTGAGCTAGAAGTGTGGGTCAGCCAGGCTGATTTTAAAATGCTTTTGTTGCTCTCAGGAAACTGGTGGAACCAAAATTCTATCCCATTTTCTGGTTTCAAACTCCAGTGTCTATCTGGACAGACTGTTCAGCACTAGACCTCTAATCGCTGACGAAGGCTGCTGATGCTGCTGGACAGATCCTCTGTACTCCAGCCTCCAAGCTGCTTGCGTTTCCTGAATCTTGCTGGTCTGTGGGGAGGACAATTCTTTTGCCCTTCAGCACATGGGCCTCAAGCCTCTGATTCTTGGTGAATCATTTGGCTTTGGTGGATTGCTTCCCTATCTAGAATGAAAGACCGGAAATGGGACAGTACTTTGCTTATACTGATGCTAGTCTTCACTTGTTAGGGCCTAAAAGTGATTATGAAGGAAGGAATAACATTGATCTAAAGATACATAGCCATTCCTCCTCATCCCATATTATGCTTTTGATGAAAGGGGTATTGCTCTTTATCGCCCAAAGGATCTTGAGAAGAAAGTGAATTGTGCATGGAGCATATTTTTTTCTGGGAGTCCAATTCAGCCTCAACTATCTTGGCACCAAAGGGTGCTTCAGCTCAATCCCCTTTGCCAAAAAAGGATCAAAGGGGGAGATGTCACTCATGCATTTTCATGAGGTTGGAATGCAAGAGGATTGAATAGAGTTGCCCTCTCCCCAGCAGAGTAGCATGACAGCTAGGAATGTATAGCAGTGCTGAAATCCTACAACCTAATACTGAGTGGTGTTGTGTCATTGAAATAACTCTTGATTAGGTTGTTAAAGTTTTTCTTTAAATACCAATCTACAAATGTATCAACCATCCTTTAAACACTTTTTGATATAGTGGTAAGTAATGAACATGAAGGAAATGCCATCTGCGGAATTAGATCAATAGTCCCTGTAGCCTAGTAGTGCCAACCCTAATATTCTGTAGCTCTCTAGGATTCATGGTGTGATCTTTTCAGCCCTGTTACATAAGTTCCTTAACTGGATGCCACGGATTGAACAGGGAACCTTATATATGCAAAGCACATGTTCCAGAGCTGAGGTAAAGCCCCTCTATCACGACATCAGTTGAGGCGAACTCTAAAAGCTCTTCAGATGCAGAGCCAGAATGTTAAATTGTGTTTGAGTGTTATGTTATATTGACCAGCTGGTGAGGCATTCAGAAACCATATCAAGTGCTGTTAAGTTTCAGACATAGGCCTTTTATCAAACTTAGCTAAGCAAATCCCTTCTTTTAGCCACAGGTGTGTAACAGCACACCTAGGATTCTTTTGAGTACAGTTGGACATTATGGCACAGGAGGAGACAATGAATATTTAACCAGATAGATTTGGCTTCAGCTGCTGGAAACCAGTGCCGATATATATAAATAATGAAGACATTGCTATTAAGAGAGTAAAGTAGAAAGTATAACCAGACTTTCTTTTGTTCTTGGCTGCTTGCTCAGAGCTCTGTGTGGATTGTATCTATAACAAATAGATGATTGAAAACTTCAGGAGTTACATGGAATTGTCCTTGCTTACAGTGGGATTACACCCTCTTTTAAAACAGTAATTTAGTGCTTTATTTTCTTTTGAATGGTAATTTCTGGCAAGTGTATCTTTTACCATTATGTACACTGGATGTGCCACAGCATAGGTTTATGAGAAGCAACTCTGCGCTCAGATATAGATAAGATTTTGGATACAATAAGTGTGCAGCATTATTTTTCCCTTTGAATGCATATCGTGTTTTAACAAGCTACAAAATATCAGGAATGGATCATTACAAATCCACTATTTTTAAAATTAAAAAGATGTCTACAGTTGTGATCCAGGGGATCAGCGGAGAAGAATGGATTTCAGGTAGTTAAATTCAGTTACTTAATCTGTGTGGGTTAATATTTGTGGTTTTTGTAGAAGATTGTTAGTATGATAATTTAGTAAGGTAATTTGCTCAGTACAAGTTGTTTAAAGGACTGTCTAAATATTAAAGCTTTGGAGATAAGGGTGATGACCAGAAAAACAATAAAATGAGGTACTGTACCTGAAATTGTTTAAATTGCTATCTTTAATAGCTGCATTTACTTACTGTATACTTACAATTGCATTTCCCCAATGTTGTTAAACATATATTAGTGTAATTTTATCTTTCACAATTTTTTCTCCATTTAACTTGAACTGAAATAATAATAAACTAATTAAGGATTTGCTGGTGCTAATTTGATTAACAAGGATCTAGTTAGGTGTCTGGTCAGCTTTTGGTTTCTTCTACATATTCTGCATAGATGTAGTGTTTTCTATAATGTTGCAAAAATAATACTATATACTAGCATTTTGTAGATAAGTGGTGTAAGTACTCCTTTTCCGTAAAGATTATATTTCGTTTCTCTCTGCCGCAAAGGGGTAAAATAGTTTCAATCAATTCCTTTTCTTATACGATTCAGTTGTCAGAGACTTAGAATTTGCTGTGGGGTGTAAATCATGTAGTTGTTACATGTTTTGTATGATTACTTATGGTAGAAGAACCAGAAATATTTTTTTTTAAAAATAAAAAATTGTCCAGTAGCACCTTCAGATATATCTGAAGAAATGTGCATGCGCGCACGCGCACACGCACACACATCTACTGCGTCAGACCAACACAGCTACCTACCAGAATCCAGAAATATATTTGTTTGTGAAATAAAAAAGTAAACTGTCAGGTTAATTTATCTGCAACATAGTTATTACTGAATAACCATGTATTTCTGTTTTGTCCTTTTACTGGTTTTCAAAGATGTTATACCTTTATAGTGGACTACTACATCATTAAAAAAATTATAAAACAGATTATGTCAGCAAATATCAGCAATGCGTAAGTATAGCAAAAGATTAAACATTAGGAAAGCTTGAAGAGATGCAGTCTAATAATCCAGGTCAGAATGCCCATTCGCTATCCCATTACAGAATGATAGTGTATGTTTCTCAATTCTTACGTTAAATAAGTTGGATTTCTTGTTATTAAATATACCAAGAAAAAAGCACACCAAGAACTCAGGCCAATGTAAGTTTCAATAGTGGGAGTGGTCGCACTATTTGAGTTTGTAATTCTTGTCAGAATACATACTTTTGAATGGATTAGCTTTTGTTACTATTGACTATTGTCTTGTGAGTAGGGACCACTCCCACTATTGAAATTTACATTGGCCTGAGTTCTTGGTGTGCTTTTTTCTTGGTATGTTTCTCAATTCTGGCATATCTGTAATTTGAAAAGAACCATTTTGTACTTGCTGAAGTAGCTGAGCACTGGAGGATTATAATTGCCCCATTAGTTCTACTTAGCTGTGTTTAGTTAATCCCCAAGCCCATCTCTTTGCTAGGACCACTGCTTTGGCCTAAGCTTTTGCTGGGAAATTAACAACACTGATTTGTTTACATGTTCAGGGTGCAAATTATAGGCTGAATATAATGAAAAGGAGAACCAACTATTCCTGGAAGAATCAGGGTATCTGCATTCATCTGGGGATAATGAATAATAGTCAATACTATCTCTGGTGGCTGTAGTTCAGGGATGGTTGGTTCTCCTTTTCATTATAGTGCCTTGGGCCCAAGGCCTGCATTCCCTCATGAGCAGCCTTCCAGGAACCACATGCCAGTAGTGGGTGGGCCAGAGACAAAAGTGGTGGAAAATGAATGCCTCTCTTTGCAGTGGTACCTCTGGATGCGAACAGGATCTGTTCCAGAGCCCCGTTCGCATCCTGAAGAGAGCGCAACCTGCGTCTGCGTGAGCGCAGGTCGCGATTTGCTGCTTCTGTGCATGCGCGTGACGTCATTTTGAGTGTCTGTGCATACATGAGCCGCGAAACCTGGAAGTAACGCGTTCCATTACTTCCGGGTCACCGCGGAGCACAACCCAAAAATGCTCAACCTGAAGCAACTTTAACCCGAGGTATGACTGTGCTTTGGTGCAGTCAGTTTTATTTCAGCATGCAAAAGCTGGATGTTACTACATACTGTACATGCATACAAAGACAGCTTTCTATCCAGGCATAGAATAAACATCATCACAGTTCAAGGACACAGCTTGGGGATAGGTTAAGCAAGGGTGAGTTTTTTGGGTGTTATTTGGATAGGAACTTAATTGGCTTGCCTTACTTTTTGTGATGTGAGTGAACTCTAGCAATAATTTCTTGTAATCAGTTTTTGTCAGTTTTCTTGTTTCAATGTAATGGGTTTTATTGCTTTATTTATTTATTTATTTATTTTTCTCATGACTTGTGCACCATTTTGTGTGGCAATTGCCATAAAAAGCAGTATAGAAGCCTTCAAAAATAATTTCTAAATTTGCACCTCTGCAAATAAATTGGCATATGCAGATTTGTGACCTATGGGTCTATGTCCCAGATCTTCTAAATAACATTCAATGCCTCTGGCTGCATGTGTTAGAAATAAAAAAATAACTTTTTAAAATTCTCAATCCATTGGCTCAATCAAATGTCTTGCGTTTGGAGCTGAATTTTACTTGTGAAATTGAATGGTACAAAACATTATACAGTGTACCTCTGGATGTGAACGGAATCTGTTCCGGAGCCCCGTTCACATCCAGAAGTGAACGCAACCCGTGTCCATGTGTCTGCGCATGCGCGGGTCGCGATTCGCCGCCTCTGCGCGTGCACGTGACATCCAGGTTTTGCCGCTTGCGCATGCGCAGACGGTCAAAATGAAGTAATGCGCTCCGTTACTTCTGGGTCGCCGCAGCGTGCAACCCGAAAAGACTTATCCTGAAGCTACTTCAACCTGAGGTATGACTGTAATGCTGTTGCAGTTCATATAACTCAATTCCATGAGCCCACTACTCACGGAAGTCTGAGAATTAGTATAAAAGCAGCTCTCACCCCATGTTTCAATACTAGGAATCCCTTCAAGGGAAGTGTGGAGGTGCCCATTAGCATTCCATCTTGTGGAATTCTGTTATTTATCATAGTTACTTCAGTTCAATTGTGTGATCCATTGCTTGCCTCTGTCCTACTTGCTACACTGAGGCTGCCATTTTTAGGAGGAAGAGTTTAAATCTCACTGTGTGACACTGCAACTAAAGCAACCCCTAGGTTTGTCTCTTCCATGAATAATACTTAAAATCAACCAATAAAAGTGTGTGGCACAAGTTTACCTTTGTATTTTTTAAAATACAGATACCCAAAAGCCCAAGCTCTTCATTGTAACATGACTGTAGGTTGAAGCAGGTCTGACATGGGAGTTCAAGACATCCATGGCAGCCATGGGCCTGTCTCAAAGGGTCAATGGCTCAACACACAGAACAAGACATACCATTGGTTTAGTCTTCATACCATGTGGGAAGGAGGGTGGTCTGGAAATAGGGTGGTGATGGATATCACTCCATTGTCATGGTCAGGACATGTTCTGGTGAGATTTGGACTTGCAGAAATGATTCTCCCCTGCAAGGATGCGGGATCAGTTAGGATGGTTCACCCCAAGAGATGATAGATTTCTGAGTGCTCTAGTTTCCCCCCAGTAGGTAGTGGTTCTAGTTCCATTGTGGGATAGTGATGCTTATGAGCCATTGACATGATCATTTCTGTAGGCCCTCTCCAGTGCTGTGCAGTCCATTTTGTTCCTTGGTATACTAAGTAGCTGATGAAACAGACCAGGAGAGGGCTGGAGGGTAAGTGGTGTAAATCTTACCCAGGAGCTGACCAAGCTCATGTTTAGGCTCATAACACATTCTACCACATGGCAGGGAGAGCAGCAAAGAGATCCTACTTCACTGCCTCCGTTGCATCCTCTAGGAAATGTCCAGCAGAGTTGTTCTGTGTGGTCTGGAAGTTGGTTACTTATGACCAAGGGGGCAGACCTCTGGAGCACTTGGTGACTAAGTGTAACCAGATGTCTAAAGACATCAAGAATAAAGCTGCTTGTTGTAGTGACTTAGATGCTGCTATTGTGACAGGGCCGGCTGAAAAGTCCAACACAATGTCAAGCACAGTGTTATGGGATCGTGTCCAGTTAATGTGGTCTTATGTTAGGTGTAGGATACTTGCAATGATGTGCCTGACCACCTGCTCATTAGTCCCTTGCATATACTGGCTTATTTAAGATTGGTGGGGTGGGGTGACTGAGCAGGTCAGAGGTGTGGTAAAAACATTTGTGTGATGGTGGCACCTACTGCCCTTAAAAAGGCAGTGGTGTGTCCACATCTCAAATAGCCTGGACTAGACGCAATGGAGTATAATAACTATGCACCCCTTGATTGGCAAATGACTGTATACTTGGTTGTGGAGAAATTGCAAGTATTCCTGGATGAGACTGGAATCAGGGTGGTCTATTACCTGGCCCGATAAATGCACATGGCCCTCAAGTTTGTGGTCCATGGCAACATTTGTCTCCCCGCCCCCCCAGCCCTTGTGCTGCCTTTTCAAATCCTGGTAAGTGAGGTTCTGGCCTTTTGGGAAGGAGGTGTGAGGGCTCTGACAGGGTCCTAGATTCCTCTGGCCTCCTTCCCAAAGCCTAGTTAGCACTTTCACAGCTTTGCAAAGGAGGTTTTTATTGCATGGTTTTATGCACTATTGTTGTAAACCACTCTGATATTCTTATGAATGCAGTATATAAATGTTTTTTTAAAACAACAACAACAACAAACAAATAAAATAACTTATAAGTAGTACCTAATTTCAGATTAACCCACCACGTTGCTTTTCTGCAAGGCTGGGGAACTTGCAGCCCAAGGACTGCATGTAGACCTCAGCCTGATTTCATGTGGGTTGCAAAGGGGGAGAGCAATCTGGAGAAAGGGGTAGCAGAGGTTTTTATTTTTAGTCTGGCCCAACCGATTTCTGGTTCTAGCCTCTCTCACAACCATTAGGTAAAGGTAAAGGGACCCCTGACCATTAGGTCCAGTCGTGACCGACTCTGGGGTTGCGGCGCTCATCTCGCTTTATTGGCCGAGGGAGCCGACGTACAGCTTCCGGGTCATGTGGCCAGCATGACTAAGCCGCTTCTGGCAAACCAGAGCAGCGCACGGAAACACTGTTTACCTTCCCACTGCAGCGGTACCTATTTATCTACTTGCACTTGACATGCTTTCGAACTGCTAGGTTGGCTGAGGTTTCCTTTCGAACTGCTAGGTTGGGACTGAGGAACGGGAGCTCACCCCGTTGCGGGGATTCGAACCACCGACCTTCTGATCGGCAAGTCCTAGGCTCTGTGGTTTAACCCACAGCGCCACCCGCGTCCCTTCTCACAACCATTATGCTGTCCCTAAAAGATTCTCCCCATCACAAGGTAATGCAATCATTTCCAGAAAAGAGGCTGCTCAACCCTAATTAAGCTCTGTCTATTTTATCAGTTTAAGAATTCAAGAAAGTAATGGTAACACAGAACAAACTTTTAACAGAATCTTGGTGTTAGCTGTAGCATAGGGGTGGCTTGTCCGTTAGGTGAAGGGAAGTCATTTGCTTCAGGATCCAACCCCCTCTGTTGTGCTGCTACCAGCCCTGCAAGGGATTAGCTTGCACCACCAAGACAGTCCCATTGTCCTCACTGCCACTGCTGTGTTGTGGTGGCAGTGCCGGCAAAGCTGCAGGTGAGGGTACAGTTGCGATGCTGGTGCTGGCAGCAGTGGGGGCAGGGAGGGGGTGAGGTGAGGACCCAGATTGGCTAGTTCCTAGAGGTTTAGTGGGATTATTCTGATGAAATCTGTCTGACTGGCTCTTGAGGAAAGGTGTGTGAGAGGTAGTGAGTCATATAGCTTCCATCAGAATAATCCCACTAAACCTCTAGGAATTATCTAATTCACTTCCCTACTCCAGGTTCACAATGTTTCTCTATATTTCTTGCTATCTAGGCTCCCCTACTCCACGGTTCACTGCAAGGTGGCTGTCCTTATACTTTCCTTATACTTCCACTGTCCTCCCAGGTCTCCTCCTCCTTTCTGTGACAGTTCTGCTCCCCCCACTTTCTTTCTCTCTTCGTGTTCTATAGTCTTTTATGGTCTATTATTGTCATCTCTTTCTTCCTTTTCACTTCCTCTTCCTCCCAGGTGCTCCAGCCCCAATGATTAAGAGTGGGCGGGCCACATCTGGTGAGCTGAACAATGCTGCAGACAACAAGCAGTCCGTAGGCTGCCAGTTCCCCACCCCAGATATATAGACAGGACAGGGTTGCAATACATCTGGGATTTCCCAGACATATCTGGAATACTGCAGTCGACAGCAGTGTCTGGGCAGAAATCGGCGGAAATGCCCAGGAAAATACGGATGTATGGCAGTCCATGTTGGCAGTGCCGTTTTTGCCAATTTTCCTTAAAAATAGTTTTTAAAAAGGCATATTTTTGTGATTTTGTCAAAAAAAGCTAATCAGCTTTGCCAAAAAAAGCTGTGAACCCTAAGACAGAGGGGGAAACTCTAAAAGAAAGACAGAAAGTGTGAACCCAGACTTTCTGTGATAGTAGTTCCAACAGAGATGTTAGGGTGTCAGTTGAAAGCAAAACAAAACATACATAGACTGCTTATATAGGCTTGCCATACGTCAGGAAAATTCCTGACAAGTCCTGGTTTTTGGGTGTAAAAATGACATCTAGGGGGAATTTTGCTGAATCAGCAAAATGTCAGGGAAAACCCAGATGTATGGCTATGCGATGGAAAAAGCCACGACAACAACTCCAAAAGCTTACAATCACTACTTTTGGGGTCTTCCTAAAAAAAGGAAATATGGCAACCCTAGCTTATAGTAAGTATTTTGCAGGGGTGTGTGTGCATGCCATAAGGTTAAAAAACTGCTTCTTGCTCTATAAAGGGATGTTTCCTTCCTTCCTTCCTTCCTTCCTTCCTTCCTTCCTTCCTTCCTTCCTCTATCTATCTATCTATCTATCCCACTTGATTGTAAATAGAACCTCTAAGCTATAAAACAAATGCTATATAGCTATTACTGTACTTTTCCGTGTATAAGACTAGGTTTTTTTACTTTTAAATAAGGCTAAAAATCTTGGGGCGTCTTATACACAGATAGTGCATATGCCCATTTTCTAAATTTGATGTCTCCAAAAGTAGGGGCGTCTTATACATGGGGGCAATTTATACATGGAAAAATACAGTAAATGCCCAGGCTTGGGACTGGCAGGCCTCTAGCAATATATAACACATCAGGGGAAGGCGTCAGTTAGGTGGGAAAGATGAAATATTCTGTTTCCCATTCCAGTGAGTCCTGAGCTACAAGGTTTCTAGGCTGGCTGAATCCTCAACAAAAACACTTCCCCATTGGGGGATACACTGCAATATGTTGTTGTAAGGCTCGCTTGTTTGTATGCATTTTGAAAGGATCAGAAGGGCTTTAAGAAACAGCAGCATGGTGACCTCATATTAAGTTCTATTGATAGGATTCAGTGATGGTGACAGTGTACCCACCTCACATTGTTGTAGTAGTTGGTGGTAGAACCCATTTTTTTGTAGCATTCCCTGTGCTTCACCTTGTAGCATGATCCTTCCATGTGACTACAGATGAGGCTGATAAGACTGATCTATAATTAAAACAACTATGACATAGTTCAAGAGCCTTAGGTTCAGTGTGAAAACAATTTTGAGCTTCTCGGCTTTTTGAATTTTATTTTAAGGTTTCCCCTTGTTTGTGGGGCACAGAGGAATTGCTGAATGCATTAGTATGGATGTATGACAAATAATGAGCATAAAAGAACTGGCATTTGTCCAGCTTGGTATCCTCACTGCTATATTAAAGAAAGTACTACAGCACAGACTAGTGGCTTAGGGAAAGAATAGAAAAGGAGAAATTTTCCTGTAGATTTGTGTGTAACATAAAAAATAAATGAATAAAGGCTTTTTTTCCTGTTATCTCCATGGAGTAAATATAATAAGAAAGTGGTTGTGTTGTGGTCTGAGTAATAATAATATTTATTATGGATTATCACTGCGGCAAAATGGGGGGTTTTTTTGCAATAGTGTGTTGTGTGAGGAACATAGAATCATAAAATAACAGTAGCAATTGAAAGGAACTTTGGAGGCCATCTGGTTCAACTCCCTGATCCATACAGGATCTGCAGTGCAGGATTTACGTAATGGCATCAGTCCTGATAAGTGGCTGTCCAGGGTTTAAATAACACATCAAATTGGGTTTTAAATGTTAAGGGTTCTTTCTAGCAAAGTTCTGCTTACAGTAGAGCCATTGAAATTAATGAAGCTAAGTTAGTCATGTCCATTGATTTCAATGGCTCTGTTCTAAAAAATTACTAACATTGTAAACAACCCTTACTATTTAGCCAGTATAGCATTTGATATCAATTATAACTGTGGCCTATTGCTTCTTTAAGAGTGTCACACTTTCTGGAATTCCAGACTGGTGAAGTGTTAGTCTGATTTACACATGCCTCATTCACATATGTCATGGGTCAGCAAACTAAGGTCCGCAGGCCAGATCAGGCCCAATTGCCCTCTGGATCCGGCCCGCGGACAGACCTGGAATCGCTGCTTGGATCGGTGTGATTGTTCGGGCTGCGCCAATTTTTTTGCAATTTTCTTCGGGTGCCATTCCCCCCCCCCACACACACCGCAGCAGCACCTCCTCCCTCCTCCTGGCTTCTCCCTGCCCTGTGGAGGAAGGGAGCTGGGCTTTGATTGGTGCCAGCCAATCCAAAGCCTTGCCACCCGCGTGCTGAGGTGCGACCCAGACTCGCCACCCGCCAGCCAGCCTCTCCGTCCATGGCCGTGCTGTGGGCATCGTGACGGGCGTGTCACGGGACTTCGGCTGGAGCTTGGTGCGCCTGCTGGCCCCGCACCTGGCACCTGGGAAAGCTGGCCTGGAAAGGAGAGGCACCGCCGCCACCGCTGGCTCCCAACTGCAGGCAGAGCTGCGGAGGAGGTAGGAAAGCAGGGGGAGGGGAGGGGCTGGGGGAGAGGGAGAGGGAGAGAATCCCCCCCTCCGCTGCTTGCGGGTGCACACAGTCCAGCCAGCCACAAGGTCTGAGGGGCGGTGAACCGGCCCCCTCCTAACAAAATTGGCTGACCCCTGACATATGTGAAGTACAACCAGAGGTGGAGCTAGCTGCTCCGGCATCTGGAGCGGCGCACATGCTGTGCACCCAGGGGCAGGACGGCGAGCGTCCCACAGGGGTGGGGCAGCAAGTGTCCCATGGAGGAGCGGAGCCCGTGGCAAGTGTCCCAGGGGGTGGGGCGGCGATGTCACCCCTCTCAGGGATGACACCCAGGGCGGACTGCACCCCCACAACCCCCTTCCTCCCCCAGTGAGTACAACCACTTGGAAATGTCTCACTTGGCAAACCATTGTATGAAATGGTGCATTTTAAAAGGAGGGTCTAAAGCACCATACCTCTATGGCCTTGCACACACCTTTTGGATACAACAAACTAAACCAGAAAGAGTTAATGCAAGGCCAATGTTGACTGATTTCTGAATTATCTTATTCTTGAAAGCATCTGGGAGGGGCTTTGAATTTATTAGAGTAATGGCACTAGAGTAGAGGTGCTATTGTTAACTATTCCCCACATCCAGTGCCATTTTCTCAATCTAAATTCCCTGCACGAGCTACTGATTATTCTATGTGGGAAAATATAAATACCCATGGGAAGAAAATAAGGGTACCATATTTAACCCACATCACAGCAAGCAGCAATGGGGGGAGTAGCACAATTTAGATCAAGAAACAGTATGAACAGAAAGTGTTTAACTGCTCCCTGATCTTATGCTGATCAAATCTGAATTCCTTCCATGACTTCTTTTAAACAACAACAACAAAATCAGAAATCCACTCACAGATCTTGCAAGTAATATGAAGTTTCACCATTAAGGTGCTAATACCACCAGGTCCATGTGCTGAAATCTCCTCTTCTACATTAAGGATGCAGGAGTCCTGTCCTCTGTTTCAGCTAGTCACCTGGACTTTCCTCTCCTCAACAGCCAAATGCCATCTATACAGTAGGAGAGAGCTTTCCTTGTATTATGGCTTCTTAGAAAATTGCCCAGGAAATAGGAACCACTTCTGCATTATAAATTGCTTAGTGAAAAAGGAGCCTCCAGACACATGGCTGAGCCCCTTGGAGAAGCACTGCTGTGAGTTTTCCTCAGCTGCCCAAATTTCCTTTATATAGGAGAAGGTCTCAAGCCTTTCAGGTTGCAATCCAATTATATAATACTAATTTAAGACTAAGTCCTACTAAACTCAAATAACTAACTTCTCAGTAGACACCTGTAGGATTGCACTGTTTGAAGCAGTCTTTATTCCTCCTACTTTGCTTTCCTCCTATCTTCACACAGAGTTACAACCTAAGATTTTTCTGTAAGCCTTCATTATATGAGGTATGTTTCAAATCCTGAATGTCTAGTCTTCAACCTCAGGAAGTGCTTTATTATTTATCCGCACAGAAATTGTCTATCACTTGCATAGGTGATGCCCCGTTATACCTAGCTGGAATATTGAATTTTGAATGTAATTCCTTTAACTTGGTGCCAAAGTATGGTTTTCTCTTTTCTTGTCATTTATGACTTTTCACTGTGTGAGTAACACAGACCTGGACTGTGGAAGCACCATGTCAGAACCATTTGATTTTATTTTTTAAAAAGAATTGTTTGTGATATAGGGTGTAATCCCAAGTACCTCCTCCTCCTCCAGTGGGACGTTGTGGAGTGGCAGGGCCACTGCTTCATCTACAACTCTGCTGTAGGTGGCAGCCAAAGCTGAAGATGGGGGAGGGTGGGATGATTGAGTCTGATTGTGACCCAATTGCTGCACTAGCTCCACTGCACTAGCTGGTCCATTCATTGGTGCCACACCAGCCCTAATGAGGTCATGTGACAGCAGCGAGACTGGCTTGGCATCCAACAGATCTCGTGCCAGCTCAGACCTGCCTCTCCCCACTCTGTTTTGGAGCTTTCTGCTGGCTCCCACTATTTGCTAGCTCCCACTAAAGAAGATAACATCAGCAGGCCTGCTGCCTGTCTGCATGTTCAGCTGATGGAAGGGAGAGGTTGGCAGGAGGCTGGAAGAGGTGGGATAAAGACACCTTCACCTAACCCACCCCAGCCCAGCCCAGTATAACATATTATTATTATTATTATTATTATTATTATTATTATTATTATTACAGCTAAGTGTTAATAGCAATTTTTATTAGGGCTTGCAATAGATAGAAAAAATGTACAGTTAATTGACCTGCTGTCTTTCACTCAATTTATTACATTTAAATACTTTGCTTTTCTGAGATATTGCAGGGATTGTGACCATTTAAAAAACTAAAAACTGCCTTTTATTATAAGGAGGAAATTCCATCTCAATTTTTTAAAAACATATTTCTTTGAAATATTTGATGCTTTTCTGCTTATAAAACCATCAAGAATAAAATCCAAATCTAATAGATCAAACCTAAAATCCAATTTAAGATATGAACAGCAATAGGAGCAGTAAATCAGTACAATTTAAGATATGAACAACAATAGGAGCAATAAATCAACCAGCCATTAAATACTTGGGAGAAGAGAACAGCCTTAATTTGGTGCCTCAAAGATGTCATATTTGGCACCAAACTTGTTTCTGTATGTGGGGGTGCAGCCACAGAAAAAACCCTATATAGTGGGCACAACCAGTATCTCAGGGACACTTGGAACAGACTTTCAGAAGATGGTGTTAAATAACTGAAAGGTTCAGATGAAATAAGTTATTTCTTTACATACCTCCTTGCCTCCAGACCACATAGAGCAAGGCAGCCATCACAAAAAGCATGACAGATTTGGGATTACACTTGACGGACATATAATTTCTATGGGTTTTATATACCTAATACTGATCTTTTTTCAGGATATGGACTCTGCTTATTTTCTGCCCCCTTAGAGCCAACTTTAGATCTGGAGAGAGGGGCAGGAGAGTCTTCTCTGTTCATGCTGTGTTTTAGACACAGCATGTGGTGCAGGACAGTATACAGCCTGTTGGAGAAGTCCGCTCACTCTTCCTGGTGGGTGCCATTGTGGGCCATCATTTCCTCCGCCCACGGAGATCTGACAGGGTAGCCCCAGGCATGGGACGGTTTCCTAAGCAGCAAAGGAAGCTTCTGAGCTGAGCTTGCTGCCTGGGAATGGATCCCACCCGCTTGCTCAATTAGCAAATTGTGAGTGGGCATGGAGGTGGGCCACCAGGGGGCGGGCTCAGCCAGCCCCTCTAATATAGAGCGAAGGCCTGTGGCTGGAACTGCAGCCAGTTTCCAAATGAACTACAAGGGGAGTCCCACATGCAATGCATTACAGTAATCCAACCTGGATGCTTTATTCCTTAGAGGCTATCTGGGTATCCAAAGTCAAATCTAGTAGTATCTTAATATGCACATTTGATCCCTAAAGGGGAGTGTAGCCCCTCCATTACTTCACTGGATAGTTGAATCATTTAATATTTGAATAATCTGATTAAAACTTGCAACCTGTGGTTAATTGCTTTGATCATGGAAAGGTGAACAGAGAATTTTAAAGATCACATAATGTTTCTTTGTAGCCTGTTATCATTTGCAAAGGTCATTATTGTATTTGGAAACATTGATGCCTCACATATAGTGTAGCCACCTCCATAATCCCTCCCTTTGTTCTTTGGAATAAAATAGTAATAGAGCATAAACTGTAGTTATCACTGGACACTCTTCATAATATCCTAAAAATTGCCTTCCTGAATGAGATCAAAGGTCCGTTAAATTCAACATTCTAACTACATTCAGACAACCATCCATGGCTGCATAAGCCTTCTCTCCTCCCATGTGCACTAGTTTATCAGTAAAGATCCTTATTTGTGTTAAGGATTATTTCTACAGATAATTTATAAAAAAACCATGTGTAGTCATAGCCAATTTTAGACCTCATCACCAATATGCAGTATAGGGTGTAATTCAATGTCACACTCTTCCAATTTTTCCATTTCAGATTGTCAGACAGAACAATCCCCCTTCTTCCCCAGCACACCGTTCTGTGGGTTCTCCTGGCTACCCCAGAGCTATTTTGGGGGGCTGCAGGGGGCACAGCAGGGAGAGAAATGGGAAAGTCTTGTATAAGCAGAAATCCTTCCTCAGACAGTGAGGACAGTGAGCTTCTGCTGACAGTGCTCATTAGGTGAATCCTGCCCATAATCTCCAACATATAATATTTGAATACAGTATACTGTACATCTATACTGTACACTCTACTTCTTCCTTGATTTTAATTTCAGTCTTGCCTGCATCTTTACTAAGATGCAAGGCAAGTGAATTTAAAGTAGTGATGGAGCTTTGCTTCAATCTTGTGTCTGCTGAAAAGAAAATTTAACAAATGTATTTCTGGAAAATTGTATATTAAAATTAATAAATGGGTGGCTTTTTTAATTAAAAAAATAATGCCAGGCATTGTTGGCATCTGTCTGTCTTGGTAGATACTAGAGGAGTGCGCCTTTGGGGGTGAGGTCAAGCTGTTGGAAGGTTGCAGCATCTGCTGTGACTGTAGAGACCGATGTGGGAGAGGCATGTTTGACTGCAGCTGGGGCAGATGAAGGCATCCAGTTGTGCTGTTTCAGAACCATGGCATTTATTCTCTCTGCGCTCCTCCAAGTGGTCATTTCTCCTCTGGTCACTGCTATGGATACATGTCTTGACAGCCTGTCTCCAGGCACTGCAGTCATCTGCAAGGGATTCCCACGTGGCAAGGTTAATGTTGCCAGCCTTCATATTTGCAGACATCTTTGTAACACAGAGTTGGTCTACCAATTAGTCTGGTGCCAGAAGCCATAGAGCACATCCTTAGTGATCCTGCCATCTTATATGTGGATGTGACCAAGCCAGTGTAGACGTCACTGAGACAGGAGTGCAAACATGTTGGAATGTGGGCTTGGAAGAGCACATATTTGTTTGGAATTCTGTCCTGCCATGTGATACCCAAAATCCTCCTGATGCATGTTGTGTCGCTTCCTTAGGTTGTAATTTACAACTCACTTCCATAAAGCAGCATGCTCAACATGCAAGTGTGGTAGACCTTCATATTGGTATTGGTTGTTAGCATCTCATTTGCCCATACCATTTTTGAGAGGCAAGCTATTGTCCTAGCTGCCTTGACAATACGCTTACCCAGCTCAGTGCTGATGGAGAAAATGCTGGTTATGGTGGAACCCAGGTAGACAAAATTGTCTACCACCTCAAGTGTGTGGGGTATTTGCACTGTCCTGACCCAGGATGTTGGTCTTTGTCATACTGATAGTAAGGCCAAACTCCCTGCAGGCTTGGGCAAAATGGTCAGTGAGTCTCTGTAGAGCTTCCTCGGAGGGCACTGTCAAGGCTGTGTCAATCTGCAAACAACATCTCTTGGATAAGGACCCATTGTACTTTTGTCTTGGCACAGAGATGTACCAGGTTGAGCAGACTCCTGTTGCTCCTTGTATGGATGTCCACACATTTTTCAGTTGAGCTGAAAACATATGAGAGCATCAAGGGGAAAAACATGCCAAAGAGGGTTGGAGCAAGAACACAGCCCCTTTCCACATCGCTCTTTATAGGGAAGGTGTCTGAGGATTAGCCATCATGTTAGATGGTGTTGCACATGTTCTTGTGGAAGGACACAATCACCTTGTGAAGCTTAGGTGGACACCCTATCTTGTTGAGCATTGTAAATAATCCTTTTCAGCTGGCGAGGTCAAAGGCCTTCGTCAGGTCTATGAAGGCAACGAACAAGGGGTGTCCCTCTTCTCAACATTTTTCCTGCAGCTGGTGCAGTGATAAAATCATGTTGACTGTTGACCTCTGAGCTCTAGAGCTGCAATGTGACTCGAGATAGACCCTGTCAGCTAGTGACTATAATCTGTTGAAAACGACACTGGCAAAGGCTTTCCCAACAGTACTCAGCAGGGAGATCCCACTGTTGTTGTTGCAGTCTTGGTGGTCACCTTTGTTCTTGTAGAAGGTCACAATGCTGGATTCACACATGTCTTGTGTCATGGATCCTTGTTCCCAACACTTCAAGAGAAGGCCGTGGAAGTGTGTCATGAAGGAAGAATTGAAACCGGCTTTCAGCATTCTCCAGGAACAAAGCAATACCAGTACTGGACACAAGGTGGTGCTCCAGCCTGTGCCATGAAGAGCTTCCTCTCTTTACTATAACATTTTGATGCTTAAAAATGTATGCATCACGAGGTGTTTGCTTTTTAAAACAGACCACATTATAGGTTCTTTAAAATTTATATATGCACTATAATTTAATCAGGTGTTTTTTTGCTTTAATACAAAAAGTTATAACATAATTAAATTTAAGGCAGCAAATGTATACAACAATAATTTTCTTTACATACAATTTTGTGTGTTTTATCCATTCATTTATTTCTTTATATTATATATAGACTTCCTTTCACAAAAAAATCTTCACAAGTTAATTTACCGCCGGACAAGGTGGTGGAGGCAGCCTGGGTTTAAATATCCCAGCAGTGGACCAGAGTGAAGCCTTTTGGCTCATTCCTGCTTGCTCCTGGGCGGAGTCCTGTAGCCTGCCCACCCATGATTGGCCAAATGTCGGGCAGGTTTGCACCCACTTCCCAGGCTGGCGAGAGGCCAGTTTCTGGTGTCGCAGCAGCCTGGGAAAACACCTTGCCTCCATGTCCCATGCTGACTTGTGGTGCATGGGGTGCGCCATCCCACATAGGTGTCTGACTCTGAAAGTGAGCATCATTCTCAGGCACCTTCTCTATAAAGAGCACTTTGAAACAGGGCTGTGTTCTCACCCCAACTCTCTTTGGCATATTCTTCTCCCTCTTGCTCTCATATGCCTCCAGTTTGACTGAGGAGAGTATGTACTTTCATTCGAGGACTGATGGGTCTGTTCTACCTGCTACAAAAGTGCTGCAGGTCCTTATCCAAGAAATGTTGTTTGTGGATGACACAGCCTTGACAATGCACTCGGAGGAAGCTCTACAGAGACTCATTGACTCATTTTACCCAAGCCTGCAGGAAGTCTGGCCTTACCACCAGCTTAATGAAGACCAACATCCTGGGTCAGGATGTCATCAGCACTCCACACATCAGCAGTGGTGACCACAAGCTTGAGATGGTGGACAGTTTTGTCTACCTGGGTTCCACCATAACCAGCAACCTTTCTGTTACAGATGGGTAGCCGTGTTGGTCTGCCATAGTCGAAGTAAAAAATTCTTTCCTGTAGCACCTTAAAGACCAACTAAGTTAGTTCTTGGTATAAGCTTTCGTGTGCATGCACACTTCTTCAGATACACTGAAGTGTGTATCTGAAGAAGTGTGCATGCACACGAAAGCTTATACCAAGAACTAACTTAGTTGGTCTTTAAGGTGCTACAGGAAAGAATTTTTTACTTCAGCAACCTTTCTGTTGAGGCTAAGTTAGACAAGCATATTGGTAAGGCAATGGCTCACTTCTCCAAAAAGGTATAGGAGAATGTGATGCTAACTATCAATACCAAGATGAAGGTCTGCCAGGCTTGCATGTTGAGCATGCTGCTTTATGGAAGTGAGTCATGGGCAACTTACACCCACCAGAACCAATGCCTCAATGCCTTCCACATGCGCTGCATCAGGAAGATTTGGGGCATCACATGGCAGGACAGAATTCAAAAACAAAGATGTGGTCTCCCAAGCCCACATCCCCAGCATGTTTGCACAAAATGGAAAATGGCAGGATCCCCAAGGATTGGCAGACCAACTATGTTTTATAAAGATGTCTGCTAACGTGACATGAAGGTTGGCAACATTAACCCTGCTGTATGGGAATCCCTTGCAGGTGACCACAGTGCCTGGAGACACAGTCAGATTGTGGGTCCACAGCAGTGACCAGAAAAGAAATGACCACTGAGAGAAGTGCAGGGAGAAGAAAAGCCATGGTGCATTTGTAACAGCAAAACTGGATGCCTTCATCTGCCCCAGTATCTATTCCAGGTCTCTACAATCTCAGTAGGCACTGCAACTCTCCAGCGGTTTGCTTTTATCCCCAATGGCACACTCTTCCATTGTCTGTCTCTCGAGATGGATGCCAACTAAACAGTTGAACCTGAAGTCAAGTTGAAGCTAGGTTGAAATGGATCTATAATCTTCTTCTTCTTTGGTGATCACTCATGGCCAAGTAAGATTGTCCTCCATGAATCACCAGGTGTTCTTTAGTTCCCTGGTTCTTCTTTGTATGCTGTGTAGCTCCAGCATACAATTGCTTATCCACCTTATTTAAAACAACTTCATATTTAAAAAACAGATGAACAACAGTGGGACTTACCTTTCCTTTTAAAAATTGTTCTCTATTTCACACATTTTGTTTGTTTCATTTGACATCTCATTCATTTTTTCACTCTCACAATACTGTTGAAGAATCCAGTCGGTTTTGTTACCCTGCTTTTGATAGAAGTTAAATTGAAAAGCATATTCACAGGTGTAAGTGATGCTGTTCAGTCAAGACATAAAATTTGTGTGTCCAACTTTTTCCAGCTCTTAGAGTTTGCATTTATTTTCCCTTCACTAAAAAAGGCAAAAAAGGGCAAAAAACAAAAGCAAGCTGCACAACTATATATCCGTTCCAAAATTCACCTATATTATGTAGAGCTCACCATTCTTCCACTAGTGCTGGATGGATTTGTGGGAAGGTTATACTAAGTAAAAATGTGGCTATAGTGTGCTTTGCAGCATCATGTGGGTATGTGAGATAAACTTTAATGCCTCACAGAGGGAATAAAGAGAAACTGGGCCTATGCCCATGCTTGACAAAGTGTATGAACAAATTGCATAGTGGGACTGTAGAAGTATGCTCTAGTTGCCTGTAGTGCTTCCAAACATTTAATGAACATTTAATGTACAGCATACATTCACAAATTCCTATGTTGCTGTTGTTTTAAAAATCCAATAGAACACATAGGATTATCCAGTGAAGCACATTATCCATTACTCTTTAATATCAGGAGGCAAAGACTGCATGAATGTACATAATGAATTTCCAGAGGCATTCGCTGTGTTAATCTGCTGCAGAAAAACAACAACAGAGAATCTTGTTGAAAAAAATTGTCCAGTAGCACCTTAGAGATCAACTAAGTTTGTTCTGGGTATAAGCTTTTGTGTGCATACACATTTCTTCAGATACACTGAAACAGAAGTCACCAGACCCTTATATATAGTGGGAAGGTGGGGTGGGGTTTTTCTCAGGAGGGTAGTAGGAGATGGGTGATTGACTCAATGGGTGTGGTAAACCTGTTGATGACTGTTGTTGTTTAGTTATGTCCGACTCTTCGTGACCCCATTCCTCTCTTCCACTGCCTCCCACAGCTTGGTCAAACTCATAACGACAGTTATCAAATCCAAATCCAAACTCTTCTTATGACGACTGTTAACAACTGCAATTAGTCCTGCAGGAAAAGACAAGTGATAGTATGCAGATGACCAAAAATAGCTTTAGCATATGTAATAAGACAAGAATCCAATATCTCTGTTCAGACCAGGTCTCTCCATAGTTTTCAGTTTTAGTAATAAGTTGTAATTCAGCAACTTCTCTTTCAAGTCTGTTTCTGAAATTCTTTTGTAATGAGACAGCTGCTTTGAGATCCTGTATTGAATGTCCTGGGAGACTGAAGTGTTCTCCTACTGGCTTCAGTGTCCACACAATGTTTTTGGCATCAAAATGCCAGGCCCCATTGTCAATGACCCATTTGTGATATGCCATTGCAACCTGGAAACACCCTAACAACTTTATTATAGTATACACTTTCATAGACTACAGTCTATCAGTTGCATCAGAAGTATTACTTTGAGTTACAGGTGTGTAACTCACACACACACAGACACAGTCGAGGGTGGAATTACAAACTGTCAGAAGGAAATGAAACGCAGAAAGTACAGACTGTGATGATTAGGTTATTAAGGGTGACCATAAATACTTCCTGCGTTTCATTTCCTTCTGACTTTGCTGGTTAGAATTCCCCCTCCCAACTGTGTGTGTCTTGAATAATAGAATTATAGAGTTGGAAGGGACCCTCAGGGTCGTCAACAACCCCCTGCAATGCTGGAATCTCAACTAGCTCATACATGACTAGCTCATACATGACAGAAGGCCACCCATCCTCTGCTTAAAAATATCCAAGGAAGGAGAGTCCACCATCTCTCAGTGAAGTTTCTTCGTGTGTGTGTGTGTGTGTGTGAGAGAGAGAGAGAGAGAGAGAGAGAGAGAGGGAGAGAGAGTGTACACATTCACTTCACACTCTATACTTCCCAGCCCTTCCACCCCTGCTGGTTAACTCTTCCTCAGCTGGCTAAAGCTTCTCTCCCCTGTGATTCCCAAGAGGCTCCATGCTGCTATTAAGTTTTTTCCAAAGCTTAATAGTGGCCTACATTTCCCCTTGTGCTGTTCAGCTAATTGGGGAACAGCTGAGAGTGATGGAAAGGGCACTGGAGCCCCGCCTACCCCAGGCCTGCTGCTTGTCTGATCAGTGGGATACTATGTTGTGAGCCATTAAGGTTAGGCAGAGTGCCAGTTCTGAGAAAGAAATAGAAAATAGCATGTTTCTACTTAGTGAGCATGCATGGGATTGCACTGTTGTAAAAACACTTGTTATTTTATTGATGGACTAAGGCGCACCTGTGTGTGATCTAAAATATGATTAAACACACTGCAAAACGTCTGGGTTAAATTATTTTCCTATATATTTTGTTAAAATTGTAATGACTAGTATGAGGAAGTGGTGTTTAAGAGGCTGTTTCTGGATAACTAGGCCTATATTTGGCACATACTTGGTTTTCAATAGCCTTTGTTTTCCACCTTCTGGGAAACTAATACACATTTCCTCTCTTACTTTATATATAGGTAATGTGGGTATGTAACTCGTGCCGAAAACAACAAGAAATCCTCACAAAATCCGGAGCCTGGTTTTATAATAGTGGAACAAATACACCACAGAAGCCTGATCAAGAAGTTTTTAGAGGGCTGCGTAACGAAGAAGCACCTCAGGAGAAAAAAGCAAAGCTACATGAGCAATCCATATCAGGGTTGGAACGAGGTAGATCTCAAGGGCTCACAAGGCAAGACTCCATAAACGGCTCAGGAGGGAAGGTAGCAGGTGACACGGCAGACAGGTAAGGAATTGGCTCATTATACTTCAAAAAAGGAGTTGTCACATGTTTATGAGTCATATTATCTTTGCATTTCTTTTTCATGTTTAATAAGTTGTTTCATCTAAGCAGAATATAAAGAAGCATTTATTTTCAGAAGTATGCAAGGTCTGCATTATTATTTCCTTACCATTTATATTGGGATGATTCTGTAAGCGAGCATACACTTTTCTGTAAATTGGGAAGGGCTCCATTTTGCCTTTGTGGAATGAAAAAAGCCCAAAGTTAGGCCATTAATTCTGCAGCATAAATTAGATAAAAGATGCATAAAAATTGGAATTTTCACTAGTTCAAAATGTCAGAGATTTATCTCTCTTTCTACATCTGTGTATGTGCTGAGAGAATGGATTTTATACATCTGAGGCCTAAATCAGAAATACATTAACTGCTCAAAGGGGACTGCTAATCTGCATATTTTAGTTGGGTACAATTTAAATTATTTTTTCTCAAACTGTAGTTTATGAATGTTCTGCACTTATTTCTTAGTGGTCTTCTTCTTAAATTAATATGTTTCACACTGGTGGAAAATACCTCTAAACCCTTGTCAGGGAACTGCCATCGGAAGGAAGGGAAGTGAAAGGGCTCACACAGGTTGGGAGAGACTCAGCAGCTGAAGAGGGAACCAGTAGGGGGAGAGGAGCTGAGCTGAGGGAAAGGGAGCTGGAGGGATGGCTCAGAGACACTTCCAGCGAAAACAGTGGGGAGGTTTCAGGACCTCCTGTAGGGACACCCACTCCTCGCCGGAAACTGTCACGCAGAGAGTCCAGAAGACGTGTTTCCGTTAAGGAGCTTTTATGTTGGAAGCGATTCCGAAAGCAACCACTGTCGGAATCTGCCAGCGACTGACGGAGCCATGTTTAAGGGGCTCCGTTACAGACAGAGGTTTGCAAACTTGACCAAACTCTGAGGGACTAGGATTTTACACACAAGCAGCTCATCGTCCCATCACAGCATTCCGACAGTCTTCGTGAGCAGCTTGTGCAGGAGAAGGCATCATGAGCAACCCAGCCGGAACCGGAGAAGCAGGAGCTGGAGCGGGTCCAAGCCTGGAAGAAAGGTACCGGGTGTTGGAGGTCCAGCTAGCGCTGCAGACGGCGAGGCTTGAGGAGAGGAGGGCTCAGGATGCAGACAAAAAGGGGAAAGACACCCAGCTCGTCAGAAAGGTACCAGGATTGGTGCAGAAGTTTGGGGGGGAGCCCAAAGACTATCATGGCTTTCGGACAGAGATGCAATATGCCCTCAATCTGCAGTTTGATGAATTCCCTGACGAGGAATCACGAGTGGCTTTCGTGATTGGGCATCTTGAAAAGGGGGCGAGAGACTGGGTTAGACCCCTGATGGCAGCGAATAGTGACGTCCTAAAGGACACGATGAAGTTCTTTCGCGCCATGGATCTGATGTTTTCCAGCGATATTGAACAGGGAGTGGTCCACAGACAGTTAATGGCTTGCAAACAGGGGAGCCGATCTGTCCGTGAGTACTGGACTGAGTTCACCATGTTGATCCATAAATTGGGGTGGGATCTATCGGCGGAACCCATTCAAATGCTCTTTGAAGAAGGGCTTTCTTCGGCTGTGAAAGACGAACTTTCCCGGGCGCCCAGGGCGGAGTCTATGGACCAGCTGACCAAATCAGCGCTGACCATAGGAGCGCGCCAGGAGGCGAGAGCATTGGAGAGGCGGGAAGGGAAGGGGGAACGTTGGAAGGAGTTCCGCATTCCAGACATTCCAGAGCCAACTTTCCCGCCGGCAGAGCCGATGGAAATCGGAACAGCGCGCGCGCGCGCAGTTTCAAAGCCCAGTGAGGGGGGAAAGAAGGAGGGAAAAGGCGCCCGGAAATGCTATCTCTGCCAACAGCCAGGTCACTTTGCCAGAGTCTGCCCCCAGAGGAAGGAATGGCAAGGGATGGTAGGAGCTGTGGAGGGAAGAGAGGAAGAAATACCGAAGCAAGTAAAAGCCAACGCCTGGCTGCCACCGTCGGGGCACAGCAGCCAGGCCAAAGAGCAGTGAAAGTGCCCACGCCAGAACCTCCTAAACCCGCCCTAGTGATAGAAGTGGCGCTAGAGCTGCCAAACGGACACCCTCTAAAGATAAAGGCGCTGTTGGACTCAGGCAGCTCCTGCAATTTCATGAGCAAAGAGTTTGCAGCTGAACACCAGATACAGACGATCCCTTTAAGCAACCCCCTGCAGGTGACCACGATCGATGGCAGGGAGCTGTTGGGAGGAGAAGTCAGCTTGCAGACCGTCCCAATGATAATGAAGGTGGCAAGGCACACCGAACTGATAGCGTTTAATGTGGCCACCTTGGGAGGAGCTCCCATTATATTGGGGATGAGCTGGCTAGCGTTACATGATCCGCTGGTGGGCTGGCATCAGAGAGTGGTTTCTTTTGGTTCAGCACATTGCTTAGAACACTGCAAAGAGGGAAAGGGTTTGGCAGGGGCCCAAGCCACCCTAGCAGGGACTGAAGTAACGGAGAACGTGAAGGTACCACGACAATACGCAGATCTCCGCGACGTCTTCAGCGAAAGGGAAGCTGACCAACTACCCCCGCATAGACCCTTTGACTGTCAAATCAATTTACTCCCTGGGGCACAGCTCCCTGTAGGCAAGCTGTACGCCATGTCAGACAGAGAGATGCAGGAGCTAAGAGAGTTCATTGACAAGAACCTGAAGAGAGGGTTCATCAGAGAGTCCAGGGCGGTGGGGGGCAGCCCAGTGTTTTTTGTGGATAAAAAAAACACGAACAAGCCGAGGCTTGTGTGTGACTTCAGGGCCTTAAATGCAGTGTCAGAACCAGTGGCTTTCCCTATGCCCAGGATTGACGACATTTTGACAAGGGTCAGGAAGGGAAAGATTTTTACTAAACTGGACCTAAGGGGGGCGTACAACCTGATACGAATAAGGAAGGGGGATGAATGGAAAACCACCATGTTCACCCCTTTGGGGGCATTTGAATATTTAGTTATGCCCTTCGGCCTACAAGGAGGCTCCGCGTGCTTTCAATCGTTTATGAACCACGTCCTGGGGCCTTTGCTTTACAAGAATTGTGTGGCCTTCTTAGACGACGTGTTGGTGTATTCTGAGAATGAGGAGCAGCATGTGAGAGACGTCAGAGAAGTGTTGAGCAGGCTGCAAGCCAACCAGCTGTGGGTGAAACTGGAGAAGTGTCAGTTTCATACCAAGGAGGTGGAATTCCTGGGGTATCGCCTGTCAGACAAGGGATTGGCCATGGATCCCGGCAAGGTCCAGGCGGTGCTGGAATGGAAAACACCCAAAACAAGGAAGGATGTGCAGAGGTTCCTAGGATTTGGGAACTTCTATCGTAAGTTCATCCGAAACTTTGCCCACCTGACGGCGCCCATTACGGACTGTCTCAGCAGTAAGAAGAAGTTCGTTTGGACTGAGGAGGCGGAGCGAGCATTTGAGGAACTAAAAAGGGCCTTCGCCTCGGAACAACAACTCCTGCATGTGGATTTACAAAAACCGATGAGAGTGGAAACTGACGCATCAGACAGAGCTATTGGGGCGGTGCTTCTGCAGCCAGGGAAGGAGGAGTCAGAGTGGAGACCGTGTGCCTTTTTTTCGCGAAAGCTGAACAAATCCGAGAGGAACTACACGGTGTATGACCGAGAACTACTAGCCATTCATGAGGCGTTCCGGAGATGGAGGCACCTGCTAATTGGCGCACAACATAAGGTGCAAGTGTGCACTGACCACAAGAACCTAGAGTATTGGAGGACGGCACGAGTGCTCAACCAACGGCAAGTGAGATGGGCCCAGGAGTTCTCCAAATTTAACTTTGAGATTTGTTACGTGCCAGGCCCAGAGAACATTAGGGCGGACGCTCTCTCACGCAAACCTGAATATTTGGAGGGGGAGGGAGCACCCGAAGAGAGACATGTCATTCCAGAGGACCGCTGGGTGTGTGGGGCGGCATTGGTGGGACAAAGAGAACTGGTAGAGGAAACAGAGAATGATGAATACGCCCAGAATAAGCTCAGAGGTCTTAGGGGTGAGGGAGAGGAACCAGGGGGTTTCGAGGAAAGAAATGGAGCTTTGTATTACAAAGGGGCACTGTATATCCCTGAAGGAGACTTAAGGGGGAGGGTACTCAAGCAGTTGCACGACAGCCCCACGGCGGGGCATTTTGGACAACACAAAACCATGTGGTTGGTCACCAGGGAATTTTGGTGGCCTAAGGTGAGGGAAGATGTACGGGAGTATGTAAGAGGGTGTGAGCAATGCCAGCGAGCCAAAGGGGAGAGGCGGGCACCGGCGGGGCTATTAGAACCCTTACCAACCCCAGAACGACCTTGGGAGGCAGTGTCGATAGATTTTATGACTGATCTGCCGAAGTCCAAGGGGAAAACAGCCATCATGGTGGTGGTAGACCTACTAACAAAGATGTGCCACTTTGTAGCCTGCTCGCATGCAGTCACGGCGGAAGAGACAGCGAAGTTATTTGTAGAACACATTTTTAGGTTGCACGGGGTGCCATTGAGGGTGGTCTCAGACCGAGGAAAACAATTTACTTCCAGGTTCTGGAGGAAGCTCATGAGCTTACTGCAGGTGGAGGTCAACTTTTCGACTGCCCGGCACCCTGAAACCAACGGGCAGGCGGAAAGAGCAAACGGGGTCCTCCAGCAATACCTGAGGTGTTATGTCAATGACAGAGAGAATGACTGGGTAGAAAAGTTGGCGCTGGCGGAATTTGCCTACAACAATGCCGAGAATGTGTCCACAGGGATGAGCCCCTTCTTGGCTAATTATGGGTGTCATCCCAGGGCTTTCCCAGGGGGAGAAGGGGAGAGATGGGGTGTCCCGGCAGCCGAGCATTTTGTAGAAGAAATGGAAGCAATCCATCGTCAGCTCCAACTCAACTTAGAAAGGGCGAAGGAAGAATACAAGAGGCAGGCAGACAAGAACCGAAGGGAAGGTGAAACCATAAGGGTGGGAGATAGGGTGTGGCTGTCAACCCAAGGGTTGCCGTTCAAAGGAGGTTGTAAGAAATTAAGACCCAGGAGATTGGGTCCCTTTGAGGTCATTCAACAGGTCAACCCAGTGGCTTTCAGGCTCCGGTTACCCAACCACATGAAACTGCACCCAGTATTTCACAGGTCGTTACTGTCACCGTATGAGGGGGGACGAGAAGGGATGGCCACTCGGGGACCGGTCATAGAAGAAAGGGAATGCAGCAGCCATGTGGCAGAAATCCTCGACGCCAGGTGGAAGGGGGATCAGGTGGAGTATTTGGTAGCGTGGGAAGGAGAACCGGAGGCAGAAAACACTTGGGTAATGGCAGAAGATATCAATGACGAGGTATTGATAGAAACGTTCCATCAAAGGTTCCCAAGGAAACCTCAGCCTGTGGAGAGGTTCCGGAGGGAATACTTTGGGACCACCGATGAGGAGGAGGAGTTGGAAGGATTCTCGGACTCGGAAGGGGAAGGGGAGATGGACTCTGAGGAGGAGGAGTACTTCGAGACCAGGAACCGCAACAGGTGGAGAGAAGTGTTCGGGACATCGGAAGATGAAGGAAGTTCATTCCGGGGTTTTGCCTCCTCACCGCCCGTAGAGGAGGGGGCGAGAGGGGATGAAGGGGGCCCTGGAGGGGAGGTGGATGTCAGGGAACTGCCATCGGAAGGAAGGGAAGTGAAAGGGCTCACACAGGTTGGGAGAGACTCAGCAGCTGAAGAGGGAACCAGTAGGGGGAGAGGAGCTGAGCTGAGGGAAAGGGAGCTGGAGGGATGGCTCAGAGACACTTCCAGCGAAAACAGTGGGGAGGTTTCAGGACCTCCTGTAGGGACACCCACTCCTCGCCGGAAACTGTCACGCAGAGAGTCCAGAAGACGTGTTTCCGTTAAGGAGCTTTTATGTTGGAAGCGATTCCGAAAGCAACCACTGTCGGAATCTGCCAGCGACTGACGGAGCCATGTTTAAGGGGCTCCGTTACAGACAGAGGTTTGCAAACTTGACCAAACTCTGAGGGACTAGGATTTTACACACAAGCAGCTCATCGTCCCATCACAACCCTATAAAAATATTGGTATATGTGTCTAGGAATCATACAAGTTGAAAAGCCTAGTGAATTTTCTCATTGTTTCTTGAACTTTACTACTGTTTCCAGCTCATTTACAAATTTACCTATGCTGATATGATGACTTGCAGCAGAATCCTATACATGTTTACTCAGAAATGAGTCCCATTGCGGTCAGTGCTATTCATTCGCTACTAAGTTGATGGCACAATAGTGTTGAAATTCTGTATCCACTTACTTGGGAGTATGCCCCATTGAACACAGTGGGACTTTTGACTAGACATGTAGAGAATTTAACTTTAAGAATGGTCATTTGAATTCTATGGACTTCAGATAGGCATCTGTAGGCTATATGAACTATCTCATGCTCTACATCTAGTTTATAAATAATGCTGACTGTACTTTTAGCTTTGATTAAATTAGATACTTTATATTTAAAATAACAAACTCTTTTTAGCCTTTCAAATGTGGATTGGCTATTAACGCAATTCTAACTATGTTTACTTTGACTTAAGTCCTACTGAATTCATTGGAATAAATGGGGTTAGGATTGTGGCCTTAGTTAAATTTTTTGTTCCTTTTTAGCTGTGATTGTCATGAAATAGAATTCTTGAAAAATGTAAGCAAATCAAGCTTTCTTACTAGAACCTACCAGATTGAACTGCTTCTTTGCTCATTGTCCTCTGCTCAATTTTAAATTGGCAGGTCAAATACTGATTGGCTGCAAGTGCTCCTTAATTATATTCATTGTCTTGAGAGACACAACATGGTGTCTGGCAGCTGAATTCATTGTTAAAGGGTGATAGCACAATACTATTCATAGCTAATATTTTTCTTAAATATGTACAGAAGATGGAATCTTGTGGGCTCTTCATTTTTACAAGAGAGACTGCGGAGCTGTCAAGGGTATAATTCTAAGTGCTTTGGCTCAACTATTGTAGGGAGACTGAGACCACAGAACTGTTGTGGGGAGAAACCAACAATGTTTGCTTAAGACCTTCCTAATACTCTTGGGTACAAATCTCAATATGCCTTTGTACAGACATAGTTGTTAACAATTACAGCTTGGTTCTACTTTGTTAAAGAAGTCAGCAAGTGACAACTCTGAGACTGACATGGGAAAATGGTTTGAGATTATTTTAGACTGGAAGGTCAACATCAGTAAAACCTTAATTTATAAACCAGTACATTTAGATAATGGATTAACCAATTCTACAGGCAATATGTATTCAAGTAATTATTATCTAATTATCCAGATTATTAAAGTCTGATTTTAAGCCACTTTTCTTAACTCCCTAGTGCTTTTAGTTGTCCCTTGTGTTTATTTACTTAAATATTGCATTCATATTCCACCTTTTCTCCAAGGGGGTGTGGGTGGTTCAGCCCCTCCTCATTCAACCCCCACAACAACCCTGTGAGGTAGGTTAGGTTGAGAGGCAGTCACTGGCCCAAGGTCACTCAATGAGCTTCATGGCATTTAGTGTCGCTAGTCTGTGAAACAATCTTCCAGCAGAGATTTGACACCTGATTTTGGGGTGTCTCTGCAGACTTTTTTTATGATGACAAGCCTATGCAGTTTAAAATTTTGAATGATTGTTCCATACTGCTTTTAATGATTTTCTTATTATATTGCTACAGTGCTTTGATACTTTTTATGAGAGGGTGGTATATAAATATTATTATAAATATGAGAATGGAAAGCTATATTCTGATAACTTGAAACTAACAATGGCTTAAAAATTTGCAGAAGAATAACCCAATCTGTGTGATGCAGGCAGGGGTGGCTAACCCTTGGCTCTGCAGATGTTATACTCTTCACATCTATATTCTCTAACAATTGGCTATACTGGCTGTGGGTGATGGAAGCTGTAGTCCAACACGATCTAGAGGACATCACATTGGCTACTCATAGGGTAAAATCTGAATTACAATGATGAAAAAAAGTTCAGGATCTTTTGTAATGTAAAATTTGTTGTTGTTTAGTCATTTAGTCATGTCTGACTCTTCATGACCCCATGGACCAGAGCACGCCAGGCACTCCTGTCTTCCACTGTCTCCCACAGTTTGGTCAGACTCATGCTGGTAGCTTTGAGAACACTATCCAATCATCTCGTCCTCTGTTGAGCCATCTCCTTGTGCCCTCAATCTTTCCCAACATCAGGGTCTTTTCCAGGGAGTCTTCTCTTCTCATGAGAGGGCCCAAAGTATTGGAGCCTCAGCTTCAGGATCTGTCCTTCCAGTGAGCACAGAACTGATTTCCTTCAGAATGGATAGGTTTGATCTTTTTGCAGTCCATGGGACTCTCAAGAGTCTCCTCCAGCACTATAATTCAAAAGCATCAATTCTTCGGCAATCAGCCTAACACGCGACTGCATGTGCGCGGGTCACATTTCGCCGCTTCCACGCTTGCTCGTGACGTCATTTTGAGCGTTTGCGCATGCGCGATCGGCGAAACCCGGAAGTAACGCACTCGGTTACTTCTGGGTCGCAGCGGAGCGCAACCCGAAAATATTCATCCCGAAGCTACTTCAACCCGAGGTATGACTGTATCTGTTTCTGAGTACTGTCAGAACTACTTTTGTTGCTTTGAAAATTATGTTGGGAGAAATAAATGTTATCTTAAATATCACTCTGGCAGTGCAACATACAAAGATGTATCACAATTGCATCATTTTCAGATTGACTACTGCCTAAACAGTTTGACTTATGAATCGAGGTCACAACATCCCAATCATTAGAATATGAAATAACATCAATAGATATTATTGCACCCAGAATATGCTGCAAAGGAACCTTTCCCGGGAAAAGATTTTGGCAATGGACCCTTTTCATTCTCTATGATGCTACAGCTGTCCTTCCTGAATTCAGTTACATGCTACAGTAGCCAAGCAGCAGGTACTGATTCCATACTCAGCATGTACAAAACAAACACTGCTTTGTTCTAGACACCAGAAAGACTTGAAAGTTGCAGAGTACTTCTGAATCTTAATTGTTTTAAGGGGAAATGCTGTTGTCAGATTCCACCTATGTGCTAATGTGATGATTATAGCCGGAAGTGAGTATGATTTGCAAGTAATTTTACCAATTCATCCTACATAGATAATAAATCGGCTTGGATTCGAAAGCTGCAATTGTATATACGCCTGGGAGTAAGCCTTGTAAATTCAGTGGGATTTAATTCTGAGTGGACATGCATAGCATTGCACTAGAAGTTGCTCCTTCATTCACATGGGGGGGCACAGAGAGAGTTAACCAACTCTCCCTTTCATCTGAAGCCCCTCACATTATATCCTATGGCTTTACAATGAACTCCCTAGCTTTTCAGTAAGCCTAGGAGACTGCAGAGGGAAGGGGTGGGTGAGAAAGTTCTGTTCCATGATCCCAAGATCATCACCTGAGGCCCTTTTTCATGTGCCTCCTCCATAAGAAGTCCAGAGGATGGCAACACAAGAGCCAGCCTAAAGAAACTACTGTGGCTACGAAAGGAGCTTACAGAGGAGCTGGGATTTAAGCAGGGAATGTATAAGAAATGGAAGAAAGGAGAAATTACAAAGGAAGAGTATACACAAGTAGCCAACAGTTGCACAGAGAAGGTCAGGCAGGTCAAAGCTCAGAATGAACTCAGGTTTGCAAGAGAGGATAATAATAATAATAATAATAATAATAATAATAGGTTTCTTTGGATATGTTTGAAGCAAGAGGAAGAACAAGGAAGTAGTAGGTCCCTTGTGTGGAGAAAATGGAGAAATGCTATTGGGTGACAAGACAGAAGGCAGAACTGCCCAACACCTACTTTGCCTCTGTCTTGAGCCAAAAGGAAAGTAGTGCCCAACATGGTGATAACAGAATAAACAATGCAAGGAGGGAGCTGCAGCCCAATATAGGAACAGAGGTGGTTATGGAACATCGAGCAGTTTATAATGGATTCAGATCTCCAGGGCCTGATGACCTGCACCCAAGGGTACTAAAGGAGCTTGCGGATGTAATCTCAGAGCCTTGTGGAACAGATGTCATCCTGGAAAAAAGTGAAAAGTGGGGTGCCACAGGGTTCTGTCCTAGACCTGTTGTTCAACATCTTTATAAATGATTTGGATGAAGATATTAAGGGGAAGCTCATCAGATTCTCAGATGACACCAAACTGGGAGGGGCAGCTAGTTGCTACTGAGAACAGAATTGTGATTGAAGATGACCTTAACAGATTGGAGAACTGAGCCAAACTAGCAAAATGAATTTCAATAGGGACAAATAACAAGCTGCACCAATGTAACATAGGGGACACCTGGATTGCTAGTAGTACTCGTGGGAAGACCGCAAGGTTACAATGAGTCACAACAGTGTGATGCAGCAGCTAAAAAAGCCTATGCTATTTTTGGCTGCATTAACAGATGTATAATGGTTGGTCAAGGAAAGTAATAGTATCCTTCTATTTTGCCTTCCCCTTCATGGAAGGGGAAATGGAGGCAGTGAGAGATTTTACTTCTTGGGCTCCATGATCACTGCAGATGGTGACAGCAGTCAAGAAATTAAAAGACGCCTGCTTTTTGGGAGAAAAGCAATGACAAACCTAGACAGCATCTTAAAAAGCAGAGACATTACCTTGCCGACAAAGGTCCGTATAGTTAAAGCTATGGTTTTCCCAGTAGTGATGTATGGAAGTGAGAGCTGGACCATAAAGAAGGCTGATCACCGAAGAATTGATGCTTTTGATTATGGTGCTGGAGGAGACTCTTGAGAGTCCCATGGACTGCAAAAAGATCAAACTTATCCTAGACCCTGATGTTGGGAAAGATTGAGGGCACAAGGAGAAGGGGACGACAGAGGACAAGATGGTTGGGTAGTGTTCTTGAAGCTACCAGCAAGAGTCTGACCAAACTGTGGGAGACAGTGGAAGACAGGAGTGCCTGGCGTACTCTGGTCCATGGGGTCACGAAGAGTCGGACACAACTAAATGACTAAACAACAACATTTTGCCTTGGGCAGACCCTACCTGGGGTACTGTGTCCAGTTCTGATCACCACATTTTAAGAAGGATATTGACAGGCTGGAACATGTGCAGAGGAGGGTGTCAAAGATAATCAAGGGTGTGGAAACCAAGCCTTATGAGGAACAGTTGAGGGAATTGGATATGTTTAGCCTGGTAAAGAAGAAACTGAGAGGAGATAATGAAAGCCATCTTCAAATATCTAAAGGGCTGTCACATATGGAGTAAGATTGTTTTCTCCTCCTCTGGAGGCTAGATTCAAAGTACAACAAATGGGATTCTGACTAAACACCAGGAAGAACTTTCTGACAGTAGGAGCTGTTCAACAGTGGAACAGACTCCCACTAGATGCTGGACTCACCTTCCTTGGAAGTTTTTAAGCAGAGATTGGATATCATGACTGTTTTAGCTGTGATTACTGCATTGCAGGGGGTGGGATTAGATGACTCTTGAGATCCCTTCCAACTCTACAATTCTATTTCTCTTCTTGTCATTATGAGGGACTTTAATTTGGTATAGTATACAATGTAAACTTGGAAGTTAGTACTGCCTGTGATCAGTAGATTGAAAGTTAGATTGTTGTATTCATTTGTTATAAACTTCTAGATTCTATAAGGTATAAAGAAGCACTGATTCACACAGGGAATGCAGATTATAGAAAAATAAGTAAGAGAAGCTCAGAATCTGGAAGGTAAAAGAATCAAAAGAAAAGCAGGAATGAGCAAAAGGTTTGAGGAACCCAAAAATAAACTTAAATGAAATGGATGTAAATAATGGTTTTGGCTTCAATCATTCCTTGTATCATTTTGTCCACCTAGCTGTGGATGTTGAACTGTTAACCGATAATTTATTGTGTTAAAAATAACCTCTTGAGTGATATAGAACTAAATATAGATATTTCTTTTCCTAAATGAGGATTTTGGACTCTTGGTTCCTGATAGTCACAACATGCTTTGTCAGTCTGTTCTTGTCTCAGAGCCAAATAGCTTACCTATCATTCTGGCTCATTTTAAATATACACATCACATGCAGAGTCACTATCTCTATAGTTGAACAAATAACAAAAAAGGAGCTAATGTAAATAATAAATGGAGACAGAACACAAATAATATTTCATTACTACTTGCATGGACCATTATGGAGCACCTTTAAATAATAGAGAGAGAGCGAGAGAGAGCAGGGCTTTAGTTTCTCTTATATACAAGATTAAGAGACGGTGGTCTGTTTTGGATGTAATGCTAAAACATGGTTTAGTGTTACGAAAGTGAGCTGCAGCTAATCTTGATCTTGCATACACCCTTCCTTCCTTCCTCCCTTCCTTCCTTCCATGTGTCCACAAGGTGGAGTCTAGCAAATTTTGCTTCGATTCTAGGTTAACCAACCTGTCCTGACATCTGAATGTAGACAAACTGTGATCAGTTTTAACTATGACATGTTGAAAGAAACCAGTATCATGGTTTATAAAGCTAGGTTATTTCATTTAGTTGTAGTTAAGATTATTCATAGTTAACAATGGCTAAATCATGGCTAATCTAAAACAAGAATGAAAGCTTATGTGTTTCTTGCAGCTGTGCTAGCAAAGGAGAAGGTGTGTATGTGTGTGTTTGTGCACATGACCCAGAGGCTCACTGCAACTCATTCTTACAATGATAAACCAAGGTTTACCTATGAATGCATCCAGTGACTTATCCAATGCCCTCTGGAAAGCTTCACAACTTACTAGGAATACAAAGAATGCAAGATAGCTAGATAGCTAGATAGATATAACATATATGCTGGTCCCACTCTATGAATGCTTGCTGTGAGACTTATCTGAACACAGGGAATCCAAACATTGCTATATGCACTGCAGATTCCGTGTTTGGGAACGCATTATAAATTTTCCCATAAGATTAAATCGAAATTGTTGACTTGTTATGAGAACAGAAATCATTGACTCGTTATGTGAATTTTCGCCTAACAAGTGATTTCCAGGGAACACATTGTATTCATAAAGTGGGAACTGCATACATGCCAGATTACCATGCATAGCCATGTGAGAACTGCTAATCTTTCAGGGTCAAACAACAATTTGTTGAAAAACAAATAAATCTTGGGAGGAAACACAAAAAATGGCAAGCTTTACATTTATGATGGAAGTGAGTCAGGAAATATAAAGGTGAAAGGAAGTCTCATAATTTATCATGAATCAAATTAAGCTTGAGAGATGGGGAAAAATCTGGTGAGAATAGATTGCCTTAATTGGAATTTGACAGATGGTGAATGAGATATCAGTTCAGTATCCTAAACCTGGAGGATGCCTCAGTCATATGTTTTTCACATCAATTTTTAAAGCAGAACTAGGAGTGGAACTTCCATTTTTCACTTAGTCTCCAAAAGGTTTAATTAACTTGAAGTGTTCAGAATTAAAATATTTTCTTTGCTTTCCTGTTGTATTGCTACTATTTAATATATATTAAATACTAGCAGTGAGTCGTGTGCTTTACAGAAAAGAGAAGTTGTAGTCTTATATTAGACAAGATGAGTAGTGCAGATGGGTGAGGGGAGAGGGAGTTCAGAATGGAGGCAGAAATAAGTTTATTTTCTAAAGAGATATCATGCCACATAGCTCCATAGAGCCCTCAGGTCAGAATGGAATATTAAAAAGCCTAGCAAACAACTAGTTCTTTCCTAAACAATTACAAACAGGAGACCAGTTAATATGTGTTTCAGAAGCAAAATTTCCCTAAAATTGTTTTGATGAAACTGTGCAGTCAAGTTGATAAATACTGTATTTTAAGTGCTTGCAAGATTAAATATAGGATAATATGTGTTTCTAGCTATTCAGTCTTGGCAAAGAAAAAAGGATACCATTTCCAGTATTGCAAAGGCTGCTCATGACAAGCCATTATTGCTTACCATTTATAACTTCAGCAAGACCTTGCTAATTCTGAAGCAGGCAAACATCCATCCTAACAGATGGACATGACTCTGGGGTGCCCATTGGCACTCTATGCATAGGAAATGTGTGGTTGTGATAATCATGTACAAATGATGAAATAGCTATTTATTCTCAGATAAAAGAGGAAAATGACACATGTTATTATAAGCCAAATTTTGAGAGATGCTGATTCCGCCTCACCTTTCTGAATAAAATCTCAAAGTACCTTAAAAAAAAAGAAAAGTTAGCAAGACAGAAAGAGTTGTTTAGTGGGCCACATCATATGCACAATGCACAGAAACAGAAATATATGTCTCATGTGTCCTACACCAGTGGTTCCCAATCCTGCCCCACAGACCACCTGAAAATTGCTGAGGGTCTTGGCAGAGCACTTGGTGATTTTTCTGCCTGTTGTAGCAATTGTTGTGCTAGATGCTATATGATCCTTAGTCCAAATCATGTCTGTAAAAATACAGCTATCTGAATGAAGTTCATCTGCAGACCACTGTTTGGGAACCCCTGCCCTACGAAAACTCTGTCATGTCTGATGAATTCATATGTGCAGATCAGATCACATATCTGTAGGAAACTACAGTTTTTATGTAGTGTGCTTATGTAGCAAAATAGATTTGTATGCATTTGCCATCTATGTTGGAGGGTGCACATAGCTTTCCATGTGAAAATTATTTTTATTCAAAAATTTCATAATGTTTGAAGCAGACAGTATAGCTCAACCTTTAAATTGTTAACCAGTGGGAAGTGCTTTTAGATGACCTGAAATACATTCCTCCAGCTACAGCTAGAGTCAGTAATCGGGAAAATGTGTTTCATATACCCAAGGCTATGAAGAGCTATCTTATACTGAGCTAGACCAACGATCCATGCAACTCAGTATTGTCAACCCAGATTGGCAATATCTTTCAGATCCAGCTCTGCAGTGTTTCAAGCAGAGGGCTTGCTCTATCCTACTGCTTGGAGTCCCTTAATTAGATATGTTGAATAAAGCCTTATGCATAGAAGTATGTTCTATTTCATTTAGCTATATATGTAATATGTTTGAATATCTTTCAGTGTGAAAACTTGGTATAGAACTAGAAGATAAACAATTTCAGCTGAGAATTGTCTGTTTCTCATTTTTGAAAAAAAAAAAGATTTACGTTTGAATCTGTTCCATGTATCATCTCCCTCCCTTGCCATATATAACGTTTATAAAAAACACACAGTTTCTCTCTTTGAATAAAGAAAAAAACGTAATATAATTTACTAGTTGGAAATGTCTCCTTCTTTGGGAAAAGCTACTAATCTGGGAAAGGATGGTTACAAAGATGGAGAAGAATGGAGTTCCATGACAAACATTCCTGTTTGTGCCGTGTAAGTACTTTTCCACTGCTAGCTGAACAAGGAATCTACTCCTTCAGATGGTATAGACAAAACTGTCAGAAGGTTTTTGCAAAGCTTCCAAACAATCAACAGGTAGTCATTAATTAGAGATTAGTTCTGTACACTTATAGACATCTGCTGACAACGTATCATTGGAGGTGAAATTTGTTTACAGGAAAAACATTTTTTTTTCAAAAATAAAAGCAATACCAGAACTTAATCAAGTTCATGTTTGCATTTGCAATCTAGGAAGAGTGTTCACATTGTTAAATAAACTGAATACTGTAGACAAATGATTCTGAAATCTTAATTTCAAAATGTTACCCTAGTTGTCAGTGATGGTTGCTTGGTGTACATTAAAATTATAAGTGACATTTGAGGCAAAATAGTGCCAAAAACGGTCCCCCATACTTCATACTTTATTTGAATTTGAAAATAATATAATGAGTAGAAGTAGAAGTAGAAGCATTTTGGTTTCTTTATGGATACAAATGATTACAGAAATAACATCATGCAAGAAAGAATCAAAATAATGAGCTATGTGGTTTTTTGGGGTTTTTTTAGTATTTACAGTTTAGGGACCCATAATGATTTTATAAGCAAACTGGTACCAGTAAACCCTCTGCTGTGAGTTGATGGATTCATTTTTGTCTGTCAAGTAGCTTGTACAGATGCTGTTGTCCATGGTAATTAATAGAACATCAATGAGAAAAAGAGCAACTTGCAGCGCTAATATAACTATCTAGGTGATTTTATAAGTAACTTTATAAATCAATATTATGCTGAGTTATGTCTGTTGATCACCAAATAATTCCTATTGATTCTAGTAAATTCCAGGGCAAAGAGTTCAAATTAAACACCTTAACTAACCCTTAACTTACCAGCAAACAAATTGAATGGCTTTTTTCAAACTTTTGTTGTTGTTGTTTAGTCGTTTAGTCGTGTCCGACTCTTCGTGATCCCATGGACCAGAGCATGCCAGGCATTCCTGTCTTCCACTGCCTCCCGCAGTTTGGTCAAACTCATGCTGGTAGCTTCGAGAACACTGTTCAACCATCTCGTCCTCTGTCGTCCCCTTCTCCTTGTGCCCTCAGTCTTTCCCAACATCAGGGTCTTTTCCAGGGAGTCTTCTCTTCTCATGAGGTGGCCAAAGTTTTGGAGCCTCAGCTTCAGGATCTGTCCTTCCAGTGAGCACTCAGGGCTGATTTCCTTGAGAATGGATAGGTTTGATCTTCTTGCTCGAAAACCAAGGTTCCACTGTACTCTTCTTTCTAAGTGAGGTTAACCCTGAGAGTAGATAAATAGGTACCGCTGCAGTGGGAAGGTAAACAGTGTTTCCGTGTGCTCTGGCTTCCATCATGGTGTTCCGTTGCACCAGAAGCGGTTTAGTCATCCTGGCCACATGACCCGGAAAGCTGTCTGTGGACAAACGCCGGCTCCCTTGGCCTGAAGTGAGATGAGCATCGCAACCCCATAGTCACCTCTGACTGGACTTAACTGTCTAGGGGTCCTTTACCTTTTACCTTACTACATTATTTTCATTCTATTTCCAGCCTAACAATTGGTTTTGTATCCAAAATAAAATAATTTTCAATAAAAAGTAAAGTGAATGACTTTAAAATATAGAACAACAGCTTTCAAATGGCAAATAACAATCACTATACTTTTTATGAAATGTATTTTTTTAGCACAAAGACCAAGGAGTTACCAAAGGAGTTAAAACAAAAGAGAGATTATTCTACATGTAATCATAATGTATAACTATAGAAGCTATTTCCAGTTAAAATATTTAGACAAAACAGCAATAAAACAAAACAGCACCAAAATCAATACCAGCCAGGAAATTCCATATATTAAATTACAGTCTTTTGCTGAACATAAATACAATTGCTGAACAGAAATAGTAAAAAACAAAACAAAAACACTTCTGCAGGATAATCCTATGCATATTTATGTGGAAATAAAGCCCACTGTGTGGAATGGAGCTTACTTCTAGCTAAGTGTACATAGGATTAAATAGGTTTTTGCCCTCAGTATATCAATATTTAATAGAGATTTTTCTTGTGTGAGACGGGTGGGAAATGAAGAAAAAGAAAAAGAAATGCAATGCAATGAGATAACCACCTTACTTCAGGGAGTCTTCAGTGAGTAATACATTCTTTTAACATAAGTTGCCAGTTTGTGTTCTGTATCTAAGGAACACATTCTGTTTTTGCCTACTGATTTCTGCACTGGGAAAGCTGGGTAGCTGGCCTGGTCTTCAGTGTTATCACCAGGATCCTTGTTTCTGGCTGGCAGATCATGTAATTTAATCTCAACAGTATTAAATTAGAGACTGCCACAAGCCTTCTCCAGCCTGGTATTCAGAAGCTTAAGGGAACAAGATTGGAAGAGCCTAATAGTGTCCTTTGCACTCCATCACCCTGCCTGGTCTTCTGAATATACACACATATTCCAGCCAGTAGGCGATCCCTGACCAGCAGTGTCTCCCTTTTGGAATCACATTTTCAAGATCACAAGAGCATTGATCACCTTGTTGGTAGTAAGTTACATAAAATGGATTGGGGCAGAGATAACTGCAGCAAGGCACCATTACTTTTTCAGGGAAGCTGTTGCTGTCATGTATTCAACTACTGGACCATTTGCCACTTTTTCTGAGTCTGAGGCTCTTACCCATCTCTGTGGCTCCTCTTGAAAACATCTACTCTTCTCATTGCAACATGGTACAAATAAGTAATGCATTTTCTTGAATAGCCCTTCAAATATCACTGAATTGGCCTGACCCACTTTTACTTCCAGCTCAGTCTTCAAGGCAACCTGAGAGGAAATGATAGGTTTGTATATGGTTGATGGAGTGCTTCAGAGGCAGCTACTCTGTTCAGAGCTTCCAGAAATTATCTCCCCCGGGCAATCTGGCAAGCCCCCTCTCTTGCTGTCTTTAGATGTGTTGTGAAGACCTGTAAGTTTTTTATGAGTCAATCTTAAGGTCTTTATGCTAACTCTGGATTGAAACACTGATTTAAAGCTTGTTCTATGATCTTCCATTCAATGCAACTTAAAACAGCTTTAAAAGGCAGCACAAAACAGTCCATCACCTGAAGTGGGTAGCAGTTGCTTCCTGTCATTCCCTTCCCCCTTCTTCCACACCTCACTGCATTTTCCTTTGTTCTTCTCCTCTTCCTGCCTGCCACCACCTTGCAGTTGTTGCTCCTCCTGTCCATACTGCCACCTCCAGTTCGGGGCCATTCATACCCCTCAGCACTGTGTTCTACGGGAATGAGGCTGTTCCTCAGAATGAGGCATTGTGGCTGAGGTAGGCTCAGAGAGTGTCTGCTGCTTTGCCAATATAGCAGCAAAAATAATTCAAACTTTAACAAAGTTAAACTAAGATGGCCACGTGTTTGCCACTTTAGTGGCAAAGTGGCAGCAGTGATGCAGGCACTCTCCATAGGCACCTTAATTACAATACCTCACTCTGAGGAAGGGCCCCTATTTCACAGTAAGGAGTGGTGGGCTCAGATAACCCTTTTGCAGTGCCGCCATCCAAATCCCTGCAACAGGTGACTGCACTTCACAGCAGGCAGATAGCCAGTCATTTGTGGATGTGATGGCAACTGCTTCTACAACAGGCAGACTGACTAATGACTGAGCAGTCCATGGATTTCTGTGATCAGCCACCTGAGACATATGTCTCATCATGCTTAATTATAGGGCCCTCCCTGTTAAAAAGGGCATCAGTCAAATTGATGCAGGAGAAAGCTACCAGTGGCTACTAATCATTGTGACTATATATTATCTCAAATAATGGAGGCAGTATGAGTGTGGAAAACTGCTATTTCACTCATGTCCTGCCTTTGGGCTTCTCATAGGTATCTGGTTGGTGACTGTGGATGGGCCTTTGGTCTGATCCAGAAGGGCTCTTCTTATTTTTAGTATTGCTTTTATAACTCATATTGTAGGCCACCTTGCAAAGACTTTATCTTAAGTGAAATATAAAAAAACCTTCATCTTATTTATGCCAATCATACTCTGTGTGCTTTCTATCTTCTGAAGTGGAATTCCACCTTGTTCTGTGAGCCTCTCTGCACCCAAAAAAATACATCAGCCGAGTCCCTAAAAAAGGAAAAAAAGGAGGAAGCTGTTTGCTTTAAGCATACAGGCTACTAGATAGTTGCTGTACTAGACAGTTGCTGGATAATAGTTAAATTAATAGCAGTAGTGTTGCTTTTTAGTTAAATTGCTGCTGAAAGAAAAGTCAAAATATTTATTGAGTCCATTATGTACTTTTATATTGTGTGCTCTCTAATGGGAACATAGCTATTAAAGATATAGCTACTAGGCTGACCTGCATGATATTCTCAAAGTACTTTTTGGTGATATTAGTACATGCATAACAAATGAAGAAGAATGTTGCATGATGAGATATTTGAGTGTTTTAGGCATGAAGTTCTCATTTTTAAAGACTACTCTTAAATAAGTGGCTTCAGGGTTGGAAGTCATAGCTAGTCTTGGAGAATTACCTTTTATCAAAGTAAAAATAAATAAAAGTTTTTTATATGCCACACTTTGACTGAGATATGAATTAGTACCATTTCCAATCAGGAGCTGAACTGAGTATTCTAATAAAGAGTTTTTCCACTTAAGGTTTAAGAAATATGTACAAAACTCTCCTAAAGCCGGCAAAGGGCCTTCCATTCTTTATTTAATTACACTGACTTGATTTAATTAAACAAAGAAATGCAAAATCTATGTTGTTCCTGTGCTCCAAGGAAGGAGGGAGTAGAGCACTTCTAGCAGAGCAGTTAAGAAGAGACTTCCTTTTGTGTTGCACTTTCCAGGCACAGGTCCACGCTTTAAAGCTCCGTATCTGAGTGTTTTTCTGTTTCTTTTGGTTCCTCTGCTTCCCCTGGGAAAACATGCATTTGACTGCTGAATCAGAGCAAACAGCCATCCACTGAAAACCCATTGCCATTTGCTCCGATTCAGCAGTAAAACATGGGTTTTCCGGAGGAAAGGGCTGGGACCAGTGGCGTAGCAAGGTCAGGTGGTACCCGGTGCAGAAAATTTCTTGCATGCAAAAATGATTTGCCTTTTTTGGGGGGAGCCAGAGTTGTTGAACTTTTTTGGGGGAGAAAAAGTTGTGATGCCTCTGGCTGGGACCAAAAAACCCACCACCACTTGGACATGGAGCTTTCATGCCTGAACCTGTGCCTAAGTGTGGCACAAAAGGAAGTCTGGATTTGCCCTTGCTGACTGCCTGGACTTTCTCCTTCCTGTTGCTGCTAAGCTGCCCTAGCAGTTGAGAAAATGGAGCAGCAAAGAAAATTAGCTTCAAGAAATGGCAAAGATGATACAGCTCCTTTCTTTCCAGAAGTGGATGGACGGTGAAGGGTGAGGCAGCATTTGAAATTCTCTTCAGCCCTTTCTTTGTGTAGGGGCAGCTTGTAGCAATCACTTTCAGCATTCCATACAAGCAAAGTTCATTGCCTGGCGTGCGAGCAATGCAATGCCTAAAATAATTTTACAGATTAGTGAAGTTTGAGAAATTATGCATTGAAAAGTAGAGAATAAGTTACATTAGTAAATTTAGAGCCATTCAGTGCTCATCATGTCAAGCTGTATAACAACCTATATTCTAATTTTTCCTCTTCTGCTTACAAGAACATTTACAGTGTTAGTTTTTTCTTGCCCCAACCTGTCTTGTGTGCTTTGTTTCATGCTTCACAGTCTTTTGAAAACAATACAGTACAAAGTTAGTGGTGACTCTTGATGATTTCAGTAGGTTTGAAATGAATTTAACTGTGTGTGGCTTTGTGTCATTTTCCCTGCTGTGACCTTTGTCATGATCATCAACATTCTTTCATGCCTGGTAGGTAATTTTTCTTTCTGTCTTGCCAGACGCTATCCCAGTTGAAAAACATTTTGACAGGCTTGCTGTCTCTGGATGCTTACTCCCAGAAGTCTATTAATGTCTCTGCTTGCCATTTTTCTCTGCTTTGAAGAATTTAGGTGCCCCATCGTTTAATATTGTGATCTGCTGTACATTCCATCTTCCTGACTTGCAACATACCTGGAGACCAGACCCACCTTATCTCCTCACCCCATCCTAGCACTTTTAAGGGTAATCAGACATGGGGGTCTAGCTGGTGGGGCAATCTGGAAGGTTAGCAAAACTGCGATGGAGATTTTTCTACAGTTGTTGGGAATGGATGTAAAGTGTAGCTGCAGAGTATAGAAAGAAAGAGTGGTGGCAAGCAGAAGGAAAGATTCATGGCTGCTATGCCAAAGAGCTTCAGGGCCAAGGTGAGGGACAGGGCTGCTTATCTACAGAGTCTGCCTAAAGGGTTGTACCTTGAATAAACCAGTCAAAGAGCCAAGCTAAAGGTGAGTTAGGACCAAAGAGACATTTCACATTAGGAACTTAAAAATTGGGGGAGGGGGTGTACTAGGGTGACAGTACCATAGATGCTATTTTGTTGAAGCATATGACTTAGATGTAACAATACCATAGACTCACTGATAGGATGTCAACTTAGAAGACAATAGAGGACAGACAGACAGGATGGAGCCCGTGGTCCAGTCAACTTGCCAATATTTTTTTATGAGAAATCAGAAAATTTTAAAAAGAATTTTTTTTTTAAAATCACCTTAGTTTGATTTAATATTTGAGTGTGTTGGATAGAATTAGGCCTGAGCTGTGCTTTCTCCTTAATTATAGCTTTGTGTGATTCTTTTCTGCAGGTAAAAGCCCAGCATAAGGGCATGAATTCATGATGGTGGGGAAGCATTCCAAATTGCTTCTGGGAAGGGGTGCTTACTTTGTTTTTCATTTCATTTTCTAACAGTTTAAAAATCACTGCCTCTTTCTGCAGTGGTGTTTACTTTTGTTGCCTCCCGCCGCCAAATGTTTTAGCTGTAGGAAAAGTATCTTATTCTCCCCCTTCCCACTGTGGCAACATTTGTTGCAGATGATCACAGCATTTTCAACACTATCTTCTCACTTTGTATTTTGTTCATTTAGTATAAGGATCTGAGAAAATAAAAACAAAGTTAAAATTACAACTCCCATTTTAAGTTGTTACAATGCTCCTAAGTGAAATATAATTCATGTGTAGGTCATTTTAATGGTAACACCCACAACCTCTACTCACAGCTAAGTGAACTGTGGGGAGGAGCATGAGTTTACATGTCTGAAGCTAGCTCCGGACTTCACCAGGAGTGTGATGATCTACCAACTAACTTCCCCAAGTCACCAACAAGGGATAGCCTGGCAGCAGTGATTCATGCACTGGTAAACCTTGATGCTTTCTTACTGTAATGTGCTCTATGTGGGACTACGCTTGCACCTGGTGTGGAAGCTCCACTTGGTGCAAAATGCTGAGACCTAGACTATTGATGGGGGCAGACTAGCTCGTAAGTATGATTCTTAAAAGGTTGCACTGTCTCCACATGTGTTATTGGGCCAGGACCCAAGGTTCTTGTGTAGATTTACAAGGCCCTGAACAACATGGGTCCACGATCAGTGATATCCTGATCACTGTCAACTTTGGGGGAGTCTCTGTTGTTTGCCATTGCTCAGATGTATGGCTCATGACTTTTGGAAGTGGTGGCAGATGACATGATAGAGATGAAGATTTAGCATGATTTTCTGCTGCTCCAGAGAGTAGGACCCAAACTAATTATAAGAAATGAGATTTTGACTAAACATCAGGAAGAACTTTTTGATGATAAGAGCTCATCAACAGTGGAAAATACTACCTCAGAAGGTGATGGACTCTCCTTCACTGGAAGGAGAGGGTTTGGAAGGCCATCTGTCAGGGATTCCTTAGCTGTGATTCCTGAATTGCAGGGGGTTGGACTAGATGACCGTTTGGGGCACTTCCAACATTATGACTCTGTGATTCTAAGCCTTGCATTCAGTGGAACTGTCTCCTGAGATTAGACAGGCACCTTCCTTACTGAACTTCAGGTGCATGACAAAGACTTCCTTGTTCCAGCAGACATTTTAAGCTAACATTCAGTTTTATGATAATTATTTATTGTCCTACTTCCTAGGGATAATTTTTATGTACACTGTTTAGAAATGCTAATAATCCAGCAGTATATAAATTTATTAATTAGATAAGATACTGTTTTAATATAAATGAAATGGTATGCCTTTCCAGACTGAAATCATTAGGTAAAATGTAACTCATGGTTAAGTTATCACATCTAAAAATTAACCCAGAAACTTTAGTTGTCAGGTCTTGGCATCATATTTCATGGAAGGGCAAAAGTGCAGGATGTAATAAAGCTCAGCTGGCTGTCTCACTTCAATAAGAAAAAAAATTGATCCAGAGTAGCCCTCTGAGATTTCTCTGAAATCTACATTAATTGATTTTTAGGGAAATCCATAACCAAGGCTAACCTTCTATACAATAGGCTAAAACCTGACTGTTGCTACTGAGAGCCCATAGTTATTAGCTAAGCTGCTTTGAGGTTGTGGAATGTCTGCAAATACTCTTAACTGCTTGGTGTGAATGTGAAAATAATAAGTTAATTTGGCCATAGGGAAACTTCCAGTGTGGCAAAGGAGAAAAGAAGTCATTTGGGTGACATTCCTCAAAAGCAAATCAGCTTGTTTACAGTATGTGAACAGAGTAGATGGCAGATATTCTTCTTAGTAAGCACAAACCTATTCTCATAAGGAAGATAGCTTGCCCAAAGATGACACACAGGAAGGTGAAGATCTCCCTCATCAGAATCTTATTGCTTCATCCATAGTTCTTAAGGCCTCTCAACTAGTTAGATGGTCTTAAGGAGGAAAAATGGGGCCATATCAGGCCACAGTTCACAGTTAATAAGCTGTCTTTGGCAGCTTGCCTACATGACAGATGCCTCTCTGTCAGGGCCATGGTGCCAACATTGCTAAAAGATTCCAATTATGACTCAGATCATGAGAGGTGAGTGACCTATCAAAGATCTCACTAGTATAGATGTTGTATACAAAGGTTTTGTTTCTTGATTACCACATGAACAAATTGTTGCAGAGCTCATGTCCCTTCCCCACTTTTTCTCTAGTGGTTTTCATATCCTGGTTTCAAATTCTGAAAAACAGTTTCTTGGTTCAGATGTTATGAAAAACACTGTTTCTTGTGACAGTCTGTTGAGAGACTATTGGACACTGGGACCATGGAAGAGTGTCACCCCCCCCCAAATATATATTGGAAAGGAGCCGCACTCAAACACTTGCAAGCATGCAAATTATAAGGATGATTTGAAACCTTATAAGGAAAATTGCCTTAGACTTTTGATCCAATTAGTTCACTCTTCTCTACAGTAATGTTCACCAGTGTTAGATCCCCAGATGTTGGACTGCAACTCCCACCATCCCCAGCCACCTTAGCGGTTGCCAGGGTCAATGAAAGTCATAGTTCAACAATATCTGGGGATCCAACATTGAAAAACATTAGTCTACACTAACTCCCAGCGGCTTTCCAGGGCTTCAGGTAGAGCTGTTAGCCAGTCCTTCTGTAGATACCAGAGACTGGATCTGAGGACACTGTGTATGCAAAATGTGTGCTTTACTGCTAAGTTATAGCCATTTTCCCCAAACACAATAATTCAGGACTGAGCTTTGTCTCTGAGGTCGTGCCCATTGCACCAGCAGTCATTTGTATAGCACCTTAGAGGCATGTACTTGCACATTCTAGCATGTCCATCCTGTTGCATAGGTACTTTTGAGGGTATTGTCAGCATATGGAACTGCTGTTTGATCTTTCTATGTTGCCCAGAACTTCCATAAAGATTTTTAATGTCACTAGTTCCTTAGGTGCAAAGGTTCATGGGAAATAGAGTGCCTCTTCATCAGACCTTTCCAGTGAGAAAGCAGTGTAAGCCAAAGCTCTGTCGCTGTAGTTGGAGGTGCTGAAGGAGCAAGACTTACTAGTAAACTGGAAAAGAAGACTCTAGAGTTAGCTCCGACCATTCAGTATTTGTCAATAGTAGCCCAATTACACAAAATCTAATATGTAGGAAGCAAAAGTGTGTTAACTGTTGGCAAGCATTCCACCCTTCTCTGCCCCAGAACCTTCTGCTTTGATTTCTTCCACTGAAGCCATCCATTAGGTAGACTTCCTTCTGTGCTATGCCTTTCCATTTTGGAACAGATGTTTTAACAGTGGTGGTTAATAGAGAGGTTACCAGATCCACATGTCAGAACGAAAGTAATTCAGTTCTGGATATGGGCAGAGAAAAATTAATGTTCTTCCTGGTTATCCACATCATGTCACCAGGCTGATAACTGTAATGAGCCAGATCTAGCAGAAAGACTAAAAAACAACAAAATAAAACAACACACACACACCTCTTGAAATATTTTTTTTTTTTAAAATTGTCCAGTAGCACCTTAGAGACCAACTAAGTTTGTTCTGGGTATAAGCTTTCGTGTGCATGCACACTTCTTCAGATACCTGCTACTAGACAATTTTTTTATTTTTTATTTATTTCGACTGCATCAGACCAACACAGCCACCTACCTGAATCTAGAAACAACTCTTGAGTGATTGATGAGGATTTCAGCCATCTGATGGAGGAACTTTGATCAGATGCAAAGTAATCTGCTGTATACCAGGTCAGAATATTTGTCCACCTATCCCAATATCATCTAATCTCAATTGATTAGTTGTTCTTCATTGTCTCCACCAGGAGTCTTTCACATCACCTGCTACCTGATTTTTTTAAAAAATATCAGGTATTGAACATAGAACTTTTGGCATGCAAATCCTGGGCTCTGCCACTGAACTGAATGAATTGTTCTCACAAGTAATGAATATATGTACTAGACCAGTATATACTGATGCCCAGAAGTGGCCAAATTAACTTTCATCCATTTTCACTACTTGGATGACTTCTCAATAATTTTGTATATCAATTTACAATACATATATTTTAGATCCAAATTTTATAACGAATCACTAGACAAACCTCCTACTGGTTTCTTATTTAAAGTCTTCTTACCTCAACTTTGTTCCTTAGAAAAACTTGCTTGTAAATAGGACTGTGTGCCCTGAAATTCAACTAAATACATGTATGTAATCTAAAATCTCATGCAATAGGGTTGGGATAATTTCAAACACAACAGTTAAGCTTTAAAATCATAAAGTGGCTTTTGAAAGTAGAATAGTTAGGTTTAACACTCATCTTACCAAATCAATTTCTAATTAACTTTGGGTAAACACAGCCGTCTTTCTGTTGTGTTTTTGTAGGCTAGTGACAATTGTAACTTCAGAAAATGTAAAAGGAAGAATGCATTTTTAGGTAGCTTTTAAGAATTGTCTTTACTTTCTGGTAACAACTGATTGATAAGACTGGCCAAATTTTATAGACCTGTACAAAAATTCTAATGAGAGTCTTCTTGCTGTTGCTCCTTTGCTCAAAAAGCATTTCACTTTTATGTTATTTTTCCATCCCACCCCAATAACTCCATTGTGGTGTAGTGGTTAAGAGCAGTAGACTCGTAATCTGGTGAACTGGGTTCGCATCTCCGCTCCTCCACATGCAGCTGCTGGGTGACCTTGGGCTAGTCACACTTCTTTGAAGTCTCTCAGCCCCACTTACCTCACAGAGTGTTTGTTGTGGGGGAGGAAGGGAAAGGAGAACGTTAGTCGCTTTGAGACTACTTCGGGTAGTGATAAAGCGGGATATCAAATCCAAACTCTTCTTCTTCTTCTTCTTCTTCTTCTTCTTCTTCTTCTTCTTCTTCTTATCAGTTCTTCTTGCCCAACAGTACCATAGCTCCATTTTTCTCTCTTCTAGCCAGAATATTCTTGCTTCTCTTCCCCAGAGTCCAGCTATATTGCATCCTCCATATATTACTTTCATTCCTTCTTTGGTTTTACCTTCTTCACCAATATTTGAATGGGAGAGTAAGGAGGGCAAAAAGAGGACACTACGTTAGATTTGCTTTCTGAAATTGCCCTGGAATTGCATTGAATGATTTGTGAGTCACACTATGTCTCTTGATCCACACTGCGGTATGCAGATATTTGTTAATTGATCATAATTAAATCTGTTGTCTATTTGATATTTAAATTTATTCACATCTAACAAGAAATAGCAATACAATAATATTTCCGTGAGTCCCCAGTGTGAAACTTTGGATTAGAGCCAGACTAGTTGCACTTGGTTCTCATTGAAATCTATATGAAAAGTTAGTCATGACTAAAGTCCTATTGATTTAATGGGAACTTAAAACAATTAAAAATTGGACCTCAATCTATATTTATTTAAATTTCATAGAATTGTTCACTGTGGGATTGTAAAAAACAACTCCCCACCCCCAGAACAGTTTGAAAAAAAGAGGTAAAGCAATAAAATTATTGATAAAAATAATTAACAATGATAAGTTAAAACATTAAAAAATTAAAATAGACAATAAACTACAATGCGCAATGATCTCTACTAGCGACTTCATGTAGACATTAGATCACTATGACATCTGTGGTCATAATATGCAGACAAAAATGTAAAAATGGAAATGATTTTCAGTTTTCTATTTATTTATTTATTTATTTAACTTGTTTGTCGCTTGTCATCCAAGGGTGCCCAAGCAATTTATATTGAAAATCGTATATATTATACATTATACCATAGGAAGAGGGGATCCTATAATACATTAATATCCTATACAACCTATTGGGGGGGGGGACTTTAGCAATACGCAAAAATAAACAAAGCAGTATTCCTACTCACTAGCAGATAAACATCAAAACTCAGCACCAACACCCCACTCCCTAGCCCTAGTTCATATCAAACTTGTGATTTCTTTTTCTTAACCACTCCACCCCACCCCGAAGTCAAGTGTCAAGACCAACTGCTTTAAATCAGGGGGCCTGGGTCCTCCAGAGATTGTCTGACATCTCCTCCTTTCAGGGAGAGCAGCAGCAAAACAGAGCAGAAATATGGTCAAAGTCTAACATGCTCTGCAGTTGTCCCAGCTGCTACTCCTCTCCTGCTGCAGATGGGTATCTGATCAACTTATTATTGGAGAATTTTAAGAAAATATGTGGTTACTTTTTAATAAGGAATGTTTGAACGCTATCAAAATGGAACTACCTGCCATGAACACGGAATGCAAATAACATTGGCAATGGTATTGAACAGTTAAATTGCCTCGCTTCAGTATCATTATGAGAAAATGCAAGCTTATCTAAAACATGGTGTTGATCCACTATAAGGGGGGGGGGACTATACTTCAGACCTGCTCACTTTTTATTTGACAAACCTTCATCTGGTAAATATGAGCACGACTCACTAAAACATGCTGCTAGAAAATCAAATCAATAACTTAGTTCTTTCAGTTAACTGATTAATGTTGACATTATATATTATTTAACCTGTTTTAGTGTAAACACCTTATTTTTCATGGTCTGGGTATCCCTGTTTCTTCTGTGTTTCCCTCATCTTTCCATATTCACTCTGAAACACTGAGCATTGTGGCTGTCATTCATTTGGCTCTGCAGGGGTTCCCTTTTGAGCCTATCAGTGCACTTCCTTAATTAGCTGTAAACCTGCTTATTCCTTTTTCCTTAGGGGCTAAAATTGCTTTCCGTGCACAGGCTTTCATAATAGCCCTTACTGTATTTTATTTTATATAGGGAGTTTCCAAGTGGCTGATAGAATATCTGATTTTCAGCATGCAGTATTTAATATTATAAGGCAAATCTTATTAATTGGCATACTCCCCTATGATAGTGATGGCATATATAAGCTTCAGTTTGGTCCAGAAGAAGAGTGAATAGCAGTGGGATGATAATTTGTATTCATGGATGGTTGTATTTTAGATTTTCTCTGCTGTGCACACTACCAAACCTTTAACTGTGTTCCATTAGATGAATAGTCTTGCAGGCAAGTCACTGCCTTGCTGCACTGTACATGTATTGGAGTGATAGGTCTACAATCCTATAGTTTGCTAAGCGGATAGACTGGTACAGAGCACTTGATTGGTTTGATTGCTGTTAACATTAGTGAACAGAATGCAGCAAGCATCCAAAATGTGCTGCAGGTTTCTGCTTTTGGAGCTTTCGGAGCCCACAGTATATTTAAGTGGCAAATTATTTGGGGAGAATTTGAAAATCTGTGTGATAAATCATTGCTTCAATGCTTGGAGCACAGTATGTGCAGTAAGTAATAGAACAATAATGAAGAGTAGGCTGTGTGCTGTACTTTTAGCTGTCTACGGAGAATAAATTAAACTGGCAAAGGACAGAACTGCCTTTTATCTTATGCAAGATATGATGCAGCTTTTCAAAAAGTGAAGACAAAGAACCTATTGTTACATTCTCATTGCTACATGTTATCATTTGAAGAATATGGTTGCTATTTTTAGAGGGGTCTTTCTGCCTTGTTCTGCTGGGAGGGGGAGACCTATGTACGCTGTCATTGGTGTTAGTCATTTTTACAGGAGAGGAAAGGAGGAGGAGAAGCTGCAGAAATCCCCCCCTTTCCTCCTCCTCCTCTCAGGCAGTAGTAACTGTGTGAAGATGCCTTGTCCTCGTTTTTATTACTTCTGAGATTTTATTGCTGGCAGCCAGATGTGCAGAAACTCCTGACGACAGCATCTATTCACTGCGTGTTTTTAAGAGGCTTAGAGAAATATGAGTAGAGTACATGAAAGCAGCTCAGCTTCACACTTCAGTTGGGAATGCCCAGAAAGCTCACTGCTGTTTGGAATTCTTGCTACCGTGAAGAGAAAGCAGTACGGGTGCTAAATCTTCCACGACTGAATTAAAAGAATAATGACTGTACAATTAACTATCAACCCTTGCTCATTTAGCCACAGTTTTTATCGAAATCAGGAGAAATGTGGAACTTGATTGGCATGTCTGCATTTGATGGTGACTGCAAAACAGATGAGTTTTTGCACAGGTGGTAAGGAGGAATAGAAGGGAAGAGAGAAAAATGCAATTTGAGACATTGCGCCAGGTCTGCAATTCTGTATTATCGCATTTTCATGGAGTTTTCTCATCTCCTCCAAATATTTTACAAAATGATATTTTTGCACAAACGTTGGATAATGCTAGGTAAGTAAGACTGTAGCATTTCCCCCTTCAGCACTGGAACGTTCATGACAGCAGTATGTGCATGTGCTTGCTTTTCAGTTAGTAATTGCACATAATCAGACCTTGAAATATTAAGATGTGTATAGCAGAAATTAGTCTTTCATTAGTTATCTGTTGCTTTGCATAATATATTTAAATGAAACTTGTTATGCAGGAATTAAATGACTGCATTACTGCAATAAAAATGTGCAAGCTGCAATGTGGGTACATTCTGAAGCACTTTAACTAGCATGATCAGATAGGTAGCAGTAAGTATAGATCCCATGCACTTATGAAATATTCATGGAATATTTGTGAGGCAAAATCATTGCTGTTTGAAAATGGCAATGCACAAGGTTGTGACCACTTGACCGTAAATAATTTGCTATAGGGTGTAAATTAGCAGTCCTGCATACATTTCACAAAAATATGCAGAAGGAATATCCTTGGGAGGGAAAGAGGTTGTTTCTGAGCTTAGCACATTTCCATAACTATCTTAAGTATATCCATTATGAATGATTAGATTATGTTTTGCAGCAGGTCAACCAGTCTCGAACACTATTTCATTATGGGTTCTCATTGTTATTTTAGTGAAGTGATTGGAAGAAAGGTTTGTTGATTAAAGTGAGTGGTGGTTGTTTCGGGTTCTTACATGTATTTAATGCTATCCTGCATTTTCTAGTAATTGGTATGTTTTGTGGCATTTAATCAGTAGGCATTCCCTGCATAAATGGCATTTAGAACTTTAAAAAATATTTAGGTATTTAATGAGGCAAGTAAAAAATATTTAGCTGAAAGGATGTGTGAAGGTGAACAAGGGAGAAAGCAAGCAATAGTTTTAGATTAGCAATGCATTGTCATAAGTGTTCTAGAATAGGGAGCAAGTAATACTCTGAACAGCAAAGGAATCTTCATCTTTTTTATTTGAAAGAATTTTGGGAAATGTTCCACTTCCCCCTAAACAGCACAAACTGCTGTTAATTACAAGGCTATTATGGTATTATTGATTATTGTCCTTAGCACTTTCCTCTTCTGTGTACCCACCATCATTTTGGTTCTTTTTCAAAACAAGTTTTGCATCACTTTTTATTGCCAATAATTAAACTGACAAGCTTTCACAATGATGCAGCCAGGTTTTAGTAAATGGTGTTGCAAGATAGTTCAGTTTAGAAGATCACAAGTTGTAGAGTTTTTCCCCCTGGGCTTTTTTTCTGGTCATTTCTTCAAAACTTGACAAATTGAAATAAAAATGGTTGAACTACAGATTATTAGTCTAAAACACTGCATACCCCTAAAGTGCATATCACAAGGCCTGCAGGCTAGCTGACTGTTCTCAGGCACCCACAAACCTATTCTGTTCTGCTCATGTGTGTTGTTGCAGTTCCCACTCAGCAGGCTGCATGCTTGCTTTTGGAAAAACACAAATTCCTTTTCTCTGTATGCTTTTTGTGTCTGTAAATCTTTGTACTGTGTTTAAAATAGCTTTAGATGTAGCAGTAAGCACATTCCATGAGAATGATTAATAAGAGAAGAATTGTGGCCTTAAACTTAGTTTATATTTTAGTCTGAGGCTTATTTTACTTCTTCAAAGAATCATGAGCTAGTTGTCCATGTCAGTTTGTGCTTTAGGGAAGAAGCTCTTTTTATGCCCCCCCCCCAAACAATGGTATATATGTAGTATTAGGAACAAGCTGAGCCATGCATGCCTGCTATAGTGACTGCATTTTTATAGTGTTACTACAGTAGTTGAAAACTTTTAAAGACTTACATATGTAAGTAACTCTTTTCCTGTCACTTAAGGAACTATAAATTATTTCAGTTGTCTTATTATCAATAATAAACTGAAGAACATATTGATTTGTTGGTAAATTGTTTTGAATTAAATTAACAATTATGAACAACTTACATGTATCTTATTTGTTACTCTTTTCTGCTTACTATTGCAATAAATCCATTTTTTATTTCTGATTGTGCAGCCCTTCTCCTTTAAATATATTTAGACTGCAATCCCATGCACATGATCCTAGTAGTAAGCCCGATTGGACACTGTGGGACTTACTTTTAAGTAAACATGCTTAGGATTGTGCAGTTGTTACTTTGTTCATAACTAATTAATGAGTAGCTTGCATTTTTTTTTTAAAAAAGAACATTTAACAGGGGGACATGCAAATGCTTTTAACAAATCATTTATATTCAAATTGTAGAAGAAAGTAGCTTTTAATTTTTTTAGTGGTTAAGTAGGAAGGGTTCCTTGACAGTTTTGATTTTATTTGTAGCTAGTATTTTATACTAGAGAGAGAGAGAGAGAGAGAGCTGCTGACCGGTAGGCACTGAATAAAAAAATGTTAATACAAAATTTGTGCAGCCAGCATGTACTTGCTTTGTACTGGTAATGTAGCATTAAATTTTATTTTCCTGGAGTGTGCTAGACACACACGCTTGTCTTTTGTGGAATCCTGAATATGTGTTGCCTTCTCACACGTACTGCATGCTAGCAGTAGTATTTATTGAAGTGCCTCCTCCTCCACAGTTAGGAAGCTTACTGAGTGGCTCTTCTTTTATTAGCTGTATATTTAACTGGGGGCTTTCTTTTATAGCTAATCCTTTTGCTTCTATTAACTACACTGCAATGCTGCTGCATATACTGCTATTCTGGCCTGCATGCATGTGATGTTGTGGTATGCCGTGCACTCCCAAACATGTGTCACTTTCCTAACATTCCTAACTCCATCTTGCTGAAGCAGCACAATTTTGCTCACAGGCCCACGGCAGTTGCACACACAAGCTAATAATGTGCACTAGTCTGGATGTATTCTTTATTTTAGTCATTGTATTTTATTATAAAATCCCCTTGTTGGAAGAATGATGTCTTTGCTTTAGCTGGTGCATAGAATGAACTTGTTTTTGCGTCTCCCATGTTGCAATGGAAATGAAAGGTGGTAAAGGGGAAAAAATAGAATAATTATCTTACTCTCTTCTAAAAATGAATTGTAACAAGGTCCTAATTCAGTGCCTGCATTTGCCTCAATATAGTTTTATAGGGAGATTCTCTGGTAAGACGCTAATGTCCTGTGGGCTTTGGTTTATTTAATCTTTAATTTTAATTAAAGTGGTTTTCAGAAAACCCTTCAATTTTGGTTATATTTACTGGCCTTTCTGAATGCTAGTCTTTCATCAAAGAATGAAAACCCAGCTAACATTAGGTTGTCAGAAGCTCTATTTGCAGCAGTATTCTTTGCACTGCAATGGAGTTCAGAAGTGCTTTGGGCATATTCAGATGAACGTATCATTGCATAAGAATGGGTATCTTTGGTGATGAAAATTGTTACAAACTGTACAGAACCTAACTCTAATTATGCATTTTGCATTTGACCTCATTTGTTGTCCTTTGAGGATGAAAACATAGTGCCTTTAATGCCCAGCTTTCTTTCTCATCTCTTTTTTTTTATTCCTGCTGCTAACAGTGAGAAGGTGCATGTTTGGCCACAGAGGGGCATAAGACAACTAATGGTTCCTGAGAAAAGTCAAATGATTATTCTTAGGCACTGTGCATGACAGAGAAGCAGCAGAGAGCTTTGTTTTGATGTTTTCTTATTTACAAAGTCTTTCTATTGAAAAGAAAGACATGTTTCTTAAAAAATACCACAGGGTTGGCCTTGTACTATGAATTTCCATGCTTCTTTTTCAGTTGTTTAGTGATTTGACTCAGCCTTGGGGAGAAAATAATACTGGATTACCCTTGTAGGATTATTATGTTAATAATAATATTACTTAATTTGGGAGAAGAAAAGGCTAATCCGGAGTGGGTCCCTAAGACGGTTGGATGACGCCTTGTACGCCTCCTTCTGGCAACTCTTGCAGCCAAGCTAGTTCCAAACATATTGTTTTGCTTTACTTTGGACTACATCAGCGAGGCCAAGAGGGGGGATTGTCATCTGGGCAGCTCAAGATTGCCATACATACTGCCCAGGCTTGCGCCCCGGCGGGTCACTTTGGTGCCACTAACACAGCAGTTTGACTTCACCCCCAGAGGCGCACTCCCGTGTCTCTCAAGACAGAAGGACGCCAACAAGAATGACAAAACATTGTACTCTAAACGTCACTGCTTTTTTGACTCATAACAATGTTACAATGTGATATCCAGTACAGTATTGTCATTGTGCTATATTTCCGTAGCAATTTTCTGTTTCTGTAGAAAATGTTTTTCTATATACAAACAAAAAATCCAAAATGAACTGCTTCTTACACACATCTTATATGTTTACAATGTAAATGCACCATGAACCAACAGTAGTGGTTATGGAAACTACTGTGTAAGGATAGTCCACTTTCCACAAATCCAACAACGAACTGTATCTAAACTGTGAAAAAGAAATTAAGTAAAGTGTCTGATCCTTCTAAAAATGTTGTGGCTGAAATCATTGTATTTTACTCACTTTATTTCTTGTGTCACTCTGATTCCTGAAAGTGTATTGCCACTATTTTCATTTGATAAGAGACTTGCAGTATTGCACTGACTATTTGATTCTTTTCTTTAAGTTGTACAGTGGTACCTCGGGTTACATACGCTTCAGGTTACAGACTCCGCTAACCCAGAAATAGTACCTCGGGTTAAGAACTTTGCTTCAGGATGAGAACAGAAATCGTGCTCCGGTGGCACAGCGGCAGCAGAAGGTCCCATTAGCTAAAGTGGTGCTTCAGGTTAAGAACGGACCTCCAGAACGAATTAAGTACTTAACCTGAGGTACCACTGTATCTTCAAAACTATTGCATAAAACTGGAACACTCTTAACATGGCCTCATTTTCAGTGCACTGTTTTCATATTATTTCACCATAATAATCTTTTTATACTTCTTCTCAAAATACATGGTGCTAATAGTGCTATACCATGGTGCTATACCATGTCCTAGAAGAGCACTACTGGAACTCTTCACTAGGTGGTGAGAAATGAGCGGGGGGAGAGACTTGGGGTGTTTTACGGCTTTCACCTGGCCCTTCCTATTGCCCACAACCCACTTGCCTTGATTTGTTGTAAAACCTCAGAGGAGGTGAAGAAGACTGGAAACAGAGGGCCTTTTTCAGTCTGATTTGACCATAGCCTTATAAAAGGCGCCACCACAAAGGAGCAGTAGGCTGCTACTGCTATGTCACCCTTGTAGATGTAACACCATGCGGGGTGGTTCTTAAAGCAGTGATACTTGGGGAGCAATGAGAGTATGGGCACCACCCTCTAATATTCTGGAGAGGATGAGCTGCTGCTGAGTGAGAGACAGGAGTGAAAGAGTGTGTAAAGTGTGAGTGGGGGATACTGAAGGAAACAAATTTGACAAGAGTTTAGATGATGAGTTCTTGGTTACAATATTGGATCATTTGGTTATTCTGGATAACTAGCTAGCTAGCTAGCTAGCTAGCTAGCTAGTTAATTGTGTATGTTGCCATTGGTGTGCTGGCTTTGTGGTTATTGTGTCAAATATTGTACTCTGATTGTGGTGAAACCTATGATGTCTGATGCAGAACAAGCAGTGTGATATGTGAGGGTGGTGGTTATGGGCATCCTGCGACAAGTTATTTCCAAGAGAGTATGATATGGCATGGTGATCCGAGAAACAGAGGAACAATGGCTTCAGGCCATCCTTTCTACTGATCCTACCTTGCATGTAACTAGTGACTTGGCTATTGAGGCCCCTAGCTGTTATTCAATGCCAGGTAATTAGACTACCCTCATCCATTATTTAATTATTGATGAAGGAGCTGACCTGGCTTATACAACTGAGACTGAGGTTGGCAAGCTGCGTAGAGTGGATTTGACTCGGCTCTGCCTGCTGGGGTTCTTGGTGCAGCACTATCCACAGTGGGAGAGTGGAGTCACTGTGGTCTATAGAACATCTATTCTGTTTAGCAGAAAACTCTTTCACTTCTAGTGAGCCTTGAGAGCCTGTACCTGTTGTTAGGACAATGAAACAGATTGGTGTATTGCCTACCCTTCTGCACCACAACGTCTCTGGCCAAGCTGGAATCAAGTGTGGTGTTGGAGAATCCCCAGATGACTGTTCAGGGTGACTTTAATTTTCATGCTGAGGCCTTGCCTGGACTAGTTCACATCTTCATGGCCACCAGCACAACTACGGGATTGTCCCACAAAGGGAGGGGCACATCTTCTATTTGGTCTTCACTTCAGGGCACATGGGATAGTCTGGATCATAGCTGTCAACATTTTCCCTTTTTTAAGGGAAATTCCCTTATTCCGAATAGGATTCCTCGCAAGAAAAGGGAAAAGTTGACAGCTATGGTCTGGATATTGGAAGGTGGTCATAGTCAGACCACTATCTGGTAAAGTTTGAGCTTATGGCCTTAGTCCCCTCTCCACCACAGTGGTCTGCCCCTGGAGACTTATGGAATCTAATATATTCCTGAATGCTATGGGGGATTTTCCAGTAGCCAAAATTGCTGATTCTGTTGAGGACCTTACCTAATTTTTGAACACTGAGCTGAGGAGAGCTATTCACATGGTCATACTAGGTTGCATGCTGTGACACTGGAGCTTATTGTAGTCTTTGGTATTCCTCAGAGCTAGGAGAGATAAAGCAGTCTAGGGCTATAGCTAGAGCAGAAGTGATGCATAATCCATTGTGAAACAGGTGGAGCATTGTCAAGTAGCTGCCCAGCAGAGCGCTTTCTTGAGGTCAAAAAGTTGTTACTGCCTGTCCCACTTAATAGGGCATTGAAAGAATCAAAGACCTGCTCAGATAAGTTTGCTAGGCACTTAGGGAACAAATTTGCTCATCTTTATGCTGATCTTGATGCCACAGTTAGTATCTGGTGAGTCATCTATTCAGTTCTGTGGGATCAGTTCCAGTTACTGAGAACATGGGCAAAGTGCTTGTGGCTAAGCCTTCTTGACCATTGCTCATCTTGCTAGGGTGCTTCCCCACCAGCTTGAAGGAGAAGGTGGTGGTGTGTCTGCCAATAATCCCTTATTTAGGTAAGGTAATTGAGAGGGTAGTGATGGTTTATCTGCAAACACTTTTGGAGGGAACTGATTAGCTGAACCCATTCCAATCAGGGTTCAGGTCTGATTTTGGCATGAAATCAGCCTTGGTTGTCCTGATGAATGACTTTAGCTGTGGAAGAGACAGGGGAAGCATGATCCCATTACTTCTGCTGGGTCTCTCCTGGATTGTCTTTGAGTTGGAGGCACAGTTTTATGGAAGAAGAAGAAGAAGAAGAAGAAGAAGAAGAAGAAGAAGAAGAAGAAGAAGAAGTTGTTGTTGTTGTTGTTGTTGTTGTTGTTGTTGTTGTTTTTGGAACTACCAGAGAGCTCCTAGAGGGTTGTGCAATGCAGGGGTGAACTCACCATACCTTGTGTGTGAAGTTGCAGAGTATACATACCCATTAGAGAGAGTACCTGGACTAGGGATTTTATTTAAATGCCCTAACTCAAAAGTATGATTCTCTATAAAACTATTACGTTGAAGCAAATGTGTCGGGGGAAGAGGAGTTGGTTTTGATAGTTGTAAAAAAAACACCTAACTGTTGATCTTTATGTCCCCACACCTGTGAATTTTTAAGATATTTTATTTCCTCCATATCTTATTTTCATTTATAAATTGTATTGCCAGTAGACTCAAATTTTATCACAACAGACAAATGCAACATAATACTAAGGCCGTAACAGCACTCTGAAGGGATGGAGCTTCTGCTGCTGTTTCACTTTGCTGCATCATGGCAAAAAGATATAATGGAAAAGGAAGTGCATTCTTAAAACATTTTTGTAATGAAAAGATGGTTTACTGCAAACGGTAGTTGTGGGCCTTAAGAATCCAGGCTAGCTTAAACAAATGGAAAATTTTCTTCCACACAGATCTCTTTTGTATCTCTGCTCTTTTGGTTTTAAATCAGCATTGAGCTATGTTGGTGTGTATTCTTTGCTGGCTCTGCTGACTGACTTTTCTTTTATTCTTTCAAAACCTTGTTTGATGGAACACAGTGAGACAAGCTGTCAGGGCCATAGAAAACCTCCTTTAGGAGCAGTGGTAATTGAACTCCAGCTACCACCTGGCACAGGAGTAGGGCTCAGAGCCAATGAGTCAGGGGTTACTGAAATATGTAGCAGCAGTCACAAGCCAGGACAAGAGTCAAGCAGGGTCAGAATCAGGAAGTCAGAGATAATCCAGAGACAGAGTCAATAGCTGTGCTGGGTGAGAGCCAAGTAGTGAAACTGAGGCAGAAATAGAGCTAAGTTGTAGGCAGGAATATGATGGGTCTCAGAATTTCTGGTAGTGATACAGACTTAATTAGTGTCTAGCATGGAACTGCCCAGTTTCAAGAAGTTGAATTCATCTAATTAAGAGCTAATGGCATTGGCATATCACAAACAAGCAGAAATTATCTAGATACAGACCAGATATCAAGGTTTCTGCACTTGTTTTGGGAAGATATTCAAGATCTGGCCATAGTCACTTCTGAAGGCAGTTACAAAGCAAAGGAATCTGTTTTGCACATAGTAGATAAATACAGTGGTACCTCGGGTTAAGTACTTAATTCGTTCCGGAGGTCCGTTCTTAACCTGAAACTGTTCTTAACCTGAAGCACCATTTTAGCTAATGGGGCCTCCCGCTGCTGCCGCGCCGCCGGAGCACGATTTCTGTTCTCATCCTGAAGCAAAGTTCTTAACCCGAGGTACTATTTCTGGGATAGCGGAGTCTGTAACCTGAAGCGTATGTAACCCGAGGTACCACTGTAATATGGTGCTTGTGAACCAGGCATTGAGAATTGGGGAGGTGTTAAACCTTGTTGCTGCTTCTCTGGCAAGGCTGAAATTGGGATGGAACTACACATTGCCTTCTATTGTTCCTAATCCCATGTCTGCCTTGCAGTGCTAATGCAGATCATTTCCAGAGAAATGTCAACTGTGGGTTGCTTAGCCATTGATTGCCTCCCATAAATTTATTTGAATACTAATGTTATTTTTAAGCTATCCTTTATCAAATGAGATCCTAGGTTGGTTTACAAATATTTATAAACAAACCATTTTTAAAGCCCTTTCCAGTAATGTTTAACCTGTTTTCCCTCAGCTGGCCTCCAGGTAACCTACTGAAAGGAAAAGGTGGGAGGAGGAGAATGATTAACTGCCTCCCATGCCCACCAATTTCCCCATACAAATGCCTTTACCCATTACCTTGGTAAACGTGTCAAGTTTTGCTGCAAAAGATAAGATGTAAATAGAGCCCTGTATTCAGCTCTGTCTCTTTGCACCTCCCCCTTTTTTGCATTTTTCCTTTTACAGTCTCACAAACATTTTTAATTTCATTTCCCTTAGATGGTATCCTGTGTTTCACTTGCTGTATTGTGGGGTTGGTGTAATCAGCACTACAGCAAACACTTAGTTCTCACTCCTCTTTATTTAAACTTCATGGGAACCTACCATATATTTCCTGCCATGCAACTCCTTCCTCCTCCTGCTGTGTTTTCAAACCTGAAGTATGTGGCAAAGCAGAGGAATTTTAGATATTCTTTGTCCTGCTGCACAAGATATTTCCTGTATAAAGTTGTGGGGTATGATTATGGATGGATGAAGTACTTCTTTATAATACTGTATTAATTACAGAACTCTGTATTGGAACACGCAGGTGTGCTAGAGGACAGCTATTGTGCTACAAGAAATACTTTAATTAAATAAGTAAGGCTGATGTGAGCTCAGCTGCAAAAGAGACTTTCCAATACATCTGTGCATAATTCATTGTTCTGCCCTTGGCTCCTTCCAATCAGCTTCCATTGTTGATGTGTAATTCTGTCCTATTCCTGCACTGGGTGTGATTGGATCATGCAATAATTTCCAGCACAGAGAAGCTGCACTCTTGCCTGCCTTTGAACTAGGCTGCCTGTTGTGTCTGACTAATTGCTCTAGGTTTTAGGGCAAGTAATATGTACTCTCAGTTTCGTTCAAAGTAAAGTTTTTTGGGGGATGTATAAAAGTGAAGTGTGCCTAATTTTACTTCAGAGGAAAAGTGTTGCAGTTATCAGACATATAGCAAACACTGCCTCCATTCAATATGCTTCCTGGAAGAGAAAGGGTCTTTTTTAATCCTCAGTGAAATATGGATCAGTGAGGAAGACTGCACATACAGAAGGAAGATGGTTCTATTAAAATAAATATCAGATCTTGATAAACGTGGTGTGTGTATTCTCTGTAGTTTTGTTAGAGTGCAATCATTTTGAACTATGATCTATAGTGAATATGACTTGTCTCTATAAAAAACATACTTAGTCTGCAACAAACTCCCCTCCTCTCTCTGGGTGTTCCTCCGTGGGAACTAGCTGGAAGTTTAGTATTGTCTGTGCAGTAAGTCTTACCTGCTATGTCAAGTTGTTAATCAGTTGTTCTCCATTGAATACAAGTTCTCCTGACTTCTGCTGCTTCCTGGTTTTAGGGCAGACCCGTTGCAAGGTTTCCTCACACAGTGAGTACCCTTCCCAAACCCTCCGAATTAGTAAGAGGAATTATTGTCTTCACTTGGAAGGAAGTAGGAAGGAATGGAAATATTTGAAAATGTGTGAAAAACTGGATATTCTCCCACTTATAAAACCATTAATCCATAGCTTAATCCAGGAAGTCCAAATTGGAACTCAAATGGGACAGGACTCATTTGACTATTTAGGGGGAAGAATTTCAGAAGGTGAATGCTGCACATATTCAAATTCCCACCCTGCTCTGGGTGGCCAGGTGAGGCGTGCAGGCTACTCTGGGTTCCTCAACAGAGGAGTGCAAGGGACAGTGGAGGCGCTGATACAGCTCCTTTTTTAACTATTTCAGATCAAGCCTGCTGATGCTCCCCTCTTATGTTGGATGTACCATTTGGCTATGTATGGACAGACTCTTGGAGAACTGAGATCACTAACCATGTATATGATGATGCATAGGTGTCAAAAATTGTTTGCAATGCTGCTGGGATAGGGAATCAGTTATATAACTAAAATAATATTGTAGAGTCATTACTGTGCTTGATAAAGTGTACATTTATCTATGGCAAAAGAAACATTTTTGCATGTAAAAACATGGTTTATAGAGGTATGACAATGTTCATTTCTCTCTTTTAGTATTAGCTTATTTTCATAGAGAAAAAAATATTCACCTGACAATCTTCACTGTGAAGGGCGAAAAGCTCAAGCAAATTGCATGATGATCTTTACTTAACACATATTTTGAATGCTTGGATGGTTGAATAGAATTTTCAATCAACAGCAACAATGTGCAAAATTAAAATTCATATATGGTATTCAGTTCAGCTCTGCTGGGGAACAAAGTGCTTTTTATAATTACTGATCAAGAAAGGCATTATTCAGGTTTCATTGTGCTTTAAGTGTGTTATTAGTTATTTATAAGCTATTGAAGCATTGCTGATTTCAAAAACTGTTATGCAGATTTAATACAAATGCCATCTGAAACTAAAGATGACATTTTGCAATGGAAAAGCTACCCTTAAAATATGAGTTAATAGTGTGGTCACACAGCAAAGTGCTGTTCAATCAATGGGAATGAGAATGCCATATATTTCAGTGTGTAGCTACTCCAAAGAGAATTGTTTGGCAGGGGAAATAACCACATAGCTGATTTCTCCCACTAATGCAGAAGTTTAGCATTAGATGGGTACAAAATATTTCACTTCTTACAATTCCATATTTTAAGTGGAAGTTGTATGAATATGAAAGTTTGCAATCACCAGGAGATTCTCTCTCTTCATGGTCCAGGTGGTCCAGGTCACTGAGACTGTTCAAGTATAAATTTGCATAGTTGCAACTTTATGTAAAAGATCTATCAAATTTTGTTGCATAGGCTAGACAGATCTCATCACCAACAACATTATTTTCACAAGCATTATGTATTGCATTGTATCAAACATAGCATAACCTTTTGTTCAACTTTATTTTCCCAGAAATTTGGGATTTATGTGAAAAGCTGTTCTTTCATTATTTTCCCAGCGATATCTCCTCCATCTTCTGTGAAGCAACAATTCTTTAGAAATATGTTGGAAGATTATCCCAAGCCATTGGGTTTTAAACATAAAAATGAAACCATACGTTCCGATTGGCCCACGTAGAACCTTAGCATAAATGTAAATTTACTGGTAACCAGAAGTGATTCTCTGCCCCCAAACTCCTGAACAAAATATGATCTTCCCCATTAACTGATGTACCTTGAAGTGCAGCCATGTTACACCTGATACTGATGAACCAGCCAATAGTAAATGGCTATTTCACAGCCTTGCTCCTTTTTTCTATGCACCTATTTCCCCTTTTTAATACTCCTTTGTCTTTGGTCTATTGGCACTCTCCTTGTTAAGCCTCAAAATTCACCATCTGTTGCCTGTCTCTTTTACCATTTACTTACTTACTTGCTTACTTACTTACTTACTTACTTACTTGCTTGCTTACTGCCCTATACCCACAGGTCTCAGGGCAGTTTACAAGATAAAATCACAATATAAAATCACTAAAATACATAATCAAAATAAAATCAAAATGGCCCCTTCTAATGAAATTCCCTGCCTCACAATAATATGCTTGCTTTTCCAGTTGCCGTGTTTAAACATCAGCAGTAGGACCAAACTACATGTGACATGTGAGATCTTTGATTAGATCTCATGACATTTTAATTTTAGTTTCAAAGCTGCCATGTGGAGCCCTGAATTTTATTGGAGCAGCTGTGTTTTGTGGGAGGAGTTTTAATTCTATCCTCTGCACTGTTTTCCCCATCTAAACCTGCCCCCTAAAATGCCATTAACCCCAGCAACTGAAAACTAATTAGAGGTTACTGTTATCCACTTCCCTCAAGATGGATCCCTCCAACTCTATTTTGACAAAGTCAGCTCTGATTAAACTGCAATAGTAAACTGGTTATAGAACATGAACATGGGGAGGGGAGGGGCGCAATCCTCACAAGACAGGGGACCAGGACTGGGATGAGAAAATATGATATCCGAACTGAACAACTCTTCTGACATTGTAAGCTAAGTCAGTATTGATGTTTTATGATTAATTTTGAGGATACTCGTATTTCTCCCAGAGCAGGAGACATGAGAGTATCTATAGAAATAACTGTCTTTCACTGTTACAAAATGGCATTTGACATATGCCTGTGCATTTGAGCTGGTTGAGTCATCAGTAGGGCTGGTCTTTAACACAGAGGCCAAGCTTAAAGCATTACAAGCAGCTAGCAAAAGCTATATTCTAAAGTGAAAACATTTTCCTTTAACCACTTTGGCATATGTAACAGCAAAGGAAAAAAGAAAACACATGCAAGTTCCTTTTTCCAATTGCATGTCCATTTTCTCTTTCTGTATCTTAATGTTGAACTCTTATTATGGATAGATATTTTTAAGTGAGCTTTTCTTGCATCCTTTCAAACTCTATGCAAAATATTTGAATGTTGTTGTTGTTGTTGTTCTTATATTATCCTTGCTTTACCCTAAAGGCCCATGGTGGGTTACAACAATTTAAAATACAGCATTAAAAGACTTTAAAACAAATTACAATCACAAAAATAGGTAGGTCTTAAAATATGTATCTTAAATGTCAAGTTTCAGCGTAAACAGAGAATGCATTCTTTTTGTACATATATTCTGCCCAAGTAAGTAAGTAAGCTCTGGAGCCAACTGACGCTTCACAGGTAAGATTCACCTTCCGTTGTGTGGGCAGGGCGGTCCCTCCCCTTACCTAGCTGATCCCCTGGCAACGCCTCCCCAGGCAGGATTGGGCGATTGGCTGAGGTAGGCGGAGACCTCCAGGTATCCAGCCTGGGGAGGGCGAAGCCAGCCCGTACTACGGGGAGCCGCACTGGGATCCGGAGGGCTGCGCGCGACCACGCAAAAGGCGCCCCCCATTTAATGTTGGGAGCGGTCATTGTACATATATTCAGTCCAAGTAAGTAAACATTAGCTATTAATATAAAAGTTATCAGCACAATAGTTAATTCTGCATTTAGTAATTTAATCATTGTTCTCCGTAGGCATACTTATGTAAGAATATGCCCACAACCTGTAGATATTAATGATAAAGATAACTTTATTTGAGTTTTTAAAATAACGTATTTGAAACAATCTACTTTAATGAAAAGCAACACAAGATTATGCCTCTTGTAATTTGTAATTTACTACAAATATTAACTGACCTTAGTAGTCAGCCAAACACCTGATTTATCGGACCCCCCACACTTAATGGCATCTTTTTCTTGGCCATGAGGATAACCTCATCTCCTGTTCCAATGTTGGATCTTGGACAAGGGGTGAGAGATTGTTTCTCAGTTACACTGCACTGCCAAGGTAGTTGGAACACTGGAGGATCACACTGGCAGAAAAAACTCAGCTTGAAGCCAGAAAGGAGGACAGGATTGCCTTCCATAGGCACTCTCCAAAGGAACTTGGTAGCCCAGCTGAATTGCAGGGATGGTATTTTTCCTCTCTGCACCTTTGCAGAGGAAGGTAGGAACTTGCTCACTTGTCCTTTCCCAGGATGCTCCTGCCCTGGCAAAGATGAGCGCATGGGAGCCTGGAGGAAGCAGGTGAGACAGTGGTATGGAGCAGGGAACTGACATCTGGGTTATTACCACACAAAGGTCAAAAGGCAGGATTGCAACAAGCAGGCCCACGCAGAGTCTTGTCCCCAGTTGCTGGACTTTAGTTCAGTGACAGTGGCCAGATCTCATACTGCTCTACTCACTCAGCCAGCTGCTTTCCCTCCAAGTTAGTGTTTGAGTTATTTCTGGATATTTGTGTGTTCTGACACCTGACAGCTGGACTCCGACGTCAATTGACAGTAGTAGGAAACCGCCTTAATATAAAGACTTGCAATCAGCAACTGGCTCTTCTGTAGATTCCAGTGCCTCTTCATCTCTAGATCCTGCCTCCACCCCACACAATCTAATGGCTGCTTTTAAGGCTCCATGGAGACCTAGGGAGAAAAGACTCAGAGGGAGAAGATGTGGATTTTACTTCTCAGTTGGGTTGCTTAGCAGCAGCACATGCTCAAAATTCATATCTTCTTATCCTTTGCTTTAGCTCAATGATGCCACTACACTGGTCCTGTTCATAGATGCAGTGTCATGCCTTTCATCTAATGTTAGATACTAAAGAACTAGCAGCACATCTCAATGTTCGTTTTGTGGATTGTAACCTTGAATCTATTAGTTTAAAGTGTTTTATGTTTTGAAATATTTTGAAAAATATTTAAGAAACGTCAAGTTGGCTATAGTATTTATATGATAAAGAAGCATGTTTCAACACCTCCTCCATCTTCTTTTCTATTCAATGTCACAGACCTCCTACTACCAATCTCAAAGCTGACATGACTTCCTTGTTTAGCAAGACTGCCAGAGGCTCTTTTATGTGAAGCCAAGAAGTGAATACTTAGGTATTCTTTCTCAACTAGTTAACAAATATTTGATCAGCAGGCCCACTTTAAGTATCCATATCTTTTATAATTAGTTTTCATTTTGTAGTCAAGCCTCATCTAACCCTGCTCTCATGGGTTCTGAAAATTCAAAGGAGAAAGAAAGTCACCACCACCATCCTTACACTACTGCTGTCATCATTAAAATACAAGAAAGTCAAAATGCATAATTCAGCTTTTGTTTTCATTTCATTCGTATCCCCCAAAATGTTCAGTAAGCAAAAATTTCACATTCTGTAAATTTTAATCTAAGCATCACTTGCTTAATTTGATGGTTGAGGGGATAATTAATTAGAACTTCAATTTTATGCCCATTTATTTTGGATTAAATGTATTGAACTGAATGGGATTAACTTTTGATGAGGATGCATAGAATTGGGATTCAAGAAATTCCACTCAATAGAAGTAGCTAGATAATTTCAATATGAAGTCAGAACAGAGGCAGTATAAGATCACATTTCAAAGTGGGTAGGGTGTTTGTTAGCCATCATAAAATTTGATCATTTACTGGCAATGAAATTGAATTTAGGATTAAGCCTTGAAGGACTTTTTTACACACCCACGCCCACACCCTGTTACACTGAATTTAGGCCAAGGGATCATGTAGTCCAGTATCATTTATGTGTTTAACAATGGCTAGCCCATGTCCCCAAAAGTACACAAACAGCATGAATGCACAAGTCCTCTCACATGGTGTAGCAATGGATTTCCCAGTGTTGGTTGTTTTGGGTGATTGTAGTGACCATTTTGGCATATGTGATATATAAATTAATAAAATAAAGAACGATAATCAAGGCCCCTTTGGTTAAAACTGCTAAAGATTTCACGGTCACCATGTTTGCAATGGGTCTGTTTCAATTTGTTGTTGTTGTTAATTAAATTTATATACTGCCCTTCATCCAAAGATCACAAGGCCATTTACAGTATAAAGTTGTTGGATGCCTGACTTTTATCAGCCCCAGCCAGGATGGCCAGCAATCTAGAAGCATCTGGAAAAACTGATTTCCATCCCATCCATGCTGCAAGGTGTATTTCTGACTTTCTAACTCTTTTGGCCTGGATGGTGGTAATCTGTGAGTGAAGGACTTTAATGTAATTCTTTCATCAAAGAAACATAGACCTGATAGGATTTATATTCTCTAGGACTCTCAGTGGGTTGGGGGCCTATTCATATTATTGGATCTTGGCGATCTGGATGGATTACTGAGAGCCTTTGGGATGGGTGAGTTTTCTATTACGGGGACTGGCAATTCTGTCAAAATCCTGGTTGACTTCTATAATGTGGAAATGAGTCAATTAGCTAATACAGTTGCTTCTAAGGGTGATCTCCTGCCTGTTGACTTCATGGTTTTCTATGAAGCTTGGTACAATGTTGAAAAACAGGGACAATGGCTAAAGTAATCATGAAGCATATCTTTCTGTGGATGCCCAGGAAGTGCCTGTTATGTTATGAATTTGTTCAGCCTGAGGAAGTGGAGAAGGTCCTTGACAGTCAGAAGCCAATGCTCTGTACTTTTGCCATCTTGGCTGATTAAAGATTCTGGAGGAAGAATGTCTAAAATAATGGATATTATATGGATTTTCTTATGGGACCGGGGGGCAAGGGGGCCATATATGTTAAAGGAGCTCTCACCAAACTCCTCCATAAATAATAATAATAATAAAATTCTTTATTCATTCTGAATAATATTTTTGGTTGAGATGCTGAAGCATCTGGTGGCAGCACATCTATAATTGGGTATTATCATATGCTAGTAGTGATCTCAGGTTATTGAGTAGTGTTTCTTATGTAGCTACAATGGCACCATGCAAGAGAAAGATATCAGAATGATCAAGCGAATCTCAAGATTTACAGAAGCATGTTTATTTTAAGGAAAAACTTAAAGGGGGAACCCCCCCACCTGCCTGTTACACTTCGCAGTGGTGTGGTCTCCCCTCTATCCACACTGAGGTTCTTCAGAATGCTGGGCCACTCTTTATGCAGAGTAGACCTGGAGAGCTCTTTGTTCTCAGAATTCATATGGGCAGCTCTACCCAACTGTGCTTAGATTCCAGCTCCCCTTCTCCTAGTCTGGCTTCTGTACAGAATTAACACAGGCTGTGGTGTTGCTTCTTTCATCATCTTTGTGTCCTTCCCTTTGGCTTCCTAGAGAATGAGGTTGCCAATCTTCTACTTAGCCTGTCAGCATTGGGTTGTCTGCTGCATCCTTGCCTGTATGTGGACAAAACACAGCAGGGCTTTTCCTGCAGCCATATCTTCAACTGTCCTCTTCTTTTCTCCCCACTTCAAGCCCCCACCTCTGTCTCAGTGTTTCTGTTTCATCTCTGCACATTGCGAGAGAAGGTGTGCCCTCTATCCTGACCTTGACTGCTGGGGAAGTTTCGTGCAGATATTCACAACAGTGTGTGTCAATGACAGGTTCCACTTCACACTGCCCAATGAGGACCAAGCAGTGGACATAGAATGCTGACTGTTGGGATGGGGCCATGCCAAGACCTAGAGAAGGAATGAAGTGGTTGGACTCTGAACAGAAAATACTCCTGTGACACTGGCAACATTTTGTTACAGGCCCCATTTGTGTATTAGTGAAACATTTTTTGTCCAGTTTCCAGATTCCAGCCTAGTTTTGGGACTGAGACTGTCTAGATCATCTTGGTTGATGACCTATGCTTGCCTGTGTATATCTATTAGTTCTGCTGAGCCTCTCAGCAGAGTGTATAGGGAAGTGTATTATCTATTAGTTCTGCTGAGCCTCTCAGCAGAGTGTATAGGGAAGTGTATTATATCTATTAGTTCTGCTGAGCCTCTCAGCAGCTTTCACTGCCATCAGACATGTGTACTGCATTGTGGTAGTCAATAGCAGTCCGTGTGGTGGATGGGAGCCATGGAGCTGCCGTCTTAAAACCAGCATCATGGCAGTTCATCTGTACTGGGGTGGGGCAGCCCTGACCTTGCCACCACCCTGTCCCACACCAGCTCATCCAGGTGAGTTTCAGCCGACCCTGTATCAGGATGATGTCTCCACCCCACACCATGGGCTGCTAGTGACACTAGTTTTAGTCCTGCCTAGACAAGCAACTAGGGCTGAGCCTAATATTGAAGAGAACTCTTAAGTTATTGTTAGGAGCACCTTCAGCACTTGATTGTTTGGCTTATTCCTGTCTCTCTTGTTGGTAGTGCCATACAGACAGAAGCATGGTCACAATCTGATTTTGTCCACACACTATTTTTAGAAACTTCTAACACATGGCTGCTTTTCTCTGGTGTATCCATAGGCGTATTACTAAAAATCAGTGTGGCATTTTGAATATGGTTCCTTCTATATGGTGGTTACCACCACGCATACAGAAATAAGAAATAAATAGGATCAGTTCCCCTAAAGCAAATGTTTCATGTGAGAATTGCTTTGGGGTCATCATAAAAGCATAAAGTATAGTGTTTTCCTTTATTCCACTTTGTCTTTGCACTAGATCCTCCTTAATTTTTAAAACAAGTGTGGGAAGGCTGGATATTTGAGGTTGAGAAGGTGTAGATATTTTATTTTTTTTAGGCCCAGAGCATAGGCTTTACATTCATTTGCTTTGCGTTACCTTATATGAAGGTTTACTACCTTTCATGCTCATTTCCATAAAAATCCCCCTAAATTCTATTTACCCATATCTTCTAACTTGGAAAAATAAGTTCAGTGTGCCATAGATTATTCAGAAAAGAAGCTTTTAAAAATGTTTTTCAGCTCTTTCACCAGTAGGGATTTTAAACCTGTTTCAGTGCAAGAGTGTAAACATATTAAAATATTTTGATATAACATTAGAATTAGACCATTTTGAACAGTTTAAAAATGCCTAGTGATGTCCTTTTTGCAGGCAATACTATTGTAGCAAGGCACTAATCAGCTAAGTACCATAATCCTCCTTATAGGGTAAGTTCTTACTTGACCTCCAGCTATATACAGCACATAGTAACAGCATTAAACTGTAACCCTTCTCTCCTGCTCTCCACAGCTTCTCTACTGGGTCAGCATTAGGCCCAAATAAATTTTAGTTTTATTTTATATAGTTTACCTTTCCTCTGCCAGATGCATGATATTTTGTATTTGGAGGTGAGGAAAGGTTTATGAAGAAATTGTTTGGAAATCTGGGCTCCTAAATTGAAGTGACATTTCACATGGTTTCCTCAAAGCTACAAGGATTAAATGAAGCAGTAGGCTGCACAGAAATTGATGCATTCTCGGGAACTTGATGCTCCTGACTTTCCAGATGTGCAGTGGCTGATCAGAAGGTAAAGAATTAAATAATACATGGACTTTTAAATTTTTACATTATTCGTTTTATGGGGAGTATTAAGAAACTTTTAAAAAGTAAATTGAGCTTTAAATTATTTATGACAAACAACTAGGTTTATTTTTTTTTAAAGGGTCTAGTATATCTGATTTTTAATATCCAGGCTTTTAAACAGAGTATCACCATCCATAGATTTATAAACTTTAGAATGTTATTGTGATTCTTAAAAGTGTAAATTTGAGTCACTTAGCTAGTATTAGTTGCAGTGCAGTTTGATATCTTGATATCTTGATTTTTTATTTGCTTGATTAATGAGACAAAAATAGTAATTATGCATATCATCCAGTTATTTTATATGGATCATCCCATTTTCTGTCTGAAATGGCAAGTGTGTTGCATTTTAACTACTTTGCTATTTAAAGTATTTAGTACTTTAGTAAAGCATTTTGTATTATAGTTGGTGTTTAGTAATTTAACTAATGGTAATAATATATCCAGAGGGATAACAGCAAAAGAAGCCAAGTCTTGTGGGGCCCTAAAAAACTCAAGCCCAGTTATCAGTTGTAAAAACATCTGAAGTCAAAGTGAAATAAAACATGTTATTTGCACTAGTTGTTACAATTTCATCGTTAGTAAATATTTAGCCCAAAGCTAATTATAATATTAAAACCACTATGTCATTTTGATGCATGTTAAGTTTAAGGTTCAATCAGTTTAAAACACTAAATTGCAGAACTTTTAATACTTAGTTTTAAAACACTGAACCAAACAAAGGATCTAGTTTTACTCATGAGGGGGTGGATTTCTGAACCACTAAAGAATTTCATTTCAGAGTAATAAAGAAATGTGCATATATTTAGGCATGGATGTGAAAAATGTTCATCTTGTCCTATTCTCCTCACCAAATGGGGCTTTGAACTTGTATTTCCTCAAGTAGCAGATTCTTTAGCCACACTTAAACTTCTTTTGAAACTAAGGGGCATTTCAAAAGGAAGTTGCAAAATGGCATGGGACTTCCTTGTTGCTTAAGTTGGGGAAGTCGATTAATTCCCCGCTATGTTTGGGCATCCACAAAGAAGCTCTTTAGATCCTGGCCAATGAGTAAATGTCTTCAGAAGTCCCAGTGAATGCTGTAGTTCTATATAATATGTTTTAAAATAAATAACTTTGGTATGCTAAATAATCATTTTATTTGTTGTTTATTGAAAGATTGTATGTAAAGGACCTACAGCAGTAAACACCTCCCCAGATATCCTTCCCTCCAAAGCTATGATGAAAACTTGGCAAATATAGGGAGGGGGAGGGAAGGGGAACTAGAAGAGACACCAATAAATGTGGGTGAGGAAATCAGGACTCAAAGAGTTCTTAGAACTCAGACCAGATACCATTGCATTTAGTCCTAGCATCACATCTACGAAATATTATTTGTTTTTTGGTTTCCAGGTCCAGAAGTTCATCCACCCAGGTTTTGAAGTGCAATGGGGTCAATGCCTTCAGGTATTGGAGAGTGAGATGCTTATGAGATGATAAGCTATCAGTGGAGCTAGCAAGATCCAAAACAATCTTTTTTATTGTTTATTGCAGAAAACTTCCACATTTTTCTTGCACATCTTAAGTACTTCTTGAAGTTTTCACCAACGCATGGATTTATTTACACTGTTACACTGTTTATTTGATTTCTTGTTGAAATGCGATAAGTTTCACAATGTAATATTGTATCTTTTGGGGAGGGGGAAATGAGCAGTTGAAATCTCACTTGAGTTTTCCCACCTCAGTAATACAGCATCTGTAACATGATTTATTTAGTTAGGTGGTTTGCATAAGCAATTTGTATCATTTTTGTTATTGTCCTAATTTGTGCTTTGGGAATTCTTAGATGGAATCAAGTAGATAATCACAAAAACACTTTTGTCAAATATTGCTTACAAAGGGATCTTGAAATAGATTAATGAGATGAGAATACGGTGAATGAAAACAGTCCTGTGGATTTCAGTGGAATTTTGGTGAGATTTCCAAGGCAATAGATAGGTTTTCTGGACTGAAGACTTCTGTCCCAATCTGGCTAAGCAGACACATCATCTAAGCAGGCTTCTACATGCATATCATTTGGTGGAAAATACATTAGTAATTGTAATATTGTACTTACGTTGATGATTCTGGAGTACCGCTTGCATGTACTGTATGCCTTGTAATAGTGGGCACATTGTGACGAATACATTCGTTGTACTTTGCTTTCCATATATTGTGTTTTGGTATGCTGGCTTGAACCCCTGCTTTTTCTTTTATTGTTAGCTACAAGCAGAGATTCAAATGGCATGCTAAGGCAAACTTTGGTTCATCTTAGCATGACACAGCAGTGAAAAGGACCTGGGAGAAACAAAGTAGCTGCAAATTCTTTTCTGGGGGCACACACATTCTCACACCAGTGGTAAGCCGTAACTTGGCTTACTGTTGTTATTTCTAAAGCAAAGTCACCTGGCTGAAATTTAGAACAGAGAAACTAGAAGGAAATGCATGCTTAGGTGATGGAATGTTGTTACATATTTTAGCATGTAATTCATAGTTTGCCCTAGACTGCATTCTGGCTCTCAGCTTGCTATGCTCTAATCACAATACTTCCATAACCTGGGATATATTCAGAATTTTACACAAGATACACCGTTCTTCAATATTTCGCTTCGTCACTTGTAAATTATGATATGATTTATGAAAGTAAACAAGCTAATGAAAATATTTTTTTAGATTATAACTTTCAGAAGAAGTATTATTTTTATTATTTATTATATATTAAATTTCTATACCATCCTTCATACAAAGATCACAGGGTAGTTTACAAGGCAGGAAAGAAGAAAACGTACATATTTTATTTCTTTAATTAAATATTTATAAACCACAACTTCATATAAAATACAAGGTTGTATACAGGATAAAAACCCAATATTACAATAAAACAATAAAAATGTGAAACGAACCAGTAAGAGCTGATGATCTAGCTTATCCGAGAATTGTTTGTGCTTTGATTTTTCCTTCTGTTCTGAACTTAGCTCATTTTATTTTAAAAAAGTATTTAGCTACGGTGGGACATATTGTAAGGCAGATATGTAATGGCTGAAAATAATAAAATATATAGTAGGTAGTTGTCCTACAAGAAATTATGTGAGCATTTGTACTGTCAGAAGATGCATATTGTTTGTTAATTTTATTTTACTTAAGTGGCTACTTGATATAAACAATACAAATAAGAATCCTGCCCTGAATTATTGAATAAGTTCTGTAAGGATAATTCTTTCATAATTTCTTTTTGTATTTTTCCCTTTTAATTAATTATGGCTTGGAGCCTAATTTTAATTAAGTTACAGTGCAATCCTGTACATAGTGAAACATGAAACTTATTCCAGAGGGCTGGTGTACAGAGGAGGGAATTGCCAAAAGTGGGCAGTGGACTTCTCAATTTGGGACACCCCCCCCCCATGCTGCTGATATCCCATGTAGTTTAGGAGGGTCATCAACCCTCTGGAAAGGTTTCTGCCAGGGCTGCAGGAAGGAGGAAGGTGTGGAAACTTACTTAAGTTAACCCATTTAGGAACCAAGTCCACCTGTTTATCTGTGAGTGATGCAGACATCATGATGTGAATATGAAACAGATACAAATACATTTTAAAACATGTTGCTAGGTTAATTTTTGAATTTTTCATTGCATATTGTATTTTGTATTTTTGCTGTCCTGCTTCAGACCTCCTTTTGGATGTGTGAAGCAATTATATAAATATAATAAAATAAACTTAAACTAACAAATGTGGTATGAAAAAATAGGAGAATTACAACTTAATTGATTAAACTAATGTATTTTTGTTTAATTAACTCATTGTATTATTTAATATTTATAGAACACTTTTGAATGTTCAGGTATTTTAGATACATTATCCTCTTGTAACCATTAAAACAATGCTGCAAGTATCATTATCAGCATATTGCAGATGGTGGTCACGGGAGGGGGAGGCTGAGCTTGATACTGGATTTACTAAGGCCACCTAAGTGAGTTTCCTGGAAGAGATGAAATTTGAACTGGCGATTTCTTGATTCATAATGCATTCTCTTAGCCACTATGGTACATATATCAGCTCTGGAAAACAAATTCAACAATGTGCTTTCATTTGAGTGAGTGATTATCAGGTTATTAGAAAGCCAGTCCAGTTATTATAGTTCAGTCAACTAGAATAATTAGTTTGGAATTAGTTTGTAACACATAAATTGTAAGCATTGAAAATATTGATAATGTTTACTTCTTGTTTTTCTTGATTACTTAGAAAAAGAAGCCCATCAATATCCAGAGATCAGAACAGGAGATTCAATCAACAGGACGAGAGAGACGACTATTCACAGTATGCAACATCAGACAGTGCAATGCCAAGATCACCATCAGATTATATGGACAGACGATCACAACATGGATCTCAGTTATATGAAGAAGCTGAACTTGATGACTACAGGGATTCGAACAGGAGAAGTCGCAGGCGTTCGAGGGAATATCCTTTAGAGGAAGATGATGTGCAGAATAGGGAGGAATATGAGAGGCAACGGCGGGAAGAGGAGTACCAAGCACGATACCGAAGTGATCCTAATTTGGCTCGTTATCCCGTCAAACCGCAACCATATGAGGAACAAATGCGTATTCATGCTGAAGTGTCCCGCGCACGTCACGAACGAAGGCACAGTGATGTGTCTTTGGCAAATACTGAACTGGAAGATTCCCGGTTATCTATGATGAGAATGGAACGGCCATCACGGCAAAGGTCTGCATCTGAACACAGAGCTGCCATGGACCAATGTTCATATTCAATGGAAAGAACTCAGGGACCAAGTCCCAATCGGCAAAGAAACACAAATCACAGCCCTCCAACACCTAGGAGGAGTCCCATTCCTTTTGATAGGCCAGATATGAGGCGAACTGATTCATTAAGGAAACAGCATCATTTGGATCCAAGCTCAGCTGTACGGAAAACAAAACGTGAAAAAATGGAAACCATGTTAAGAAATGATTCACTAAGTTCAGATCAGTCTGAATCAGTTAGGCCTCCACCACCAAAGCCTCATAAAACAAAAAAAGGGGGTAAAATGCGTCAGGTTTCATTGAGCAGCTCTGAGGAAGAGTTGGCCTCTACTCCAGAGTATACCAGCTGTGACGATGTAGAGATTGAAAGTGAAAGTGTTAGTGAGAAAGGTAAGAATTTTGCTTTTACTCTATAGATGGATTTTGTGTACATTCTAATTCTGTAAAAGAGAAGCATCTCTTCTGCAGACCTCAGGTGTTTGGTGGGGGGTATTTTGCTTTGTTTTTACACTTATGGGTCACATACAGTCCCTTTGATCAGCATGGGTAGATGAAGCTACAAATTAGTCTAAAGTCTAAGAACTGAAGTATGCACTAAATATACATGTTTCTAACTATATACTTATAAAAAAATATAACCATAGTGGTGGGAGTGGTGGGAGTGATATAATTGGATCAAAAAATTGTACTAAGGTATTTTCTGTTTGAAAACCCTCACTTGCTCCTTTTCATACTATTTTACTGTTTTAAATTTCTTCCCCCATCCTCCATCACACACACATATACACACCACAAGAAGGTACTATTAGCTCTTCTGGGGAGGAAAACAAATACAAATGTAGTTCTCTACAGTAGGATTAATACTAGTTTCAGGGAAGGTGATTTCAATCTGCAAAATGATGTGGACAAAAGTTGTTGTTTTTAACCCTCTGCCCTAACATCAATCTCCTGTTCCAATTTAGCCCACTCCCTGTGGCTGCTTTTAAGTGAAAATGAAAAAATCCGGAGACCCAACCACATATCTCCCACATCAAAGTGTAATGTGATCTTCCATGATGATTAAAACAGGAACACAATTATAACACGGTAGAAGAACACTTAATAGAAACATTCGCTGTTCTTGTTCATTGATAAAGCGCAGGTTGTGGTTAGTGTTGGTTAAGTACATGAAAGGAGGAAAATTAGTGGGTCATAGTTTCAGTTTGTATGGGTCTGCACATGAGCGTGCGCACACATACATGCACACATGACAGTTTAGCAAAAATGTCAATATCGTAACCAGCAGTGGGACCTTATAGCACATCCTTTGGACTGTCAGTATTATAATTGTATTTTATGTTTAAACTGGATTCTAAGCATTGTGTTCCTGGAAATGGGAATGAAAACTTGGTTTGTTTTTAGTGATAAATAATGACCAGTTTACACAGATGGAAAAGAAACAGTGATTAACACCAACTAAATGAACAAACAACTGTTAACTAAACAAGTGTGCTTAGCACTACAATCTTTTTCTTCAAGTCATATTTCTTCTACCTTGCTCTCTAGATCAAAAACATACACAGAGTATAAAAGAATTTTGTAAGGTCTGAAGTCAGTCTTAAACAAAGAAATGATGATTGTCCTCTTTATGATATAGAAGTGGTTCATTTTTTATTCTGTAATATAGTGCTGTGGACTTCGTTTGTTCTTTAATGTGGCCCAAACTGCCATCTTTCAAATGGTTTGCCCCTAGAATATACATGCACACTCTCGTGGACAGACTGGTCACATTCATCTGAGCCAATGCTGTGGTTTTTCTCTCTCCAAACAAACCACTACTCGAAGCCAATATTTTTTTAATTGGCTTCCCAACTGTGATTTGTTTTGGAGAAACAAACCACAAGTGCTGGTTCAGATGTAATGCTAAACCAGCTGCTCTGTGGTTTGCTTCCCTGCTTGAGTAAGGGAAAAGTGAAGCAGGAACACTCTTAGCTGTGTGGTCAAAAAGCAGCTCATGCACAGTATGGCTAAATAAACCATACTTTGTGACTTAGTGTTGCACCTGAACATGGTCATTCACAGGTATGTTTGTATCCTCAAAGACTTCGGTGACTGTTCTCTCTCTCTTTTACATTCCCTCTTTCTGTTATCAGCATTGCTTGGTTCATGCATTAGCTGTGGTTCGAGGGCTAGGAAGGAAGGAAGGAGAATGTGTGAAAGAAACTGAATGTATACACTACATGCTTTTCACCCCCTGTTTCTGAAATTATGGCAGATTGCAATAAGGCATGGCACCAACTTATATTTTTCCATCTCCAAAGACTTTCAACTCTTGCATATGTGTTTTGTGTCTTCTGATATCCACCACTGACTGGTGTCCATTGCCTTTCAGTGAGATATATTGAGAGGCTATACAGTATTGTTTGAGTGTTTTATAGTGGACCATCTCCGAGCAAAATCTATGGAATCTGAATGTATCTTCTTCTGCTAAGCTCAAGGAATAGTTACCTACATGGCAGTGGAAGTATCAATGAAAAATGTGGGGATGAATCCACACATCAGAAAAATAAGTTCAGAAGGATTAAGTGTTTAACAATGCAGTAGTTAATCTAGTGTGTAAAACTGGTGTCATAGCTAGAGCTGTATTTTCACCTGTGTGCATTTATACAGTGGTATATCTGTGTATTAACAGCTGATGCCACACAGCAGTTCTGTAGTGCTTCATTTACAAGCTATTGTTCAATCCCACTAATAAGACCATATGTTTTTAAAGTTAAAAATAGTTTACTTACAAACTCTCCAAAGGTCAAATGCATGTGCTTTTCCTTACAGCATTCAGAAAAAGTTGCACAGGCAGTACAACTTGGTTTAGTTACAGTGGTGAAAGTTCCTAAATTCTTCTTCTTCTTTGGCGATCACTCGTAGCCGAGTAAGATTGTCTTCCATAAACGCAGTTTTAACAATGAGTCCATAAGTGACTGTGGAGGCCAATTCTGGATCCACACGTCCTACCACAGTGGGGACATTGGTTTCCGGGCGGGAGTTGATCATGGTGTGGATTTGCCAAGTGTGCCTTCCTCTTAGCACGTTTCTCCCTTGCATGCTGAGTTCAAGTGTCTTCAAAGCCCATGACACCTTTGATAAAGGAGCGCTAGTAGGCCAGTGTTTCCCACTTGTCAGTGTTTATGCTACATTTTTAAAGATTTGCCTTGAGAAGGCCTTTAAAGCTCTTTTGTTGACCACCAGCATTACGCTTTCCATTTTTAAGTTCGAAATAGAGTAGTTGCTTTGGAAGACGATCATCAGGCATCCGCACAACATGGCCAGTCCAACGAAATTGATGTTGAAGAATCATTGCTTCAACACTGGTGATCTTTGCTTCTTCCAGTACACTGATTAGTTCGCCTGTCTTCCCAAGTAATGTGTAAAATTGTAAAAGCCATGCTGCTGGAGCTGCAGCAAACAGCTCAGATCTCCTCACCTGCTAAGCTTCTCTGGTAGACTGAGGGAAACAAAAGGCTTGATTACCTTCGATTACCTTCATCCCAAGGCGAGGAGGAGTGACCTAGCTAAGCCTGGCAGGACAGTTTACTCTGTGGCATTAACCCCTTAATGGATTAATTAGGTTTAAGCATGTTGGTTAAATGAGGCTGGTTATTCCACATAATGATCCTCAAAAATCACTGCAGATGGCTATTCTATTTTAGAGCATAAGATTAACTGATGGTCACACACAGAAGTGTGGTTCCCATACTGTCTCTTCCATGTTCATAAACTGGTGATTCTCTACATATTTTTCATCATAATTCTTGTTTATTTTCTTTATGATTTTCATAATCTCATTCAGACCATTTGTTTGAAGCATTATATAAATAAATTTAATAAAAAAATCTGATAATATAGTTTTTCTCACCTATTTTCAGTGACATACATCTTGTAGAGACTGGTGGAGAGCCAATAATACATATGAATTATATATAAGTTTAGTGTGTAGAAGGGTAAACATACTTTAGCATTTGCATATTACTAAAATGCTGTTTTCCTGCTTCCTTTTTCAGTACAAGCCACTGTAGAACATACTAGGCCCCAAGGGTGTCTACTAAAGATAGTTACACATTGCATTCTAAGTGTCTACATGCTTAAAAATGAATATTATTAAATTTAGGTAAGGCAACTGGGCAATGTGGTTTATTTATATGTCCATGTATCTCTGATTTTGTGGGCTCCAGAGCTTGTAATGTGGACTGCTGAGATTTTTGCTAAGATTTCCTCAGTTTGTGCCTTGACTTTAATATATGTCAATACAGTCTAGTTATTAAAGCTTATTAATGGAATGGAGAAGAATTTTGCTTCCCATATCGGATACTAGCTGACAGTCTTCTCTTAGTATGGCAGTATGTTCTAAGATGGTGAACTTATTTATTCTTATTTCTGTCACCTATGTAAAATAACTAACATGTTCATTTGAAACTTGGTATTTAATTTTACATTTTAACATAAGATAATTACTATGTTGTAATAACAATAACAACAACAGAATAGGATTTTATTATTCCTTTAGGCCTATTGACAAAAGTCATTATACAGTTGAACCTTGGAAGTTGAACAGATCCGTTCCGGAAATCCGTACGACTTCCAAAACGTTCAGAAACCAAAGCACGGCTTCTGATTGGCTGCAAAAAGTTCCTGCAGCCAATTGGAAGCTGCAGAAGCCCCGTCAGACGTTTGGCTTCCAAAAATAGTTCGCAAACTGGAACAGTCACTTCCAGGTTTGTGGCGTTCGGGAACCAAAACGTTAAAGTACTAAGCTATTCTAAAACCAAGGTACGACTGTATTAAAAACAATTAAAGAAATTATCTTGTAAACTTCCAGACAGTTATCTTGTAAAATTCCACAGACAAATCTGTTTTGACACAGAATAGATACCAGCTACATCAAAAGAGACATTTCCCTGACTCTGGAATTTTAAATATAACACATCCCATCATTTCTTTTAAACCAATGTGTCATGCAATGGTTAAGAACAAGGTAGTTTACTCATCCACCAAGAAAATAGAACACAAGACTAAGCGAAATATGTATAAAATACATTTACTTATACATTGAGAAAATTTAGAACCTGCTTTTAAGTGTACAAAAAAATGAGGAACAACAGAACATAAAAATATAATTTAAAACAATAAACAACAGTAAAAAAATATTCATAATAAAATAAGCAGCTAACAGGAGAGTTTAAAATATAGTGCCACTAGTACCTCTATCTAAAAAAAGTTTTATTTTTGTGGTTAAATAGACCACGTTCTTGGAACTGGCAAATCTCAGATGGGCAGGAGTTTATTTAAATGCAGTGCTACTATTGAAAAAGCTTTATTCAAGGATGAAATCAGTATTGCTTTTGATTGAATCCCATTGTGCAGCTGAAAGTAGGTATGAAAGCAAATATTCCTTCAGATATCATAGACCCAGCAGTGGCGGACCTTGGCATATCAAGTTTTAGTGTGCCCTGTGCGACGCCAAAGTCCGGCACCTCCTCACCTCTCACCTTCTGTTGGATGTCATAATTACGGTGCCCTCTGTGGCGCCCCAGAAGCTCTGCACCAGGGTGACCACACTGGTCACATTCCTCTCGGTCTGCCTTTGGACCCTGGCTATATGGAGTTTTAAAAGTAAAAACTTGTATCCTGAATTTGGTCTTGAAAGTAATCGTTAACCAGTGTAGGTCTTGCACTACTATTTCTTAGGATTCATGTTTTTTTTATTTCCCCCAATATTTGAACTTCCTTGCAGTGTGCATTTGCTGCTCAGAGACCTATGCCACTTGCCATTAATTCTTCTCTAGCTAATTGAAGCACATTTTTTTGGCTCCATAGCACAAAGTACAAAAATTTATAGTAGATAGAAATGTACTTACTAATTTTAATCTGTGTTTGCATTTACCCGGTCTGTCATAGGGCAGTCAAAGTCATATCCTTGTTTTGTAAGCAGTACTTAAATGAGAGTTTTCCAGTTTAGACATAACAAAAAAACTATAGTTTAACCAATCACAATATCTTCCTCAAAGTTAGGTGCTGAAGGGGTAGTGGCAAGGGGAGAGCACATGAGCAAAAAGGCTCAGTCCAATTGAAAATTTTTTTAACTTGAAATAGTCAACAAGAAGGGATGCTTGAGGAAACTGATATCCATGAATTCCAATATCAACGGATATGATCCACAAGTTGGAAGGTATTAGCTGAAATTTGCAATCAGCTCAAAAAATAAATTATGTGTAAGATAAACTGCATTTTAAAATGTGTACATCTATGGCTAGGAGTGCCTTTTGCCAGCTTTGCCAGGTATGCCAAGTGTTGCCATATGTGGATCAGATAATCTGGCCATTGCAGTCTATGTAGTGGTAATCTATGGACAGAATTACAGTGGTACCTCAGGTTACATATAATAATAATAATAATAATAATAATAATAATAATAAATTTTATTTATATCCCGCCCTCCCCAGCCGAAGCCGGGCTCAGGGCGGCTAACAACAATAAAACAGTACAAAAGTACAGCATAAACAACACTCTAAAATCATTCATTATAAAATTAATTAATTCAAGCCACTGGCAACCATTGGGCCAGAGCTCCGCGAAGATTGCCGAGGGAGGGATATGCTTCAGGTTACATACACTTCAGGTTACAGACTCCGCTAACCCAGAAATAGTACCTCGGATTAAGAACTTTGCTTCAGGAGGAGAACAGAAATTGTGCTCCGGCGGCACGGCAGCAGCAGGAGGCCCCATTAGCTAAAGTGGTGCTTCAGGTTAAGAACAGTTTCAGGTTAAGTACGGAGCTCCGGAACGAATTAAGTACTTAACCCGAGGTACCACTGTACTCCAGTGCAATCTGTGTGGGGCTATCCTTGGGCCTGGTCTGGAAGCTACCGCTAGTACAGAATGAAGCAGCTTGACTGTTGGTGGAAGCAGTTGGCCAACACCATGTGACATCTCTGTTAAAACATGTACGCTGTTTGCCCATATGCTACAGGGTTCTTGTATTGACATTCAGAGTCCTGAGCAGCTTGGGTCCAGGATATCTTAAGGACCATCTGAGCCCTTTTATCCCAGCCTGATAAGTGAGAAGACGCAGAGGAATGCTTTTAGTTCTCCCTCAAGTTACAAAGCCTAACTGGCCTCAACCAGAAGTGAAGCATTTAATGACACTAGTCCCGTGTTGTGTCCAGCAGAAATTCAGCAGGCAACCTTGCTTGTGACTGTGTCTTGAAGACTTTTCATATGTTGACAGGCCTATGCACAATGTATTTTTCTGGGGGTACTCAAGGGTATGCAGTACAGTGGTACGTAGGGTTAAGTACTTAATTCGTTCCGGAGGTCCGTACTTAACCTGAAACTGTTCTTAACCTGAAGCACCACTTTAGCTAATGGGGCCTCCTGCTGCTGCTGCGCCGCCAGAGCCCGATTTCTGTTCTTATCCTGAAGCAAAGTTCTTAACCTGAAGCACTATTTCTAGGTTAGCGGAGTCTGTAACCTGAAGCGTATGTAACCTGAAGTGTATGTAACCCGAGGTACCACTGTACCAGCACCTTTTTTCCAAGAAGAAAAGCACTGGTTAAAAGTATGGCACTTACTGTTAACAACTTCATGTTGAGTACCACCACTTTTTTTCTAGAAGAAAAGCACTGGATAGGGTTTAAGATTTTGTTGAGTTACCAGTCATTTTAATGGTCATTCTGCACTGCTTTTAATGTTTTATTATGTTTTTTACATTGTTGTATGCCACCCTGATATTTTATGAGAGAGTGGTATATATAAATACTTTTATAAATAAAGTATTTAGAAAGATGGGTGGGGGTGAGGGTGGGTGGCGATGTTTCTATTTTGCTTAATGTATGTAGGGTTTGGTGTCAGCATTGCTCATGCAGATTCTCTGCTGTTCACTTGTGTTCCTTTGGTGGTGAGAGAGGTTGGGGTTGGCCTAGGATGTGGTTGTTTGTTTGTGATTGGCTGTGGTGATCTTTGTTTTCATGTGTGAGTAGGGTGGGTGGCTGTTTTGGATCAGGTTAGCCATATTGATCTGTATGCTGTTGGTGGATTATTGTCATTCTCTTGTTGGGCTGGGTATGTGATAAAGGGGAGCCATACCGGGATAAAGGCGTCTTCTTCTGTTTGTCCCCATGTCAGTTTCAGTTTATTGATTAATTTTTCTATTAGGGCTGTTTCCCACACTATTTGGTACCATTGGTCCATGCTTACTCCTGACAGGTCTCTCCAGTGTCTGGCTATGGTGTTTCTGGCTGCTGAAAGCAGGTGGGTTATGAGTTCTTTGTAGTGTAAATAGGCACTGTTGTCTTGGAAGATGTTTAGTAGGGCCAATTCTGGGGTGATTTCTAATACTTGCTTAGTTATTTTACATATTTCTCGTATGGCTGTTGTCCAGAAGAGTTGGATTTTGGAGCACTCCCACCACATGTGGAGGTATGTACCTGTGGAGGTGCACTCTCTCCAGCATTTTGGTGAGGTTCCTGGGCATATTAGCGCTAGTTTTCTTGGTGTTAGGTACCACCTGTAGGTGAGTTTCAGAGTAAGTTCTTTTCTTTTCGTTGATATGGATTTAAAGGGGGGTTTAGACCACATTCTGGTCCATTGAGTGGGGTTAATTTCATAGCCTATGTCATCCTCCCATTGTTTTTTGATTGTGTCTAGGGGGGTTGTGGGATTTTGGAGTAGTATTTTGTATATTGCGGATACCATCCCTTTACCATTTCCCTTTGTTGTTAGGAGGAGGTTTTCAAAGGTTGTCAGGGGCCTAGTTGCTGCAGATTTTACTGTTGGGTTGTTTAAGAGGGCATGTAGTTGGTGTTGTGTTAACCAGGGCATTTGGGTGTCTTCTAGTTTGTCTTGTATTTCTTGTGTTGACAAAGGTTTGTTATTTTTATAAAAGTCTATTAGGCGATATAAGCCTTTGGTTTGCCAGGTTTGTATCTGGAGGTTTTGTGCTGCATGGTGGAATAATGGGTGGTACGCAAGGGGGATTAGTGGGGATGGGGTTGGAGATAGTTTGCCTATTACTGTTTTCCATGCTTTGAGCATGGTCTGTGTATACCTGTTAAGTGTTGTGGGAATTTTCTTTAGTTTGTTTGGGAGGAGTGGGTACACTATGGTGCAGGTATTTTCAATAATGCCCCTCTCTAGGTGTACCCATTGTTTTGTCTCATCTTCGAGTATATATGGGATTATATGGCGTATTTGGTTGGCAATGTAATATGCTTCTGTGTTGGGGATTCCCCATCCTCCTTCTGAGGTGGGGAGGTGCAAGTATTTGGGGCTTATTCTTGGTTTTTTATGTGAGAAGATAAAAGAGTGTAGTTTTCTCTGCCATCTGCGGAGTTGGGTTGGGGGAATCCAGATTGGGAGGGTTTAGAATAGGTAGGTTAGTTTTGGGCGGGTGATCATTTTGATCATGGCTGTTTTGTCTGAGAGAGCGAAATTCATGTTGTTCCATCTCTTTAGGTCTTTGTTAATTTGTCACCACAGAGGCTTGTAGTTATGGAGGTACAATTTATTGAGGTTTTTGGTTATTTGTACCCCTAGGTATCTGAATTTGGTGTGACAAAGTTTTATTTTGGTGACCTTAGTGAGTTCTTTTTGGGTGTGAGGAGGGGTTTTGAAGCACATAGCTTCTGACTTTGTAAAATTTACCTGTAGGCCTGACACCATTGCAAATGTGTTGAGTTCTCTGATTAGGGAGGTTGCTGTGCTTATGGGGTCTGGTGTTGTGACCATTAGGTCATCTGCAAAGAGCCCTAATTTATAGGTTCTGCCTTTTATTTCCGCTCCCTTGATGTCTGTGGCTGATCGGATTCGGATTGCTAAGGGTTCCAGAGCCAGGATAAATAAGAAGGGGGAGGCAGAATGCATTATAAATGAACACATGTGAAATTCACATGAACTGGAAATTGACAGGTCCATTCATCCCTAGTTAATGTATGAATCAGGGTTTTTTTTGTTCCCTGCTGCAAAAACAGCTGTTTCATATTCATTCATTCTCAACAACAAATGGATTACAACACTGATCTCATATGTTTGTCTAAACCTGTATAGATTACTCCAGAGGGTATAGATTGTTATCATTTATATAATGTTCTTAATTTCATTTCAGTTGGAAACCTGACCTAACTAATGTACATTAATGTCAGGATTTTATTTTAGAAAAAATTGCAGTGATAAAAGATGGAGTAAGTGAATATATGAGGGTGAAAATTTAGCTATGATTTCATTGCCCTCTGCTTTGTCACATATTTGTAACATAAATATATTGTTAACAGACATTTAATTTAAAATATTTTGAGATTTACATTTGATGCCTTAGTGAACATTTAGATTATGATTCTCTTTGAGGGCTCTAGTTATATAATCTGTTTACTTGGAAATTGGAGAATATGTGGACATCAGTTATATAATATGAACTACAGTCATACTGCAGTTTTCATCACAATGCTCTATGGTCCTTTTTTATATAAAAAAATTGTCAGTAAGAAAAAAAGGAAGAACTTTTGTACAACATCTCATTAAAACAAAATCTATTTGCCATTTTGGCAGCTAAGTGCAATACAGTGCTAGAAATAATTCTAGGATCAAAAAACCTTCAGTTTAAGACATTCTTTACAAGCTTTAGAAATTCACACACATAACAAAAAGCAATATGTCAATTAAGGCAACTTAATTTCTGTGCCACATAAATAGTAAACACATTATACAGTCTCACAGATTGTGCTTGCTTATAGCTTAAGTCTCCATTCATCCATATTTTCCAACTAAGGCCAGATTGTCGTTTTCTGCAGATTTCCGCCGATCTCAAGCTCCAGGTATTAAAGCAGCACTGGCTATCTAGGTGTGTCCTGTCCTCTTGCTTACAGTATATGCTTTCATTTGGATTAAAAAGAATAGTATATGTTGTGTGCACGATCTTCTTTGCTGTACGTTTACTGCTTCTGGAACAAAAATTAAAATTAAAACAATGACATTAGAAGCTGCCTTATCCTGGTCAGACCGTTGATCCATTTAGCTCAATATTGGCTGAGCTGACTGGCAGTGGCTCTCCAGGGTTTCAGACGGGGGACATTTCCAGCCCTACCTAGAGATGCCAGAGATTGAACCAGGTGCCTTTCATGTATAAAGCAGGTGCTCTACCTCTGAGTCCTAATGACAGCAACAGAGTCTTCTGGCACCTTAAAGATGTACTCATCTACTGAGGCATCACCTTTTGTGGACTGAAGCCCACTTCATCAGATTAATGGAGTGTTCTCTCAGCTGGCAGCTGTGTATACATAGTTACTGTGGATGGCAGATGTATATACACTGATACACAGTACAGGGGAATCATAAACATTGGAGCTGGAAAGACACAAAATACAAGAGGTATAAATTCTGTTCTCTACTTTAGAAGCCAGTGCGGTGTAGTGGTTAAGAGTGGTAGACTTGTAATCTGGTGAACCGGGTTTGCGTCTCCGCTCCTCCACATGCAGCTGCTGGGTGACCTTGGGCTAGTCACACTTCTTTGAAGTCTCTCACCTCACAGAGTGTTTGTTGTGGGGGAGGAAGGGAAAGGAGAATGTTAGCCGCTTTGAGACTCCTTCGGGTAGTGATAAAGCGGGATATCAAATCCAAACTCTTCATATGTGGAGGGGGAACAGGAGCAGGATTCTGTCTGCTGCCTGTTCCCCAGCTGTTCATTCAACCAAATGGCCTCTTAGCACTACTTCAGATAAAAGCCATTGTGTGTAAGTAACTGTCCCATCAGTGCAAGGATTTCCACTTCTGCAGTGGAATTTGCCACCAGCACACATGCCTTAAACCCTCTCCATATCTGCTCGAGGGTTGGGGGAACCCCCAGAACAGATTGTGGAGGCGGGGGGGAAAATGAGAGAAAGTCCCATTGAGCAAGTGGAAGTCGTTGGGGATGGTTACTTAGCACTATATTGGATACAAGCAAAACCCTGTATTTGTGGTATGATCACATTTCTCCATCGTATGAACAGCCCATTCTTGCCTGGGGTTGAATGTGTGGAGATCAGAGGTGTGGCCTGTGGGCATAAGTCCTGCTCCAACTCTGCATGTTCAGTCTCTCCTGATTCTGAAATGGAGAACAGGGTTACAGTCTATTACTTTTCAACATGAAGCTCAAATGTATATGTATAAGAGAAGCAGTGGTCATTAACAACAGCAGTCATATTATTTATCTGTTTATTTAATTTATATCTTCCCTTCCTTACTGTGTCCAGACTGAATAACAGCATAAAATCTGATAAGACTATATCTTCAAACAATAATTAAAATTACACTTTTAAAATCTACAGTGCCTGAATGTTCCTATCCCTTTCCAAAGGGCTGGACAAATAAAAAAATGGCTCTAAATTCCTTATGTCTCCACCTCAACAGACCAAATTTGACCAGTGGACAGCCCCACTTACTTGTCAGTTACTTGACATCAGGACTTCATATTTCCAGGTGTTTAAAGGAGCAGTGTGGGGCTGTTTGACTCATATAATGTTAAGGCTGTAAGGGACCAAAAGGGTCAGAGGCCTTTGCAAGTGCTTTGTGCTGCTCCTTTAAACATCTGCTTTTCATCTATGTATAAAGGAGCAGCACCTGGAGGGAGATGTGATTTTCATTGTATAGAAACTGCTTTCACTTCCTTTAGCACACCTTGCTTCAGCAAAGGAGCAACCAGAGCTCATTTTAAGCTCCCAATTGTTCCATTGAAGTCCTACCTTTACCCACACCTGAGGCTATGTATGGTACCAGGAATAGGGTAAGTGGACATGGTTTCCCCAAATGAGAAGGCCTATCAGACTATGTTGGGCCAATGAGCTGGAGCTTTCCCCCCAACCCCAATATAGATGTTGACCAACATGTAAGATAAAAAGTCCTGGGGATCCAAGCAGTGATCCCTCGGTGCTATTATCTGGAAGTAACCCTGGAGGGTAGGAGTGGAAACCCACAGATCATTCCAGGATGATTCAGTGGTCAATAGTCTCAAATGCTGCTGAGGGATCAAGGAGAATCAACAGCAAACAAGTCCTACCATCTCTTTCCCAATAATGATAATCAAGCAGGGCATGTAAGCCAGAAGCCGTTCTTCTCCTTCTCCTTCTCCTTCTCCTTCTCCTTCTCCTTCTCCTTCTCCTTCTCCTTCTCCTTCTCCTTCTTTACTTATACCCCACCACTTTGCTGAGTTGTCTGGCTCCTAAAGATTTGTAATGAAAGTGTCAGACAAACCTCCCTGGGATGAGCATTCCACTGTAGAAAAGGCCCATTCACATGTTGCCATCCTCTGGCCATCTCGTGGAGGGGGCACATGAAGAAGGGACTCACAGTCTATCTCATCCAAGTATGTCTGCAGTTGCTAGGCAATCAGCCTGCTCCCAAAATGAAAAGTAGCAACTAGGTGGTAGTTGCCACCTAATGAGAGAGTCTTTTCAGAAGGGAGGTGCACTACTGCTTCCTTCAGTGCAGTGGACCTCTCCCACTTCTGTAATGAGGTCTTAATCACTGGGTGAGGATCAGGAGGGCACATGGTCAGCCTGATTCCTGCAAGCATCATGCTCATATCATCATTAGTGCTAAACGAGAGGTGTGTAAGAGATAAGCGAGACAGAAAGTTACATGGTGGGGGGGTGGGACTTGTTGCCACAATCTCAGGGCATTCTCACCTTTGGACATGGCATGAGTGCTGGCTTTACAACTTTCCCAATTTGCTCTTTGACATGGGGGGAATCAACACAACCCTGTGTGACTAGCAATTGTAGGGTGTAACAACAGTACTTAGCAGTTGCACAGTGTGTTAAAGTGTTCAAAATAGTTCACAAAGTTATCCTTACAACAACCCTCTAGTGAAGGAGGTCAGTATTAGTAGTTCTGTCCTGAAAATAGAGGTTTGAGGATGAAAGAATAGGAGCTTGCTGAATCAGAGCACTTGAACTTGTGGAGTGGCTGTAAGCTTGGCTTAGGCATAGGAATTTAAAATGTCAGTGAAGCAAGGAAGTTTACTGCCATTTTCAAGTAGCACTTTATTAAAGGTAACACAGACTGAGAAAAAGCAGTATTTAAATTTTGACCTAAAAAGGAAGATGAACTTTCCATAAGTTGTATGTTTGAGCAAATTTCAACTTAGCATAAATTTCAACTTTCGGCAACATCACTGGAGGTGGAATTAGAAGCACTAGCTTCTAGAATTAATGAAGCAAAATGGATGGCATGGATCAGTGAATGAAGCATCTAATCCTTAGTTCCACCCCCTGATTAACCTTGGGAAAAAACTCTGTTTTATATGAAGAATGTGAAATCAGAACAGGATCTAGCACAGTGTGTTACTGCAGAATACAGAGCAAGGAAGAATATTAACTGTTATTACACAGTTATTTATGGAAACTGGTGGCAAGGATGTCTGAGAATATAATCTTTAAAAGGAAGAAGGAAGAAATAATGCAGATTTGTGTTTAAATGCCATCCAGGTTGGAATATCTTTATTCTATGTCACTTTGAGTAAAGATTGCCTAGCTTTATGGGGATGTTTTGAAGTAATAGATTGATGATAATTTTTTTATATTTAGAATTTAACCATTTTCTTATTGAAAGGGACAGGACAACTGGCAGAAAATAATAGGAGATTATTTTATGCGCATACATTTTTCAATTATTTGGTGGATTAATTGTTATTTAAATGAGCATATGAATGATACTTCACTTTCAGCTTAGTCCCACTCATTTAAGCGGGAAACTAGCTGACATTTGAAATAGAAAATATGTGGGGGTTTTTCTTTAATATAGTAAGACAATATACGGTCTAATTTACTATGGGAGTACATCTTATGTAAATCATGATGAAAGAAATAGAAGTTGCTCAAGAGCAGTGTCGGCAGTATTGTAGTTCCTATTTTCAATTAGGCTTGTTCAGGGAAAGTTACAAGCAGATTGTGAGCTTGATTTTAACAAGCTTAATTTTCTGAAGTGACAAGCTGAATCTTTACATTTTATTTCATATGGTTTTATATTGCAGTTTCATATTGATAAAGTTAATGTGGAGGCAAAAATGGAAATGAAATAATTTTGCTTTAGGCAATAATTTTCTTGAAACAAGAAGCACCACATCCTAAGACAAACTCTCCATTCTTTGTAAAACTGTTATTGTTATTTGGAAACTCAGATGAAAAAAAATCACTAACACAGCCTGAACAAATTTAGGAGGTTGCAGTACTGTTTAATTTGGTTTTAGTGCTGACCACTATGAAGTATGCTCAATCAACAGGTTTTATGAGTGTGTTTAATTATCTGGATAAAACCAAAGCAGATGTTACTAAGCTGGGCTTAATTCTTCTCTCTGTGTGGATTGTTTGTTTCTGCAAAACAATGGTGTTCTGCCATTGTCTTAATTTTTGAATGTTTCACATATTCTTACGGAATAACAGGTTACTCTCCAAAGTGAGAGAACTGAATGAAATCTGTTCAATATTAAACACTATATAGTGGAAATAATATTCAGCCCAATGAAAACAATGAAGCTATTCCAATATACCCTCAACTCAGTGCAGTTTATTATCTAATTACCGTATTTTTTGCACCATAACACTCACTTTTTTCCTCCTAAAAAGTAAGGGGAAATGTCTGTGCGTGTTATGGAGGGAATGCCTACGGGTGGCATGCCTATGGATTTTCCTCCTCTAAAAACTACGTGCGTGTTATGGTCGGGTGCGTGTTATAGAGCGAAAAATACGGTAAATGCCGATCAAGCTGTAGAGGTAGATGCCCTGTATCTGAATTAGTTCCTTCCCCTCAGATGCTCGTGGAATAATACTGCACCTTTGTTTTACTGCCTAAAATGTTTTCTCTTTCAAACTATCTACCTGTATTGCTAAAAACTTATACTGTGAACACCCAAGCATTGTGGATAGCGGGAGAGTATGAAATTGTTTTCGTATGTAGACTGTGGGCCAGAATGAAATGAACTGCAATCTATCTGCAAACCTGGTAGGGAGCCTTAGGTATAAGTACTCCCTCCTTTCCACATCCAGGGTGATTTCCACTTGCCTTTCTATGTGCACTCATGCTAACAATGGTTAATACAGACTAGGTTCCCTCATTATCATGGTTTGCAAACCCCTTTTCGGAACCATAGCTTCAATTTTTATGTGTTAACCATGCCTTGCATTGATTCACATGTAATACAGAAACATGTTAAATGCTAGAATGGTAGCTCCTGTTTTCCAGAGAAACACTTTATAATTTATAGCTACCTTGAGTGTCCATGTTCTACTCTTAACTTGTATATTTCTGACCCCAGACATAATCTCGGAGTTCATACATTTTCTGACTACTTCATGATAATAGGCCACCATCATTTTATTATTTTCCCCAGTGACAGCGCACCACATTAAATATTTAGCAGTCTAGGTTTATAAATGTGTACTGTCAGTGGTACAGATTTCTCTGGATCCATCTTGCCCCCTCAGATTTGGTTAGACTGATATGAAAGCCAGTTCCTAAGTTTCCTACTGTAGGAGTACGAACATTAACTGTTGAAATTAATGGTCCTGTTCATGCACAACACTAAACCAAACCAAATCATGGCAAGCTTACAGCTTGTGGTTTGTCAGGATCAAGACAAATCAGGAGCTGAATTATGGGCATAATGCTAAGCCAACCCATGGATCTGGGAGTCAATCAGCTAGGCTCCCAGGGGATGGGGCTTCTGGAGTAGACCTGACAGAAGATGACTTTGGAAGTCAGTTCTACAACAGGAGCATATAAGGGGCCAGCTTGCTGACACCTCCACCACAGTCTTCAGGTGAGCTTCTCACCCACCTTATAATGCTAATTACTGTAATTTTGGCATTTCCTTTTGTCACAACTTTCCTTCAGCAGAATAAGCATCAGGATGGATCCTTAGAAGAGGGGGCAGAGATTTTGGAGGATGGTGATTTTTGGTTGTAAACCTAGCTCAGGGACTGATTATCTATGTTGCCCACTACCAGCAGGCAGGGGAGGTACTCCATAAGTGGTTCACACCATTGAGAACCTAAGCAGTGGTGAACTCCAGCTAATGAGAGACAACTCATCAACCAGCAGACAGGCTGTTTGATCACATGGATGCATGCCCAATGCATGGCTAATTTTATGCAACCTAAAGTTGTGTGTGTACTTATTTATTTATTTATTGCTCGCTCGCACACCACATGGCTGCATTGTGCATAGGTCCGTAACCATTTTTCTTGATTAACCTTGGGAAACCTTGGGAATAATGTAATAGTTTTTTTCCTACTTGTACAGGCTCATTAATGCAAGGTTTCCAGTCCTGTGTATTGATAGATTAGATACAAATATTTAAAGTAATTTATAAATAAATGAATTCCTAGCTAGATGCTTAATATTGTTATTGCAGTTGATGGACTTTAATTTTTTATGATAGAATTCTTGTCAATATTTAATGTGACTAATTTTGAAACCACAGGAGAAGAAAATAGAGCATAAGAGTTGCTACATGGAGGAAATTAAACTGATGGATAATGGGCATTTTGTTTAACAACGTGCTGTTAGTCGTATAATGCTTCCTATGGCTCCTGCTAGCTTAGAACACATTAATATAATTGCTGCCACTGGTAGAACATTCATTATGAAATCAGACACTATTTTGAAAAATCTGAAGGTTTTTGAAAATTTGAAGGTTATTTTAGTGGCTTTCTAGACTTAAGTTGGTGGGTATGTTAAGCAACAGACAATTGTAATGAACACTGTAGTACTGAATACCCTCTAGAACCTTCCATCACAATTAATATTTCCCCTCTTTGGACTTGTTCCGTACAACCCAGTTTGTGACACATCAGTCTAGTTTGCATATCACAGTGAGCTCTCAAAGAGAAGCGTTGTCTTAGTGTGTCATTTGTAGCCGGGATTGTGATTACATAGTCTCCAACTGCCCTGAAAATGCTGAGACAGTCACAAAACCCCTCAAGCCATCACAGTTTCTCACTGTGTCATGCAGAGTCCCAAATTCTGCAAGTGGGGAAAGGGAGTGGGGAAAAGGAGGAGGCAGCCTGGCCCCACACAGTGGCACAGTGGGACCTGAGGGGTGGGAAGAGGGCAAGGTGCCAGATTGCTGCTGCTGTTCTCCTCAGCTCTGCCAGCTGGTAGCGCTCAACGGATCCAACTACGGTGATGGATGGTGGCAGCAGGTACCTGGATCACACAGGCGCATGGGGTCCTTTGGAAGTCATAGCCACTGACCGTAGAGACTATATTGCTGGTGTGGTGCCTTGTAAACATCCGGTGTGGGTGCATCCTCTCACGCCCAAGGCAAACTGATAGAAGGCTCATGGTTTTACCATATATCTTCTAAGGCTCCTGCATATAACCAAGACATTTGCCTATATGGTATTGCTACATACTCTTCTTGGTAACAGCCATTGGGGCAGCTCGGGCAGCCCTTCGCTTTTTCCATATACCATCAGCAGTGCACGTATATAGGGGGTGGGGTGATGACACTGGTTTAGAATAGAATGTCCCTATTTTACTAGAGGAATGTGCTAAAAATGGAGTCTTTGTGCGATGAACTACTACTCTTGTGTAGACATATATACATACCATCACAGCTGTATTGTCTACTGGTCTGCAAGGCAAAATTTTAGAATTACATGTCACTTACTGTATTAGTTTGGAAATCAAAAACAGGAAAATCAGAATATAAATGCCTGTGCTTCACAGTAGTTGCCACTAAAAATCAGAGTACAGTGGTGCCTCGCAAGACGAAATTAATTCGTTCCGCAAGTCTCTTCGTCTTGCGAGTTTTTCGTCTTGCGATGCACGGTTTCCCATAGGAATGCATTGAAAATCAATCAATGCGTTCCTAGGGAAACCGCCTTCAGACCAGGTCCGGGGACAGTCTGTCCCCGGACCTCTTCTGAAGTCGGGGGGGGGGGGGGACAAGGGCTTTTCTTCCCACCCCCAGCATTTTAAAAAACCCCAGGACAGCGGAGGACTTCTCCGCTGTCCGGGCGATCTTAAAATGCTGGCGGGCGGCATTTTAAAATCGCCCCGGACAGCGGAGGACTTCTCCGCTGTCCGGGGCGATTTAAAAGCCCCTGGGAAGGCAGGCAGGGGGGACAAAGACTTTCGCCCCCCGCCCGCCTTCAGAAGGTGTTCCCGCCCCCCGCCCCGCTTCGGAGCAGCGTTCCGAAGCGGGGCGGCTGGGGCAGGTGTTCCCGCCCCCCGCCCCGCTTCGGAACAGTGTTACGAAGTGGGGCGGCTGGGGCAGGTGTTCCCGCCCCCCGCCCCGCTTCGAAACAGCGTTTTAAAATGCTGGGGGTCGGGAGCGAAGCGTTCGCTGCCGACCCCCAGCATTTTAAAATCTCCCCGGGACAGCAGAGACTTCTCTGCTGTCCCGGGGAGATTTTTAAATGCTGGGGGTCGGCAGTGAACTCTTCGCTCCCGACCCCCAGCATTTTAAAATCTCCCCGGGACAGGGGGAGATTTTAAAATGCTGGGGGTCGGCAGCGAACGCTTCGCTCCCGCCCGCCAGCATTTTAAGATCGCCCGGGGCAGGCGGGGGGAAGGCAGGCGGGGGGGAGCAAAGACTTTTGCCCCCCGCCGGCCTTCAGAAGAGGTCCTCTTCTGAAGGCCGGCTGTGGGCGAAAGTCTTTGCTCCCGACCGCCAGCATTTCCCTATGGGCTTTCGTCTTGCGATGCAAGCCCATAGGGAAATTCGTCTTGCGAAGCGCCTCCAAAACAGAAAACCCTTTCGTCTTGCGGGTTTTCCGTCTTGCGAGGCATTCGTCTTGCGGGGCACCACTGTAGATCTAGAATTCCATACCATTTTCCTCCTTGTGCTTTGTAACCAAAAGGTGCATAAATTAGCTTCCAGTTTGCCCAGAACAAACGCTAAGCAATAAGCTGCTTCTCAACTCTCCCCTCTCATCATTTTTTTCAGGTCAAAATAATTGTCCCAGGCCACTTTTTCTCTCACGGGGAAAAGATTCAGAATACCAATATCTATTCCACCATGTATTAAAGAACAACAGGAAAGGTTTAAGATATAAACCATTACCCATGCGGCTTTTCTTTGCTCAGACTGACAACTGAGTGAGGCAGCTTTTCATTGGGGGGAGGGGGGCCATGGAGTAAAATCACACAGAACTGTATGTATGTTTGGCCATATAAATTGTATATTCTTCCCATTAAAGCCCTTGCAGCAAATGGCTGCTGTAATTTCCAATATGAAATTGTTGAACTATTTATATTTAAGATTTTGCTTAAAGCTGGATCTGCTTTAAAAATATATATTAAATGTTTATACTGATTTTTAGAAAGTATATAATTGTTTGTTTCATTGATCAACTTTGAAGTTGTTTGATTTGTTGGCTGGTTACCTCATACTACAAGCCAAGTTCTAAGATCAATTATCCTCTAGTTTTGGTTGCAAAAATCACTAAGTGTGATTGGGAAAAGGACGAGAGTGGGAAACATGATTTAAATCAATAAACATCTTGATGATCTTCAGTTACAGTGAACAGGCAGCCTATTAAGTTACAGATGAGAATTGATTCTAGAGATGATGCTCTTGTACTTGCAAACACTTCCATGTAAGCACTATCTCTTTTTCTAAAACTTATCTCGGTGTATAACTCTTAGTTTTCTTTTCTGGTTATTTTTAAGATTTAATGTAGTATAACAAAACTCTTAAGGACCTATTATGGTTTGGCATGGTTTGAGGTAATGTTTTGACAATAGATATGCGTTACAGATTGTAGATTTAGAAAACAATCCTTTTAAGCTCCTGTGAACATGTATAGTAGATAATCACCCCAACCTTATAAAGCTTGGATCCCCATTCAAATAGTATTTTACTATCTTTCCACCTACCTCCTCCAACCGCCAACTATCCATCCAACTGCTGGCCTGACCACAGTTGTTGTACAATTGTGGTACATCAATGCAGGAGATGGGAATAGCGCTGGAGCTTCCATCCCTGCAGGAATCAGGTTACACATGGAGCCAACTAGGTATCAGTCTGGCCCAGTAAAGTTTATTCTTGACTGCTTTCTCAGTCTGAACAGAACAATTCATTGCTCTGGGGCAGTCCAGGCAGTCTATCTGCTTTTCTGCTGCCTGCCATCTTCTTATGAACATTTCTGACCAGTAGAAATAGTGCTTGCTTCTGGGCCTCCACTCCTGACAGAAAGTATGTGAAGAAGCATGGCTGGCTGTTATTAGCATTTCTTCCAGGTGAGGGATTATCAGTGATAATTTATCACTCCCGTTTTAGGAGTTTGGGTGGGGATAAGGGAAGGATAAATGGAACCTTCCCAACTGCTAGCCATGTTAGTTGCTTCTCCTACCTGAACAGGGAATTTTGCTGTCTGCTAATTTGTAAATCCTTTAAATGATGGGCAGATTGAAAGCATAATGCATCCCCTTGCTGACAACAGAAAAAAGATGGAATTCCTTTTCTTTTTCTTAAGTAAATGTTTCAGAAGCAGAGAAACCACAATGTCTTTGATAATGATAAAGTGAGCTACATGAATTAATTTTCAGCTGTAGTAAGTAATTCAGTTACCTTTATGTGAGTGGACTAATATTTTGTATAACTGCTGTAATTCTTATGCTGTCCATACTAGTCAGACTCATGGAAAAAGGTTAGTAAATTAGAAAGTCTATGTTATGAAATAAACAAGGTCCAGCCATATTAGACTGGTTTGCACACATTCAGTGTGTGGTTACCAGCAGCAAGGCCTTCTTTGTGGTTGCACTAGCATTATGGAACTCTGTCTCTACGACGATTAGACAAGTGCCTACTATTCTGTGCTTTAGATGTCTGTTGAAATCCATTGCTTTTACCCAGCTTTATAACCATGTTTATAACCCTGTTTATAACCATGGCTTCAGATTGTGGTTTGTTGACAGTAAACAAACCATAATTAAGTTACTAGACAGGATTCGGATGAACAAAGCATAATGTAATAAGCCATGGTTTAGAGTTGTATGCGAACCAGACTATTAACTCATCCGTGTCAATGACACTGGTATTATTGTTCAGTAGCTATTATTCAGGCTTCCCTGGAGGATAATTAAAAATATATATACCTTTAGGAAATTTGTAAATATTTGGGATTTACAACTAGTTTTATAGAAAGTATTAGGTTTTCTTTTTTCAATTTTATTTAATCAATGGACTTCACATGGTAAACCAAATTGTGGCTTTCTGGGGCCACATGAATGTGCAAGTTCCTGAAGAGGAACTCACTGCTGCTTTGTTTGTCCCTGGTCTTTTTGGGTGGTCCACTACCCTGAGTTAAGCTAAGGTTTGGTTTCACATGTTGTCTGAACCCATATTTGTGGTTAAGCTCTTTTCTCACTAACCATGAGCTGTATCCACAAACAAACATTTGTTTTTTTCTTTCTACTGACCATTTCTTTCTTCATTGCCTTCCTCTCAACTCATTCCAATTTGTCTATGTCCTTGTTAAGGTGCAACAACTGAAAATGAATACAATATTTCAGATGAAGTTTTGACTGTAAAGTGTAACTATTACAGTACTTCTTTTGACTTGGAAAATATGGGTCTATTTAATGCAGTCTAAAATCACATTAGCCTGTTTTTGCAGCTGTATCACTTTGCTGACTCATGTTCAGCTTGTAAATCAACTACAGTCCTGAGATCTGTGTACTTCTGCCTAGTCAGGTATTCCCCATTCAACCAATTATTTGTGTTCAGTAATCTTCAGATGATTGTCTTCTGTTCTAGCTAAAAATAAGTTTCTGAATTAAACTGGACAGGACACTAAATCCATCATCTGCAAGGGAGTGTGTGTAAGGTGTGGGGGCTCTGATTTTTGTTAGGGCAGAGCATGTTTAGTTACTGTTCTCTGAGGGGCATTTTTGGTCAGGATTGTGGAAATGGAGGAAAGTATTAAAGTCCTTTCCTCATGTGACAGGATCCTGATTAAATTGGGGGCTCTCAGGCTTTCTATTAGTGGAAAAAGAAAATGTAACTGCAAGTGATGCATTTAGTGTCACACCTAGTTTAGTCCTATGTGTACAAATACAGGATTTTATTCACGATAGTTATGTCTTTTTGAAGCAGTTTTCTTAAATAATAATAATTTTATTGTTTATATTTATACCCTGCCTGTCTGGCTGGGTTTCAAGTTGTCTTTCCCCTTTTAGTAGAACTTCACCCTTATTGCCTTGTATCTTTGAAGCCAAATTATTCTTCATTTTTCTTTGTTGCATATTTGAACTGCCAATTTTAAGGTCCTTGTTCTAAATCCTCTGCGTGTGAATTCTGCACAACTTTCAGTCCACATTACCACAATCCTGTGCACAATTAAGAATTGAAGACTGTTGAGTTGTTGTCGGTGTCTTCAAGCTTTCCCTTTAGCATTAAAGTTAGAGCAGAAAATTGTTTAGGGGTGAGGATAGAACTTATGGGAAAGTGAAAATCTCTCCTTTCTTACCTCTGACTACCATCACAGGATTTTTAGAACTGAAATAAATTCAGAAGGTTTAATGTCCCAGAAATCACACTTTAGAGTAGCATTCTGTATTTCTGAGAAGTGTAGGGCATGGTGGTGAAGTGTTTAGTACTTTCCTACATACTAAAAGCAAACTTATTCCCCAAGTGTGAATCCTTATGCAGCTGAAAGGGCACCACCCATGGAGAAGAGGAAGGTATCAGCAGGTTTGAGAGAGCCAGGAAGTTGATAGAAGTGAAAATATAGGGGTAGGGATCCAAAAGAGCCCAATGCAATGGAGATGCAGTGTTGGCTGTGATGGGGTGGGTGGGAATGGTGGGTGGTGGAAAGGAGTGTTACACAGACTGGAATTGCAAACAGGAGCACTGCTTACTACATTTTATTACAGGTCTCAAATGTACCTGAACAGCTAAATCTCCTAGAATGCAGGGTTGTAGCCCTGTTGAACACTGCAGAAAATATGTTGGATCTTTTGCAGAGGGAAGTGACCTTTGACACATACAAGAACATTTGATGTTTTTGTTGTCAAAGTGCTAGGTCTAAAAATGTCTTCTGCTCCTTCCTATTTCCCCCCTCTTTGTCCCACTCCCTCCACATGTTTATCCCCATCCCTTACTTAGAGCTTGTTGCATCCATACAAAGAGGTGAAGGAGAAGAGGAACGAAACATGAAAGAATGCATAGAATTATGTCACTGTCTTAATAAAATAATATTTACATAGTTTTTTTAAATATTGTTTTGGATTAAAAACAGTTTTATAATTTTTATAATTTAGCATATGAATGCTGATGTTCAGTTTAACAAAATTTAATTCCAGGATTATTTTGTACTCTTTCTTAACAGTCTATCATTTTTTGGCAGGTATGTCAACATTTTGAAAACATTTTGGCAGCATAGTGGGATGTAGCATAGCATTACATTATTTAGATGTATTGTTATAGTTAAGGGGTTTAGATATCTGCACTTTTAAAAAATCCCTAAATTCCACTACTGCTAAACTAAAATGTGGCTTTTGGAAAGATTCATTGCACATTTTATGGCCTAATATTTGTTGCATCACCTGAAAGATGTTTTTAACCAAAATTTGAAATATATATCTTCTGAACTGAAGCAGGTAATTTTGCTTACATGGGGTGGGGTGTACAGTAGAATAAGACTTGTACAAAGTAAAGAGAGTCCCATGCATGAGCCCACTTGCCCTACCACCATGGCACTATTATTATAATTTAAATAAATTAAATTTGCAAAAGCTGTCTACTTATTTTCAGGTTTGCTTTGGCAACCATGAAAGCTATAAACTTGCTGTTTATTCTAATGTTGATAAGCTACTGTGAATCTGTCAGATGTTAGAAGCCATATTTTATACAGCACATTCTCAACCAAGCAGATTTCTAAACCCCTCGTTGTAGTTGTTTATATTTAGTATTATATTATTGCTCTTAGGGGAAAAAAGTTTGAACATGACTTTTTAAAAGTTTCTTCTAAGCCTATTTTCTAGTTCAGTGTTAACAAAGTTGATATACATCTCAGCTGAAGGGCAGACTAATACTAATCTATCCACACTGCTTCTGGGGGTTAGGGTTCGGTGGGGATATTCCTCTGCTGGCTCTGTAGGTGATGGGACTTGGCCACAGCAAAGACCCCTGATTCACCTGCTGAAATTGTGGCAGAACATTTTGAGGAAAGCGTAGGGCTGGACCTTATCTGGGAAAGGAATCCTGATATTCTGTGCCAGCCTGGTGCTGGTGCAACAAAATAGGTAAAGAAACTGCCCCACACCTTCTAGTGGGGCTGCGTATATGACAGAAAATCCAGTGTTCTGCCCTAATACAGCTGCATTGCTGTATTGGTTTGTCACTAATATAAATAAAATAAATAAGCATTGTGCTAACTACTTGTGTCATGAACCTATATTGGCAGCAGCCTGTTTCATTCTACTGTCTACATCCCAGCGATTTCAGTGGAGCTTATTTCCAATTTAATGATCTAAGAGCACAGCCAAATATCCTCATCCTACGCACATACACCTAGGCGTAAGCCCTTTTGAAATAAATGGAAAACTTACAATGTTCTATGATATCAGCCCTTAGTCGTCATCCTCCCCCCGCCCCCCGTTCATAATGGTTTTAATATTCTCATACACGTTTGTGATATTTGGAATGTAAAGTGATGTTAGAAACACCAAATCTTTCACGTTGACATGCCATGTAGCTAGATAATGTGCAAGCACACACTCGCTCACTGTCTTCCACACTTTATAAGCTTCATTCTTTTGGAATTTCTGCTTTTTTCTAGAAAATACGGTAGTGAGCCAAAACCTCTAAAGGCAGGATGATACACAAATGCAAAGTCTATTATATCTGTCTGTCCTTTCTTTCACTTTTCCGTTACTGCACTATCTTGTCTGTCTGATCCTCACAGGAGACATGGATTACAACTGGGACCATACGTCTTGGCATAGCAGTGAGGCATCCCCAATGTCTTTGGTGAGACATGTGGAGCCTTACCATTCAGTTTCCTTTACCATTTCATGTTTCCTTTGTTTTATTTACATCTCTGCATGTTTTCTTTTTTGTATCCTTTTTATCCCACACCTGTAGGGGACAGTCAAAGGGGAAAAAGAAAAACTAGTGAGCAGGCAGTTTTGTCGGACTCTAACACCTTATCTGAAAGACAAAAGAAAATGGTGTATTTTGGTGGCCACTCTTTGGAAGAGGACTTGGAATGGTCTGAGCCTCAGATTAAAGACTCTGGGGTAGACACCTGTAGTAGCACGACTCTAAATGAGGAGCATAGCCATAGTGAAAAGGTACTGGCTTTGTGGTGCCTGCATTTTAATCTGCTCATTTGGTCTTTGTTTGCTCTCTGTCACTCATTAAACCAGATCAGTAATAATAAGGCAGGTCTAATCTAACATTTCTTCAGGTGCAGAAAAGAAAAACAAAACCACAAACACTGGATTGCTCGCTTGTTTCTACATCTTGAAGCATAAGGAGAAAACATTATTCAGGCACTAAAAATAAACATCACTTTTATGGTCACACAATAGTATTTGGTGATCATCACCTTAAACCAGAAAAGTGATTTATAAAAATGAGATCTCCTCTGGATTGGCATGTTTGATTACTGCTAAATGCCCCTGGGGCTGAAATTAAATTAATAGTTTAATTCCCAGGTTGGAAAAAATGGGTGGGGACAAAATTACATAAGTTTACACAGAAAAGTTGTTTTTCTTTTTTCCCTTTCAATGTCATGTTTGTTCATTTGTTTTGTTGCCATGTCATTTTTGTGCATCATGGGGTAGTATTTGTCCTTGCCATCTGCTTTGTGTTTTTGGTTGTTGTTTTCACTTTTTATTTGAGGCTTTTTAGTGTTATTAAATTTAATGAGGGATAATTTTTGTGCATGCTGATTTCTGCATGTGTGAGGGCATGAAACTGATAGACAGCTGTGAAAAATTGCTATGATTACACAAACCAAAGGTGCTAAAATATATATTTTAAGTTACCATACACTATAAAGTAAAGAGTGTGTGGTAAATGAAGTATTTAATAATGAAATTACTGTGCATTTCTTAAACTTAAATTGATACTAGACTGTGAACTTAGGTACCTGCAGTTGGAAGCAAGTTCTGCTAAAATTATGATGGGAATTATTTCAGGTAAGGATGCCTGGATTTAGGCTGTTAAGTATAGTATAACAAAAATATAAAATAAAAGAAATGTAATGAAACACTTTTGGACTATCTCAGTTGAATTAAATTTTAATTCAATCTCTTTAATTAAGATTTAATCCATAATCCATAATGTAGCTTAAATATAATATTTTGAATAGATACAAAAGGAATGTGACATCTAGAACAGTAATAACATGATGGTCAATCCATAATGATCTGTCTTAACTGATAAATTGCTTTAGAGTAGAGCTTTGGTGTAGACACATTTGGAATAAAATCATGTAAAATGTTTAAGGAGAAACTGGATGACCTAATAGGTTGACATCAGTTCTAATTCTTTACATATAAATATAAAGCCAGTAGTGGTGTAATCATAGCCATTTCACAATGCTTAAAACTGGCAAATGGGAATGAAGTTGATACTGAGACTTTTTCAGAGACTGAATTCTATTGATTTCCCTCTCTGTTAACTATATTACTATAGCATCCTGTAACCTGGCAACCATCCAAAGATGGAGACCGTTTAATTGGTCGGATTTTGTTAAACAAGCGACTAAAAGATGGAAGTGTTCCTAGAGATTCTGGAGCAATGCTTGGATTGAAGGTTGGTAACTGAGCTTTTAAATATATTTATCAGTTGAATCCTAGTGATTAAAGGTATAGTTCTGATGCAAGAAACCTACATTATACAGACATGTTACCTTTTCATACATTACTAAAATCTTGGGCAACATCCATTTCAATGAAATTGGGTTGCATGACTATGGTATCTGGTATTATTAACAATAGTTCAGTCAATAGCTTGCTGTGTGCGATATGCAAAGTAATTTGAGGGCAAAATCACTTGGATCTATATCAAACTTGATGCCAGAATTTGTGCAGATCTATTGGAGGTCCATATCTTCTTATAGCTTATGGGGTCAGATTCAGTTGTTGCTGCTTGAGAACATGGACAGGACACTTGCAGCAGTAAGGCTAACTATGTGCCCTCTTGATCCCTACTCATCATGGCTGGCAAAATCAAGTAGGAGGGGATAGATACAACACCTCACTCTTTGTATGGACAGGCTGAGACCCCCCCCCAAACCCCAGGCGACTCCCTAGTGGAATAATAACTCATGACAACATGTTATGGGATTAAAATTGGCCACAACTTTATTAAAGATTCCGATGTAGGGAGACCTTGGCTTAGGCATTGGGCGTTTATCCTTCCCAGTCCCCAGCCGGGGATCTGGGGAACATCAAGGTTATCCAAAATGTGTGGGGATTGGACTGACTCTGGGAAACATATGTTTAAGCAGAGAGCCCGCCCCCCATTTTGCTGCAACGCAGGGGAGACCACTGACAACCTATTGGCGTATGGCCAATGACTCCCCTCAAAACAACCCCTTTAACAGGGAACCCTGGGATCGCCGCCGCAGGGGGGGCGTGGGCCACCGCTTCACACCCCCCCCCCATTTAGGGAAGATAGACTAAAGGATTCCACCCAAGGCCTGAAACCGCCATCCGAGACCGCAAAATCGTAGTCTCGCCGCCAAGACTACTTACACCTGAAAAGGCCCTTCACAGTCTGACAGCCATTCCAAAAGGCCATGCCTAATGTTGCCCAACCATTGCTTGTTACCCATAGTTGTGAGGTGCACTCTCTCGGGCCTGAAGAGTTCCTTCCTACTCTTTAAGGCAGTTATGCCCACTGTCTTTCAAGAGTCAGGGTGCAGCCTTTCCTGGGTTATCAAGAGTGTAGGAGCCAGTCAGCTGCGGACAGGCGCCTGGAGGAAATAGGTCTGGTTTCAGACTCAGTTTTAGCACCAAAACAGCCTTTTGATTATCTTTATTAGGAGAAAGAAGGTGGGCTGTAACCTGTTGGTTCTCCTTGATCTTTTGTGACATTCTATACAATTGTCCATAGTGTGCTTCTAGAAGAATTTAGAGGGTTGTGAGTTGGGGCACTTGGAGTTATTTCTTGAAATTCTTAGCAGTGAATATATTTGATTGTTTTAATATGTTTTCAGATTTTTAAAATGCTTTAAAGTTTTTATAAAAGTGTTTTGCTTTGAAGGGCTCATTTGAGAGGAAGAATGGGCTAGAAATTGAGTGAATGAATAATTGCTGTGTCCCCCCCCCCCTTTCTTCCAAACAGGTTGTAGGAGGAAAAATGACTGAATCAGGTCGGCTATGTGCATTTATCACCAAAGTAAAAAAAGGAAGTTTAGCTGATACAGTGGGACACCTTAGGCCAGGTATGAGAGGAACATTCAGCTGAATTATGTAACTGGGCAGTGTCAGTAATAATTGTTTTTTGGTGCATTGTGTGATTTAAATGCAGTGATTTACTTCTATGCTGTTGAGAACACTGTTAATCTCTTCATCTATTCTAATTGTTATATTTTATTTGAGGGTTAAAAGTTGTGGTTGTATTTTAAACATTTTTTTAAAAAAATCAAACCTTATATTCCTTTGGAAGAGCTGAGATTATCCATTCTTTGAGTTATTCTGCTTCTGTGGCATAGCTTACTTACATTTTTTATTATGTTAATTTATACCAATTTCTATTCTGTTGCTTTCTTTCCCCCAGGGATGTCATATTATTTATTTATTTAATTTCATAAAATTTACATACTGCTTGATTGTTTAAAAAAAACCCTCATAGTGGTTTACAAAAGATAAAGCAATAAAATCAAGAAAACATTACAACTCTACCTTAACAACCCTTTTTTATTACCAAAGTTAAAATACTAAAACAGATTGAAAGTACCTCATATATAGACCATGTAAGTCATATGCCAAGGATTCCCGCTCTTTTGTTAGGGGGACCCAATTACAGTTTTTCCTTTGTTTGAAGATATACATACTGTTTCTAGTTCTCAACCTAAAGTGGAGCTTGCTTAAACTATGCTCCCAACTTGATGGTCTCACCCACAGGTACAGGATTGTTACATCTCTGTTTAACATGCAGATGGCTTATTATCTCAGTGTGTTCATTTTTGAAAAATCTAGAAATGGATGCCTTCAAATTCAGTTGGGTTATTCTGTAGAATATAAGAGAAGGTGAACAATACGAAGGGAACCAATGGAGCAGCTGTTCTATTTTGAGGCTATTCTGTTAATTTACATCAGTAGGAAAACTGTGTTTCTTCACAGACATTTTCCTGTAGAATAATATTTTCTCTTAGAAGGAATTCATATTTGGGTTGAATTATATTTCTGTGTTATTAGTTAATGTTAGGGCTGATACATAACTTTAAAAAACCTTTTCTAGATTAAAAAAGAGTCAAATGTGAGCAATTCAGCAAGAACACAACCTACAGGCAAGTTTTCCTTCTGAAACAAACTCTTATGGCTACCATTGCAGGTGATGAAGTGTTAGAATGGAATGGAAGGCTTTTACAAGGAGCCACCTTTGAAGAAGTGTACAACATCATTCTAGAATCCAAACCAGAGCCACAAGTGGAACTTGTAGTTTCAAGGCCAATTGGGTAAGTACAGGTTCCCTTCATGAATTGTTTAGAATATACACAGGCATGACAAAATTAGGCTCCAAACTGAATTTCACAGCTTTGTTTCTGTACATATGAATGTTCCGTAACGAATCAGCTTCTTTAATCTCAGCTTGCCTCCTCCTTCTTGCTTTGGTACCTTTCTTGATTACTGCAGTCTGTTCTATGGGGGGCTATTCTTGAAGTGCTTGGAAATATCAACTAGTTCAAAAGTTATCTGTCAGATTTATTTAACTAGAATTTATCATATCTTGCCAATATTGAAAGATCTGCATTAGTTTTCAATGTATTTCTGGGCAGAGTTTAAAGTGCTGCTTTTGACTGAGATTGAAGCCCTTCATGTTCCACATGAAAATGACTTCTGATTAACAAAATCTTCTAAGGCCATATTTCTCCATCTTTGGAGGCTATGCAGATGGTTTTTAGAGAGAGGGCCTCAGTGACGGTTCACAGTTTTGGAATTTGGTATCCAGAGAAGTCTGGTCTGATGACATGACTGTATCATAATCATTCCGGTACCATGCTAAGTCTGTCCTGTTTACCCAAACTTTTAATGAACATCGACGGCTTTTAATCTCCATGTGACTTTGTCGGTATTTATTCAGAACGGCGGTTCTAGTTTTGTATTATTAGTTTTAGAGTATCTAATTGTTTGATTTTTTTAGTCACTCTGAGGATAGTTTAATAATATAAAAAACTATTCATTTTAAACAAATAAATAAAATCAATTTTTCATCCCACTAGTTATTCCCACATGAGTTTAAACTCACAGATGAGTTTAATGATTTTCCTAAGAATGAACTCTTGGAATTCAAACCCAAATTCCCCCTTTTGATTTAAGTATAAAAAGCAAATAGTCCCTCGTTTGATTCATTTGTAAGCCTAAAGTTATAGATTAGAGCTTGTGTTGCTTGCTAAGACTGCCTGTCAGCAGCTACTTCCTGCCACCATACCAGCCCATTGCCAACCACCTCCTTTTCTTTTATACCTTCCTCCAAACCTCTCTTCCCCATCTCCTCACAGCTCCCCCAACCCCCTGTCCTTCTACCATTGGTAGGAGGAGGGGAATTTTTTTTAAAATGATATTTATTAAAAGTTTAAAAATTACAGAAAAAAGAAAAAAAACAACAATAAAAAAGAGAAAAAACAATAACAAAACATATAAAAGCAATACAACAATACAGCAAAAAAGAAAAACAAAGAAGAAACTAAAACAGACATCCAATTTTCCATATCTTTACCTTTCCTTTACTTGTTTCATTGACCTCCTCACACCTCCCTTTTTTTGTATTCTAGTTCAATTCACTATTTCAGCAAGTTCTTCCCATCTTTCTCAATTTTTATTCTATAATTTATCTTAACGGTCTAACCTTGAATTTTTTCATTTTAACCCATTATCAATCAGCTTTTACTTAATTCTTTGTTGCATTTCTACTAAAACCATATAGCTTCATTCCAGCATCCTTCTAACACTCATTAATTTTACAATGTTTCTGTAAGTATACTTTAAATTTTTTCCAATCTTCTTCCACCGACTCTTCTCCCTGGTCTCGAATTCTGCCAGTCATTTCCGCCAGTTCCATGTAGTCCATCAGCTTCATCTGCCATTCTTCCCTGGTGGGTAGATCTTGTGTCTTCCAATACTTTGCAATAAGTATTCTTGCTGCTGTTGTAGCGTACATAAAGAAAGTTCTGTCTTTCTTTGGCACCAATTGGCCGACCAGGCCCAGGAGAAAGGCCTCTGGTTTCTTCAGGAAGGTATATTTAAATACCTTTTTCATTTCATTATAGATCATCTCCCAGAATGACTTAATCTTTGGGCATGTCCACCAAAGGTGAAAGAATGTACCTTCAGTTTCATTACATTTCCAACATTTATTATCGGGCAAATGATAGATTTTTGCAAGCTTGACTGGTGTTATGTACCACCTATAAATCATTTTCATTAAATTCTCTTTTAAGGCATTGCATGCCGTAAACTTCATACCAGTGGTCCATAACTGTTCCCAGTCAGCCATCATAATATTATGTCCAACATCTTGTGCCCATTTAATCATAGCAGATTTCACCATTTCATCTTGAGTATTCCATTTTAACAGCAAGTTATACATTCTTGACAAATTCTTAACTTTAGGGTCTAACAATTCTGTTTCCAACTTTGATTTTTCCACCTGGAAGCCTAGTTTTTTGGTAGGAGGAGGGGAATAAAGGGAACAAAGCCTTTCTTCCCCTCACCCCATCCACCCTGCAGCTACCACCACACTGCAATATCCAGGCTTCTTTCTGGTTGGGGCGCGGTGACAACAGGGAAGGACAAAAGTCTTTATCCTCTTCATTCGCATCCCCCCAACAGTGGTAGCAACAACAACAATTACAATAGTGGGAGTGTAGGAAGGTTGGCCTAAACTGTGTGCGTGTCAGGGAAGTGCTAGTTAGAAGTTTCCAGTTTCTCAGAGGGAGAAAGCCTTCCCCAAGGGGGGGAGGAGAGCAGTGAATCTAACAGAAGAGAGCAACAGGAACAACAGGGAGGGACAGGATGTTCACAGGAAAGGCAAGGGTTAAGTTCTAGCTCAGATTCGGAGGAGGGGAGATATAAGCCAGCTCTAGTGAGGAGGTTAGAAAAAAGAGTGGGAAAGCGAAAGGAAGGGTGCCTTCGCCATTTTGAGAGTGGCTGGTCACGGAGAAGCAGAGCTCAGAAGGTATCTGAAATAAGTGACTCTGAGGAATAGTAGTTAAAGAGAAGAACCATTTATAAGTTTCTTAATACGCAATAAAAAGTTATAAAAGAACAAGAAGCGTTTGTGTGGTGTTCTGAAGAGGACAACGACCAGTCCTGACAGAGCATGCCTGCCTGCCTGCCTGCCTGCCTGCTCCACCAGTCTGCTCGCTTGTGCCATCTGCCTGGGCCACCATCCCGCCTTCTTCCCCTTACCCTGGTCTGGTGGCAGTGGCAACAACAGGGAGCATTCTGAAAGCCCCAAGCAGACTGAAACCATGGTTTGATATCCTGCTTTGTTCCCCAGAGGGGATTGGAAAGTTGTAGGCAACAATCTTTTACAAGCTTGTTCTCTTAATGAAACCATAGTTTCTTGTTGTTACATGTAAACCAGACCATTTGAATTGCAGAGCTAGGGAGTCACATTCAAAAGCTAAATAACTCTAGATGTAAATCTTTATGGAACTAAATCAATAAATAAAATCTAAGCAGAGTTGCGTCTTATTGAAATGAATAGAATTTGTGCACATTTTGTGTGTGTGTGTGTGTGTGTGTGTGTGTGTGTGTATCATTCCATATGGCTGTAGAGAGAGCTGAAGAGGTGAGAGGTGGTATGGTTTACCGGAACAAAAAATGCTTCTCACTTCTGATCTGATTTGGATGCCATTGTTAGAAAATATCCAACTTAGATGGTTTGCTTGGATCACTTTCAGTGCGTTTTGTTGACATGTTGCCCATTATCAGATATTCGTAGACATTTGTGGGACCTGCTACATATATATGAAGTTGGAGTGTACTTCATCCGTTGTACACTATTCTTGTGACTGCAGTTCATTTTGACTGTTTTGAATTTTGAATTATTGTAATTTACCATTGGGTCTGCTTGTGAAGGGTTGACAATAAATAAATAAATAAATAAATAAATAAATTTCAAAGATACTCTTGTTAGTTTTTATGTTATACAACTATCTCTATCACACTTTACAACTGCATCTTTACATCTATGGAAATATTTATATATTTATAGAAAAAACAACGGTATATTTTCTGTGATTTTGCAGTGTAATATTCTATCTTCATATTGTTATGTGCTAAGTAACCCTATAGGACATACATAAAGTATAAACATGATTTGTTTTTCATAATTGCAGAGATATTCCCAGAATACCTGACAGTACACATGCACAGTTGGAGTCCAGTAAGTTTCATTTTTCTGGATTGAATGCAAGCTGGAAATTGAAAAGATGTTTGTGTTCCTTCTAAATTTTGCCTCTTTGTCTGTATCTGTATAGGTATCGTTCTTCTATGTGTCTTATCTATGTTTTCTATCATTCTTCAATAATAAACTATCAGAAGTCAGGAAATCTAATGCTAGGGTTGGCATTCTTTTATAAATTCACTCTTCTCTTTATTAAAAAGGGAAGAACAACCTAGCGGGTAAAAATAGGATTGACGTCAATCCTAACTTCAATTTCCTGCTTTTTTGTTAATGCTGTGTGCTGCAGCCTTATTAAATAAAATGCATTTCATTATATTCAATATTTAAAATCAGTATTTTTATATTTTAGAGAAAATACTACACCATACAAATATTTTAAAGTGATTGAATATTTGGCCTTTACGGATCTTATTAATGTTTTGGTATATGCCAGGTATCAAGAATAGAGCATGCCAACAGCAACGTCGGAGTGACAGCTCAAAACCTTAAGTTTTGGCAGATTCATCTGCACAGCTGTGTAAGATTGAGATGCTGTTTTCTTCTTCACTTTAGTGTTGGTTGGGGGAATCATCCCAAATAGGGCAGATTCTTCCATGCCATTTGGATTGAATTCCCTCCCACTCCAGCCCCGGAAGATATAGCCCACAATGCTCGTTTCGTCCCCCTGACCATCTGGAGGCATGATCGGCCTTCCACTTGTACAACATTGGATACAACCCATAATTAATTGTATCAACCATTAATTTATTGTTGTATGTAAAAACCATAATGATATTAAGATCCCTATAGCACCTTCTTATTGGAGAAATAAAGCTTGTAACCAAAAATATTTTTTTCAAGATGCAAAATGTTATTTCCTTGACTTACTCTAAAAATAATATAACAAGCAAACAATTCATTTGAGGAGACTTTATCCTGCCAAACCCAAATATTCAAAAACAAGTTCTTGTTTTGCAGCGTTTTTAATATAGGTGGTAGCAATTGAGCTGCAGTCCTCAAGATACAGAGGATTTGACTTCAATCCAGTCCCAATGATTCAAGCATATGTTTAAGTTTCCATTAATATAATGGATCTTTAAGTGCTTAGCTTTTGCTAAATTATACCCATTGTTTTGCTCATCATGTTCATATTTAGAGATTAAATCAAGTTTTAAGATTATCTGTTATCTTTTCAACACACTGTGTATTTGTGTATTTTTGTTCAAATGATCCTTCTCTTAATGTTTATATAATCAGAATATGTTTAATAAAGTAAAATAAATTATACTTTCAGGTTCTAGTTCGTTTGAATCTCAAAAAATGGACCGGCCTTCTATTTCAGTCACTTCTCCCATGAGTCCAGGCATGTTGAGGGATGTTCCACAGTTCTTATCTGGACAACTTTCAGTATGTAAACATTTGTTCAGTTTGTTCTTATTTACTTTGTTGCTTGTAATAAAGTATTGTTAATGGAAAATGCCAGGTAACTTTATACTGAAGTTGTTACTATCCTTAATTCTTTTATTCAGCTATTTCTCAACATGAATTACAGGCAACCCCCATTTACGCGGGGGTTATGTTCCAAGTCATTGTGTGCATTGGTGGAGCATGCGTAAGGCCACCCCACCCTGTTTTGTTCCTGGCCCTGTTCCACCCTCTTCTGCTGCTGAACATGGTGCACAGTTGTGCATGCATCAAATATATGCAAAATTGGAGTTGCCTGTAATTACAATCTCCTCCTGTATTCAGGATATTTATATCTAATATTTTCAGTTTGTAGAATTATATTTTTCATTTCCATATGTAAATCATGAATGTGCACAGTTGGCTACAACTATTCATAACAGATTCTATAAAACATATTCAAGGAAAATGTAGAGTCCCATGTAAGGGACTGAAAAATTATTCATGTCTTCAATAATTTGAAAGAACTGAAGCGCAAGCTTCCACAACCCTTTCCTGAGCTAGTCTGAGAATCTATCCACTAGTTCTTGATCATATTCATTCTACTAATTATCACTGTGGCACAAGATTTCACACAGAGAACAAAGCATTTTGGCGACTATGAACCTATTCTTTTTCCTTGGAAGCGCGAAAATGATTTTCAAAAGTGTGTGACATTTGAAATCTACACCAGTGCTTCCAGTAAAACAATTCAAAATATTATTGAGTGATATTAGTTTGAAAAGTGTGAGCATGATGATCAGCAATTTCGGAAGAGCTGATGTTTAAGTGGTAGTTGGTAGAGAATGAATACAGAATGTATTTATGTCAAGTGAATACACAAAATATAGCAAAATTGGAAGGCAATTTCTTTGGCAGCAGGATGTGCAGTCCATTGGGAACTTGTTCTGACAAATAACATTGGGATTTGCTGAAGAATGGGAAACTTTGGCAGGGACTGAGATTTTCTTGTTCGATAATAATAATAATAGTAATAATATCCCATGGGTTTTCCCACATTGCTTATATTGAAACCACTAGAGTTTTACTGTGACAGAACGAGAACAAGGACTCTGATTTCTCTTGGAACTAGCTTGTAGTAGCATAGCTTACTTTTTCCTTTGGTCTGACATGATGGATTGTAGTCCTCAATAGACATAGGAATCAGATTGTAAAAACTTGAACAATACCTAATTCTCTGGAGGGAGAAGCTGCACTTACCCTACATTAGGAAGCAGTAGACTATTGTTCACGTCCATTTTTATCCCCTGGGATAGACAAATCTGCAAATGTTTGTTTCTCTCGGTTTCTCATTTTTCAGTCTTAAATTCAAGTCTCTTTGCAGCAATTTGTTATCATTGATTTTTTAAAATCCTCATGAAAATTTGGCAGCATCTTAGCGTGATTTTCTCCTGTACACACATTTTTAATGCAGTTTTGGCTAATAAATAGATTTTTAAAGGAACTTCCCCCCAAATAATGCATTTTTGTTTATTTTAACTAATGTATGCATGTTCTGCACACCTTTACCTAACATATGCATTTTTGTACATGTTGGTTAGAGAAGTACAATACAAATTTTGGAAAAGTTCAGATTTTGAAGGATAGTTGTATTTCAGTTCCCAAAATGGGTGAGTTATGGATATTTGAGTGCACACACTCATGTGTTTTTTCGCAAGGAAAATAATGGATGGAGGGTGTGTAGAAGTCATGCTGTTTTGCATAGTTTCTCTCACTAGTGATCCTCCTTCTCTTGCTTATCAGTGTTGGGTGCCTTGTCTTTTCAGTACTGTTTGCAAAAGTAGGGCTGAGGTTCCTTGTTGGCGTTTATCTCTAAATTATTTCAATACGTTTAGTACCTGTTAACTATAAGTGTGGTTCATCTACAATATATGTTTTGTCTGGCTGCTGACTTCTTGTTAAAAGTGATCCCATTTTTGTACAATGTGTTCCATCACTAGTTTCCCCTTCTGTGCTTATAATTTTCTAAACATGGACAATTTAATATAACACTAGTCCATGCTTCTTGATATGTGTACTGTGTTCCCTAGTTGGGGGGTGATCAGCTGGTGTGCCATGACTTGCTGCTGATTCACTTAAAATCCTATTTCCCCATTGTGACTTTGAGGACAGTGGGAGAGGAAGTAGGAAAGTCATCTGGGCCTTCACACTGACTTTAGTGTGAGTGTTTTGTATCACCTTTTCTGCAGGTATAACATCCTGTCACTGCTGGGGCTTGCTGGGGCTTGCAGCAGACCTTCACCTGAGCATAGTATCTGGACTAAATTTTGCTATTCCTCCACCATTCCCCCAATTCCACTGGCATTTTGCCCTGGTTCTGGCAATGTTCCTTCAGTGCAAGGCAGGGATGAGGAACCTTCCATTCACAGGCATAACTAGGTGCAGCAGGAATCCTAATTTGGCCTGGGAGGTCATTCTCTCTCCCCCCCCCCCAGCCACACCCATCTACCCTGTTATGTCATCCTGTGTGACATCAGGTGGGAGTCAGGTAAAGGTGTGGACTGCACTTTGCCTGCACAGCATTTCTAAGCTGTTTCAGTAGCATTTTTGTCACGTGATGTGATTATGATGTCAGGTAATGGATGGATGGATGGCCATGCACTCCTGGCAGACTTGGCCTGTGGGGCTTGTGGTGATACGATCTTGGCCTGCTGGGTTGAAAAAGTTCCCTACCCCGTTACAGGGGTTCCACTAGCTGTAGTACCATCTGTCACTACAGCCAATGTTAATTTGCTATGTTGTATCTATTGGGCTACCAGTGCAAGAGCATTTTATAGTGAAAGTATCCCACCCATTAGGCAGTGTAGTGATTTTCAGGTGTCCCTAACACTTTTTCTTCAAACAGCCATTAATTTGGTCACTAAAGACCAACTCGATGTGTGTTTTTAAGTTTCTCTTAGCATGTGTGTCCCACCTGACAGAATATGCTTTTGGAAAGATAAAAAGTGTATGTTCCAACCAGCTTTATTTAAACACTTCTAAGACCTAATGATTTCATCAGGAGAAATTGAAACAAATGCATAATACTCCCAATACTGAGTTTTGGCTGATCATGCCCTATGTTTTATAAAGACTAGCCCTTTCAAGAAGAAAGTTTAAAATCCAGGAGGATTTTTTTCTGCACTATCTATTTGAAATGAGCTGAAGTGGTATAAAACCATTAACTTGACTGAGTTTTATATAGAATCTACACCATTTCAGAGCAAGTCCAGATTTTGCATGGCATCGTCATGAAGCCAAATCAGAGTGAGTGCAGGAACAGAAGGTAGTGATTCCTATCCTCATTCTGATGTCTTATGACAGAAATATTGAATAAAACAACACCCAACGGAGCAAAATATAACTTCTGCTAGGATCCAGCAATGGAAAGAGTAACCTCTACTGTTAGGACCATATGAACAGGCAACAGGGGTAGCAAAAAATGCATTGCAAGCACAGTTTTGTAAAACCTTTCATTCCTCCCAAGTCTCTGTTCTATACCAAAGAATATTCTAAAGTGCCTTTGGCGCGCCTCTTGCTTACACTGAATAAAACCTATTGGAATCAGTTTTTATTCTGGGGAAGTGGCCTTACTGATACTGTTGGTTTGTCTTCTGCAGTAGGTTTGGGTGCACCGCAGACTGAAATTAGTTGTGGCCTTGGTCTAGGATTTTTGCTCTGATGTTGATGTTGTCCACTCGGACTTTTTGATACCTTTTAACAGTGTTGATATTGAAATATCAACATCTTGCTGTCGAGACCTGCTAAGTGATTTTCATTAAATGATTAGTTCAAGTCGCCCCTAGCAGAAATGTCTCAAATGGGTGGTTGCTCATGTCTTCAGAGGAATTTGCCGTATGAAGTACTGCAGGAGTCCATCTTGCTCATCCTACTGTTCAGCTGGGGAAATCTTGCATAATATTGAAGTGGAGTCAATATTTAGATGACTCACAACTCTGCTTTCTTTTTCATCTGACCCATATGCTGCAGTTGTATTCAGGAACCACAAATGAACTGTGCACTGTTCCCTTGAGTACAACTGAGTCACTGGATTCCCTCTTCCTTCCTTGTGGTTCAGGCAAAAACTTGCTGTAGGCCAGCATTAAGAACCTTGCAAGGGAGATGTATAAACAAAGTTTTAAATAACTGTAACAGTTAAATTACCAACACGTGTGGAGCAATTCTGTTATGAAGGCTCAACCTGAAAACACAGGTGGTGGATAGACAATCATTTAGCACCAAGTGGTTCTTTGACACATATGCTGTTCATCTATAATGACTGACATAAAAAGTGGTGAAAACAACTTTGTCACCCATTGGTAGCCATCAAAAATGTGAGGAATAAGGGGCGGGGGGGGGGTTCATGTAGATAAGCTTAATAGAAACTAAAGCCAGAAACACAGGAATGATAGAAATACTCATATTTTGATTTCTTATTATATTGGCTTGTATTATTGCTTTGCATACTCCTGGATATCTCATGGTACTTGAAACTACAATACAGTATTGGCAAAGGGTGCTTTTCACTAATTCAGTCTGATAAGGCAGCTTTCTGTAACCTTGGGGATTAGACTATTGTTCTCCTTGGCACTGACTTTTAAAACTGTTCATAAATTGTAGTGAACACAGTATGTGATGACTTCCTAACTGTGAAGTGCTTCTTTGGAAGCACATTACTGTAGTCTCCTGGAAGAAATGTACACCTTTGGTTTTGTTTTTAAATACACACTTAATAGAGCTATATACACACTTAATAGAGCAATTCTGCGCTCTGTTCTACTGTCATAATCTCCTAAAACTGAGCCAATTCTGTACTATTGTGTGAAATCCTGTCCATAATTGTGGAATTTCTTCCTGACATTTTTCAAAAGGCAAACTTTCAGTGACCAGGATTAATCTCAAGATGTTGGTGTTGTGGTGATGATTATTGTGGTTTGAAGGGATTATATTGTTTAATTAGTTGATTAGATTCAAATACTTATTCTTACCTATTTATTTATTTATTTATTGGATGCATTAGTTCATTTTGAATCTTTGCAGAAGTGTGAGGAAAAGCAATCAGTAAAGAAGAAAATATTCATAATGATTTAAAATTATATAACTGCTCTGTAATGTCAGAAGAGCTACTAGCAATATACTGATCTCCAAGAAACGGACAGAAATGTATTGTTGGTTTGCTAGCATAAGCAATACTTATGAAAAATATTTGCCGTATCATGAAGTCAAAAAGAATTCAGATGGGGCTCTGATTAGGACTAGAGGTAATCCTATTCAGGATACTTTTGTACAGTTTATTTACCAGCGTATGCATGTTACAACAAAATGTAAAATCCATTTGATCATGTATTTTATTATTTACTTCACAACATTTATGCACTCTTGACTGTAATGAAACTTTAAATCAGTTCAAAGCATGTTTAGTACAACTCTTAGTACAACTAAATTACTTTGGGGTTTATCCATACACACAGGCTATGTAAACAGACTAAACATTCCTCAAATATACTCAGCATAAGCTGATTCTTCTTTTTGATGTTGATATAGCACATTTTGAAGGACAACTACTTAGCAAGTGTAGCAAAACAACCTTTATTAGTGAGATCTGCAATGTATCTTGAGTGTTGTGATCTTCAGATAAAGTGCGGTATACAAATTTACATAGTAACCATCATCATCTGCATCCAAGAAAGAAGCTTAAATTGAAACCAGTTTTTCTGGTCAGGCACAGGGCAAAAGGAGATGAATTAGGAAGCATTTAATTGAGTTAGAAGTACAGTCTTGATATTATTTTGGGAATAAGGATGCTTACCATGAAAGAGGCAGCAAGTCACAGGCTGCTCTGAAAGAAGCCCTTCCTTGGAGTGCAAGGACCAGAACCACTACGGGCCAGTTGATAGGTGCACATTGACTTGGAAATGTGTGGAATTCCCTCCTTGCAGACAGATTATCTGCACACTCTTCAGGGTCCCAGTGAATGAGCATAATTGCTGATTCCTCACATTAACCACCCAGCTTACATTCTATTCCCCATAATATATGCACTCTGTATTGCCTTTTACACTTTTATGGTAGGGCATTCTAGGGATTTTGGAAATTGAAGAGCAAAATAGAAATGCTTTAAGTAAAATAAAACATTTCCCAGTTGTACTGACCCACAATATTTTACTGGGAGATGCTAGGGTCATTTTGCCTGTGAAAAATGCAACCATTGACCTACACTGCCCCACTTGTGGTTGAGCAGCTAAATATTGGCTCGGCTGCCTCCCAACACCATGGATGGGAAGTGGGGAAACTTTTACAACAGCAGAGGGGTCCATTCTTTTGACATAACACATAGAGGCTCACATGCTGCTTATATCCTTTGGTCAACTGTGAACAAAATGGCCAGCTGTTACTCAGGCAAGAAGCAAATGAAAGTAAGGATGTGGTGTTAGAGGTCACACACCAGAACATTGCACCACAGGTGACAAACTGCCCATTAAAAATGGGAAAGCTATACCAGCAATGACTGTGGGTGTGTAACAGGTTATTTTTAGTCATTAGATTTTGTATCAGCTGGGTAAATCTGGATTTAACCAATAAAAAGTACAGACTGACATTTTGATCACAATAATGTTGTGTGGATGGTGCAAAAAAGTGTGCATGAGTAGCACTGTAAATTCGCCTGGAAGCACCCTAACAGTGCTTGCTTTTCTGTTTGTCCCCACAATGATTACTCAACTTGCAAACTTTATTTTAAAAGAAAATTTAAATATTATGCTCTCTCCAATGAAATGCAGCATATTTTCTAAGAGTATATATTCACAGGGAAACCCTGCTTTTAAAATCCATGCAATCTGTGGTTGCTCAGTGCTAGAGAAAATGCATTCTGTATAATCTCAGGAGATGTTACTTCTTATGTTACGTACTTCTTCAGACATTGAAAATCTTAACCTTAGCTGTGCTTCGCCCCTAATTATGATAAGCTTGGAGTAGCATAGCTTTATTTTAGAAATACTAAGTGCTCACAACAAACACAGTCCCCCCCCATTACCATTGACTGAAACCGTAAAGAAAACGTTGATGAGAAACTATGAAATATATGGTCTTAGATCTGCTAATGAATTGCATCTATGTCTCTGATACATCATTTTATACTGGTTATTATGGGCGGATTCACCAAATGAGTCCTGTGCAAGAGCTTCTACTTGTGTAAGAGGGCTTTCCCTCATTCCGCCCTCCTGCGGCCCCTGAAATTGCCTTGGGGGGATTGAGATAACCCCCAGAACAGCATCGGGGAGGAGGGCGGGTCATTATGTCTGGCAAGCAGATATGCTGGGTCAGGTGGAATGTTTGTAATTGTGGCATGTTGAATTCCACTCAGTGTTTCTTATAGTGCGATCCTGAGCATGTCTACTCAGAACTAAGTCGTATTGGTCCAGTGGGAATTACGGTACTCCCAGATGAGTGTGTATAGGATTGTAACCTTATTTTTTTTATACCTTAAGTTAATGGTGGGGAACCTGTGATCCACCAGATGTTGCTGTATTCCTGACTGCTAGCTATGCTGCCAGTGGCTGATAAGAGTCCAACAATATCTGGAGGGAACACAGGTTCCCACCACTGTCTTAACTTATTATAACCGACACTGCACACATAAAAATGTCTCCCTCTTCTAAATAAGGCAGCTTTTAACGCAAGCCACTCACTATGTGAAACAGGTTGTGTTATTTCTTATTCAGTTGAAAGTATGATTGGTGGAGGAACATACATGAATTTTAGTTTTTTAATAATGCAATTGCAGATTTAATTTATGCACTGCATATTTAACAGTTCTCATTAGATAAACATGTTTGTGGTGTAAAGCAGTGTTTTATTAAAGTTGTGTGTCCTTGTTTTACTTTTGGTCTTTTAGTTTCCAGCGTGTTGTCTTTTTGGTTTTGTTTTATTGCTTTTTCTTTAATTTTGCTTACCAGAGCCAAAGCCTTAGTAGAAGAACAGCGCCTTTTGTTCCTAGGGTTCAGGTAAAGGCTTCATCTGCCTGACAGAAACTAAAGTTGTGTTCCCCTCTCCTACGTTTTGTTTGACTTGGAAAATGCATAGTAGGGAAATGTCACAGTTTGATCCATTTTCCCATTTTAATTTTAATGTGTTGCTTCAAACCATATTAACAAATTTCATATTGTCTTGTGAGCAGCTTGAAACTGCATGGTGATTAGAATACTGTACTAAACTAAAATTTAAAGAGACAACTAGTGTTTAGTTTTACTTTTTTTCTATATCTAATTAAACAAGCACAGATTTCAGCAATGATAATAACTGTGTGTTGCATAAATACATACCTTGAACTAGAATTAGTTGATCCTTATGCTTTGGATGTTTGGCCTCATTGTATCAAGGTTGGTGTCTCTTTAAATCACACATTTTCATTACAAAATTTCCTTTTTTGCATTTTCCAAATGACAGTAGTTCCCTGAGCAGAAGACGGGCAAATAAATTTGTACCTTGTCTAAGGAATGTGTACCTTGCTTGCATTTTGACACAGTAGTTGAAATATTAAAAACAATAATGATTACAAAACAATTTCCCATGACTACTAGGGATGACTATATTCTGATCTTATTTGGGTACAAGTTGTTTGCCTTTTTTCATTAGGAATCCCTTAAGGTACTGTAGATTAACCCAACTGTAGGTTGTAAGAATGTCATAATGCTTATCTTGCTTTGCTGCATGCTTACCATTTTATTTATATTTTTTGTATAGAGAACATTACCTGCTTTTGTTATAAAATATTTTTGTGGAAATGCTCATCGTTTGTATAAATGCTGTATAAGCTTATTCTTTTCATGCTCTTTCACTGCTTAAGAAAATATAAAAATGGAAAGTTCAGAGTTACATGAATTATAGTTTTTGTTATTGTTTAGAAAGGAAAGCACTTATTTTAAAAGATAACTACATGAAACAGGCCACAGAGAACTTAATGGGAGACAGAGAGTCAAGTCTACATGCAAATCCTAATGCCTTCTCAATTCTTTGGCTAGCATTAAGCCTCATAATGTTCTCAGAATTTATTAAGTCACTAAAATGCAAAATTATTATTTCAGAATAAAAATAAGGGCATGTTTTTGCAAACATTTTCATAACAGAGTTTTTGTTAATTTGTGTTGGGTGGACAGTATGGGGGAATGCTAAGATGTATCTTAATCCAAGATGTATTCAGACAACTGTTCCAGTTCAGCTCCTGCAAGCTCCTCCTCCCTAACTAAAAACCCAATCAAAGGAAAAGAATCTTCAAAAATAATGGGTGATATCTAGTGTTTCATGAATAGATTTCCACTTGCTCAATGGCACTTCCCCTCCCTTTCCTCCAACTGCACCCCTCACCTAAAAAATCTGCTCCAGAGAATTGAGACAAATCCTGAAGTAGATTTTGTTAGCAAGGAGAGGAAGTCCCATTGTGTAATGAGAAGTCTTTTGCTCAACCGGGTGGACATCATTAGATTCTCCCTTCTGTATATTATCTAGCCAGTATTGACAATATTGTTCAAATCAGATTACATCTAAGCAATATGGATATCCTATCTGCACTGAAATAGAAATCAAGAAACGAATACAACATTTTCTTGATTTTCTACAAATGTAAACACTCTTAAGTCGATTGTAACTTCCTAAAATTATTGCTACATTTAAAGGTATATCTAAGTGAATTAGGATTGTTTTGAGTAAATACGAAATGGCATGGCCCTGACAAGGTGGCCAGTCTTTCTTTGCAAAGAGTGTGGGCCACAGCTCAGCACTATGGAGAAAGTTCCTGCTTCCATCAAAATGAAGCAAATGGCAAATGACATGTGATAATAATAATCATAGATCACAATATGATAGCCTCAGTCTTAAATACCCCTGTTCTGTCATCTCCCCATTCTATTGGTTAGGTTTTTTCAGGAATTGTAAGCTATTCCAAATCTAGCAGATGAATTTGTTTTATAAAAATTGAAATAAAAAAGGCTGAGTGAATGCCATATTACCTTTAAGTACAGTGCAGAGTTGAAGTACTAAGTTGGTTACCATATACTTGCATGTAGAAGACTTCTGTAAACTGAATGTAAAATGCCTTAACAGGTCAATTACTGTAATGTCAACAGGTCTGTAATGTACACAACTTTATTTCATGGTCTTTCTACAAATACTAATCAAAATCTGAAGTAGTCTTTCATGAATTCATATTGCATATAAAAATGTTAGCATATCTGTTGCTCCACACATGCACATATACAGCGTATACATAACAAAAGTAAACAATTTTGCATATTTTTACATATGTAATATAGTGCTAAACAGATTATACATACAAAATAAGTTTCATCACATTTATCATTTTGGGCCTTAAGGCTACAAATTAGAATGCCATGAAGTTACCTATACTGTAATAGTAAAACAGATACAGTGGAAGTCTAAAAGTTACATTTACTTTTAAGGATAACTGTATTATGAAAGAAGTAGATTGACTAATGCAGAATTTCTCTTTACAGATAAAACTGTGGTATGACAAGGTTGGTCACCAGTTGATAGTCACAATATTGGGTGCAAAGGATCTTCCTTCAAGGGAAGATGGGAGGCCGAGGAATCCCTATGTTAAGATTTACTTTCTTCCTGACAGAAGGTAGGATGGAAAAAAAAAGGCTTAACTGCTTTAAATTAAATTTCTGTGAAAAAATAGTAATGTTTGGTAACTAGTATTGGTCATAATATCTCAGTTACTGAATGATGTGCCTATTCAGATTACCATTGTTTATCTAAGTAATAATAACTATGCTTTTCTCAGACATTTGAGAAAGGAATGTTGACTATGGTGGTAGCTTGCAGTAATCCTGGTTAACCCAATGAACAATCTTATATATTTCCATAACCCTTAATGAGAATTTGTGAGTGGATGTTGAGAATTACAGAGATATTTTACAGGGTCTTTAGTGGCAGGAAAATATGATGATTCAGAACAACCCCACGCTGTCCTACAGGCCTTCTAGATTGGTAAAGGCTGCACATGCACACTGCCCTCCTAGTGCAGTTAGAAATGTGAGTGGCAGAATGAATGCAAGCGGCCTACGGCTTGTTTTTCTTCAGCAAGCGCAAGACCATGTCTACTATCTGACCTTGGAAGTCATCAAAGAAGTTTGAGCAGATGGCATGCTTGACGATCTTTGTTATGGGTCCAGAGCTGAAGCAGTGGGGAGCAAGTGGAGTCCCATTGGCCTTGAACCTGCTGCAAGAGCCGGAACACCTTGGATTTGGCAGTGCTTTTTGCTAAAGCCCAAGAGAAACTTGATCAAGAGAAATAAATTGTGGCAGGAGGGGGAGAGATGCCAAATCTTAGTAATTCGCTATTTATATAACCATCAGTTGATCAACCTCTTTATTATGGTCAGTGATCAGTAAAAAAATAACTTTGTATAACTACATTAACTGTAGTAGGGATTAATCTAACCAGCCCTGCCACTGAAAGCCCTGTGTAAGAACTTCTGCTTGTTCAGTAGGGTTTTCCCCACCTGTCTTCCCCCCACATGCCTTGAAATTGTATCTGGAGAGAGTCAGAATGACCCCTTGAACAGCATGCGGTGTAGGAGGAGAGGGAGAATCATTCTAGTGGCTAAGCAGAGATGTTTGTGCAAATGGAAAAAATGGAAGAGCACATTGTCACTTGGATGTTTTCCTTCTTTTCTTTTCTTTTCTTTTCTTTTCTTTGCTTTTCTTTGCTTTGCTGTATGTGATTTCAGTTTTTTAGAACTATCCATATTTCTTAGAACGTGCAATTTTCAACCAGCTATGAATTCTTATAACTATCCAAATTAGGTATTTTAAACATGAGACAAAATTGTGACATTTTGTTTTTGAATCTTGTGGTAATTTTGATACTAGTTTGCAATATGCTGTCAGTGTTCATATAATTCCCACCCCCACACACAATATATTGGGCCAGTTAAAAGGCACTGCTATGATATCTTTATCAGAAAGCATTTTTTCCAAGCAATTTACCATCTGTAGGTGTATCATATACGTATACTATGTACGTATAGAAGAAATGCAATTTGTTTATTATTAATTATTAAGAAAGTGCCAGAATGTACACACTTTGAAATTATAGTGCCGTATGTTTCCTTTTTATAATTTTCACAGTTGTTGCTTTTCTTTTAAGGCAAATAGTGTAGATGTTTTCCTTTAATTACTCTGGGTGTTTCCTTTCAAGTTCAAAAGTAAAAGTAGCTTGTTCTATTGAATTTGTTTTCTTCTAACAGTGAAGCAGTCTCTCCCCTGCCTCCCCCACCCCCGGAAGAATAAGCTTAGTAGGCAAAAATAAATCTACTTTATATGGAAAAATAACCTGCTAGAAATAAAGTGCAATTAAACAACTCAAGCATTTAATTAGGTGAGGCTGTGAAGTTCTGACTAAACAAATTATACAGGAGAAACTTGTCCAATATAACCTAGTTCAATTCTCCAAAGTAAACAAATCTTTAGTGTCTAAAATAAAGTCATTAAGGCTACATTAAAAAATCCACATATTCCAAAGGAGTTTAGTTATAATAAGAGAGCTACTCTGAAGTAAGTTGTTTGATTCTGTCATTGGGTAAGATCCAGAGAGCCATTTCTTTTATCAACTTAGATTAAGTTGTGCCAGTGATAATAAATCTTGTCTTGAGGTGCTGTTTTAAAAATAAACTTAGCAGAAGTTTATACATAGGTGTATTAGCAATTTCAGTAGGGAAGATCCATGTTCATCTCTTACAATAATACTAAAAGAGTGTTCTGTGGCTCCTTAAAGACTAACTGCATTTTATTTGGACTTACGCATGAAAGTTTACTCTGCAATAATGTTGTAAGCCACTTTGGGCACAGTTCTTTGGAAAATTAGCCTAAAAATAAAGAGATGAAGATGATGAAGATGACCATGTTCATTGTGTAAACAACTAGACCAAGGATTGGATCCAAAGGACTGCGCACTAGTTTTGCATACCTAAGGAGGCACTGGATTTCTCAAAAAGCACTCCCAAGTGCCAAATGGCAAACCATTTTTGGAACAGGAATGTTAATTGTTTCTAGTATGTCACCTGAGTCTGCTGTTTCAAGAAACAAGTAAAATAATGTCATTAGATATGTGTAAAAAAGCTATTTGGATACTGGCCTGTTCCTGAAATATGAAGCTAACACCAGACTCCTATGCAGTATTAAATTAACAGCACAGTCATATACAGTCCTACACACAAGGGCAGCCAATGTGTTGCCCTCCAGATATTACTGGACTCAACTTCCATCACCTTTGACCATTGGCTATGCTGTTTGGACATACTGAGATTTGGAATCTGAAAACATCTGGAGGGCTACCCTGCACACTGGGTTGCATTAAGTGTTAGTCATACTCAGAGTAGTCCCAATGAAATTAATAGGCATGACTAACATAGGTATATTAATTTCAGTGGATTTACTCTCATTTATTTGGCTAGAACCCATTAACCGGGGGTGAGCCCCATTGAACACTCAAAGAATTTCAGCCTAAAAAGCATTACTTCAGACAATATAAGGAACATGCCTACATATAGAAAAGTATTGGGGTCTTGTGAGCATTCATTTGTATTTGCTGTATATATTTGCAAAGAAGTTTCTGAAGGCAAGTCTCAAGCAAGCCTTTGTCATCTTCTTCTGGCAGTCATTTGTTTTATAAATCACATATTCAATGGAATAGCAACACTTAATTTATACTTCTCAATTACAGTGATAAGAACAAAAGAAGAACAAAAACAGTAAAGAAAACATTGGAGCCCAAATGGAACCAAACATTCATTTATTCTCCAGTTCATCGGAGAGAATTTCGAGAACGAATGTTGGAAATTACTCTTTGGGACCAAGCACGTGTTCGTGAGGAAGAAAGTGAATTTTTAGGAGAGGTATTCAGAGCATTTTAAGTAGCCTATTAAGAGTTATTGGGGGGGGGGGAATCAAAAATATATTTAATGTAATTTTTGTTGGGCAGAGTAATCCTGTGGGTTTGTTGATATAAACAGCCACTGAGATTTCTTCTCCCATTCTGCATTTCTGTTAACTGCTGCTCTGTTCTGTGTTATGTTGTTATGTTATATTATTTAATGTAAATGTACTTGTTTTTAATTATGATTGCAGGGTCCAGATTGGTTTGTATGGGGAGGGATGGTCCTTGAGGTATTGCATTCCTGAGCCATTTAACGCTTTATAGGTCAAAAACCAGCATTTTGAATTGGGCCCGGAAGCTAATTGGCAGCCAGTGCAGTCAGGCCAGGATTGGCGCAATATGCTCAAACAATCATGCCCCAGTGAGCAATCTGGTTGCCAAATTCTACACCAGCTGAAGTTCCAAAGCCATCTTCAGAGTCAGCTCTGCATATAATGCATTGCAGTAATCTAACCAGAAACTCAATTTACTTTCTAAGCCAGAGAAGAATTTATTGAGGATATAGTGCTCAATTTGTAATGAAGTTCAGTTTTTGAGCTAGATAAATACAATTTTTGGCAACATCAGTAATCCTCATCTAGCTGGGGTAATTTGAGGATAGGTTGCACTTTTAGTCACATTTACTCTTTCTGACCTAAACACATTTTTACTGCATTGTTCCTCGTATTGATTTCTAATACAGAGATTTGTTATGAAACTAAAGTGGCCATTAAATTTTCACGATATGCTGGAAATATGTGACTACAACGTAATGTAGACTTTATGAAACATTTATGGTGCAAGTGGTGCTTTGCACTGTGACATGTTTTATTCTCTTTTTAGATTCTAATTGAATTAGAAACAGCACTGCTGGATGATGAGCCTCATTGGTACAAACTTCAGACACATGATGTCTCCTCATTGCCACTTCCCCACCCTTCACCGTATTTGCCACGCCGACAGCTTCATGGAGAGAGTCCCACACGAAGGTTGCAAAGTAGGTTTTCCATTCTATTAAAGGCATATTCATTTCTATGTGGAATAAAATGCATTTCTTCTAGGTGAGGTGCATGCAATGAAAAACCAGCATCTGTAATATTGAGCTTTTCTTGACTTCAGTATTTTTACTGAACTTTATTGATGGAGAGTCATACTTATATTAAGAAACATCATGCTTGCCTCCTCTGGGTTTTTTTCCTTCTCATAGCCATACAATCATGTATGAAAAATGTTGATATAATGCATTTTGTATATCATTCATTAGCCTTTGCAACAGCTAATAGGCACTTCATAATGGTGAATATATATAATTTGAGGATTCATGCACAGACATCTGCAGGAGAATAGAATGCTTCAAATCATGATATGCTGAAATTTGATTACTATACAGACAGTTAATCTACCTCTAATGCAACTTTCCTAAATGAGACTTCTGCTTCTATATGTGATTTCCTCACACACAAATTGAGCAGAATGAGGAGGTGTAATCCTCAAGTGATACAGTGAATTATACTACCTCAGACTGCAGGGGTATGAGTCACATTTTTGAATCTGCCCCCATATAAACAAAGTTCTATGCAAAAATTACTCTTGACTGTTTACAAGCCCCCCCCCTTTTTTTTACATGGGGACCAATAAAATGTGACCCTCACCTGCATATTTGATATGTTCTATTCTACCACCTCAGGACTTTACAGTTCATTGACTACATCATTCTGTTGCATGTGTAGAAAAGGCAAAAAAACCCCTAAAAAACAACAAGAAAACTTGCAACTTCAAGGAGTTCAGTACAAAACTAACCTGAGACAGATTACACTTCACCTCCCAAAGCCTGATGAACAAGGCACATCTTCCTCCTAAAAGTATAATTTTGAGATGAGATGCACCTCAGTGGATAGGTAGTTTCAAAATGTTGGAATTGCTAAAGTATTAGACATGGTTTTGAGATGGAACCCCATGTTATAAGGCAGCAGCAACAAAATAGCAGTTGCTTGCAACAAACTGGGGAGGGTTTCATATGAAATCATAGAATTGTAGAGTTGGAAGGGATGTTGCATGTAAGTTTCCTAGAAACATCTGGCTGACCACTGTTGGAAACAGAATGCTAAACTAGCTGGATCTTTGGCCAAAGCAAAATAATGATATACATTATTTCTTCTTCATATGTCCACATATTTTTTCTCCTATAAGAAATTGGTGTTTTGGGCATGTTTTGTTAATTTGCATGTTTGAATGGTTTCTGCGCAGGTGATATGATTATAATTTGTATTGTAATGCACGGATAAGTTATTTGAGGCTGCAATCCTATGCACACTTATTTGGGAGGAAATCACATTGAATTTGGGGAACTTTTGAGAAAACATGCACAGCATATACATAGGATTTGAACAGTAAATCAGAAAGAATGTTAGAGGGCTGTTAAAGTAAAAACAAAACTGTGAAGATAGGTAGGATGAATAGGAAAAGGGGAAGCCCCCTCTCTGCTCATGGTCAAAGAAGCAGAGACAGATGTCCACAGGTTTTAATGAACTGTGTCAGCTGGGGAATGGACTCTCAAATCAACATATCTAAAGGCTTTGCAACCTTTCTGTTGTGATTCAAGGACCCGCCACCCGCTTGAAGATAAGAAAGACACATGGACACAGTATATAAGGTTAAAGGCTAAAAACGGCCACAACTTTATTGATTACAGCATGTGAGAGGTATTGGCTTAGGCACTGGATAAACCACAGCAAGTGACTCCACCCCCTCAGGGAGGGGTGAGTCTATCAAGGGTTAACCACCAGTGGGAGGAGCCTGTTGATGCAAATACAGCTAAAAGCTCCTCCTGATGTCACCGGGGGTCGTGCCATGGCCCTAGCCACTAGCAAGGGCGTCGGACAGGATCCACGACCACCGGATTCCTTTATCGGAATACCCATAAAGTGGAGAGGTAGGTGATGGCCACACCCGGCTGCGTTTGAGTGATGAAACCCCGCCCCCAAGCCTCCACCTGGTTGGTTGGCTACCTGGGGGTGTGGCACGGCAGCCGGGATGGCTGGGCAGGGGCCGAAACACCCCCTGCCAACTTGGGAAACGGCTCCTGCTCACAACTCCTCCCCTCTGCAAGGAGGAGAGGCTTTATTTTAAGGGTCCTATTCCTGTGACAGCTATATGACTACCAGGAAAGTAACAGGTGTAGCTTATTGCCAATAAATTTCATGTGGGACAGCCCTGTTAGAGAACTTCAGTTGCTTTAAAATAAAGCAAATAGATTGCTGGTTGGGACTAGGCCTATGGAAAACATCACCAGCATTTCTGTAGGCTGCTGCATTGATTTTCAGCTCATTTCTAAGAATGATTCAAGGTGTTGGACTTCAACTTCAAAGTGCTAGATGTCTTGAGACTGAGTACCTTGAGGTCTGCCTGCTCCAGTATAAACTGTCAAAACAACAAGGGCCTTCTTAGGTTCCTCCTGCCTTCAGAGATAAGGCGGGTATTGATTGTAAGTAGAGTCCTTTCAGTTGTAGGATCCTAACTTTGTTACGTCCTCTCCAGGGGGACTTGCCCAGGACTGATCTTGATGTGTTTTTGGTGTCATAAGAGCAGAACCGTAGCTAGGTGATCTTGCGCCCCGGCAGAAACACCCAGATTGCACCCCCTAGCCACGGACAAATTAGCTCTTCTTTCCACCTCTCCTCCAACCCCCCCATTCAATTCACTCCCTATTTAAAACCATTTCTTATGAGGCAATAATCAATATTTATATTTATGGACATATTTTGTAGCCAATTTTGCGCCGCCACCCCCCATCGCCTGCGCTCCTGGCGGGGGCCCACCTCACCATCCCCTAGCTACGGTCCTGCATAAGAGGCATAAGTCTCTTAAACTGTCATCATTGTGGTTTTCCACTATGAGGAATTTTGTGGCTGTCCTAACCCTAACCCTGCTTGGTGGTGTAGCTTGAGGATAGGATTACATTGTTCGTTAGAATATGTTGAAAATAATATCATAATAGTTGCCGGAATAGCGTTTGTGGTTCAGTTTGCAGGAACTATTGTATTCTGGTTTGTATGGATTTAAAAAACAAACTCTTAGGCTGCAGTTCTAAATACACTTAATGCAGTGTAAGCCCCATTGAACACAGTGAGATTTCAATCTAAGAAAAACATGCATAGGATTGTAGTGTAAAGTTTTAACTAGCTGTTCCACATAAAACTGTTATCCAAAACTAAGTTGCCAGGTGATATACATGCCTGTTGCATGTCAAGTCCTCGTGTATTTGTTTCTGATATCACTTCATTTTAACATTTTTTCCAGATAAAGGCATTTATTCATATAATTCAGGTAAATTATGAGCATGCTGTGTATTGCTTGCTTCATATACACCATTTATTTTGTTGATAAAATGCTTCTGCTGCTTGTTGTGCACCAGTTCAACTGCTGTGGGTTTCTTATTCTGCTTTTCAGAGATAGGCCCTTGCCCTTGCGTTATTTCTAATTTTAGTTGCTTAGTGTTATAAGCATTTGCTGAAAAAATCCAATGTTTTTCTGGACTGTTTCTTTGTTTTGTCGCCATGTGAAGGTGTATATAATAATATTAGTAGATTTGTTGAATCTGGTATACAGTTTGTGAAATGAGACAGCCATCGGTGATATTCAACTATGTTTTACTTAGAGCAGACCTGCTGAAATTAATCGACCCAACTTACTGATATCCATTAATTTCAATGGGTCTACTCTGAGCAAAATCTAATTGAATACCATCCCATATTAAAAGGTTTTGACAATGAAGTGCTGAAGTAAAAGCGAAAAATTAACTTCAGTATTTTGGAATTCATGAGAAACGTGATATTGTATTATATTGGTTAGAGCAAAACTGGAATACCATAACCAGGTTTAATTCACATAATTGACAAAGGTAATGCACCCATGGTTCCTGTTAAAAGTACCACCACCACAACCAAGAGAAATAAGGTGGGATGGGCAGGCTGCTAAGTGATGGGAGTACAGAGCATTTCTCAATTTTTCTCAGCTTCATTTGTTTCTTGCCCACTGAAGGGTGAGAGGGAGAAGGGTTTGTCCCCTAGAATATCTTCCTTCACAAATCCTCATAGCAAGCAAAACTTACTGTGTAAGTTGTCATAAGGCAAATAGTACAAAAATGAAACAGGTTGAATCTTGTACAGCAGCTGGTATCATTAATTTTTAGCAGTATTCTTTCATACACAGCCCAGATCCTTTGCATAAAAGTTGATTCATGACTGGTTAATCAACCAGTATTTTTCTTCTAAAGATCACTATTCTTAGCATTCTCATTCTTTATTTGGCACTGTCAATGTCAAAAATACAATTGTGGCAGTCCACTCACACAACAGCTAGTCTGTTCATCAGAACCTTGTTGTTAGCACAGCACAAGAGCCAATTCTAATGGGTTTTTGATGCTTGCAAATTATGTTGTGCAACCACTATTATTATTATTATTATTATTATTATTATTATTAGTGAGAGATAAGTTGGTGTGCTACTGCTTGCACAATGATGTCAACTTTCAAGCTTCTTGTGCTAACATTATGTTGGATCTTACCCTTTTCCTTTACAGCTACGTTTTTCAGTTTACATTTAGTGGATCTTAATTCTAATTTTAAAAATAGTTGTAGTCTTTTCCAACTCTGTGCCATCTGCACACTTTTTGTGCAAACTCTCCAATAATGCAACTCATTAACAACAATGTTGAACAACAATAAGGCCCAGCAACAATACTTCTGAGACTTGAGTTTATATGGTTTCTCAGTTGCACCATCCATTCATAGTATTTCAGTGTTCAATTTCTACAAGCTGATACCAGCAATTTGATACCACTAATTTGATGCCAAGATCTTTTGGTCAGTGTTCTCTAGCTCAAACTTTGAGGTAAAACCAATCCAAAAGTCTTGCTAATGACAGACTACATTTCATTTTCTACTTTTATTTTCAGTCACAGAAGAAAATCAAATTGTTTTGATTTTGTTTGTTTTTGCTAGCCATTAATTTTCTTTTCTTTTTAGGGGCTTACAAAAGGGTTGCTTCAAAATTAGTACAAATAACTGTAGAATGCTGGTTCTGTAGTCTGTCTTCCTTTTGTGCTTTGAGAAATTATAAGTAGGATGTTCGTTCTTCAGACATTTTAGCTCTTGTTTCTGCTCTATGAATGCTTAAGTATTTCTTATTCTAAATGTGGATCCTATAGCATGTTGTATAATTCATCAGCTGAGTTACATACCAATTCAAATGCAGCACATGAATTCAGCCTCAGAATATCAATCATATAAAATTGGTTGCCCGTTCTTTGTGTTTTCCATTTCCAATAGCTTTTATGTTATACCCAAAATATGGAGCTCTATTTGTACACTGAATACAAAACAGTTGTGCTGTCAAAACAAAGGCAAGGTATTTAAGTGGAAGGACGTGTTTATTGAGGTCATGTTGTGTTTCAGTGTACAGTGAATAACAGTACCCTTGCTCCTTGCAAAAATGGAAGAAGGAGAGGAGCTTATTCTGTGCTACCTGTTGCTTAATTTCACTACATTTGGAAAATACACAACAGCTGAGGGAGATAAACTTCTCTACTGTATATGAAAGATACAAGTTCAATATCATTCAGTTCGACTATCTTTACTAGCTTGTTCAGCTCTATGATTTAGTCCTTTCATATCTTATTTGTATATACATTGAGGGCTAAAGTGACCCCTCCTGTCCAATAGGATTATTTTATTGTTGACAAATAGGTTAAATGTGGTTGTAAACTGTTGAACAATATCTGCCTGCTGTTGTGTAGGAAACCGAGAAGTGGGTAAGCATATTTAAAATTAAACCAGAGTCTCAATTTTTTCTTACGTGACCTAGTGTTAAGGTCTGATAATAGACTTTGGGCCAGCTTTTGCTGATGAAGCTCTAGTTATTTTGGTAAGTATTGTTATCACTCCATTAACATTTAAAATACTGCTTTTCTCTGCTTTTCACAGCTATAATTTGTTTTATAGGAGACAAAAGCATACATGGAAAGATATTGAGCCTTGTTAACAATGACCAGCAAGCCTTAATAAATGTAGTACTCATTTAATAGAACGGCTATAATTAATCCTATGATCCTCTTTTTCTTTTGGCAGGGTCCAAACGAATAAGTGATAGTGAAGTCTCAGACTATGATTGCGATGATGGAATAGGAGTAGTGTCAGGTAACAAATTTATAAGATTTTAACACTGAAAAAGTTTATATTTATAATTTGTCATGATAAGTTGATTGGCTTACTCTTTCATTGTTGTGTTTTAATTAAAAACCTGCCTGCTTGTTTATAATAATAATAATTTTTTATTTATACCCTGCCCTCCCCAGACAAGGCCGGGCTCAGGGCGGCTAACAAGCAATAATAAAAACAAGTTGAATGATTACAACGTAAAACAAAATTAAAATACAACATTAAAATATTGAAACATTAAAATATTAAAATGCCTCATCGCAGGAGGAGAAGGAAAAGAAAAAAGAAAGAGAGGGAGGGAATCAAATTGGCTCCAAGCCAAAGGCCAGGCGGAACAACTCTGTCTTACAGGCCTTGCGGAAAGAAATCAGATCCTGCAGGGCCCTGGTCTCATGAGGCAGAGCGTTCCACCAGGCCGGAACCAGAGTTGAAAAGGCCCTGGCTCTGGTTGAAGCTAATCTAACTTCCTTAGGGCCCGGGACCACTAGGGTGTTGCTATTTATGGACCTTGAGGCTCTCTGTGGGGCATACCGGGAGAGGTGGTCCCATAGGTACGAGGGTCCTAGGCCGTGAAGGGCTTTAAAGGTCAAAAGCAGCACCTTAAATCTGACCCTGTACTTCACCGGGAGCCAGTGCAGCTTGAAAAGCACCGGGTGAATATGCTCCCATGGCAGAGACCCCGTGAGGAGCCTCGCTGCAGCATTCTGCACCCGCTGGAGTTTCTGGGACAGCTTCAAGGGCAGCCCCGCGTAGGGCGAATTACAGTAGTCAAGCCTGGAGGTGACCATCGCATGGATCACTGTGGCCAGGTCGGGGCGGGAAAGGTAAGGGACCAATTGCTTGATGCGGCAAAGGTGGAAAAATGTCGCCTTGGCTGTTGCTGTAACCTGCGCCTCCTTGGGAAGGGAGGCGTCAAGGATTACACCCAAACTCTTAACAGAAGGCAATGGCACTAATTGGGCCCCCGCAAGAGAAGGGAGTTGGTCCCTCATCCCCATGTCATCCCGACCCAGCCATAGGACCTCTGTCTTCGAAGGATTTAGTTTCAATTGGCTCCCACGAAACCATCTCGCCACAGCTTCCAAGCATCTGGTCAATGCGTTCGGGGCTGAGTCGGTGTGGCTATCCATCAGCAGATAGAGCTGAGTGTCATCAGCATATTGGTGACAGCCCAGCAGCGGCGTAGCGTGAGTTGTCAGCACCCGGGGCAAGGCAAGTAATTTGCGCCCCCTAACCCGGGGCAAGGCAAGTAATTTGCGCCCCCCCCAACCCCTAACCTGCCGATCTGAGTCGAGTTGCTGCTGGCGCTGCCGCCCAAACCACGCCGCTTGCCCGGAGGAGGAGGGGGGCAGAGAGGCGAGGAAAATGCAACATGGCCCAGCAGCAGCAGCAGCGGAGGCGGGGCTGTGAGGAGGGGCTGCCTGGCACGTCCTCCGCGGCCCTGACGCGCGGGGCTGAGAGCCGCTGCCTGCCGGACGCCTTCAGCCCGGGCGCGCGCACAGCTCGTCGGTTCCACGAGACATGGGGCTCTGCTACAGCCTGCGCCCGAGGCTCTTCGGCGACTCCGGAGGCAGCGAGCGCGCCCCCCCAGATGTTGCGCCCGGTGCGGCCGGCCCCCCTGGCACCCCCCACGCTACGCCACTGCAGCCCAGCCCAAAGCTCCAGATAATCTGGGCAAGGGGGCGTATAAAGATGTTAAAAAGCATCGGGGAGAGGATTGCGCCCTGCGGCACTCCACACACCATGTTTAGACATGCCATGAGGTAACTTGGCATGCCAATGGGATCTGGAATCCCAACAGAAGTGTTGAGCAAGTGGAAATGTTAATTCCTTCTAAGGAGTGTAGGTATCACATGGTATGTTTTACTTCAAGCTGCTTTTTCTGTCCCCTCCCCCTCCCCATCTCTTCTGGCATGTAAATAGTTTAACACTTTGAAATATAGGAAGGCACAACTCTGCTATCTTATGCAGGAGCCCCAACAGCAAGTACAGCTACAAACTAAATATGCTATCCAACCACAGTGGTTGTAGGCAGCTCATCATAACTGCTGTCATCCCCTATTGGGATTTTGTTAGCTTCACTTTTGCCTGAGCTTTGTTAAGTACATCATAGAGAGATATAGTTATTTGGCATAAGAACATTTTATTGTTAGCAGTTCCCTTAGAGCATATTTAGTAAGCAGATGTTACATCCATTCTGGATTTTAGTAGCATGTTTAAAGCAGATCAGTTTATAGGACCTAGGCACACTGCACAAATGGTCTCTAAATCATCATGTTAAAAGAATGGGAAGTACCTATTCATTGTTCCTTTTTGTCATCAAACAGAGTGCTAGTTCCAGAATCAGTTTCAAATTAGGTTCATGTAGTACAGTGACCATATCTGCAATTCATTCTCACTAGCAGTAGCATATTGTCATGAAATGGGAAACTGGACTGCTTTTACCCTGTTAGTGTCAAATAGCTGTGCCATATTTTGATATGCATTATCATTCATAAGGAGGAAATGTGTGTATGACATTCAGTCCAGAAGATGACAGCTCAGAAGAAAATACTCATGAAAGCTTGGAGGTGAGAGCTCTTCTAGGAAATAGTTCAGGATGTTTAGGATGAGGGATTTTACACAGTACTGATTGGCACGTGTTAATTTTTTTATACTTTATTTGTTTGAAAAACCCATCTAGTTTGTACCCATTTAGTTGGTATTTCTTAGCAAATATTACATAAAGAAATATTGTCAGTGGAAACCACATTCAATTCAATAGTCTTTGTGCCAGGAGAGCACTTTGAAGAGAAAGAGTTTCTTTGTAGAGATGCTGACAAACATTTCTTTCCTCGTTGTTCCTTCTTTCTGTGCTGGAACTTCTCAGCTTGCTTCCAGACCTCTGGAATCTAAATAGCCTTCTGTAGATTGGTGGGCAGTCTGCCGTACCCTCACCAGATGACTCCTCCTCCAAGAATGATCTGGCGAAAGATGATTTGGAGCCCCCAGATACTTAGGAATAGCCCAGAACAGCAACTGAGGACGAGCCAGGACTCTCAAGGGAAACTGGCAAGAATCCCTCTCTACAGAGAGGGAGCTCAGCATCTGAAGCAGAGACAGAACAACCCCTGGGAATGGCAGAGCTTCAAGAGGCAGACTGATACCCTCACAGTCAGGAGTGTTTTGTTGCAGAAGGGGACTCCCAGTGAGTAAAGGACTATTCAAGAGCAGCTCTCCTCATGAAGAGGACTCTCTGCAGAAACCTCTAAGAGGCTGCAGCTGAGCCCAGCTTGCGGTTCTGACAGCTCTGGCTTTGAAGCCTCCATGCAAGGCTGGTAGAGCTGCTGGAACAATAGCTTGTTGACAGCACTGTGTCTTGTACCTGATCTTCTGCTTACTCTGACTGCCACTCAGCTTGCCTCATTCCTGATTAGAACCACTGTGTGCCTGGAATTGGACATTGGTGTTGTCTGTGCTCCTTATAGCCTTGGTTATCTGAAAGGTTCCCTGCAACCTAAAACCTGTATAGGGCAGGGCACAGTCTCCCTTTCCCCAGTCCTATTTGTTTGGGGGTGGGTTTTTTGGGGGGGGGTTAGGAAGGGGGTGACTTTTCATGGGGACCATGCCATGGGGTGAAGTGAGATAAATACCCCTTCTCACTGTAGTCCCAATTATTGTTGGGATTCCTCAAGGGAGTAATTTAGGGGGTGGGGGAGATTTAAAGGCCTATGCTATTTGGAAAGGGGAGGTTTAAAAGTGATGGATTGACTTCTAGAGTGGTGGCACATGCCATAAGGCAAGGGTAGGCAATATTGTATTCTCCAAATGGTGTTGGAGACTCCAGCTCCCTTATTTGTGATCATTGGCCATGATCATTGATCATTCCCCATAGAGCATGTCCTTGGGGATCCTGCCGTCTTCCATTCTGTGACTATGATCAAGCCAGCATAGACATCACTGAGACAGGAGTGTGAACATGCTGGGAATGTGGGATTGGGACAGCACATCTTTGGTTGGGGCTGTGTCCTGCAAATCATCTTGATGCAGCACACATGGAAGGAATTGAGGTGTTCTTCCTGGCAGGTTTAAGTTGTGCATGACTCACTTCAATAAAGCAGTGTGCTCAACATGTAAGCCTTGTAGACTTTCATCTTGGTATCGGTTGTTAGCATCACATTCTCCCATACACTTTTGGAGAGACGAGCCATTGTCGTGGCTGCCTTGCCAATATGATTGTCCAGTTCAGTGTCGATGAAGAGGTTGCTGGTTATGGTGGAACCCATAACCAAAATTGTCTACCATCTCAAGCATATGGTCACCAATGCTGATGCATGGAGCCCATGTGTGGACAAAATGGTTGATGAGACTCTGTAGTCCTTCCTTGGAGTGCCATAAATTAAACGTGAAAGAAGGAGGTGAACAAGATAATAATAGAGCTTTGAAATGTTTTCTTTCTTTCCTCCCCCCCACATGTCTACTTTAAAATGTTGGAATATAGTTCAGGATTTTTTGCTATGCAGGAAACAATTGCTTCACCAGATTGCACCTTATACAAGTGAGTGCTTGTCTGCTGGGCTATTTCCATGTTAATTCACCACTGCTGTGTCAGGTCCTTACCCACCTCACATTAGAGTACCCAGATTTAGCAGAAGCATTTGGGGCCCAGACTTTGCAGAATTTGGGGCCCAGACTTTGCAGAATTACATGTGGCAGAGAGAGACAGTGCTTGACTCTTTGCTTGACTGATGCTTCTCTACTCCAAATCACTCTTCAAAGCGGGACTTCCGGGTCAGCGCCATCGGTGAATGGCGGAGTTCCTCCGATCGGAGGAACGGGCTCCATGGAAACTGGGTCTTCCCACCGCGGCGAAGGTGGGGACCCGCTAGAAATCCCAGGCGGAGGAAGCCTGGGAATGTGGGGTTTGGCAGGGCACCAGGAGCGCCCCCCCCACTCACCGGGAACCCCATTTTGGGGCACCGGAGCGAAGTGGGGTGAGTGGCGTGGTGCTGCGAACTGATTGCTATTTTCACGGAGTGAAGCCGCACAGCCATTGCCGGAGAGCGCTGACTTTTTCCTGGGGACAATTGGATTTAAAACAAGTACCCGTGAGTAGAAACGGAAAATTGGATTAAGAAATATCTCAATTTGGCATCGAAGCGGGAAGGTTCAAAACAGGAAGTCCGCCTTCCGCTTTTTGTATATAGACTAAAGCAAAAATTTTGTAAGCTAAAGCCTGGAAAGCTGTCAAAAAAGTTTAAATTTCCTTCATTTAGAATTACTGAAACCCCCTTGGAAGCAGAAGAAAAGGGGGGGAACTTTGTTCAACCCTAGCAGGTAAGGGAGTGAAGAAGGATAAGTTTCCACCGTCTCTAACCTGGGAACGGGGTGTCAGAGACAGAAATCGTTGGAGAGGTTCATCGACTGTGAATGGAATACTTTGACAGATAGTTAAAGAAGAGAAACAAACTGATTCCAATGTTGCCTTTTGCATTCTAAAGAAACAAAATATCTGAAAAATGAAAGTAATTTTCCTTTGTTGGACTTGCCTTAAAAAAAAAAAAATGGATACAAATAGAAATTGTCTCCTCTAGAGGGAGCTTGTTAAATTGTTGCTGCAGTATACTTGAAGACTCAACAGCTGTGAGATTAAGATCGTGGGATCAGTCTCTTCTGACCTTGACTAAAGATGAGCTGGGAGGAAGATTGGGTGCTTGCTCTATGCAAGACAAGTGCCTTGCTGGAACAGATGCACGAGAAGATGGATTTGATGAATGAGAAAATGGATTTGATGACTGTTGTGGTTAATAACTGTGGACAAACAGGGAACATTGATACAGAAATCATTCAGGGACCAACTCATGAACCTGTACTGTCTGGGCAAGTGCAGAAGATAATGGAGGAGGATGCGGTTGCACCTCAAATAATACAAATGGAGAGACCCGAGGCCCTACAGGAGCATAAGCCGCTGTCATTGAAGATTGAAGTTGGAGTGGGCCAGGGGGAGTTTGGAGCTGAGGAGGTTCCTAACTTTGGAGAGACCTGGAAATATGCTTTTAAATACTTTTTGGATTATATCGATGACTGTGGGGAGTGGGACTGTGGGGAATGGGCGGGTTTGATGAAGAGTGATGGAGACAATTTTGGGTTGGAATTCCCCAGAGACCTACTTCACAATGAGAAAGGAAAGAAATTAAGAAAGAGACCAACAAAAGACAAGGAAAAGGGCAAGTATAAACAAGAAGAAGAAGATCTGCAGAAGGGACATGGAAGAGACTTAAGGGCCTCGGACATAAGGCTTCCAGGTTGATGGACTAGATGGAATAGACAGTAAGGACTGACACGATCCGAGACCAGGAAGAAGAGACATTGGATGAAGATTGGAAAAAAAATATAAATAAAAACTTTCTATTTAGGGAATTAGCTTAAAATTGATGAATATTAGGGAAAATGTTGGAATGAAACTATATGACTCTAGCAGAAATGATACCAGGAGTTATGTATATTTGAAAACTAAGATTTAAGTTTTAAGGTATTTTAGGGTAAGATAAGGTTAAATAAACTAAGGTAATTTGAATAGCAGAATATGGGGAAAGATGGAAAGGATTTGTTGAGCTAATTATTAGGTTAAAGTGTTAAGATAAATTTTGTAACAAAAATTGAGAAAGATGGAAAGAATTTGCTGAAATAACTAATTGAACTAGAATGCAAGAAGGGAGGTGTGAGGAGGTCAATTAAACAAGCAAATGGAAGTTATAGATATGTAATTTGGGATTTGTGGTTTTTTTTGTCTTCCTTTTTTATCTTTTTGCTATACTGTTGTATTGGTTTCTCCGGTTTTTTTGGTCTTTTTTATGTATTATTGTGTTGTTTTTTATTTTTTCTTTATTTTCTATAATTCTGAAACTACTAATAAATATTATTTAAAAAAAACAACAACAAATCACATTTCCAGTTTGCAATCCCATGGCAGGAGAAGTGGCTTGAGTGAGGCAATATGGAACAGGGAAGCAGTATTTCCTGCTACTTTTCTGCTCCAAATTGCCCCCTCCTAAAGCGCTTTTGTTTGTAATGTATCATTGGACTGGCAGTTTCCAAAATCAATTCTTAACAGCTACTGAGAACCTATAAATTTAGTAAGACTGCTGTAAATCTGTGCCTTCTGCTAAAGGTAATGGATATGGTTACTGCCCTGCAAATAATTTTGCTGATTCCTATGCCTTAGATGTATTAAGTTGCATTTTTAAAGGCTGAAGCTCTCTTAAGGCTGTCTCATGGTTTTTCTGTCTTCCCTTGTTTCTGTAATAGCTCCCTGTATAATATAATCAGCACATTGAATGGGCATATTTTCAACCTCCCCCAGCCTTCCAGATTTTTAATTAAGATACTAAGTGTTAGCAGCGCTAATGGGCTCCCCCATGGAACGAGTGAAAATGCATTATGAGCATATTAGCTGTAACATACCACAAATTAGTATTTTCCAAGTAAGGGATCACTTTATTTTAAACCTGATAAATGAAAATTTGAATTCATACTTTACTGTAACCTCCATGAATTCCCCCCCCCCCCCATATTTTTTATGTTGACTATTGAATGTTTAGTTTAATTCTCATAGTGGATACTGATGTACAGGAAATTAAATGATTCAAAATAAGTGAGGCAATACCGTTTATTGGAACAATCTCTGTTGGCAAAGGCTGATGTATGGGGCTAGGAATATGTCATCTAGCCACCCATCTTAGCGGTAATTCTGTGATGTCATGGAATGTTCAGTGGCATTTCAACTGCAGAGTTAATTAAACTTTTAACAGTACTGTACAATGTTCATGAACAGCCCAGCTTTTTATTTAAAAAGTGAAAGTTTGGTTGGGATTAGACCCACTCAGAATTATAGGGATTAGTATACTGAGGACTGCAGAACTATATGGGGGAAGAGCAAGTGCAATAGGGAAATTATAAAACCAGTAGGCCTAAGTCATGGTGGTTAAGGAATGGACAATATATGCAAAGGGAGCCTGTGGAAAAGATAAAGAATGAGGAAAGGAGAAAATTATTTAAAAACTCAGACAGAACATAAGCACCAACGCCACATGTTGTTGGCAAAAGTGGAGGAGATGCATATAGAAATTCCATTAGGGAATATTTTTGGGAGTCACTGTGGCTCAAGAAAACAGGACAAAAGTCAGCAGTGGGCTGAACAAGGTTTTGTTTGTTTGTTTTAAAGAAAAGTTTGACATGGAGTTGAAATGAGAGCCAATAAGAATGCCGGGCTATGGAAAATCTTTGAACATGGTGTAAAGAGCAGGACCCCTCAAATATCTGAATTGGGGCTTGGTCTGGAGTTAGGGATGAGGAGTGAGGTTGCCAAATTTGCTGACTGTACCAGATTATTCAGGGTAATAAAAACAAAAGGGGGTTATGAAAAGCTCCAAAAGAATATTCGCAAAGTTGGTGAATAGGCATTAAAGAAGCAAATGTAGTTCATTGAAAATGTAAAGAGAAGCATATTGGGGCAAAATTTCCCAAAACGTGGGGTTTGAGCTGGCAGTGACTGATGAGGAAAGAGACGTTGGGATTATGGGGGATAGCACAATTAACACATCAACACAGTGAGCGGCAGCTGTGAAAAGGCGAGTTAGGGAGCAACGTATCAAAAGGTTTAAAAATAAAACTGCTAATATTGTTATGCCTTTATACGAGTCTATATTGTGACCATACTTGGAAAACTGAGATTGCTACATCTCAACAAGGATATTGTAGAGTTGGGAAAGGTGCAGAATCAAGGGGCTGGAGCAAGTCCTCTATAAGAAATGTTATTTTATTTCCTTGCTTATTTAAGGCATTTACACCCTACCCTTTAGCCAAAAAGTCTTCCAGAGTGGCCACTCTCAGATTTACAAACTAAAAAGCTATGACACACAAGGAGCACAAATGGGAGGGAGGCTGGGAAAAGCAAGGTCAAGAACAAGTTCTTACAACTTTTGAGAGTTTTTAGTTTAGAAAAAACTAAAAGAAAAACTAAAAAAGATTTTAGAGAGTTTTAGTTTAGTCTAGTTTAGTTTAGTTTAGTTTAGTAAAAGAGCAAGTAACAGGCATGGGGCAAACAAGTTGGATAGCGATAAGATTTTCTGCCTTTCTCAAAGTACTAGAATCCAGAGTTATACAATGAACCTGAATGATGGGGGATTCAGGACAGACAAAGGGAAATACTTATTCTTAGAGTACATAGTTAAATTATTTAATTTTCTACCACAGGATGTAATGATGGCCACTAACTTTGATGTCACAGAGAAATCAATGGGGAATATCAACAGTTACTGGTTTTTCTGATATTCCAGGAACAAAGGCAGCATACCTCTGAATATTTGCACTGGGGAACATTAGTAGGAGAGTGCTATTACCATTGTCCTGCTTTGGGGCCCTTGGTAGGCCACTGTGTGAAACAGGGTGTTGAACTAGATGTCCCTTTGGTCTGATACAGCAGGGCTTTCATTATGCCCTTATGAGTGTCTTTACTTGGGCAGCACATGTGAAGCACTGTGAGCAATTTGAAAAGTGGTGTATAAATTCTACCTGTAATTATTTTTAAAATTTGACAGCATTATATATTGCGACATCTTTTCTCCAGGGTGCGACTTTTCTGCCATCTGTACAAATCTAACAAAACAGAAAAAGTGAAATGTCACCATACCTGTACTGTTAGTTCAGCTCTCTCAACCTTCCCTCCCGCTCCCAGATTACCGACATAATGGGCGAGATCTTCAAAGCTCAACACTATCAGTGCCAGAACAAGTGATGTCATCCAATCACTGCTCTCGGTCAGGGTCCCCTCACCGTGGAGACAGTATAGGAAGGACAAGATCATGGTCTCCCAGTGTCCCTCCTCTACAAAGGTAAATTATTGTAATGATTTAGGCTTGGGTTTGTTGGTTTGAATATGACATGAAATTATGTAGATACTAAAATTATTCCTTTAAACTCAAGATAATGGGTGAGAGAATATGAAAATCCAATTGCTTTTCTGTAGTAACACAGATATTTTTGCTTATAATATAGTAATGGACCTTATTAATAATTTGTTTTGTCACTTATCTTTGTAAATGACTAGTCATACAATGTAATTCTTTCCATTCAGAGCAAGAATGATTGCTCCTTCATTTATATCTCTGCAATCCAAGCAAAACAAAACCAAAACCTCTCTGTGGTGTTTTTTCCTAAGTGTTTTTGCCAGCAACTGATGTAGTGACTATTGAGCTTTATACAGATTATGTATTGTACTAATTTGCCATCCTACACTGCCTATATGGGTTCATATCCCGGTGAAACTGATGAAATAATATTTTCCCCCAACTGTTAGATATGGTATGACTTTTGCAACATTAGCATTAAAAATGCCACTTGAATTCTGTTCAGCAAAGAAAGACCTTATGTTTATGTAAAAATCTTCAGCTCATTGATGTAAAATATAGATTTAGGATAAAGTCTGTTCCAGCTTAGAGCAACAGTGCAGTTAGAAGTTTCATATTGATATTAGCCTCTATTATTTATTCATTTTTAAGCCTAGTTTTTATGTTATGTATAAATTTATTGTAACTTTTTCTTGAAAGCTCATTTGCAAAAGGATAACCTGTGTTGGAATATTAATAACCTGTAGAACCACCAGTGGCTGGTTATTTCCTACCCTGCCTGTCATGGTAGATATTAGATATTGTTAAGTTGGAAGATTTCTGCTCATTGAACATGCAAGCTATAAAATAAGTTCTTTATTGAGGACCATGATCACAACCATTTTTTATTAGTATAAATCAATCTACCACAACATGGAAACTGATACTTTTCTCTCTCTCTATCCAACAATAAAAATAGTGAAAGTGAAAGATACAATAGTCAGTTACTCATAAATTACTCATAAATTGCTGAGACTTGTAATTATATATCAGTAACTGGAAGCTTGCAAAATCACATTCAACAGAATCACATTCAGTCACATTCAACTGAAAATAATGTTTGTGTGTTAAAGAATTTATTCTTAATTCCCCCCAGATCATACTAGCAACCCTAAATGTTAATGGACACAAGAAACTAGAGTGCAGTCTTAATTATTTATTAGACTTACTTATGCCCTGCTTTTGAATCAAATTCAGGTCCAAAACCACCTTAAAAAGGTATCATGTAATTAGCAGAGTTTCCCAAACTTGTGTCTCTAGCTATTTTTGGACTACAATTCCCATCATCACTGACCATTGGACCTGCTAGCTAGGGATGATGGGAGTTGAAGTCGAAAAACAGCTGGAGACCCAAGTTTGAGAAACCCTGAGAGATTTGTCTATGGGATGTAGATGGAAGAGTCTCTTCTGGGTATCTGAACTTCAATTATCTTCATTGTTCCAAGCAAAACTACCCCAAATTCTGTGTGAAACTTCCCCCCTAAAACTTTCTGTGATACAGCAGCTAAGTCAATATATGGAGAGACTTCTGCACCCTGCCTCTTTGACCATAGATTCCACAGCCACATTTAGTTAGATTAGGAAGTACAGTATCTGAATGAGTTTATTTTTTCCTGTACATGGGCAAACTGGACGCTAGTGTTATGGGGTATCAGGAAAAAGTGACTAAGTCTCCAAATTTACAGGACTGCTCCTGCTCAAGGCTTAAGCCATTCTTAGTAATCAGCCATGATCTGAGGACACATAATGCAACTACCTTGTTATTGCTAAGCAAGTCTGTTCAGAGCTTTAGTGGGAGACTCCCGCACCAAAAGGTAGCAGCAGACATGAATTCCTTATTGTGGTCCATTGTGAACCTGGAAATTCCCCCTTCTGACAGTGAGATGACTTAGTTTAGCTTTTCCTTATCTCTATTCTGAATGTCTTGGATGCCTACAGGGCTGTTTCATATTTTATTTTTCTATTAATTGACAGATATGCTTCCTCAGTGTGTACCCCAAGTATTTAGAAATTGCTTCCTTAATTTGGGATGGCCATGGTTATTGTTTAAACTGACAGGCATTTAACCACCTGTCCTTGCTAAAGGAGAGAAAGATAATATGAAGAGTTGAGTGTTGTGTACCCCTCTTAAAAATATCCAGCATAAGGAAAACATCTAAATCATATTTTGTATAATTCAAATAAAACAATACTGTGCTGGTGCAGATGCAACACTGGCACTTTTAATCATGGCTAAATGATCAGAAGCCAGGCACAGGATTGCACATTCCTTTCCTTCCTGCCTTAACCATGATCAAGAAATGGACAATAACTAATAAATCTCCAGGTTTTCAGGTTTAATAAGTGTTTGGTTGGCAAATGATGTTTATTTTGCATAAATAATTCCAATTTGCACACTTTTGTCTGAAATGGAATGTTAATTATGTAGATTTCACATTTTGTTTTTAGATGGCATTGGCTAAGTGATGTGCAGTAAAATTAAATATTGCAGTGAATTGTTTGTGGATCATGACAGAGGGGGTGAAAATATTCCTGGTGCAGATTTCCCAACTCTTCCCTACCTTGAGTCTGATTTTTTCTTCTTCAAATTTTTCCCCTCAGCGAGAAGGCAGTACATGCCAATTTTTATATAAGATGTATGCATAGGCAACCAATCATATCAGCTTTGAACAGATTTCGTCAGAGTCAAGGATGTTAAAGGTTACAGCTAACATTTTCATTAACAGGGCTCATTTTAAAGAGAACTGCTCATTTCCGCCTTCATGACATTGATGGTTTTGTTTCTTCAGTAGGAATGTGGAACAGGGGTCTCGAGGGACCCGATCTACTCCTGCACATTACAATACCATGAACCGAATGGATAGACATCGAATAATGGATGACCACAACTCCCCAGACAGAGAGAGGTAGATATTCAGATGTAAAAGAGGAAACAATAATAATACATTTTAGACAAAACAGAATCAATTCAGATTGATACTTAAACCTCAGCATCTCCAGTTTACAAAAGTGAAATAGTTAAATTTGCCTCATGCTATTTCCTGCTATTATTATTCTTTATTACATATAAATAGTACCATTGTTTGCATTTACCAGTCAGGAAAGCTTGAAGAAAGCATGCAAGAAGAACATTTTAGCCAAATAATTGAATCAATTCTATGGGCCTTTTATTTTACCTTTGACAATAATCACATGTTAGAATGAAAACTTGGATTTATTTATTGTATTGGTAGAGATTAGAAATATCCAAGGATTTCCCAGTTTGATTATTATAATGCTACACTTTGTTGTTGTGCAAACACCCCTTCCATGCACAAATGGATGGGTTTTGCTTTTTAAAAAGGTGTTCACTCTTTACCAGCTCCCAGTGTCAGAACTCTGCTTCCATGAAAACTTCAAAGAAACCTCTAGCTCAGGCACCCCCAAACTCGGACCTCCAGATGTTTTGGGACTACAGTTCCCATCATCCCTGACCACTGGTCCTGTTAGCTAGGGATGATGGGAGTTGTAGTCCCAAAACATCTGGAGGCCATGTTTGGGGATGCCTGCTCTAGCTGGACACATGATTAATATATAGAGCTGGGGGAGGGTGGGGATATGTTTTATGAGGAAGTACACTTTGTTAGTACCTTTTAAACAGTGTTGCTTGAGAAATCTTTTCTATAGCAACCTGAGATCTACTGACATCTTGGAATTTTAATGAAATAGAAGTGAAGCAGAGATTGTAGTTGGCTTATGTTGCTTACTCTGCAACATTACCTGAGGCATTTTTTGCTTCCGTTTTAAAAAATAGACAGGACATTTTTCACCTCATTAACTTGTGTTAATGAAAATTGAATTTGAAATGTTCACCTCCCTCAGTTTCATAATATACTTACACTTCGGTATTTTTAACACCTTACCTAACAAGATACCAGTATATCTTCCACAATCTTACATGTACAAAAATCAAAGTTCCTTTTTTTAAAAAAAAGAGTAATATCATTAACAATTTTTCTGTTACTATTTTTCAAACAAAAAGCAATATTTCAGACTGTCTGAATCATTTACTATAATTTCTAATTATAAATGACAGAAGCAGCTAGTAGCAAGTTTTAACGTTTTATAGAAAGTTCTTGTCTGGCAGGGATTCAAAAAATCCTTATCCAAATTCCTGAAGTGATTTGATGCATTCACAGGAACTCTGTGGTTGTTTTCTACTAGTTGAAATACCAGTCCCCCAACCCAAAAAAATTCTGATCTACCAAATCCCACAGTCCCCCTATTAAAGGTACCTGATATTGTGTGGAAAGAGGGATGCAGCAAATGTTCTAGAGCAGGCGTAATGATAATAACAACAACAATTTTATTACTTATACCCCGTCCATCTGGCTGGGTTTCTCCAGCCACTCTGGGCGGCTTACAGTGCATATAAAAACATAGTAAAACATAAAAGATTGTTTGGATCCTAACTAAGAATTTAAACAGCGTGACAGTTGATTTTGAGGTAAAGTTAAGGTGTCTTTCTCTGCTATTGAAGTAATGGTATAATTTGAAGTGGATTGTGCTTTTGAACTGTTTAGCTTTAATTAAATTTCCTAAACACAAATTCCTCCATTGTGCTTAAATTTAGAATGCTAAATGCCTGATTCACCAGCACGTTAAACTGGACCAGGCAAATTTAAGCTGGCTAAATCTTTGGCTTTTTTGACATGTATTAGAGAGAGAGGGGGAGACAGACAGACATAATTCTTAAAATAACAAATAGCAGACTATGGGTAGCAGATTCTAGGCACCATTTCCAGAATAAGAGACATATTCCAGAACTGATACGTTCTGCTGTTCTTTTCAATTTAAAAAGCTGTGGCCTAGAGCACCGAAATACTCTTTCAAGCCATCACTTATAGATGGTGTGGCGTTAGGTAAGATGCTATCTTTTAATGGATGAACTCATGCTGCTGAAAGAGTATGCAGACAATTGAGTTAAAAACTCGACTTCAGGCAGATGCTTGACAGAATTATGTGAACCAGAAACTGCATACTCTTTAAGCCACTGTTGTTGGCCCGGTAAATTATAATAGCTTACCTATTTGTTCTTCTACTGCTTATTCTCTGGGGCCATCAGAACAAAATATACCAAAGTTAAACAGATAGTTTTGAGTATTCTTTGCAGGCCTGGTATCAGACTTTCTTTATAACTGATGCAGCCACAGTGCTGCACATACTGATAAGTGTGTCAACAGGGACTTTTTCAAGCCCTTTCCTTTTTCTTCAAGGACACTGAAAGAAAGGGCAAAACAAAAATCAGTTCACCAGAAAGAGAGAGAAAAAGAGCATTTTGTCCCAATAATCTGGCACTTGATTGGAATATATGGTACTGTTGTTCTGCCATTAGACACCCAAAACTAACTTTCAAAGATTGTTACTTACTCTCATGGTCATCATTACCTCAAAATAGTTTTATGAGCCTGAAAGCACCATAATTTAAAACAGTATATTTTCCTAAAAGTTATCAAGCTTGAAAAGTCTCTAGTGTGCATTAAAAATGTATTTACAAATATCCTCTGCATTGAGATATTTATTGTTCCAAAACTATGGTCATTTAATAGTGCATTAGCTGAAGGATGAAACAGCCAGCTTCTCTGTTTATTTTTTATACTATCTTTTCTCCAAAGAGCTTAGTTTGGTGTATTTGCCTCCCCCTACCTTTTATCCTCAAAATAACCATGTCAGGTAGTTTAGGCTGACACCAGTAACCTTTGTGGCTTAGTGGGAATTTGAAGACAGGTGTATCCAGTCTAAATTGAGCACTCTAACCAGTGCACCACACCAAAGAGTTTTCAAAGGATCCATTTGCTTAAATAGTGCTGCCCAAATTGTCTACAAAATGGGGTGGCTCACTTTATAGAGCAAAAGAGACATGGAAAAGCTCTCCTTAAGGAGAGCAAAATTTGAGCGGTTTACCTTCTCAGATTTGTCACCCCATCCCCCTGTCCCCCTGAGCTCAGTTGGGGTGGGGTGAGGCAAGGATGCCTCATTTGAGAGAGGTGCAGAGGGTTGCTACTAGGCAGATGACATTTTCTGTTGTGGCTCCTGATTGTGGAATGCTCTTCCCAAGGAGTCTCAGCTGGTGCCAACTTTGTCATCATTTCAATACCAGGTTTAAAATATCTGTGCTCCCAGATGTTTGGTTGTTTGGTTGCTGTTATTTGGTGTATTTTATTTGGCTGTTTAATTGATGGTCTTACTGAGGTATGTAGAGGTTAAAATGTTGCGTATTTATATATTTATATATTTTTGTATTTTTATTTTTGTTGTCTGTTGGATGTAAATTCCCTTAAGACTTCACAGTGTATGGTGATTAATAAATAAAGTAGCAGCAACTGCAGCAGCAGTAGTAGTAGTAATAATAATAATAATAATAATTGGACGTAAGGTGTTTAGCTTCCCTTGCCAGCATATTCATTTTGCTGTTGAAACTGAGACTGATTTATCTGTGATGGAGCAGACTTGAGTCTAAACAAATAGGATTTGCTGTTGTCACATCTGTTTTTGGCCTTAAAGTATAAAGAGCTAGGATTCCAGAATAAAGGAGGGAAATTGACATTGTCAGTACTTTGTCAAGTAAAAGCTTATTGGAAAGTTTCTGAGCAGTTGTAGTGTGTAGCGTTACGTAACCACCTTGGGAACTCTGATAGAAAAACATGGTGCAAAATGAAGAAATAAAATACTGTATCATTTAGCAGCTTAACTAAGTATATGGTTGCATTGGTGCACTAATTCTAGAGTCTGGTTGCAGCTCTGAGGGTATTTCTTCTCTTTAAGTCGCATGTGCTTCTTGCTGCAGTTCTGAAGTTGAGGCTGAAAGGGTCAGTGGCTATATGCTTACACTGGGAAGCAACATTTGGCCCTTTAAGTTGCTAGCTCATTGTGGCAGCAGGAGAATTAGGCTGCATATCTTTTCAGAAGTAAGTCTCATTGATTTTAGTGTCAATGCTGTAATTATTTATAGTTTCCTGCTTTTACAGTTCTGTTAAGTTGAATAAAGAACTAAGTGATTTTAAACTGGTGAAAACAACGTGAAATAAAGAGACATCGTTGTCAACAACATTAATATACATTCTCATATATGAGAAGAAAGTATGACAGAAATTACTTGAGGGTTAAGTATGTCTTATTTTCTGCATAAGAAATGATCATTTTTAACCAGTCTAAATGTGCTCAGAAATATCCAGATTTAATTGTTTATATATTACCCTCTGGCCCCTGGTTGGCTATGTCTGATGAACCAGGGGCAGCTCCAAGCCAGCAGAGCACTGGAGAATTATGCCCTCTCCATTTCCCTTGTGGTACTCATGCTGCAGATTAGCCACTGTCCCTTGCAGTTTGGCCACCTATCCCTTGAAGGATCTTGTGGCATCCCAAACTAACAAATTTTCTGTAGCAAAACCTATTGTGGTCCAAATATTACTTTTCCAGATGCATGAAACGATATTCTCTGATACAGATATAAACAGAATGACATGCACATACAATGGGGGAAGATAAAGGATAGAGTGTCCTATTACTCTGTAGAGTGAAATGCAATCAAGGTCCAGTGAAAAGGGTAAATGGTCTATTTAGCTTGAGTGTGACCTATTCCTGCAGGTAATGAATTGGCAAATCAAGATGAATAGACAACAAACACCACTTTGCTGTGCCAATTTATTATGAGTAAGGTCACACTCTCTCAGTTGGATTTTTTTTACCCTAGAACTTGTTTGCATTCCATTCTACATAGTAATAGGTCACACCTGTCTCTTCCATTGATGAGTCCACAGGTATCTCTTGGTAATAACATCTCTCTTCAGTCTATACATGTGTGGTGTGTGTAGATACAAAAAGCCTTGTACTTAGCAGATTAGCTGTTTATCTGACAAAGTGGATTCTTGCCCATTAAAGCATCCAAATCTAGTATTACAGGTTACACCAAAAGCTACTAAATCTGTATAACGTGAATCCAATATTGTCTCATTCTATATGGAAATATACAAGGCATTAGTTTGTTATTAATTAAAAACAGTTATGTTCTTCCATTCCACAGTTGTATATAGTAGCTTACATCATTGCTTTAAACCAATTTCATAGAATGAAACAAATTCATAAACAGAAAACTGTGAACATTAAAACTCAAAACAGCACCAAGCCCAAAGCACATTCTCCTCCTCTGTCAGTCCAGAGGTTTGAGAAAGATAGGATTTTTGAAGGAGTTTGTTCAGAAAGGGGGACCACTGACACTTGGAAAAGATTATTCCAGAAAGTCAGATTTGCTACTAAGAAACATTTGCTTCATACTCTTGACAGTTTAGCTTCCCCAAATGTGTCTGGGGGGGGGGGTATTTTCAGCTGGGTTCTCGGCTAAGATTTTTAGAGGCTTGAAAAGTTTCATGTGAATTTCTCCACAGTTGCCATAATCTTCTTAACCAAACTGATTTTGGCATATCCTGATATTTCCAAAATGGGTACACTGACTGTGTGTATCAAATGCGCAGACATTGTTCATATATGTTTAATATAGTTCTGCAGGAACTTATGAGGCATTCTGTGAATATTACAAAACAATATATTTCCATTTACAAAGTATTAATTTCACAAAACTGAGGCACGCTCCATTTGATGCATGAAATCAGAATGAAATTAACACATTTTAACAGCTTTTCTTTGGGAAGAAGCATTAGTACAGTTGGTCCTCCAATAGTGTTGCTCTGAATATTTTCATGTACCTTTCTTCACTATTTATGTCTCATGCCTAATACAATTGAACCTTCTCAAATGTATCAGTAACTCTGGGCTGGTTCAGAAATAACATTCTTGGAGTGGGAATGGTGATGTCATCAATTTAAAATGGCACCTTAGTTTGCATCTTCTACTCACCCTGAAGGCAGTGTAATACTCTGCTTGCTTAATTCAACACAAACACCTCTCTCTACTATTGGGGGCATCATTGTGCTGCATTGCCTTCAACCTTTCCAGTCCCAGGACCCAGCAGTAGGTCATACATGAATTTGGGGACCCACTATTTCCCCCCCCCCCAAGCTTGTATTTACATGGTGTTGCTGCTGCTGTTGCAACCTACCTTAGGAATGGATCCAAAAGGGAATAAACAAGGGTGGGGTTGACTTTTAGCTATCCCCAGGGAAAAGAAATACTAATGGATGCTAACTTTCAAAGATTTCTGGTGTGCTCTTGTAATGAGAAGAAATATAGGTTAAAATTTCAAATTGCTGTGTTTTAGCTTATGCGAACCTGAAAAAGTAGCAGTAGCTGTTCTTTACAACAATGCATATTTGCAGTATTGGTGTCCTCCAGAATTGTCTCTAGGTCTGATATTCACAGATTCAGTAAAAGCTTAGTTAGGTGCAAATTAAGTTCAAGTCAGAATAAGATCAGGAGAGCTATGAATGTTGCTGATAAAGTCTCAAATTGATTTATTTATAATAGGGATAAGGTATCAGGAAAGGAAAGAGGAACAAAATCACCCATACCTGCCAGGTTCAGCTTAAGTGAACTCATTATTTTTCCTTTGCTAAGGCATCAGTCCTCTGAGTAACTGTTTTCACTGAGAGAGCTGACAAATCCAATAATCTATGGAAAATTACCTGCATAAACACAGAATTGTATTACTGCCCAGTGTAATTTCTTGAATATAGTGGTCCTCGTTATGGTATGCTCCATCTTGATAAAGGCAGGATATATACTGAGGTTGCATTTTCCTGACTCAGACAAGTCAAGTTCTGCAGAATGGCAGAGCTTAAATCTCTGTGCAAGCTTTAGCTTTAAGTATCTCCCGAGACCAACAAATCATACTGCATTGCTGTTCATACTGTGATGAGAGCTACTGATTTTGATCTGCCAAAATGAGAAATTTTGATATGACAGGCTACTAGGACATGATCCATGACAATTTATGCTTTGAGAAAGAAATTGCTATAAAAAGTCACCTTGATAAAACCAGTACCAAACTGGAAAAAAAGTTTTGTGATAGTCTTTCCAGAATAGAAAAAGACTGAAACCAGCTTTCCTCTTAATAGTTGCCACTGGAATGATGCTAAAGCAAAGTGTTATAATAATTTAAACTGATATGTACAGTTGTATTTTGATTCTGGGTTGCCTTTCCTAATCTGCACATAAATTATTCTGAATCTAGCAACATTCCCATCTGACTTTGTCTTAAATATAAAATGAAAATATTGTTTTTATAACTCTAGAGATGAATGGTGACATTAGAAAGGTTGATAGTGGGGTATCTTGAATTAGGCATTTTTCCATTTGTTACTGTCTCACCTTGTTCTCTCCCCTGCACCACCACCACTGTTTCTAATGGAAATACCATAAAATGGTACCTTGTATACTCAATCCATTATTGCTACAATATTTGACTTATCATGAAGAAAAGAACATTCAATATTTGTTTGTCACTTTTAGCCAATATAAAAAGGGCTGGGTATATGAGTAGCAATGGGTGAATCAGTTTGTTTCTAGTCTGTGTCAGTTTGACATGTATTCACTCATAAATCCGTTTCATCTCATTTCCATAATAATCTGTGAATATATTTTTAAATACACAACAAAAAATTCACAAATTAAATATTTGATTTTTATTTTAGAATTACATTTCTAAATGTATTTTCTCCTGACATACCTATTGCTAAATGCATTTTTTCCTAATGCATATTTCTAAAGGTATTTTGATATGCTTTGGAGCCTAGAACCACAATGGAATATTTGAGAAGTGTAAAATCTGAAGGCTAACTAAGTACTGATCTAGACATTAGTCCAGGAGGTGCTGATCAGATGAGTTCATATCAGAATTTGCAAATACCAGATTCGTCAAGGTTCCTTGTGATACTTCATATCTTGACCATTGGGTTTAATTAATTCTAGAAAGGTTGAGGGTAGGAAAAGGCTTCTGCCCCACGTACCAGGGAGTGCCATTTACAGCCCGATGTGGTGGGGTTTGGGGAACTGTTGGTGACAGGATTTCCCATGTGACTGGGAAGCGCTTTGTGTACCTTCCAGCCATGCAGGAGGTTGAGAGATGAGCGAGACTAGGGAAGCCGACCAGCATTCAGCCTGGCTCCCTGAGGGGCAGAGCTTCAGGAATGGACCTGACTGGAGACTGTCCACTGTCAGGTACATTCCTGGAGCATATAAGAGAATATATTTTCTTCTTCACTTGGTTATCAGCCAGTTTAACCTCCCACCCTCTTCTCTGTACTTTAACACTTGCCTTCTTGCAAGGATAGGATAGTGCTCGATGGACATTGCTATGGACTGTCATTGGTCTCTGCTTTCAGGGTCAGGGAGCAATTTTGCTTCCAGGCAATTTGGCATGGTTCTGTAGATTTCCACCTACTTCATAGCAGTCATCACAATTTGAGTCCTCACTCTGGGAATGTCCTCTTTCTCCTGCCTAAACTTGCTGAATTTGATGCCCCCTATCTATATGAACTGTGGGCTGATTAGGTAAAAGGTAAAGATAAAGGACCCCTGGATGGTTAAGTCCAGTCAAAGGCGACTATGGAGTTGCAGCGCTCATTTCGCTTTCAGGCTGAGGGAGCCAGTGTTTATCCACAGACAGTTTTCTGGGTCATGTGGCCAGCATGACTAAACCGCTACTGGTGCACGGAGGACCGTGATAAGTGCCAGAGTGCACGGAAATGCCGTTTACGTTCCCACCGTGGCGGTACCTATTTATCTACTCGCACTGGCGTGCTTTCAAACTGCTAGGTTGGCAAGAGCTGGAACAGAGCAATGGGAGCTCGCAGGGATTTGAACTACCAACCTTCCAATCAGCAAGCCCAAGAGGCTCAGTGCATAGAATTAAGCTCCCCCATATCTCTAGGGTTTACAGATGTCAAATGCTTGCACTGGGGCAATAGAGGAAGATTATCACAGTGCAGCATAGCATTGTTCATCTAGGTGATAAAAATACCATTAACATCTCCTTCAGAGTTTTTCAGTATTCTGTGCATTTTTCCCATGCTTTTGTTTATGTTTATAGAATTATAATGATTAGAGACTATGATTTTGTAGCTGCTGTGTTGTCATGTCATTTGTCCTTCAGTTTCCTTTTTAGGATGTGTGTTCATCGGTCTTCATTTCATTGTCTTACATTTTCATTTTTTGTTTCTGCTATGCTTTCAGTCCTTATGTCAGTCTGCCTTGGTCTCAACACACTCAGTCCATTGACTACCATCATAGAAATGCCAGGTATCTGTTTTCCTGTGTGTGTGCCTCTGTGTGTATAACTGCATGTCCCTGCTTGCACCTATATTTTTACTTCACTCTGTTCAGGTCACTGAAGGGTATTGCAGGATTGCTTTATAGGCAAATATTTAGAAGATTAGTAGGTGTTATTTTTAAAGACTGAAAACATTCAGCTGTTTGTTTGCCTAACCATACTCTACTTGATAACACCCGCTTCCTGTTATTGGCATACATGAAATAGCAGTTGATTTATGTCTTTGAACTTCCAAATGTTAGAGTCAGGTCATTGATCATTCCAGAAAAGGTATATGGGTCACACCCACACCATATACCGTATTTAAGTGTATTTTAAATGTATTTTATGGATGTGACCCATATACCTTTAAAGCACATGGCTTCCCCCAAAAGAATTCACAGAGCTACAGTTCCCAGTACCTTTAACAAACTACAGTTTCTAGGATTCTTTGGCTGAAGCCACGTGCTTTAAAATGTATGGTGTGTGTAGTTTCTAGACCTATATATAACATTTCAAAAAGTCACTATCCCAGGCAGTGTTGACAACATGCAAGTAGGTTAATTTCCATACTGAAAGAATAAATGATGTTACGTGAAGGACAAGTATTAAAGCTGGTGTAGTGTGTTATCTAAATGGGTGAGCTGTGACCCAGGAAAGACCTAGTTGGAATCTCATCTGAGCTATGAACTCAGTTGGTAGCTTTACATGCACACCTGTCTCTTAGCTCCAGTGCTCCCAGCTGTAGTTTGGGGCTAATAATGCTACCTACCTTACATAATAATTGTAAGGATTATTGCAATATGGTACATGCGAAGTCCTTTCAGCCCTCAAAACTACAGTACTATATAAATGTTGTGTACTGTTATTGCTGTTGTTATTATTATTCTTAATTATTGTTATTCCAGAGACTGCGATGCAAGCAGAGTGCCTCATGAACTGCATGTGTCTGTAGCTTGACATAATGGTTTTCACTGTCAGCCTCTGACAGTAATGAACACTTCTTAGAAAGGAATAGAAGTCTTTCAGACTCGGGTCATGCAGTTATTGTCTCTAAATAGGTAGTTAGCACTGGTAATGCTGTTTGTATCTTGTGGATGGAGCAGCAGGTACAAATTTATATCTCCCTGGAGTGGGATAGTTGTGTGAATGAGAGAACATTACATCAAGGTCAGCACTGAAAGTGGCTTTGGATGTTATTGAAGACGTGTCATCAACAAATGCAGTTACTACCTACTTCTGCATTTGGATGGCAGTGCTTCTTGTATATTTGAAGGTGAACTTATGCAGAGGAACTTGTGCAAGCTACCACTTCTGCAGTTAGTAAATTTTGCCTGTGTGAATTTTGATTAGACTATCACCAAAGTCACTTGTGTGCCACTTCTGGAACTGTTCTGAGTTTCTCTTATTCTTAGATTTACAATCTAAAACCACGATAGTGCTTTAATTATCACTTTGAGAATGCTTTGCATTAATCATAAACATTTATACATTAACATCTGAATTGGTCTTTTTTTTCTTTCTTTGTCATTTGCTTCTCTGTGTTTACCTTTGTGTCTCATTTGTGTACATGTCTTAACTGTAGCTTCATGTTCATCCCTTATGTTTTGGCAGCAAGGATCACTCAATGTATCCTATCTTTTGTGAAGATGCAATCAGATTACTTCGATCCCGTACGATGTGCCGTACCTATTCTGAGGGTGCTTACTATGAATTTGAGAGGTATAATTGGTGTGGCATGTTTGTTTAGTCTCCCACATCATTCATAAGCAAACAGTACTCTGATGTTCAGTAATCTGCAATTTAAGTTTTAAATGGTACATTGGAAGAAAGAAGAAAAGGCACTAAATGCAGGAGTAAAAGGAGAGGTCTCCCCAAAGGTGCGCAAAATACATTATATAACTCATGATGTGTTGGATATTAACTCTTTCTCTGAGGTGACTCTAAAAACAAAATCCACATGCCACCCATTAACAATTCATTAATAAAAATCATATTCAGAGATAAATGTATCATAAAAATGAACATACCCAACTGGATACATAACAAGACTCACTAAACAGGGATATTATTTTATGACCATTAGATTAGTGAAGATAATCTGATCAAAAAATAGTAAGTAATCTGATAAAAAAAAATCTGATTAAAAAAAGTAAGGTTTCCTTTGCTTTATAGACTGTGTCACTGCTCTCTTTAATTTTATCATGTATTTTTGTTTGTAAATTTAAAATATTATCATCTGCATTGCTCCTAGAATTTATTCTAGGAATTTACTTTATTCTTAGAGAGCAGAAATTTTCTTTTTTATACTGGTATCAATCATTAATTTGGCCAAATAAATAATAATATAGAAGCTGATTTTCTCCCTTTTGCACAAATTACAGGTATTGCTGTATCATATCAACCTAATTTTACATAAATGGCATCCAGAAAAAAGGATATTGTTGTGATGTTGTGTGTAAACCATGGCGTTTGTTGAATTCCACAGCTTAAAGGGACTAATTAGGACTCTTTCATGTTGTGCCTTTTTTTCACCCCCTGGCTATATCAGTTGCATAATTTCAAGGCTCGTTATGTCTTGTGTCACTCTTGTGTTATGAGCATCTTTTTCTTGTCAGAACCAAACTACATTTCATAGCTACATATAAATCCTCCTATCCTTAATTTAGAGCTCTGTCTTCAGACTACCATGTCAGTCACTCTATAGAGCTACTCCAATTTTAGGATTAAAATTGTAAACATGGTTCTTTCATTTTCTTCATTTCTTGGTTCTTTAGCTTTTTTGTATTTATAGTGGTACCTTGGTTCCCAAACTTAATCCGTTCTGGAAATCTGTTCCAAAACCAAAACGTTCTAAAACCAAGGCGTGCTTTCCCATAGAAAGTAATGCAAAATTGATTAATCCATTCCCAACTATAAAAAACAACCCCTAAAACAGCAATTTAACATGAATTTTACTATCTAACGAGACCATTGATCCATAAAATGAAAGCAATAATCAATATACTGTACTGTAAAATAAATAAGACAGTATTGTAGATGATAAAAATTAAAATTATATTTTTTTTCTTATGTGCACTGATGTGCACTTATGTGCACTGATGATAGTCATTGTTTGGATGGGTTTTTTAAATCAATTTCTGCAGTCACACAATCAGTCAATCAATGAGTAGCTGAACAGGGTTCCACACAGTCACAAAAGCAAGTCACAAAAATGAAGTCACAAGCTACAGTCCCAAATCGAAGTCACAAGTCACAATTACAAGTCAGTCCCATAAAATGAAGAACAAGTCACAGTCAAAAAAACAAAAAGCCATACTGTCAGGGGTTCAGGAGCAGAGGCAAGGGCAAGGGAGGAAACAGAGAGCGAGGGAGAGGAGGCAGAAGAAAAGATGAGTGATGACGACGACCCGAGATCTCCGAGTCTTTCCAGTGAATCAGAAGATTCACAGAAAGGAGCACCAGTGGCCAGGGCAAGGGGGGAGCCTAGGGGGACACCCCAGGAAGATAGAGTCAGAGGGGACTCAGAGGGGAGCAGTTGGAAATCAGGACCAGCGTCACCGCCAGAGAGCAGGGAAGAGGAAGGGCGCCAGGGATCAAGCGCTGGCAGCTCACAACAGGGGGGAGGGCACGAGTCAGGAGTGGCCACACCTCCATCGGGGAGCGAAGAAACGGTCAGACGGAAGGTGGAAGGTTGGGCGCGCGCGCCAAGTTCAAATGCACAGGAAGGTGGCGCAGTAGGCAGCCCGGAAAGGGAGCCAGGTCCTAAAGCCCGCCGAAAGGAGGGAGAAGAGTCAGGGGGGTCAGCGTCAGCGTCAGAGGAATCCCGGAAGGAAGAGACCCCGGGGGGCAGAGGGACCCAGAGAAGAACAGTCAGGCGGAAAAGGTGGAGCAAGGCTAGGATATTAAGTTGGTGTACAAGGGGCGGAGACTCAGATGGAGCTTCACCGATCTAACCATTAGACGTAGGGTTGCACGCAGCAGCTTGAGAATGGAAACTGTAACTCAATAAAGACTTTTATTTAATGATCGCTGGCTAGCGTGATCCTCTGTGAGCTAGGATCTGGAAGCAACTCTGACACATACAAACAAAAATGCAGGGCAATTAGATAATCCAAACTTAAAACTGTCCAGTGGGCAAAAGTACTGGCACATTCAGAGATGGTATATCTGAAAACTTCAGTTATATCCCCATTGTTGAATTCCCTGGGAGTCACGGTAATCTTGAAAAGGATCATACAAGACTTCCCTAAATGATGTGGACCTGAAGACGACTTCCAAAATCCCTGAGTAAAAGAGTTTGTGGAAACTGCCAGTATTATATCCAGCAGAATTAATTCCTGAAAGAAAAGATTTGATACCATTTAGGTTTCACTTAAAGAGCTGGATAAAAGTAGACTGCTAAACTGCTTTCAAATCCATTGAAACAAATACCTGGACATTAAGGATGTGCCTTGGATACCTAGGCCCAGTATTGTTATCCTTTCCTCTATCTCAGAAGGGAAGAACAAGAGTTGTTTTTCAGCAAAGATCAGGCTCCATGGAATCTTCTTTCCAGTAACAAAGGGATTCCAGAGATAGCTTAAATATTTTCCAAAATAAATGTGCCCACCTTGTAAAGCAGATTGCTTTTTACAGAACATCCCTGGTAGGTAAGAGTGATGGAATGTAGTGGTTGCAGATGAATTACGTTTCAGTATACCCTTGCATTCTACATACTTCAGCATTGGCATTTGCATTGGAGGTGCTGCCGGTTGTTTAGTGACTCATGAACTAACTACTGCCAAACCAGTCTTGAACCTTCCACATCCAGAAAATTGGAGATAATTTATCAGTTTTAGCAAGATGGATGTTGTTTTGTGGTCACATAATTACCATATTGTTGACAATTTGCTAGGCAGAAAAACTAAAAAAAATGAGCAAACGCCTCTCAGCTCAATAAATCAAGACAATGCAAGATCAAACAGTGGTTCTGGTTCAAGTTTGTTTTCTAATTAGGCTTATGCAAACCAGTTCCCCAAGTTTGACTGTAATAGCTAACTATGGTTTCTTAAAAAGTGAAAACAGAAAATTTATATCTCCTTGTGACCACAAAAGCGAGGGAAGAAAGAGTACGCAAGCTTGAGGCTCACCATAGCTTGTTAAGATAGCAGGACAGCAGCATCTGAATGGGACTATGATCATTCAATAACTTTTCACCATCTCCTAATCTTTCCTGGCACATGGTTAGATCACTCAGGCCTTGGTTATGATAGGGCAGATATGGGGCTTGTGCCATTTGGTTCCTTTGATTTTCCAATGGAACTTCAAGTTAAGCAATATATGACCTAGAGTACAGGGTTGCTGTCAAAAACATTAGATGCATGTTTTATATGACTTTCCCCCCTCCTTAACATCTAGTTCTCTGTTGTGGCCTCTGTGTAGTTCCACAGATGGGATCTGTAGCTCTGCAGGCCATTCATTGAGGATTTGGCACCTGTGGCACTCAAACTACTTTGATAAATGTTTGAAGATGTGAGAATAAGGTAGCCCAGACCAAGCAGCCCAGATATCCATGCCACCATTGGATCTGAAGGCCTCAGATCTGATAAACCAACAAGAAGAATTACAATTTCATTACAGTTTCATTGTGAGAGATTTGGCTGATTCAGGCTTCATATACATGACAGTGTATATGCAGCTGCAGACATATGGGGGGAAGGTTTATAGAGTATAAACATCTACTAGCCAGGTTGTCTCTTCCCAAAGATGCATCAACTTACATACAGCAGCAAGGAGGGAGCAGAGGTGACAGTGGACACTCCAGATATCCAGCAGTGCCTGTTTTGCCACTAGAAATAGGACTACATGGGGAAATGATGCTATTCACATCAATTTTTGCTGGATATAAGACCCTCTGACCATTGAAGGCCCCCCCCCCCACCCAGTGGAAATTGATGCAAATATCATGTTTTTCTGCTGGGGATGTAGTCCCCATTCCTATGGGAATAGAAACACAGGAAACTGAAACACCCATGGCTTTTCCAACACTATAGGTAAGCTGATGATCAAGGGCTCAACATTGTGTTGGACCATTGGATTCTTACCATTAGGTGCATTAATTATGTAAAACAATTTCTGCTCATTCTACCCCTACCCGCTTATTTCTAAGCTGACCTCTCTACAAACAGCTAAGCATACAGAGGATTTGAACATCTTTTGACCTGGCAGCAAAATGCATTAGTTGACAATTTGGGAAGGAATACCTTACTCTCTAAAAACTCTAGAAGTTTCTATGAACTGGCTTATCCAGATGGAGATCCTATATGAGTGAATTTACAGGCAGCTACTCCCAGAACAGCAGTTAAGGGTAAATGTAACTGTTTTGTACTTATGCCAAGTCCTGATTTCATTACGGCATGTGTTTCCCTGCTCCAGATAACTGTCTGCACTACATGCAGGCACGTACATGTGACATTGCATGTCCGCGTTGCGGTGGGCACCCACAATCCCAAGGGTGAGTTGGCACCCAGTCTTGAAGCTTCACCCTGCTACTGTCATTGCTATCCATGCCAGCCACACAACCTGCAAGCCACATACCCATCAGTCCCCCTTGTGTGGAATAGCCCTATGCATGTACATTGTTATGCACACGGGGCCCTTTAACATGGTCACTAACACACAAATTGCCAATGGAATGGCAAGGCTAGTCAATGCAACCCCCTCACAGGTGCTTTCAACTATGGCCGTGCCAAAAGCTGTCAAAAGTTTCCCAAAAATATTCTCCCCATGAAAAAAACAGGGACAAGCTTTCTGCCTTTCAGAGGGAATTTATCTGGATTTTTTTTCCAGTGGTGGGCAGGGAGGTTTGCAGCTTACAAAGTGGCTGCAGCATGAAGATCTCTCTGCATTCTGCCACCATCCATGTTTCCTGGAATGTTTTGAGAGTGACATCTTGTTGCATTGCATCACTCCCAAGGTTACATTTAAATCCTCAGGCACATTACATGGTTAAGTAATGTAAGTAGCAGCACCTCTCCATGAATTTTTTTTGGGGGGGATTTCTTCTCTCTCTCTTCACCTCCCTCCGAAAAATGTCAGAGGTGGTTTCATTTCACACTCATCTGCAAATGGTAGAAAAATGAATATTAGACTCAGTTATACTTTGAACCTTTGAGGAAGTTGTCATGTGAGCTTTATTAATGACATCAGAATATATGATAATTTAAATTAGATTAAAATTTAAATTAGATGAAACAGAGGAGAAGAGGAAATTGCTGTTTTCAGCACAGTACTTGTTCTTTTTATTGTACATTTCCTCCTTTAGGTATCTTTGATGTTTGCTAGACTGCCTCATGCAGCAGGAAAAGGGTTGGATGAACATTACATAATGGTCATTATCTTTTGTGATAAAGCAAGAAAAAACATAGAGCACCTAAGGCAATTCAAAAATGTCTGAAATATCTTTGCTGTTTATTTTATGTTCAGGAGGAATAGAAAGGAGGGAAGAGTGCCTATAACATATTATGATGACACTGATATTTCCCCTACTCCTGAAAGGTATTTTGATTCATATAGTAGATGTAGATAAGAATCTGTATTAAAGCATTTTCTGAGCACCCCTGCTGTAGAATTTTGAAATAGCTAAGAATTGTGATACTTGTGTTCTTTGTGCAATATATTATTCCAAGTGATCTGTTATAAAAGGCTTGAACTAGCAGTGAGTAGTTTAGTATTGCGTGAGCCGCACAGTACTTTTTCACCCAGAAGATATTTACTGGTAGAATGTGTGCACTGCAGCCAATTTCTTCTTAACACTGTTACTTTTCTCTTATGCCCATACCTTTCCCCCCACAAGTAACAATGTCACAAATCTCTGGGTTTTTTCTGGATATCCCTACTAAGCATCTTATTTGCACGGGTTAGGGTTATGTAGGCATTTTGGGAATCAATCCAAAGCTCTGTGCTTCTGCATTGCATGCATAGCTGCAAAAGTGAGATTTTGCAGAAACAGGAGATAACAGTGACCTCTGCATAGGGGTGATCTATTCGTACATTGGAGCTAAGTATGTGTAGAGATGCTACTGGTCTGTGAAACTTCTCTTTAAGCATAGGCTTCTCCCATTCTAAGACTTAATCGGTGCTGCACAAGTACTGTGAAAAGGGCAGGGCACTGAGGCACTGATGATCAGCTGGCTGTTCAGCCAATTCCAGGATAGTTGGTTGGATTGACAGGAGGAGGATGAGCAGGAAGCTGCTTATTATCCCTTGAAGGTTACCTCCAGCCATGCCTGTTCTAATATTTGCATCAGTTTGGTTGATGAGAGTTTATGGGTAGTTGAGACTAATGCACTAATATTAGAAACGGGTCACTTTCTCAGCTGCCTGCTAAGTAGTTTTTGCAAGCCTTGATAGTCTTAGCCACTGCTAAAGATGCTAAGGATGTTCCCCCACCCCAATAGCATATATTGCTACCTGTACATGGATGCTGTTTCACTATTGTGAGAGAATTCTGTATCTGTACATTTGAGTAATTATTATATGATTTGGCTAATTGCATAATAGTTTCATTATTCTGATTTTTTGCTGTTATTATTAAACATCACACCTTATGCAATTCCTAAACCAAAAGAGATATTTCCCTATACCCAAAGTGCTTATTTACCATTGTACATGGTAAAAAAAAGGGGGGGTATTTCTGAATACTTTGGAGGATTTCTCCTGTTATCTGCTAACATAAAAGTACATATTTAGGTATTCACACACACACACACACACACACACACACACACACACATTTAAAGATTCATTATATCTTGTTTTAAATTACTTCATTCTTGAATTTTATTTTCATGAAAGCACGTGGTTCTGATTTTATAAGTCAACCTACTTATTTCTGTAACAGTAATATGCCGTTGGTAGACATAGCAAATCACATCTGTTGTCATATCTTCTTGTCATTGCTTTATTTCCATATTTTCCCCATCTTATAAAAATTTTACAATTTTGAGTAAGTCGTTTGATTGCAGCCATGCTGATGAACATAACTTGGTGAGGTCCATTAATTTCACTGGGCCTATTGTGAATATAACTTAGTTGAATATGACCCAAAAAATTCCACTATATTGTATAAAACACACTATTCTTGCAAACAGTATTCACATAATGTTATATATTTTTAATTACCCCAGTTGAAATATTTGTTACTCACAATGTGCGTATGGTTAGGCTAAAGAATACACATTATTATGCCATCAGTAAATGCAATGTATTATTATGTGTTTCATGGATATATGCAAAGCATTTATACACTGCTGTTGCTGCCAGCACATCTGTATGTATCCTGTATGTATCCCATAGTTACATGTGGCATACAAACCAGGATTGGCCATGGCTCCCTTCTACATGCGTAGAAGTTGGCAGAATAATTTGCTGCCCCATAGAGTATGAAGTGGCTCTCAGTTTCACAGCACTATAATGCCAGTGATACAGATATATGGTCTACTAGTGCATATATTTAAGATTGGAATGGCTGTTTGGTTATACATATTTTAACTGTAAAAAGAAAAAGGGTTCTTTGAATATATTCCATAAAACACAAGTCTTATCAAAACAATATAACACAGAAAACCAACAAACAAACCATAGACTGAATATTAGAAGATAATAGGTCAAATGGGCTGACAGTGATTCAATGCACCAATATGCTAAGGGGGAACATACATATACATCCATTCATTGAAAGAGATATACAGAAAACACTGGAAATAATTGCCAGATTAGTCAGTCAAAAATATGTTTTCATGAAAAGTGTTGATATGTAAATAGCTTCATCTTTATAACATGTCTTTATTTTAACTGCATTGCAAAGGTATTACAATGGTGCAAGTTCATGGGCAGATCATGTAGTCAATGGTTCAGCTGAAAACTATGGGTAAGTAAAGAGTGTAGTGTTACACTTCTATAATTAAAGACATGTACTCATAATTTAAATGTAGTGTTATTTTATTAATGGGTTTCACACCTGATAAGTGTCATTTTTTTCACTAGACCTAAGAGGGTTAGGTTTTAATATGACATGTCCATTATTTTCTTCTTTCCATGTTGCATCACACACATAGTTTGTTTAATTGTATGTAGATCTTTCTCAAAGAACAACAGTTACAGGTAAGCAAACCTGTTTTCTTTGAGCAGGTTTCCATACACAAGCATATGTAAACGTTGTGTCCCTGTATCTGACCCTCTTTTGTAGATTATGTTCTGTTCATTTTTAATCCAAAATTACCTGTGCACTGACACTACATTTAAATTAATTAATAAGTCACGTTGTATCCCTTATTTCCAGAGTTAGTTTCAGCCTCATCATGGGAAGAGAGAGAATAGCAAATATGCTTCAAATATTTATATGAATCTGGGTTTTTAATTGGAAAAAGTTTCATAGAAGACAGATGGCACAGTTTGGAGGCAGTGAAAATGAAGCAGCATAGTAGGAGCTCTTCAGGTGAAACACTGTCCATCTCCAGTTACGTGTGTTGTTGTGATTGTAGTGTCAGCTGATAGTGGTCAATCAACAGCAGAAAACTTTGGAATGTTCTGATTAACAGCAGTCTGTTGGAAACCCAAATGCCTCTGCTCTGTCTGATAAAGGCTCTCATACCAAGAAGGAAGTTCTGAATTGTGAATGGCCTTTTGTTGCAATTTATGTGGTAGTGGTGCTATAATTTACCTTTCCTCCCCGGTGTTTTTTTTTTTGCATTTTTTCATTATTGGTAAACTTCTAAATAGTTCCAAACTTTATGCCACTCGTTTATAGGCCACCAAAAGCTTATATAGTAGCCCATTTCTGTGTTTCAGTAGAGAGAAAAATGAATAAAGGATCTGCACACTAACATGTCGACAGTCCACTCTGGCAGGTGTTTGCAAACTGCTCCACCAAAAAAACAATTCAAGAGAAGTTAAGATCCTTTTTTTAATTTTGTTCTGCCAGATAGATTTGCCATGCAGATATATTGCTTGGGGAACAGGAAAATTGAAGAAGCAATAGATTTTGTTTAGTGGGTCTCATTTCATGCATCCCTAGATAGTGTAAACAGCATTTGATGCAGCTAGAATAACTGGATATTTTTGAGTTTTTTGTTGTAGTTTCTTTTCATGGCACTTGGCTACATCGTTTTCTTTCCAAATATTATGATACATAGCTTAACAATAAAACCAACTTTGTTCAATGTGGTATATGAGGTGTTAGGGGAGGGGGAATACCACTGGTGGGGACACATCGTGCTCCTTCTGTGGTAGTTTGTCCACCTTTGGTCCCCACCCTGCACTTGCCTGTGGCTCCTAGAAGCTGTCAGCATAAGACAGTGGCCACACCCAGGAATGGTTTCGACTGGCCAGCCAAACCAGGTGGGATTAACAAATGGGTCTCTCATCCTTGGTGAGTTAGGAGCTTCCTTTGCACCAAAGACAGGCTCTGGCAGGTTGAGCGGATGAGACCAATAGTGGTTCCAACAGTCAGGAAGAGTTTCTGCACATGCTGTAGAGGGAAGTGAGCGGTAGATGGGGCTCATCAACCTGGGAAGGTAGCCCATCTAGGAGAAGTAAAACTCTGTTCCTAAATCAGCGCTGCCTTGTGGAATATCTTCAGGAGAAGAAGAGGCTAAGGAGTAAACGCTGCAGAGAAAATCCAGAGCGGAGCCCCTAAGACAGCTGGTTGTATACTGCCTCCTGGCAACTCCTGCAGCCAAGCTGGTGCCAAACATATTGCATCAGTGAGGCCGAGAGAGGGGTCTTGTTGTCTGGGCAGCCCAGAACCTTCATACACACTGCCCAAGCTTACAACCCAGTGAGGTTCATTATTGGGCCTATAAGTTATTTTATACTTTACTTAACTGGCAGTAGCAGGTGAATGAGAAATAAGGAAAATTAAATATATTTGGGAAGAAATAGGACTGTCTTTTACTACTTGTGTTGAGACTGGAGCATTCTGTAATAGATGATTTTAAAAAAAAGTCAAAATGCTACATATCATATAGCATATAAAATGTACAGAAACAGTGCAGAGTTGGGATACTAGGAAAGAAAAGAATCATATTCTCTGCCTTACATAGAGACTGGATGCATAAATCTGTTCATTTTTAATTTCTGACTTTGCTTATAGGCAGCCTTGAAGCAAATGGTGGAAAATTTGTTAAAGCTAATCTAGGAAACACTTTATGTATTTTTAAAACACTCCTAAAATTAAACCACATTTTTCCTTCCTATTTAATTAGCTGTTTGGATTTAACAGAGTTTAAGTTGGGGTTTTTAACTTCATGGGAAGAAAATATGGAGGAAATACTTCTTATAGCTTTTAGAAATACTTTAGAAATTAGGAATTTTCACGAATAGCTTGCTGTGATAGATATTTTGAAAAACTATTTACTGATATCATAGACTTTTGGGATATACTGCTTAGAAGCGATCACAAGTACATAATGGTGAAAATGAAATCTTATGCAAACAGATTCATTTTTTTCTGGTTTGCCATAGCATACATTCATCATATATGGTCTCTTTAAGACATTATTTTATTATCTCAATTCTATATTCAGTATATCTGAGCATACTTTTGCTTATATTACATATATGATGGCTTAATTTTATAATATTAGTACATATGAATTTTATGATTATATTATGCACTATTAGTGACTGTGGTCCGCTTTAAAATGAAATCTCAGTTACTCAGTATGTAATTATTTTAAAATTGTTTTGTTGATAGCTTAATACTGGTGTTTTACCTTGGTTAAAAAATAGAAATATGAGTTGTTTGTGTGTAGCAATGGTTAAAGATGGTGTGCTAACAAAGGATATTGTGTCTGTGACCAAACAGCAAATTTCCAATAGCTAGTAGAAGAATAGCATGTCCAAGGATTGAGATCCAACAGCCTTCCACAGATACAGACAGGTACTTCCAGTAAAAAGTAGCTAGTATAGCCTTGCACTTGTTACTCTTAGGTATTTGTTTTTATTCCTGTTGCAGTGCAATCAGTGTCTCTAGAAGTAGAGGAAGCCTTAAATGGTCATTAAAATGCACCATTTTCATGCTGCATTTTTGTGTTTTCATTTCTTTGTCACTGACACATTCATTGCTTTAAGTGGCTTCATTGTTTTAGCCCTGGCTGCTGCCATTACTTGTCATGTACTATGGACAGAAAACCAAATACTGTGTCTAACAAAGCAGATAGCACCTGGCCTAGGAAGCAATGAATTGTCTGTGCTCATGCATCATCATGTTTCCTAATTTGCTCATTGTAGCAATATATATAATTTTAAAACTTTCTATGTTAATGGAGTTCCCGTAATTATACATAACTTTGATGTGCAAGATTCATTTTCTACTTATTTTTAAAAGTTATGTGAATCTAATCAGCTTAGGATGTACATAAAGATTTTGTTTAGACAAGATTATTGCAGTGTGACACAAATAGATCATTTTAGCTTGTCAGGTTACATCTTAACTAATGTAATTTAAGTTCTAGTTCTGATATGTCTGGTGGATTTGTAAATTCCAAGTTCATGATGACATTTGGCCTAGTAAAACTATGCAGAATCTAACTGCTGAGTTAAGAAACTCAGCTCTAGTCAGTGTACAGGGAAATAATGTACCGGTACTTGGATCTCTCACAAGTTGACAAAAAATAGAGTGAGGGTTCTTTCCAGTAAAGATTGATGTTGAAGTAATTATTGTTCAAATAGTGGGATGGCAAACACTTGCCTGTAATGCAAAAAGAGTTTGAAAACATCTTGGGTATTACTTTTCGTTGTGATTGCACTCTACTTTTATTTTTACATAGCTTTCAGCAATTTAAGAAACAAATACTAGTTGTGTGACTGAATATCATTAGAATGACTTAAAATTAATCACACGTGCTTGAAAAGCTTAACATGTGACAAGGCAAGGATGCTCCACTGAAAGATATAAAGAGTTTTATAATTCAGAGAGCTATAGGTTGGATATTGAACTAGTGTGAAGTGTATTGATTGATAATGTACCCATAAATGACTCAGGAAAAGTTGACTGCATTAGAGAACATAGAATCTATATCTTCACAGATCCTTTTATGAACCCTGCCCTCAAGAGCATTATCTCTTTCATATATGGAGTACCTTAGTAAGATGTGTCTCGCTCTTCTTAGACCATCACTTTTAGTGTCCTGTAGATGGAAAAAGAAAGCCTTTGGCTGTGGGGGGCCGTCTTGCATTACCTTTCCAGTGTTGGAGCTGCTGCAGTGCAATTGCTTTTGGTGCCATGAGAATGACACCAGAAGTCCCAGAATACACAAGAGGAGACTGTAGAAGAGCTCCTCCTGGAAACTGCACTGACGTGGAAAGGAACCACAGATTCTCTCCTATGGCCTTGGGGCTTCTGACATTATCTTCTTGATACAAGAAGGGAGAAATTGCAGAAACTCCCACACTGTGGTGGTAAAATGACAAGCGGCCCTTAAGTAAGTTTTACATAAAAGATTTTTTAAGGAGAAACCTCCTCCCCCCCCCCACTCCATAAGACCTGTAGTTATAGACTTGACACTTCCTTGCTGCCCCGTAAATATACACCTCTCTGTTAAATGCAGCATTAGCTAAGGTGACCTTTTTTTGTTTATCCTTGACATTAAAGAAGTGAAACAGTGGATGTATTGGCAGATCAAGCTTCCTGTTCAGAAAGTGAATATATAGATCCAGAAGAAAACATGAGGTAATCTTTGTGAGTTTGTCTGAGGCTAGCTGTGATACCTCCCTGATAGTTAGTATCTCCTGCTGATCATGTGTTCCAGTGTACAGTATCTGCTTGTTACGTGCTTTAGATTAAGGCTATTGGAGGATGGTATTATTCTGAACCTGTCTGTGGGGCATTTATTTAGTACCTCATTGAAAGCCTACAACCCTGAAAAATGGTTTTGTGTGAACACATTTCTGAATAACTATTTGAAAACTTTTTGTTTTGACTTTTTAGGTATTCTTTCATTATGCTGATATACTAACATATTCCATTTGATGTGATCTATATTTTTCCCTCAGAAGTGCAACTAGTATTCCTGCATAGGTCATATTCAGTAGCAGATAATTTCCATCTGCTTTAAAACAGAGGAAAAAAACCAGCAACTTTCCTTGACTAAAGTTAAGCCTATTGGCTGACACCAGCATCTTTTGAACGGAAAACAATATTAATGAAAATATCAAGATCCTGAAGTCTTTTACTCATATTCAGTTATCCTAATCAAGTGTACTGACGTTAATGACAACCTTACTGACTGAGAGTGCAAGTTATGACCTTACTTTTAAAAATATTAACTTGGCTTGCTATTTTTAGTCAAGCCAATGGTTTTTATTCTTAATTCAGAGAGTCTTCACAAAACAGTAAATGACTCATTCTAATGCAGGATATCCTAGTACACAAGCTGCAGATTATGACATTATAACCCATTTAAAATGTTTTCATATACCAAATTATTAATAAAGGGACAAACTCCCTTCATACGTCTTCTATGTTATCAGGAAGCTAACTAAAACAAAGAACGAAAAAGCTGTTAGAAATGTACATAATGTTGATCATCTCCGAACCCAGTATGATGCGGCATAATGCGTAACTATAGATAAAGGTCAATTGAGCTGCTTTTTGACTAACATTACAGGAATTGGGGACCTAGACTACCATATCAAAGATCCAGATCAACAGAACAGCGTCCTGTGGTAGAGCGGCCCAGCCCCCGCTCTCGATCCACTGAGCGTCCTGACTCAAATCTCATGAGATCGATGCCTTCATTAATGACGGGAAGATCTGCCCCTCCCTCACCTGCCTTATCGAGGTGAAACAGACAACCCAATCAGACTAATCCTGCCCCACTAGCTCACTTTTTATTTTCCCCAAAGCTCAATGGTATTGCCTTTCATCATTGACTGATCACCAGTAGCCGTAGATACTAACCCTGCCAACGCCAACACACTATTTATATTCCACAGGGGATATAATGGTGTGGCTGCCATTCTAATTTGTTTACTAACAATGATTAATGACATAAATAATTACATTTGTTTTTGTGATTTCTCATTTATCAGGAATCCTGGGTGATTTCTCACACCATGTGCACCTCATAACTGCCATGTATTTCTCTTACAGAATGAGAAATTGTATGTGGTCATCTGACATCGCTTATGGAATTATCACCATAACATCAAATGAAACTTTTTTTTTCTTTCAAAAAACAGTTTCTTAAATTTGATTGTATTAATTGTATGTACGATTTTAACCGCTGTTTTCTCTGATTTGCTGTGTGCATGTCCTGCATTGTTCCTGTCTAAGTAATGTATTTCTGATCAAACAGTATTGAAATAAGTAAACTGTTTTTACAAAAAGTACAGTGGACATAGCATAGAAATGTGTGGAGCTGATTGTGTCCACAGAAATTATTTTCTGGCAAAATATTATGATTCTTTGTCTTTTAGTGGTGAATTAGGATGATTAAGAGCAATCATATTACTCCATTTCAGTCACTGAAATGTACATCTGCCTTATTGCTTGCCTTATATTCATAGCTGAATAAAACACTGATTCAATATGTTAACTGAGTTCTGAAACCATACGTATCTTTCTGCTGGACTTTAAAATATAGAACATATACATACACACAATTTTATGTGTATCTCTTTCTGTATGTGTTATTGCATCTGTGTGCATATATATATCTACATACATTTTCATAGACAATTTGCAGATGCAATTCCTTAAACATTACATGTACCATCCTTTTGCATAATTTTGGCTTTTTCCTCAGATGAACCTTCATTTTAGCAATAACTATGCCTTCTAAAACGCATAGGGCCGAGCTGCCACAGCTAACAAAGGTTCAACTTGTACAAAAACCATTCCTCATTTATTTGTTTTTCAGACACCTAGGAACAACTCTATCTCACTGTTAATGGTTTCTTTTGCTGTGTCCTGTAGGTCACATGCTCGTACGGGGTCTGTCCAAACAAGCCCATCAGGTACTCCAGTAGCAGGACGCAGGGGTAGACAATTGCCACAACTCCCACCCAAGGGAACACTGGAGAGAAGTAAGTGAGCTTTTTAAAGTTCAGAGATGTTGTTGCTAAATATAAAAGTAATAGCGCTGAATGGAAACCTTTGCCTCTAAGGTTTTGAACTGGTTTTTGGCAAGAGATGTGTTCTATATTGCCCATTACTTGTTTCAATAGCTTTTAAAGCTCTGTACAGTATTGATTTCTATAATTGTCATCACAACTATAGAATTAATACGTGGATCATGATTCATCCTACCTTCATTGCAATCAAAATATAAGTTAGAACATAATCTGTAAAGTCTTCTAACGATGAACATATAATAAACTGCACCATCCTAAAAGGTTGCAAGTGTTTGTTAATCCCATTCATTTCATAGGAATATCAGCTAATGCAGGACCATAAAATGTGACACAATGGCCCTATATACGTTCTTCGTAAATAAGGATAATTAAAGCAAATATAAAGGATGAAATGTGGAGGTACCTCTATGATGCCAGTCCTAAAATGATTAAACACAAGATGGTGGCTCACCATTATGGATGGACATTTAGTTTATGCTGCATATTATGGTCATATGTTCATTTCTACTCATGTAGTTTCCCCCTTCCCTCCAGAGACTTGTGGGGAGATGTTTATTGGTGGCTGTTGGAGAAAGAAGAGTGATGGGTGTTTGTATTGCCAGCCAAATGGGCCATGCTGCATCTGCCCACAGAGGTTACTCTTATGTGAAAAAGGCCCACATTATAAGCAGTTTGACATCTATGAATTGCTTGACACTACCTCTCAAATATAAAGTTCCTATGCAGTATCAGCCATCTGGTCAAAATATGAAGCCTGACTGATGGAGAGCCTTGGCTACTAAGCAAATTTTTCTTGAGTGTGATAGACTGTCAGATTCTGGCAACAGCTAATTTTAATTGTTTAGGTCTCACGTATGCCTCAATTATGTTTGGTTGAATCATGCTTTCCACCATTTGAGTCCTGTTCGTAATTTTGGGAGGGAGCATTTTTATGCTTATAGGACATGAAAGTAAAATACACTTTCAGCATTTACAATTAGACTTCTCAGATATTCCTACAAAATTCTGTTTAATTGCCCAGATGAGCACTCCTTCCGCTGCCTCCAAATGAAGATCCGTTTTATGCCTTTTGTATACTTTATGGGCTTTGTGGTTTTTTTTTAATCCCATGCTTTGGTTCCCTTTTCTGTTTTACTTTAATTTCCCCCAGACAGTGGAGACAAGGAGATGGTCTGAACAGAAAGGAGGGTTTGTTTTGTGCTATAAGCCTTTTTATTCCATGGGAGGCTTTCTAAAGGGGGGGGGGAGGACTGCTGCAATTGATGCTACTGAATTGTATAGATTTTACCTTGACTCTAAAATATTTTACATTAGTGAGGCATGTACCAACATCCACGGCACCTTTTGTAACTTAGCTTTATATAAATAGCAACAGAGCTATGGCACTATTCAACAGCTTAACTTATTCAACTCTGTTAGAGTACATTATTTAGATACATAACAGCACCCTTTGGAATCAAGGATCATATAGCAGGTTCACAGTTAAATAGAATAACAAATAGTTACAGTGCAATCCTAACCATGTCTACCCAGAAGTAAATCCTATTGAATTTAATAGGGCTTACTCCCAGGTAGGTGGGTTAGGATTGTAGCCGAAGAATGAATTTACACATACACATGCTAATATGTAGGGATAAGCAGTCAAAAACAACCTGACACAGTGGGATGAAGAAAGAAAACAACGTAACAGAATTTAAACACATCAGTTTTGATGTAACCTTTTTGGTATCCACAACTGTGTTACGAAGCACTAAATGCACCAGCACCAGTCACAGAGAGTCAATTTTTCCTTGTCATGCGATTTTCCATTTTCTTTGTATATTGGACTTTGAAAATTTAATTTATTGAAATAGTAGACTGTTTGTTCAGAGATCATCATCCCAGTTTGTGTTGTCTTTTGTGTTTTGAAAACAATTGTAACAGTTAAACGTTAAGTATCAGATGAAAATATAGATATGTCTGATTGAAGGTAATAAAGTTCATTGTTGTTCAAAATGCAGACTACTTAACAATGGGAAGTAGTCCTGGTACGAAATTACTTTTTGTGAGAACTGTGCCCTGATATCTGGACCACGGTAGAGTCATATTAACTAAATGACATTGTATATATTATATATATACATTCACCATGTTCCAAAAATCCACTTAGACTTACACAACGTGCTTGAATTATCTCAGTGGAACGGTTTTTACTCTGAACATATGTTGTCTTGTCACAAAAATCCCTTTGAATTATTCCTGTATTTGAAAAGGAGTTTGTCATGTGACATGGAAGTTGCTGCTCAGAAAGAACAAACCCCAAATTAACTTTGTCTCATAATACTGTGCACATAATATACAATGAACATGCATTAGTTTGCATGTTGTATGTATGTTGTATTTCAGCACCAAGCACATCATTAACACTAAATATGGTTAGTAGTATTTAGCAGTTTTATTGTTGGCCTGGTACCTGCCATTGAATATTACTAAAGTGCTATCCCAGTCCAGGTAGGGGTGTAGCTTGGCCACCAGTCAAAGCTGACAGAAGGCACTCTGCACCACTGAGGCCACTGAATCCATGTAGTAATGGATTCAGTAGCACCCCCAAGCTACGTGCCTGCTCCTTAAGAGGGAGTGTAACACCCTCAAGAACAGGCAGTCTCCCAGCTATCCGGTCTAAGGAACTATCACTGATAGTGCCTCTGTCCTATCTGAATTGAGCTTCAGTTTGTCGGCTCTCATCCAGTCCATTACTGAGGCAAGACATCTAGCACATCCACTGCCATTCCTGTAGATGCAAAGGAGAAATAGAGCTGCCCTTTGCCCCTGTCTCTTTCCTGCCAAGGGTCATCATATAAAGTGACCAAAGAAGTTTCTGAGCCAAAGTCAGGCCAAAATCCTGATTGAAATGGGTCTAGAAAATCAGTCTCTTCCAAGAGTGCCTGGATCTGTTCAGCAACCACCCACTCGATACTTTGCCCCTCAAAAGAGAGATTGACAACTGGCTGGCAATTACTTAGGTTCTCAGAATCTGGGGATGTTTTCTTAAGAAGCGGTCTTATTTACTGCATAGATGGCTAAATATCTCCAGTGCTGAAATGTCCTTCAGTCTCATTCATCTGAAACTTTTAGGCCAGAGTTCTAACACCATTATTGAAACAATTTTATTAAAAAGTTATATAGATTATATTTTGTGGGTTTTCTGGATTTTTGCCTTCTCCAGCAGTGTGACTTGGATTTGGAGCAGATTGGTCCAACTAGTGACGGATCATGTTGAATGAGCCCGTTAGCTTGTGTTTACCAAACCAATCCCCTCTGTTTTTGCAGTTCTGGGAAGCCACTGAAAATGAGAACATTACTGAGTCTCTGTTGGGCCACCAGAACTTTGATAATTGTCAGAACTTGACCTGATCTGGAGCTATTCCTCCCTAAGTATTTCTGTGACACTTTGTTATCTAGTTTGCATGGTTTGATCTGTAGTTGGTGGGTGACTTAGATGGTTGACTGTTGTGCCTTTAGGATCAAAAATTTTACTGCAAGTATCAGAATGATATTATCCAAATGTATAGTGCAGTCATACTTGAAATACTGTGTGCAGTTCTGTTCACCCCATCTCAAAAAGGATGTTATAGACCTGCAAAATATGAAGAAAAGGGGCACCAAAATAGTGTTTGAGCATCTTCTTTACAAGGAAAGGTTATACTGTTTTTGACTTTTTAGTTGAGAAAAAGGTGATGAGGGGCATCATCAAAGTGTTAATATGGGATGTATGGGATGAAGATGGCTAGTGGGGAAGAGGAGACTCTCTGAGCAACAGTGTCCTTATAGTTGACCTTCCAAAGCTTTAGTAATACGTTCTCCTATACCCAGTATCTTGCCCAATACTGTATAGACTGGAAAAAACGTTCTAACACCATCCCAAAAAAAAGTGACATTCTAATGGAATATAAAAAGAGAAGAGTATAGCAAATGGAAGGCTGCTCATGCAGTAGGACTTAACCTTCTCCACACTGCTACCCCTGAAAATCCTCTTTCCTTTCATAAGGTGTATCCCCAGTTCATATTATATTATGCACCATTCCAGAACGTTTCCCAACTCTTGAGGGAAATTTTTCACACAACTCTGAATCCAACTCTGTTGCTTTGGAAATTAGAGAAATATGGACCTATTTCTAATTTCCTAGTGGGTAGGATATTGGAAGGTTTTCTGTTGCCCCCACCAGCACTGTCCATATTCGACAATGTGATTTAATCAGGCTTTGTGCTTGTGAGGCTTATTGTTGGTGGATGAGGAGGAGGAGCTGCAATGGAAGGCTAAGAGGAGGGGCAATGAAGGGATCAAAATGGCCCTATAGACATCTGGTGCCCGAGGTCTAGAGACAGCCCTGATACTTCCCTTTAAAAGGCAAAGGGACCCCGACCATTAAGGCCAGTCGTGGACGACTCTGGGGTCACGGTGCTCATCTCGCTTTACTGGCCGAGGGAGACGGCGTTTGTCCGCAGACAGCTGTGGCCAGCATGACTTAAGCCGCTTCTGGCGAACCAGAGCAGCGCAGGGAAACACTGTTTACCTTCCCGCCGGAGCGGTACCTATTTACTTGCATTTTGATGTTCTTTCAAACTGCTAGGTTGGCAGGAGCATGGACAGGAGCGCACCCCGTCGCGGGGATTCGAACCACGGACCTTTTGATCAGCAAGCCCTGGGCTCTGTGTTTTAGACCACAGCGCCACCTGCATCCCATGATACTTCCCTTACCTGCACATAAATAACTGTTTTGATTGTGGACCCTGTAATTCATTATTATTTACCTTTGTTGATATAATCGTTGGGTTACATGGATTTAAGAAGATTTTAGTAGAACAAGTGTGAAGCCCTGTGTGTAACTACCCAGTTGTTATTATTATTGCAAATGATACATGAGGATTGTGTTTGCTTCTGTGTATTAACACTTGGGTGGTTTGGGAAGAACACTGTCATCTCTTATGTAATTACTAATTTTCACTCTCTGTTTTTATTGCCATAAAGATTGTGAGGAAAAACATCATACACCTGTTAGTGGGAGGAAAGGCAAGTTCATGCCATAACTAGTAGACTGTGTTTGTGTAGAGCTATATTACTTGTAGTTTATGTTGCATGTTGTCTATTAGCTTAGTTAACAGTTCATTAATATTTAGTTATTGTCATACACTGATCTTCTGTCGCCTTTGACTGGACTTAACCATCCAGGGGTCCTTTACCTTTTACCTTTACCTTCTATTATTGGGAATAATGTTAACAGTTTTCTTATTGCACCTATTGCAAAACTTATCCGACATTGCAAGCTTACCGGGAATGGTTGTTTGGGCCCAACACAGCTGTTGGGGAAGGAGGGAGCAGTATCTGGAACCTCATGCCTGCTGCAAGGTGCTTTACACACTTTGCAACCACACAGAAAGCAGAGACTGTGGGTGAGGCTGAGAGCTTCATTGCTGGGTCCTCAGGGGGCAGAGCTTCTGGGGCAGACCAAAGTGAAGATTTTGAAAGTCTGGCAGACCTGCCCAGCTTCCACCATCACAGCTTCCAGCCAATCTTCCCACCTACCCTCTACTTGTATTTATTGTAATCATGATTTCCAGATTTTTACACTGTTTAAAATGAGTGCATTCCTATGGACAATTTGTTGGCTGCTGGATTCAGGACGGGGTGGGGTGGGGGGAATTTTACGCACCGGCAGACTGATCATTTCCTGTGGGCTTTTGCTTACCTCACAGCAATTGTCAAAACTTTCCTATGGCAGAAGAAGCATTTGGCTGGATCCTTAGGAGGGAGGGGCAGAGGAAGGGCACCTGGCTGCAGCCCAACGGTGGATCCCCCTAAGGGACCTTGGAGGGTGGTGATTTCTGTCCAGATGCCCAGCTCAGGTGCTGACAGGCCATTGCGCCCCCCTACCAGTGGCCAGAGAAGGTTTGGCAGAAGTAGTTCACACTATGGTGAACCCCAGCAGTGGTCAACCTCAGCTGCTAAAATACAGCTCATTAACAAGTAGGCAGGCTGGTTGGTCACATGGATACATGCCCAATGCCTACCCTAAACCTCTTGCATTGTAATCAATGAAGTTACAGCCTAATTGAAACCAGCGTAGATTGTGTGTGTGTTGTCATTTGCTGCCTGCTTCTGCACCCCCCTCCTACAATGTACATGGGCCTGCAGTGTACACTATATAAGACTGAAAGGACAATATGCAACAGCAGCTAGAATATTTTGACTGCGATCCTGTATGCTGTTAAGCTGTTTAAATCTTCTGGGACAGATGGGATTTAAGCAGCCTGTCTGCAAGATTACAGTCTTGAAATGCACTTGAAGCTGGGGAGGGCAAGAGAAATTAAATGAACTCAAGCCTGGTGTATGTGTATGATCCTCCTTGCCATGGATTCAGTGATCCCTGTAGGGTCCTGTTTTACACTACCCACTCTTGGTGCAAGCTAGGTAAGTTTGGAATAATTTGGGATGGAAGGAGAGAAACAGGGTTCTGATGAGCCCTTTCGGCATCACTCCACCAATGGGAGGTGCACCCACATTAGGAAAGAGCACCCATTACATGTTTAATGGGTCTAATTGCTTCATGGTCCTGAGAATCAAGTTTTCAACTTTTGCCTATTTCCATGCTTATAGTGTTTAGAAGGGAGGTATCTGAAAAGCTGCAAAACTCAAGTATATTTTGCTGGTCTCTCTCTCTCTCTCTCTCTCTGTATGAGCGCATTGTTACAAGAATATAAACACAGGTGCAAATCTATTATGCTATCTATACAGAAGAAAGCAATGTTGAATTTTCCTCGTTGCGTTTATTTAAAGTGTGCAAGCAGAATAAAACCTAGTTAATCTAATCAAAACAATAAATGCAAATTATAGTGTTAAGGAATTAATGTGCCAAATCATTTATTTATTTGGCTTTTTTGCTTACAATATTTATATGTTGCCTTTCTGCCAATGCACTCACAGCTGCTTACAGTTTAAAACAGTGATGGCCAAACTTGGCCCTCCAGCTGTTTTTGGACTACAATAACTCCCATCATCCCTAGCTAACAGAACCAGTGGTCAGGGATGATGGGAATTGTAGTCCCAAAACAGCTGGAGGTCCAAGTTTGGCTATTACTGGTTTAAAATAATGGCAAACACTCTGATGGATAAAAGTACAAAATGGAAAAAGAGATAAGAAGAGAAGAGGAAAATAAACTGTATGGGTACAAACACACTAATGGAGCAAATCCACTGCCCCTGCCAGTGTGTTTCCACTACCCCACCTTGTGCTTTGCCCCGCCCCCTCTCTCATCTGATAAGCAGCTGCAGGAGGTCAGTTAAGCATCTCTGCAATACCATGCCATACACTACTGTTTCTTTCAGCTTGGAAGAGAAGAGAGGCAGATGAAAGAGATGAGGAAACTTATGTCTTGTTTTGTTTTCAAAAGAGTTGGGTTGCCTAACAATCATTATAGCATCTTCTTGTTGGCACTTCTGTTCATGAAGTCCTAAATTTAAGAGGTAGTTTACACGTAGGGAAGTTTATTCCTGCTTCACTGCTATCCAAGTATCATAGTTTATCTGCAAGTACAGTATGTGCAATCCAGTACACATTTACTTTGTGTAAATCTATTGAACTGGATGGGATTTTCTTCTGAGTAGAAATGCATAGTATAGCACTTTGGAACACTAAAACATCTGAGAACAGGGTGCTGGACTAGATGGGCCATTGGCCTGATCCAGAAAGCTATTTTTGTGTTCTTATGTCCTTACAAAAGATTAAACCGATTTTTGGTGAATGGGTATATCAAGACTGTAAGCCAAGCAGTTAAATAGATCCTTCATGTTCAGAGCCAGTAAATCTCTGAGCCACAGACAGTGGTGACACACAGCCCGAAGCCTATAATCTTCATGACTTCTTGTGAGCTTCCAGAGCCTTCAGAGTAGCCACTTTTGAAAACTTTGATCTGAACTAACAAGGCAGTTTGTAATTTGTTAGCTGGCAGTAAAACCAGCAAAGAATTCCAAAATGTGCATTATATTATATATTATATTTTCTACCTATTTTGGGACATACTGGTTAGTTTGAATTGGGGGGTGGGGGGAGAACACCGTTATAAATAACTAATCCTGCAATCCTAAACACATTTATCTGGGAGTAAGCCCCACAATGGGACTTATTTATGGTTAAATATGCATAGGCTTTTGCTATAAGCAAGCCTAAATAATTAAGCCAAATATAAATTTGTCTACTGCTACTAAGTCAACATTTGTGTTACTGAAATAATTTTTATATCCCCCATTTTTACCTCTGACTACACCCCTTCCTCTGTTGCCTCCCTTATGTCAAATTTTATATCGTAAGATCCTTCGTGCAGGGGCCTAACAATAAAGAGCCATGTAATTAATAGCACTAAAATAAACATACAAATAAAACTGCTGTTTTTAAAAATTATATTGGCTATATATTATATTAGCTTTTTTGTATTAGGAAGCTCTAAACCCAAACATGCTTTAATCCTTGTAAAATACTACATGGTCAATGAAGAAAAAACACAACCTAGTTTTGGCCCTACCAGTGATTGTATACTACTTTAGAGTGAACTTCATCAAATGATGTTAGGTATCTTACAGAAGTTAATTAATGTTTCTGACAAGCTCTGATTTCTTTTGGTTTACGCTAGAAGTTACATGGGAAGACCAGCAGAAAAAGGTGAATGGTACAATAACTGATGACAAATCATTGCCGAGAAAGAAACATCATACTCAGCCAGGTTTGTCAGGGTTTGGAAAACCACCTGAAAGCATGAGACTATAAAATTGTTACATTTCATGCTTTTGTAATGAGTGTGTGCTTAATGTACCTTTTTTCACTTTGTGATTTTTATTTTTATTTTTAGTTTGTAGCAATTATTTAGATTAGTCATGTGGCACAGTTTCTTTTTTTAGAGTAGCGAAAATAGAGCCACTTGTGTTAGAATGCCCATTAATTAAAAAACGTGCTTGGCTTAAGTTAGTATTTTTTTACAAAAATGTTCCATTCTTTTGTCATAATTGATACATTTTAAAATCAGGAATTCAAACATGTTCAAGGGTATTAAATGACCAAAGCCAGGTAGGGTTTTAGGAGGTTGGTCTGGGTTCTTTTTACTATGGGGGAAAGGGGCATAATGTGATTGTAAATGACAAAGTGGTGAAGGAATGTGGAGCCAAAAGAGTGCCGGGGGGGGGGGATAGAAAACAAGGTGTTGGTGAAAAGGGTTATTATGAAAGCAAAATATATAAACAATGGTGTTTGGAAGTGAGTGGATTGTAAGAGCCATGCTGAAAAGGAATCAACTTTCTCTAAGAAGATGGGAAGACATGCATGCAATAAATGGGAAATCTGAATGGCTAGAAATTAGCCATTGTTACATTTGAAAGCTATATAGTTGGGATTTGGGGCAGACGGGGTGCTTGTTTGCTGAGATGGGTGTGGAATGTGAAGATCTAACATATGCTGTGTTAGATGTATGGATAGTGGGTGATATCCAACATCAGCCTACTTTTGCAACATACTTTGTCTCTTTCCCCTACTGCCCCCCAATGTGATACCCAAAATGTGTTCTGGAATCTTGGGGGAGCCTCTGGAACAGATTTTGGAAATATGTGCGGGACTGTAAGGAAAGTAGAGGAAGGGGAAGTCAGTTCCATCAGCTGGTGCAAAGTTGATAGCATTCCACAAGTTGTGAGTAGGTTAGAAGGCCTGACTATTTGTGCCAAAAAGATGGATCCAATATTCCTTAATGATTCTGTCAGATTGTATCTACTTGAATAGATGAGCAATCATTTGCCAGGAGGGATACATTTGATTGAAAGAGAATTATTTGCATTCAGTTCCTTGCTTTTCCTTGCAGGTCTGCAGCTTCTTCCTTCTCTCAAGGATACATAAGAGATTGTAAAAGTCAAGTTTATAACAGTGTAAGGGAAGCTTCCTTTCCCAGATAGTGTCACTAAAAGTCCTCTGTAGTCTTGTTCTCTCAAAATGTTCCTCTGCCATCACTCACTTTTAGATGTGGGTTATAAGTGAAGTAAAAAAAAAAAAAATACTGTCTAAGTACTAGCTTTCCATTCTGTGAGCAGTTAATTTATAGCTCAACACTGAGCCCTGTTTTGAGACCAATTCAGAATTGCCAACCTCCTTGCAGATATAAGTTCTTTGTTTATGTGTTGTTAGTACCTTCTTAAAAACCCCATTGACCTTTCTGTTCTATCTTAATATAACTTCCAAGTCTCATGATCTGGAGACATAATCATGTTTGGACATATTTGTGGAGTAGAAACAAGGTTGCCGGATCTATAGGCCCCTTTTAGATCAACTGTACAGTGGTGCCTCGCAAGACGAAAAGAATCCGTTCTGTGAGTCTCTTCGTCTAGCGGTTTTTTCGTCTTGCGAAGCAAGCCCATTGACGGATTAGCGGATTAGCGCTATTAGCGCTATTAGCGGCTTTTAGCGGCTTTTAGCGGCTTATCAGCTTATCGGATAAGCAGATAAGCGGCTTAACGGCTTAGAAAAAGGGGGGGGAAGGGAAAAAAACCCGCAGGAACTCGCAAGACATTTTCGTCTTGCGAAGCAAGCCCATAGGAGCTTCGTTTTGCGAAGCACCTCCAAAACGGAAAACTCTTTCGTCTAGCGAGTTTTCCGTCTTGCGAGGCATTCGTCTTGCGGGGCACCACTGTACATAGATGTGGAGACGTGATAACTATCTATAAAGGTGATTATAAACTACATTACTGAAGATCTCCCGTGCTTTTGAGTGATGCAAAACACATTACTGGACTGTGCTGAAAGAGCAGACCAGACTACCGTGCTTATACCATAGGAGGAAATTGCTTTTTGCAACTTTATCTGGAATATGGGCATTTATTTAACATTTGCCAAACTTTTGTAATCTTAGTAATTGGCTACTGTAACGTGTTCCATTGATTACTAATGCTCAGAACCTTCAGTTGGCATAAGATACAGGCTCCCACTGACTATCGAGCGTGTGATGTGGAGAGCATGTCCAGCTGTGGTAGCTGCACCAGCTGCAAGAAAGATTCTAAGTCAGGGGCCTTGCATATTTGAGGCATCTTTCTCTATATATTCACCAGCTGAAATCTATGGAGGAGGTTATGCTTACGATTCCTTTATTAAGTATTCAAAATGGGAATCTTGGGGACAGGTTCCACCCAACTGATTGGTGGAACTGATGGGAAGTGTTATTAAAATGGAATTACCAAGCATATAGAACAAGTCTTGCTGAAGCAGAACCAGTGTAGCTTCCAAGAGAATATATCCTTCCTGACTAACCCTTTAGAGTTATTTGACAGTATCAATAAGCATATGGATAGGGGTGATCCAATCCAACAATGTACAGTATACAGTACTTAGATTTTCAAAAAAACTTTTGATAAAGTCTCAGTTCTCACAATAGAGGGATTTAAGAAGTGGGGTTCCCCAACTATATGTATTGGGACCTGTTCTTTTTATTTGCACACGAATGACCTTAAGTTAGAGGTGAGCAATGAGGGAACCAAGTTTGCTGATGACGCTTGGATAAAAACAAAAGGAAATTTCAAGGAGCTCCAAAAGGAGCTCCCCAAACTGGATGAATGGGCATTAAATGACAAATGTGGTTCAATGAATGCAAGTGTAAAGTGATGCACAGTTGGACAAATAATACTAACTTCACCTATGCAATGACGGGGTTTGAGCTGGTGGTAACTGGGGTTGTAGTGGATAGCTCAATGAAGCTGTTGGCCCAGCAAGTGAAAAAGGCCTAATTCTATGCCAAGGATCATTAGGCAAGGGGTTGAAAATAAATGCCAATATCGTAATGCCATCATATGAACATATGGTGAGACTATACTTGGAATACTGTATACAGTTCTGGCCACTTCATCTCAAAAAGGATATTGTAGAGCTGGCATAGGTTCAGAAAAGGGCAAGCAAAATAATCAAGGGAGTGGAGGAATTCTCATTCAAGGAAAAGATTACATTTGGAGCTTTTTAGTTTAGGGGAGAAAGATGAGTAAGGAGCAGAGACAGGACAGCTATATATAAAAATATTCATAATGTGGAGAAAGTGGATGGAGCAAAGTTTCTCTCCTTTTCTCATAAAACTAGAATGAAGCTGGGTGTTGGGAGATTCAGGACAGCAAAAGGAAATAGTTCTTTAACAATGTAATTTGCTGCCACAAGATTAGGGGATTAAACAATTTCATGGAGGATAAGGCTATCAATGGCTACTAGCCATGACGGCTATATACCGCTAACAATATTGGAGGCAACATGCCTCTGAATACCAGTTACTGATAATCACCAGTGCAATGAGTGCTGTTGTGCCAGGGCTTGCCTACCTATGAAGCACGGTGAGCCAGTCATCTCAGGTGGCAGATCTGGGCCTGGGGGGAATCAACCTCTTTGTATTGTAAGCCATTAATGTGTATGGAGCCTTAGTCTGCTAAGAATATCCCCTGCTCCATGCAGCTTCAGTTTGCCTGCTAAAGAGCCAGGCATTCGGGGAAGAGGGCAGGCAGGGCCTTGATGGACCAGATGCAACTGTGAATTAAGATTATATTAGGGCTGATGAATTCTGATAAGATTTTGAATATATGAATGGCTTATGGGATTCACAATTATATAGTAAGTTATGCTGACTTTTATTAAAAAAAGGAGTGAAAAGCTGCCCAGGTCAGTTGTATTGCTTTAAGTGGGTAGTTCTTAATTTAGTTTCAAATTGTCTAATGCCACATTTTGGACTCCCATACTGTTTTTGCTTCGCTTGTATTAATTGCTAATCATTAAATCAGATGTATGAAGTATGTGATTGAGGGGAAATATAATTTTCTGGTTAGGTTAGAGCCATGCATGATCTGAATTCTATCTTCCTGTAAGCCCAATTGCACTCGGTCAAGCTGCCAGTTTTAACTTACCTTGTCTTTCAGCTTTTACTTGCTTAGCTTGATTAATAGTTCAAATATATATATGCATTTATTCAATTAATATTCATTCTAACTGGGCATTCTAGAAAGCATGGATTCCCCCCCCCCCCCCAGAAAATGTGATTTTTTCACTGCTTTCCTGCTATGTAAGGAAGATGGTTCATCTTCATTCAAAATAGACAATATAAAGTTTCTAAACTACTTAATAATGTGAAAATGAATAAAAAAAATCAGAGCTAACATTTAATTTTATCCCAGAATAAATCTTTAGGTAAGCTGAATATTCGTGGACTGAACACATCTCTTTCTTTCCTCTTTCCTAGCCACACTGGTTGGACAGCTTAAATACTGTTTTTCTCCCCCGATCACTAACATTCTTTTTCTGTTCCTTTCTGGTTCAAATGAATACTTTGTTCCTTTTGGTGTTTCTTGTGTTTTCTTTTTCCCATTGACTGATTATGCGCTGCAGGTTTCTTTCTCAAACAATTGTGGCCCTTTCCCTCAGTGTCAGTTTTTCCTTCTGAGTACATCCTCTCACGTCCATCTTCTTTGTGTCTCTGTCTGTCCATTACACAACGTGATAACAGAAGAAGTGGACTCATCAAGGAGAAGAAACCCAGGTCTGTCTCTTCTATTGGTTTTCTCTGTTCTACTTTCCTTCTAATTTGTCCTGTGATTTTTGCCATTACATTTCTGACATTTCTCTCATGTATGTACACATACATAACTTTCTTTCCCTTATTTTGTCATCACTAGAAAAGAATGAAACCTTAGGTGTTTGCTATTTGATTAATTATCTTGGATAGGGTACAAAATATACTGAAAATTAAAGCAGGCATTTTCATGATGTTTTACATTAACAGTGTGGGGAGAAAACATTTTCATTTGTATTTATTTGTAGCTGGCTGTCACTATATTCTGTTTATTTAGATTTCTAGTTAATCCTAACAGTTACAACTCATCTATATAAGATTTATGTTTAAATTATTAGCTATAGGACAATTTGTTAATTAAAATATTCTCTAGCCATAGTGAAGAGGGTCATTGGCCACAAAACTAGGTTGAACAAGATCTAAGTACTTCAAATAGCAGCCACTGGCTAAGGAAATTAGAAGAAGAATAGCTGATGTAAAAAGGATTAAAGGTTCAAAGAAGCCCAGTTCTTCCTTATGTGTTTTCCAGTACAGAATAATAGGAAAGTAGAGTGGTTATACGTGCCCATTATTAATCTGAATTATGCCATATAATAAAGGGCAACTCTATGTGCACACGGATAGAATTCAGAGGAACAGATCTGTTAGAGGGCAGTATGATACTTCTGTGTCTGAACATGCTACCCTTGTAACAAGCTTCAGCATATGATAAAACTTGCACAAAGCATTTAGTGCAAGGCAAGGTGCCTCCAAACATCTCATTAAATAATATGCCATTTCACCTTTTGTAGAAGTTTAATTTCCCACACATGGTGCTATTCCTGCTTCTACCAAAGTGGCATGGTTCACATTTGCACCTTTGTTTATTTATTTATTTAACTTATACTGCTTGATCATAAAAAACTTCAAAGTGGTTTACAGAAATAATAAAACAATTAAATTATTAGTATAAACAATTAAACCATTAAACACTTCTCAATAGCTCTGCTGGTAAATAGATTAAGAGTCTTAATCTCTGGGTTGTGGGTTTGAGCCCCATGTTGGGCTAAAGATTCCTGCATTCTTATGGGTTAAAAAGTCACTGCTTCTTCATTGTACGATATTGGTCTTTTATATCGGCTGGCATGCTTTGTTCAAATAGAAGATGTTGGGAGATGGCTTTCTAGGACCCTGTACCCGAAATGATCCATTCTTGTTTGTTCCATGGCTGTTGTTGTTTTTTTGTAGCCAGAAGTGGGAAACACTGCTGCAGCTGCTAGTTTTCCTTCCCAGTTCAACAGCAGCTCTCAGATCTGGGGAGCCTCTCTGGGTGGGCAGGTTGAGGGAGAGGGAAAGCTGCTGAATGTTCCTCAGCATCTCTGATGCCTTGGTCAACTTTTCCAGGAGGGCAGTGGGTACCGCCAACCCGCTGTCCTGTTTCTTGGCCTTCTGAGTCCTTGAAGTGGTGGGGTGTGGGACTGGTGGTGTCAGAAGCAGCAGCAGCTGGGGTCAAAAGGCAGGTGCTCTCACCAGATCATGCAGTCTGTTATGTAGGTGGAGGAGACATGCTCCCTGTGGGCTCCCGGCAGGACCTCCCCTGGACAAGCTACCTGCAGTATCCCTGGCTTCCTGGTGCAGCACAGATACCAGGTTTGCTTTAAGCACCCTGGGCCACACATAGAAGTGAAAAAATTCTCCATCAGCCCATCCTCTCCTTTCTACAGTTGTGTCCCCTTATTCCTTCGATTTCTCTTCCATTTCAAAACATTTACATAGTTCAGAATAAAAGACCTAGACCTTGACATGACCCTATCACTAGTATGTTTTGGATACTTCATTTACAATTAAGTGGTGTACAAATTCTGTTAAATAAAGTAAAATAAAATAGTATGATTGATAGTTCTTGGTGGACTTTGACTTCCCATGGTTTATAAATAAGTGAAGCAATTCTATTCACAAGAAGCGGGCCAGTATAATTTAAGCTGGTGTAAAGATACACCTGACCCAAACCCCATTCAGCAGTGGGGCTGCTTCTGCTGCTCTGCCTAAGCCTGGCAAAGAGGAAACAAGTATTTAAAATACTGTTCCATGCTGGGTTACCAATTCACATGACCAAGCTGAGTGGTCTTAGGAAACAACCTAAATCCCTCCTTTCTTGTTGTGCCCCCACCACACTACCAGAACACCCCTTTTTGGGGGGGCTTACACCAGTTTCGTCTCATTTAGGTTTGGTTCAGCCAGCTGAGCTAGGATGAGCAAGTTACACTGGTGTATCTGCAGCTGAGCTGTGACTGGACACTTAATGCCACCTGAACCAGGAAGCAGCTGGCTGAACCAGAGATCTGCTTCATCCTAAGCTGCTTAGCCTGGAGGATCTTGTGTTGGATTGCCCCCATAGTGGCTAACTGGTTGCACATCATCTGAATGCAGTATGCTATCTGGCTTCTACCGGTTTTATCCAATTTTTATTAAGGTTTGGTATAAACTTTGCCTGCAGTTTCTCTCCTAAAGAAACATCAAAGTATATCCAAAGGTTTGTCAGATTCCTGCTTTAATGCTGCATCTTTATTTTAGTGGTGTGTGGTACCTTGTTACTTACTTATGTTCTTCCATTGTTAGATGCCTCTTCATTCCTCTTCATTCATGAATACTCTTCTCACTACTCTTGAATTGTTCCGTTTCTGGTCTATAGCCCCGTTACATTATCCTACCTCAACTGCACACATAAGAATATATCATTTATTAGGGTGACATACATTTTGTGCTGTTATTTTAAGGAAGTATGAACAGTTACCCCGTTTTCTTTCTTGCAGCACAGTAGCTGATAAGCAGAAACACTTACATACATACCCCTCCTAAACATATGTGGTAATGTATCAACAATGCTGATGTTTAATTATGGTTTGGGGTGTGGTAGCATAGCAGCTTAGTCTGTGGCGAAGTGCTTTAGGTTCAAGACAGTTTTTTACTGTCTTCTTCTAATTCAGTAAGTTGGTTATGTAACCCAAACAAACGTTGTTTCTCCCAAATATATCAATGTGTATGGACTACTCAAAACATTTTTTTTTTTTAATTCTTCATATGAATAGGTTTCATGGGTCAGGTTGTGATTTTTCTTACTCAAAATCTGTATTTCTGATTTGGAAATCTCACACCTCTATGTGGGATTAATTGGATGAGAAATTGTGCTTAGGAAATGTCAGAAACTATCTTTAATACCCCCCCAGCAGCATCTGTTTGTTTTAATTCACCTATCATCGCCTCATCTTGTTTCCATTTTTCTAAAAGCAAAAGCTTCAAACACAGATCTAGTCTAAGACAGATCAGTCTTCTTCAGCCTGAGGCCCATGTTCCCTCATGGGCAACCTTTGGGAGGGTTGGTGTCACATGCCAGTGGAGGAGCCAAAGGGTGGTTTATATGACTCCTACCTTTGTACAGTAGGCAGCAATCCAGACACACATAAACACACACACCACCTCCAGTGACACAGGCAAGAGGCATTATTACAGGTCAAAGCAAAAGCACTCAAGGAGGGATCAGAGGATGGCCAGTGAGGGGTGAGGCGTGGTGAGACATTAAGTCATTTTAATGTAGGGAGGGTTGTCTGACTATTCAGCATTGAATGAATAATATGTACTACATTTTCAGAATGCTTTAGCATTCAACAGTAAAGCTTCTTGCAGCACATGCAGATTATAAATTACAACAATGTCGTTCTGAAAGTCACTGTAAAAGATAAACCCCTAATATATACTTGGTTACTGCAGCTTATTCACCAGCATCATGGTTAATTACCTTATTAGTTGAACTGTATCAGGAAGCATTGCCTGTGTCTTAAATTGTACATGCAAATTTAATTCTGTCAGCTCGTAATGTCTTGAGTATTTGATGGGTGACCCTGCTCTGCAACTCTGAGCACTGTCTGTCCTGTGCACTGAATGAGGTAGTGTCTGCTAGAAAAATAGTCATAGTCTGCTTTCCAAATAGAAACTGCCTCATTGAATTTTACGCACAGGGAATAGATAAAAACAGGTTATTGAGCAGTGATGCTTTATATAAGGATCACTGAAGATAAGGGGAAGATTATTGTGGGGAAGCACCATAGTGATCTGTGTTAAAGTATATGTAAGGTTGGAAAGTCATATACAAGAACACACAACTTGTTAATACAGCTGCAATTTTCTGGATATTTATTTATGACAACGCACATTAGAATCTCCATTTCACGTGAGTTACATTGAAAGGTGGGGAAAATATGTGCTTTTTAACCACCTTGCTTGTAATAATAATAATAATAATAATAATAGTAAATTTTATCTGTACCTCGCCCTCCCCAGCCGAAGCGAGGCTCAGAGCGACTAACATCATACAAATAACACAGTATACATAAAAACAGGCATCAATTAATTAAAATACATCTTAAAATTAATTCAGACAAATTAAAATCTGGACAAATGGCAGTTATCAAGGTTAAGATTGAGAGCGGTAAATACTTGCCAGGACCAACTGTTTTCACAGATCATATAAGGACCTGTGCACAGGCTGGGAGGCCTCCTTCATGCTTGTTCTTATATAAAGGAAAATAGGTCAGACTGCCCCCTGGCCAAAGGCTTGGCGGAACAGCTCCATCTTGCAGGGCCCTAGTCTCTTGTGGGAGAGCATTCCACCAGGCCGGGGCCACTGCCAAAAAGGCCCTGGCTCTGGTCGAAGCCAGTCTAATTTCCCTGGGGCCTGGGATCTTCAGAGTGTTGCTGTTTGCAGACCCTCCATGGGGCATACCAGATGAGGCTGTCCCGTAGGTATGAGGGTCCTAGGTCATATAGGGCTTTGAAGTTTAAAACCAGCACCTTAAGCAGTATATTATCTTCATTAAGCAATTTTGAGTATGTATTAGAAGATTATGGTTTGAGTGTTAGGCTGCAATCCTATACAAATTTACCAGAGAGTAAGCCTCATTAAATGCAGTTGCCAGAGAACTTTGTAAGGTTTGTGCCCTATGTTCTGGTGACTTTGAAGGGTTCTGGTTATTTCAGTGCATGCTGAGCCTAGCAGCCAGCCTCAGCAAAACTCTATACTTCCTAAAAGACAGACATAAAATGTAGATGGATTTCACGAAGGAAGTAAAAACCTGTCTTTAATCAGCTTCAAAGTTAAGGGGGGGGGGAATAGTGAATCGCTATAATATGAGTCAAATCGGGCAATTTCAAAGTTGTAATTTACTGTTTTAGGGATGAATAAATCTAGGAAATACACAGAGAAAGAGAGAGAGAGAGATAGCCAGTTCTTTGAGCATGCTTAAATTAACATTAACAGTATAAAATACATTAAAACATTCAAATACATTATTTAAGGATCACTGAAGATAAGGGGAAGATTATTGTGGGGAATACTTGAATCTACTTGATTCAATACTACTTGAGTTTAGTATAAAATACCTTCGTTTTTCCTTTAGAATTATTTATTATTATTATTATTATTATTATTATTATTAATAATAATAATAATATACCACCCTATACCCGGGGGTCAGGGTGGTTCCATAATAAGTATATCTGAATATAACACTAAAACCATATTAATTATTGAGTTTTCCCCAATGCAAATGTTTCATTTCAAATATTTTTGGCTACTGGAAAAACTTTTGAGATATATATATATATATATATATATATATATATATATATGGCAAGTAAAGTTAGCATGGCATGCATAATCAGTTTTGTTTACTAAATACAGGTGGTGCCATACAGTTTTCATTGTAATTATTTGTATGTTTTAAACAGACTTTATATTTGTGTATAGTTTTGATACTATTAATGCTTATTTTTTATTATTGTTTTTTCTAAGTTTTTAGTGAGTAGTAGTAGTGTAAGTAGTAGTAATAATAAATAACAATGCTAAGAGAAACCCCAATCAACATTTCCCACAAAACTCACATCTTTTCAGATTGTTTGACGTATGAGCAGCTTCACTTGTTGGATTTCTTATATGTACAGAAACACTTTCTATGAGGCTAGAACTTTCTTCCTAGTGAACAAAAGTAGCACTTTCTTGTATGATATATCTTGAGTTTATCTTGCATCAGCATTTCCCATTCACAGTAGGTGAGCTACTAGATCTTGCTTAAAGCATTCTTGTTTAGAGAAGCCTTCACAGATGCTTTAAAAGCTAAGGAAATTTGAATCTATTTTTGTATTTTACCTTTTGTATGCTTTTAAATATGGCTGTAAATTTTTCTTGATTTTAATTGTTTTACCGTTATGTAAACTGCTTTGAAGGGATGCGGTTGGCGCTGTGGGTTAAACCACAGAGCCTAGGACTTGCCGATCAGAAGGTTGGCGGTTCAAATCCCCATGACGGGGTGAGCTCCCATTGCTTGGTCCCTGCTCCTGCCAACCTAGCAGTTCGAAAGCACGCCAAAGTGCAAGTAGATAAATAGGTACCGCTCCAGTGGGAAAGTAGTGCTGCTCTGGTTCGCCAGAAGTGGCTTAGTCATGCTGGCCACATGACCTGGAAGCTGTATGCCGGCTTCCTCTGCCAATAAAGCGAGATGAGCGCCGCAACCCCAGAGTCAGCCACGACTGGACCTAATGGTCAGGGGTCCCTTTACCTTTACCTAAACTGCTTTGAGGGATTTTACAGTTAAGAGGTGTATGCATTTTATGAAATAAATAAATAAATTGTGACCCACAGGGATCATGTGTGTGAGTAAAAGTATAGTGGTTAGTTAGAGTGTCAGACTAGGACCAGGGAGACCAGGGTTCAAATCTCTACCTGACCATGAAGCTCACTGTGTGATGATGTTCCAGTCACTGCCTCTTCACCTAACTTACCCCACTGGCTCATTGGGAAGCTAAAATGGGGAGGAAGCAGAGAACCATGTACACCACATGGAGCTCCTTGGAGAGGAAGGTGGGAAATGAATGAATGAATGAATGAATGTAGCAGCCACATTCTTCCAGTAGTACGTCTCCTGCCAGAGTTTACGTGTACAGTGGTACCTTTGTTATTGAACGTAATCCGTTCTGGAAGTCTGTTCGACTTCCGAAATGTTCGAAAACCAGGGTGTGGCTTCCGATTGGCTCAGGCACCCCAGAAACATTAACTGACAGCTGCACTGGACATTCAACTTCCAAAAAACGTTCAACATCGGAACACTTCCTTCCGGGTTTTCGGCGTTCGGGAGCCTATTTGTTCTTCAGTTAAGTCGTTTGAGAGTTAAGGTTCCACTGTAGTTACTTCCAGGCAGGGATGTTAAATTGTAAGTGGATGATTCAGATCCAATTTTTCTGTGGACATGTTTGGCATGGTAGCTTCCATGCATTCTTGGTTATTTTTTAGTCATGGGTGTTCTGTTGCTTGCCCTAAACCCCATGGGTGGAGCTTGATGGAATGAATGCAGAGGGCTTTGTTTTTACCTTTTTCTACCTGTGCACTTTTTAAATAACAACAAAAATGTTAAGAGGTGCAAAGAGGACAAGAGCAAGTGTTACTAGTCTTAGTTACCATGTTTCATATGGGCATTCATTTCCATTGGTAGTTGCTTTACTATTATTCTTACTACTAATACAGTGGACGCTCGGGTTGCGAACATGATCCGTGCGGGATACACGTTCGCAACCCACAGCGTCCGCAACCCGCAGTGGTACTTCCGAGTTTTCGCAGTCCGCAACCTGAAAAAATGCAACCTGAGGTGTCTGTAACCCAAGGTATGACTATAATAATATAGTGGTACCTCAGGTTAAGAACTTAATTCATTCCAGAGGTCCGTTCTTAACCTGAAACCGTTCTTAACCTGAGGTAATGGGGCCTCCTGCTGCCGCGCGATTTCTGTTCTCATCCTGAAGTAAAGTTCTTAACCCAAGGTACTGTTTCTGGATTAGCGGAGTCTGTAACCTGAAATGTCTGTAACCTGAAGCATCTGTAACCCAAGGTACCACTGTACTGAGTGTTATTTTCTGACTAAGGCTTGTACAATGAAGTGTCCTATGGAACCCCGATAAATTAAGGTTTCTAAAGTTTTCCTATGTCATCTTCTGTTGCAGATTGTCTGCTATAAAAACCTACTTATGAGATGTTTATTGTCATCTACTTGGCCAGAGTAAAATGAGAACCTAATAAAACTCTGGCACTTACTTACATTTCTATTCTTTTCAGTGAGCTGTAAGGGGATACTGTGTGCCTGGTAGTAGCATGTCTTCCCAAAGCTTTTGAAAAAAAAGCCTACAAGTGTATAATCATCTGTTAATATTAACCCCCACATACTGCTCCTGCCCCCCAATTTGGTTTTTCAACTGAGCGCTAGGAATGGTTTTGCTACCTAAGCATATGCCAAGACACTTAGATCTGTTCTGCCTCAAAACCCCTTTTCAAAAACACAGAACCCTTCACCCTTTCATCATGACTGAATCTAAACATAATGAGTTCAAGCAATGTGCTTAAAACAAAAATCCTATATCCAATATTGGTTAGGAGCTCTGTCTTTTAGCAGATGCTGTGTCTCTAAACAGCTTTTAGCCTAAACAAAATGGCAAGGCTAACAGCAGATTTAAGCCATATCTTCATCAACATCATCATTTTTTTAAAAAAGCTTTGGGTCTTAATCTAACCTCAGTCATCAAGCCTTGAAATGACTGAGCATCAAAGGCTTCTAACGTTGCAGTAAGCAAGACTTTCCTGCCTAGAAATCATAATAGAAACTCCTAGAGAAAACTAACAAAAAATAATTTTGTCAAATGGGATTCAGGAATACTGTGTGGCATAGATTTATATTCAGCGATCACTGTCAATGGAAATGAAATAGGTGTCAGGCAAGTGTCTCTAGTGGTTTCCAAAGACAGGGTGCAGCAGCTGAAAATTCCCTCCCTCTGATTGCCATTCACCTCACCTCCAATGTCTTGGCCGCTCAGAGAGGAGCATGGAAGTTGGTACCTTGAAGTACCTGGGTTCTAAGCTGTGTAGGACTTTATATATAAGCACAAGCACATTGGTGTGTGCTTAGAAACAGGCAGAGAGCTCTTTGAACACCAGCAAGTTGTGTTCTCGGTAATCATTCCCAGAAAGGCAGTCCCATTTGCAACACATTACAGTAGCCAAGGAAGTGGATGCCAACAGCAAGACAATCTCTGTCCAAGGAAAGTTGCAATTAATGCACCAGCCTAAGTTGGTGAATGTACCCTCCCACTGAGCTCACTTGGGAGTTTACAGACAAATCTGGATCTAAAAGTACTTCCAAATTGCAACCCCATCCAAAACACATTGGCAAATCATCTTCCCAAATAACCTTAATTGTCTCAGGCTTGAACCCACAATACTGAATGCACAGCTCCTGGTGGATACAAGCCATGCATCTGGGCCATTGGGGACTAACAGTGAAAACCTCAGTGATCAGGCAGGAATATAAGGGATCAGGTGGTCCTTGATATATCCTGGACCCAGCCTGAGGAGTATTTACTAAATGAGTAATGTCCAATCCATCACTTATTTGTGGCAAAGTGAGCTGGTTTCATTCCACTGCTGCTCCATTTCCCGCTGTCCCACTCTTTCCTATGGCAGCATTATATTGTTGCACACCACCCCAATCTCTGAGCAATGTGAAATTCCAGAGGTTCCAGGTGCTTCACCTGTGTTCAGTTTCCTCAGAATGAGCAATGACTGTGGTATATGGTTTATTTACACATTGAAGATTTCACTTGTTTGTCCTTTGTCTCCCATTCCAATTACATCTTATACACTTTAGATATTACTTCAACATTACAGTTTAACGGGTCTATCTCTAGTTGTGATAGTTGTACCCCAAACCCCTGCTTCATATCCTTTTTAAATACTTCATTCAAATGATGATATTGTAACCATGTTGTTAACATCCCTGATAAATTCTTAAACTATTTTAATTTAAATTCCCCACCCTTCTCTCTTAGCAGATTTCTATGTCACCCAACCTTTCACCACCATGGCTTCCAAAGGTGAAAGCTAAAGTGGTGTTTTAGTCTCCAATAAGTTTTATATTTATCCCATATTCTATACAATTTTTCCTAATTATATGGTTTGTGAAACCTTACGTACTTTTGCCTTTTCACACCACAAATAAGCATGACAACCCCAAATATTATCATGACCTTCCAAATCTAAAATATGTGAATTCTTCAATAACAACCACTCCTTCAACCAGCACAGACAAGATGCTTCATAATATAATACATCTGGTGGGGAGAAACCTCCTCTCTCTTTCGTATCTATCAGTATTTTATATTTTATTCTCTGTTTTTTCCCTTGCTAGGTATATTTAGAAATATATTTTTTGCCATTTGTTGAAACAATCTGTCGTGTCAATCACCAGTATTGATTGAAACAAAAATAAGATTTTTGGTAGTACATTCATTTTTATGGTCGCAACTCTGCCCAACAATGAAAGTTTCATTCTACCCCAAATTTGCAACTTTCTATTAATATCCTCCCAAGTTTCCAAATAGTTATATTTATACAAATTTATATTATTTGCCGTTAACCATACACCTAAATATTTTGTAGGTTTTTATTACTCTCATCATTTATATTTTTTTTTACCAGGAGCTTGGTTTAATCTTTATTAATGTTAAGACCTGCTTTTTTTTCTTTTTAATGCGTGCTTTTAAGTTTACAGAACAAATACATAGGTCAAGAATGGGAACCTTTGGCCCTCCAGTTGATGCTGGACTAAAACTCGTATCCTGGCATTTGGCTATACTGGTTGGTGCTGATGAGTCCAATGAATCTGAAGGGTCACATATAATAAACTGTGGTTTTCATAAAGGGTAGGAGATGACTTACTGCATTTTGAACTTAGAAAAATAGAGCTACTCTTACACACACAAAAGGTTACACTCTGGCTATTTATTCTCCTAGATTCTACTTATTTTACGAGGCATTCCTCTGCTGCTTGTAATTCCTTCTCCTAATAACAGTGTCTTTTGGAGGAGTTATGGTTTCCCTTTAGGTATGTCATATTTCCAGAGAAAAGGGTATTGTCTTTTATTTTAGAACAATTTCTTCTTACATGCCTCATATATACTGCAGTTTATGAAATATTGAAGGCTCATAGTCAGGTTACCCAGATCACTCTCCCCTCTAATAGCGAACATAGGTGGTTGAGTGCCTATTGGTTTGGAAACAAAATATTACCAAGCAATAAGGTAGCATGTTCTTCATATTTGTGGGACCACGTATGTATGATGATGTGCTCAAATTCATAAATTACCTGACAAATAACCTGTCAGCTTGTACAATGCTGGTGGCGGTTGACACTTGGAGAGATAGAGAACATGAGGCTAATGATGGGACAACTTTGTTGGATACAACCCATAGCTTTTGAGATGGATGCCCAGTTGCATGGTGGGAAAAGTTGTTTAACTACATCATGATGGTTCATTACAGTTGAAACAGAAGGGTTAAAAGTCTTATTTGTCATTTATATCATTGTTGTTTTTATTCCTTTAAAACCATTCTTCCACTCTGAGATGGTTTTGTTTCCAAAGGCTAAAAGATTCTCATTGCTAAGAATTTGTTCTAGCAAGCTTGCATTTAGCAGGTAAATCTTACAGACTCACATTTTGAAGCATTGACATGTCCACCAATGAGGGCTGTACCATGTGATTTTTCTGAATGTGCAGAAGAGATGAAATAGCAAAACCACTACAGTTTCCTGCTATTTAAATCAGGGCTGAGGAACCTCAAGCCTGGGGGTCAAATGCAGCCCTCAAGACCTTCTTAGCCAGCCTTTAAGAGTCTTCCCAGCCATGCCCCATCCTGGGGCCATGGTCCTCATTTGTCCTGCTCTGTGCCCTCCTGTGTGCTTTCATCTATCTGAAATGTGTCATTGAACTATGGTGATGCCTCTTTCTTTGCCTGGCTGGAGATTAGATGTGTTGTGGAATGATCTAGCTTTTGAGTGAGTAGAATATAGCAGACAGTACACTTTCCCCCCCTTTGGCCCTGCCCACCATTTTTATGTAGCTCCCGTAATGTTCCCCATGAGCATTCATGAGCAGGCGAAACAAATTTCTCCACCCCAATATAAACAAAAATGCTGGTGAAATGCTGTTTCACATGTTATTTTGTTCTTACAGCTGGCCTACAGATGCAGGAAAATCACATGGCAAAACTTTTTCTTCCTCCTAAGAATCCAAGCCTATCATTTTTCTTGACATGCTTTCTGTTGGCATGTAGTTTTTGAGCATCCAAACGTGGGATCAGAGCAAGACAGAGTGAGGCAGCTGCGTCCTGCTTCACTGCCCTCAGGTGTAGAGGAGCATGCTGTCCCCTCACCAGTGCTGAAGTAAGAGTCAATTATTAGTCAGTTGGCTTTGGTACATGGAATAGGAGAGGCATGCCATCTTGTCTTTCCTAAGACAGCAAAATACTTGCATTAGATTTTCTCACCTGCATTCTGATGTGATATAGTTAAAAAGGACTATACTGTCAGGGTTTTTTGAATGTGTAGCTCACCCTTCATTGGACACATAAAGCAGGCTTGTATGGGTTGAATTAGTGTTACATTACTTTTAAGACACATAATGGTGTTGAAAAGCTGTGAAAACTTACTTTTATAGCAACCTCAAGACTTTCATTTGGATTCTTTTCCTTTAGGTATCATTTTGTGGCATGTTGTGCTTTTTTGAAAGCATACGTGTTATTGAGTTACTGGGTTATTTCATGTTTTGATCTTTTTTATATATAAAAAAATCTGTCTAGTTACTCTCTGCCTCTTTTTTGAAACTTTGCAATAGCATTATTAAATGCTGCTGTTACAGTCCAGAAGACGAGATCCCCATTGGAATCCATCTCCCATGCAAATACCTCATGTGAATGTGTATCTTTTGATAGCAATGTTCCTCCACATCCAGTGGACAATTTTTGTGCATGACTAGAGTTGAATTGGAATCTGTATATTCTTCACCATCTGGTTCTGTTAGGTTTAAAAATGGGATGCTGACTTAACAAAAGAAGAGTTTTACAAAATATGTCTATAGTTACAAGTAGATTAATCCTGATGAAAAGTGAATCATTACCCTTAGTGTTCCGGATAGTCATTGCTATTTGTTCTCATAAAGACTTACTGTACTGTGGTTTTGATAGAATGAAATACTTAGGAGCACATTTCTCTCATAAGATGCTTTTCTAATGTACACTTTATCCTTGGAGAAATCTGTGCTCCCTCTCCTTGTATAAAAAATGTAACTTTTGTGTGCTGGACAGTGAATGGGGAAACTGACCACTCTTAACAAGCATTCATCCTTCCATGAGCATGTATACGTGTGTGTGTGTGTGTGTGTGTGTGTGTGTGTTTATACACAAATATAAAGGACTCAATACTGCAGCACTATCAAGTGCAAAGCATTCACATCAGCATTCCCAAGAAGGTGTGACAAAGGCATAGAGAATTTCCGTGGATAATGTTTTGTGAGTCTCTTACATATTGTAACATATGTAAAGGACTCACTCTGGCTACATAAAACCTTAACTGCTGGCATCACTAGTGAGTGTTTCAGGATTCCAGGTGGGTGGTAGGGGGTTCTACAGCACAAGCTGAATCTGCCTTCCATCGAGCACTGGTGGGCGGTAAGGAAATTTTACCATCAAGAAAGATGCATTAGTGGGCAGTAGGTATAAAAAGGTTGACTACCCCTGATTTAGACAGACCAGGCAGCATAATTCAAGATTGCCTGCTTCCTCTTCTTCTTTGCCGATCACTTGTAGCCCTACCTACTATGTAGTGCTTAAGTCCAGGTTCTGGCAATACTTCTTGTTTGCATCCCATACAAATTAAGAATGTGTTCCAATAATTCTGTTGCCAAAGGAATTTTGGACAAACTCTCCATTTGTTCATTTTAATAGCCATATATGTTCACTCTGCCCAAGCTTTCACTGAGTTTTCCCATGAACTGTGTCTGCTGGTCAGCCAACTGTACACAGCTAATTATTATTCACACTGTTATTGATTGATTGATTGATTGATTGATTGATAGATAGGTTGATAGGTATTTTGTATGCTGAAAAGTATGGAAATTCCTAAGTAACATACATTTTAAGACTTGAAGCATATATTGCACAAAATAAAATATAGGAAAGCATCTTGAGTAGTGCAACCAACATGGCTGACTCACACTACAGGGAAAGCCATACCACAGTCAACACTCAAGGCAAAGCCTTGCTATAAATTAATTTTCCACAAAAAATGCTTCAAGTAGCCATTGGAAACAATTCTGCATCATTCAGTTTTCTGCTAGTCCAGCTTGGCTACACATTGAACAGATTGTGCTAAAAATATAGCATGCATGCTTCTTTTTCATTCACCGGTCATTCTAGAGAAAAGAAGCATAAGCTAACTGTATCTGACGCCTCCTGTGCTGCTTTTTGTGAAGACAGTTTTAATGATTCTAGAAATGAACAAACGCCCATGAGTTTCCTCTGATAAGCCTATACTTGAGACCCAGGAACATTGCCAATGATATGGATACATCTGTAAAAATGGAGCACCAGCTATGGTTGACCAGCTAAAGAAAAAAAATGTTTTGTTGTATTTTATTCATGCTTATTTTATTTTTAAAAATCCATTATTTCTGCCATGTCTTCATTTTTATTTTTGCATTTTCTCTCCCTTTTTTTAAACACATCGCAGTGCCAGAGAATGGGGATGAAGGTAGGGCAGTTTATTGACTGTTTTATTTCTTCTGTAGCTATGATAGTCTTCAGTGTGTTACTGACTGTATTCCTTGGGCTGAAAATATTGTTTTGAAAGGATTGCCTCAAATAGCCCTCTTTGTGGTTATAGCCTACCAGCACTTCATGGGCTCCCCATGCAACTGTTGTTGTTGTTGTTGTTAATTTGTACCCTGCCCATCTGACTGGGTTGCCCCAGCCACTGGGTGTTTTCCAACATATATAAAAACACAATAAAACAAAATAAAACTGCTAGTTGAAAAGCCATGGCCACCTCAACATACAGGCCCCATCACAACCACCTGATCAGGTATGAAGCCCAGGAAACCACACCTTTACTCGATTCCTTCTTTTGCCTAACAGATGCACAGCCAGTAAGTCAGACTCTTAATCAGGACCAAAACGGGGTCTTCCAGGGGCAGGGTGAGCAAGGCTGAGCCAGCCTCAGATCTGTTGGATTCCCAAGCTGGCTCCACGGCTGTCATCTGACCACACAGGGCCTGATGCAGTTCTGATGACTGCACTGGTGTCACTCTGCGGGAAGAGACCAGCCCAATCCACCTCCAGCCTGTCACAAAGGGCATTTGGATTGCTCTGCCTCCTATGACGTAGAGTAAAACCTAAGATAAGAATTTTTAACCCTAAAGGTAAAAAGCCTTAAAAGTACACAAAACCCTTGATAAGCAACGAGAAACGGGATATCCACAGGTTAGTAGCAGGGGGAAAAACAAGCTCCCCTTCCCCTGCTTTAAAACTATCATGCCCAGAGGAAGGCTATATTTCTAATTGAAGCTGAAGAGGATTATTAATGAAGCAAGAGACCTTTTAAATTGTATGAAAGGTGGAATTTTGAATGGAAATCACTTTATTAGCTCTCAAAATAAACCTCCACACATCACAGCTGCTTAATTACACTGATTACCTGGTATTTACACTCCTTGAAATGGACATGAAAGTGACATCTCCCATCAGGCTTGTCATTAGTTTTAACATCTCATCATTGTCCTAAGCCAGGCAAGAGCAACCTAGCTGGTCACTTGGGCTAGTAATATTTTTAGCTGAGCCAATGAAGCATGCCAGCAGGCCGAAGAAGAAGAGGAAGAGGAAGAAGAAGAAGAGGAGTTTGGACTTGATATCCTGCCTTCCACTCCCTTTAAGGAGTCTCAAAGTGGCCAACAATCTCCTTTCCCTCCCTCCCTCACACCAAACACTGTGAGGTGAGTGAGGTTGAGAGACTTCAGAGAATAGTGACTAGCCCAAGGTCACCCAGCAGCTGCATGTGGAGGAGCGGGGAAGCGAACCCGGTTCACCAGATTATGAGTCCACCGCTCTTAACCACTACACCATGCTGGATCTCACACCATTATGCCACGGGCATGCTGAACCATGAGCTGGGTCTCATCAGATTGAGGCTGCAGCTGCTTCAGTGCTTTTATCATCAAACAAGTGTGTAGGAAGGGGCATTTCGAAGCTAGCATTTGTGGAATGTCATAGTCTAAGGAATTACAGAGACAGCATGCTAGGTTTATGGGCTGGTTCACTTGTACACATTTTTAGGCCTTGAATGCCTATTCTAGATCCCTGCATCTCTTGCATATGTATTTTTATATATATTTTATTCATATGAAATCAACGTGATGGTTTATATTCTCAAAAATGGGATCATACTTAAGTTTCCAACAAAGCCACTTGTTACCTACTTCATGATATAAATATGCATTGTGCTCAAATCTTTTTGAGTAAGACTTTTTGAGAAAAGACTTTCCTTAAAATGCCACACAAACAGAGACTGAAATATTCTGTACAGTATATTGTCACAAGAGTAGTATTGGTTGTCAACTCTGGTCAACTCAACTACATGATGATGGGACCATAGAAATTCAGAATATTATATGAAAACAATAATGACAGTTATTCAGGTATAGAACCTTGGGTAGACATTTGATCTCTTCATCTTTTAAGAGAGGCAGTATTTTCAAACCTTTCCTGAATCTAGAATGGGCTAGAAACTCAGTGTTTAAAATGGAAGCTGCAGTGGTATGTTTCACCAGCTGCTATTTTCCAAAAATAGTGAAGTTGGCTGTATTCAGGAAAACTGCTTTGGGGTAAGCAGTACAACGGACATCTGTCTCATCACCATATTGTCTTACTTTAAAGACAAAACAAAAACAATCCCTCTTCCCCTTGTCACAAACTTGAAAATCTGTTTTGGAAAACAAAATACAAGTGTCATCCTATGGCAGAAATGTTTTTCTCTTGTTAACTGTTGCGTCTTTGACATGGCGTACTTGATTGGGATCCCAAGAACAATATAGCATAGAAATCTGTCTAGCTGACAAAACTACACGGATTGCAGTGGCTTCCTTAATAAATGTTTAAGAGTTAAATACTAGGCTTACATTCCTTGGAAAATAATTTTTTGGTTAAATATTGCCATGTAAGACCTGCCTTCCTTGCAAGTGGAGGAGATAAAGGGGTTGCTCATTTGCATATGTTCATTCATTTAAACAGATATTAACAACAACAACAACAACAATGACAATAAGCATATCAATAAATTCTTGATTTGATTAACACTATTTATTAACCACTTCCTATAAAACATCTCAGAATGACTAACAATAATAACATAACCAATAAAAATGTATAAAACAATTTAATATATAAGAGCAATTAAAACCATTCCATATAGAAAAAATAAATAAATTCCAGTGCAGATACCGATTGGGATAAAAAATCTCCACTTAAAAGTGTTGCTGAAAAGGAAGGTTTGCAGTAGGCACCAAAACAATAATAGTGATGGTGTTTGACTGATATGTTGCAGGAGGGAGTTTCAAAGGCTTGCTGTCACCACTCTGAATGCATTTCAACTGTATTATCAGAATTGTCCAAGAGATGGTTGGATAAAAATCCAATAAAGCTAGCTTACAAGAAAATGCCAAGCACCAATATAGCATTTCTATAGTTTGCTTCTCTGATGTGTATTTTGTACATTAACTAGGACATAGTTAATTCATATCCATATTTGATATTAAAAGTATTATCATAATTAAGGGAGAGTGTAGAAGAGGTTAGTATCATTGATATTGTACATGAATCTTGGTCATAGTTCTTTTATTTTGTTTCCTAAATTAATGATCAGTAGCAGCAGTTACTGTTATTTCTTTCAATTTTGGCTTGAATATTCTTAAATAATTGCATGTACTTCTGATTTATGACTAAGTGAGAACAGCAGACCTCATAATCACAGAGCTACAGAACAATGGCTTCAGTCCAGAGAAACTTAAGCATATTTATGTCTGAGCAAAGCCTCCTGTATCATTTTCGAAGCCCCTTTGAGCAACAATTTGCCATTATATAAAAAAAAATGCTTTAGCACCTCATTGCATGCATATTCTTGTTCTCTCACCCTCCATTATAATATTTGGTATACATTTCTGACACTTGACTGCAGTTTCATTCTGTTCTAGATTGTTACTACAATATCCTTCTGCTTAACTAAACTGCTTCCATGAAACACATTATTATATATTTTCAATTACTATTTGATAGTTGTGTTGCAGAAATGGTTGTTGGGAATTTCTTAAATAAATACATACAACAGCCATTAATATAAAACTTTTTGTTAGCTTCTACATGCTAATATTTAGTGAAGGAAAATGTAGCTTTTACTCTTAAGAATAGCTTTTACACTTTAAATTTTCTGTTGGGATATAAAGTATTACTCTTATAAGTCGTTCTTCCATGCCACTAGGGATGAACATATTTGGCAATGTATCCAAATATTTTAAGCATTAATTGTTAGGCCCACAAACATAGGATATCCAATGTTAATCATGTTCAGAGTAAATCCACTGGAATGAATGGGCTTGTGTCCATTTACTCCCCATTAGGTCTACTCTGAGTATATTGCCCATACTCATTTTTTTAAATACAGAAAATATCATATCAAGATTATTTTATTTCACTGGAAGTAAATTTTACAGGATAGCTTCTATACAGTATATAAAAATTATAAGGAAACATCATTTTGTGTTGACTGATCATGTTAAGCTGGCCTTCATTACTGGCACATTCAAAAATGATAAGATTTCCATTTTGAAAATCTATATGCTTGTTCCATGTGTTTCTGCTTTTTAAAAATCATAATGGGTTTGTTTGCTTGTTTTTCCTCTTGGATAGTCTAGCAGCAGCAACAAATCTTGTCAAAACCTTATATTAGAACCATGTTAAATGTTGTCACAGTTGGTGTTAAACAATTAAATTCTCAATGATTGGGTTTTTTGTTTGTATATGTGTTTTTGCCTTTGTAGCTATCTTATTCATCACAAACAAAAGAATGGATTTATTGTTTATGTTGAAGAACATACATAATCATTTAAGTCAATCTCCCAATATTCACCATTATGAGTTAAAATGCTTATATTGATGTCATTTTTTAAAACAAAAACAACACAGAATTGCAAATTAACTGGTTATTTTATTTTGAATTTGACAGGTGCTATGGATGTGGAAGAAAGAAATCGCCAAATGAAAATGAACAAATACAAACAGGTAGCAGGATCAGACTCCAGGCTGGAGCAAGATTATCATTCAAAGGCAAGGGCATTTTGTTTTGAAAAGCAGCAAAATGAGTAACTGTTTAATCAGGCAGTGAAATGCTAGTAATCATTGCATGGTAGCATTTGTGATTAAGAGGGAAATCCTGTACATGTTTACTTTAAAGTGAATCCCACTGTATTCCATAGGTTGGACCTTTGCTAAAAGGCTTGTTAGCTCCCATTTTTTGTAGCAGTATCTGCCTGAGGTTAGGGCCTCAAGAGTTGAACCATACAAAGCATAAGGGTTTATTGCCAGACAGAAAAACCACCCCACCTCTCTGTACTTGAAAAACTGTGTTCTTGCATATGCAAAGGGGGTTGGAGGGTAATCCCATGTCAGTGTGTATAGAACTGAAGTCAGGAGATTCTGATCAGATTTTTAAAACTATAATTAATTTTGCCAAGCTCTCATTGAATGTAAATCAGAACTAGTGTGCTAAGAATAGAAAGAATGTAAAGTAGTTGCCTGCTTCAGAAAGTGATTAATGACCAATTAGTCATGTGATAGAATGTACCAATAATAGGAAATGAGCTTAGTAAACTGTAAAGAGATAAATTGATTTAGTACATGTCTGGAATTAACATTTTTTTAAAAATCTACTATGTTCTATATCTTATTCTTATGCTGTATAAAATACATTAAAGTTTTCAGTGTAGGTCTGATTTTCACAAAACTTTAAACCATAAGGTTGCAATCCTATACATACCGTACTTACCTGAAACTAAGTTCTACTGAACTCATTTACTATGTTCAGATGTAATGATAAACCATGCTTAATGCTATGGGAATAAGCTGCAGTGAGCCTTGAGCTTTTACATTTATCCTTTCATGTAGTGGGAAGGAGTACTTTTGGAGGCAATTTCAAATTCCCTTAATCTTGGCTTGTCATTCCATCAAAACCCAGAATCATGGTTTATCATCAGCTATGGTCAGTTTCCAAACAAGTCATATTATGACTTCTGAAGCTGCAGTATGTTTCATCGTTGTTACTGTAAATCACAGTCCCAAGCTTGGGTGAAATTGCAAGCTGTTTTCGGGGGAAATGGAAAGCAAGCGCAACCAAAGTCTTCTTCCTGTAGTATATGAGAGGGGAGGAAAGAACAGCCAAACCCAAGCCATAGCTCATTCACAGAGTGCTAAGCCATGGTTTAGGCTTACATCTCAGTAGACATATATAGGATTTCACTATTAGGTACTACTAATAAGAACAGATAGATTTCAGGCATATAAATGGAGGGTTGCTTCAGGTGCTGCCATATCAGTGGATTCAGGTGCTGCTATTTGGGGGGGGGTGTCTATATAGGTTTATAGCATTATTATTGCTCTTGGAATATTCCTTTCTAAGTTACCAAAAATAAATAGATTGTGTCATACTATGACAGATTTTATTAATCTCATGTGACATGAAAATTATTCTTTAATCAGAAACTGGATACTGACTGTTCAAAGTTTGATGATTCCACTGGAAAATTACTGTACTTCATGTTCTGCTATTGAGCATTTCTTAACGTCCAGTGGTAATTGGAGTAGCATCTTATTAGATAAAACTTTTGATGTATTGCTAAAAAAGAAAAAGTCATTGCCATATTTGTATATTAGTTGCTTGCTAAAAAGATTGGGCAAGGTGCCTCAAACCACACTCAGGCATTTGAAAGACAAAACTTTCTCAATAAGCATGATTAGTAATATGGACAATTTCAGCCTTCTTAATATTTAGTCCTGAATGTGTTTGTATCAAGCATGTTCTTCAACTGACCTTAACCTTCAGGAAGTCTTTTGATGAGCTGCTGCCATGAGTAGGGAGCTGCAAAGCTCTCTTGCTTCAAAGTTTGTAGCTAGAGAGCTGTGGCTTAATCCCATTCATTCATCATTTTATTTGTATGCCTCCTTTCCATAGCTAGAAAGATGCTCAAGGCGGCTTACAACAGGAACAAATTTACATAATTACAAACATAACATAAGTAGCAATAGAAAAAACACCCAAAATTACACAACCAAAATGAACAATTTTCACCTGAAACATAATAAGATCTAAAAATAAAGATACAAAAAATTAATATCAACAACAGCAACAAACCCGCACCAGCCCAGCTCCCTAAACAACACCCCAGCCCAAGAGTCTGTTCAGCAGCCTCGCCACAGTCAGGGCCCTGCCCTCCCAGGTCAGTTGGGAAAAGGCCTTCAGGATCTTCCAGGACTCACAACCAAGATGGTCTGCTTTTGGATAGCCACTGGACTTCTGTTAGAAACTATCTCTGTTGAGGCAGCCCATCTTCTTGTTGTCACAAATAGCTTTCACACTTTTGTATATGAATAAGAATGTCATTTAGGCAAAGCAAACAAAAGGAATAAGTAAATATTTAGGTCCTTGGAATGAAATTATGGCTCTGTTAGAGCATATTTTGGAATGTCCAATAACTTCCTTCTGTTGGAATGTATGTTCTAAATCATCTGGCGCTGGTACTTTTCCAAACGTTTCTTGCTGAGGAATGCAGTATGCATACACCAGACACCTAAGAATAGATTTCCTTTTATGTAGGCAAAGATATCAACAAACACTAGGAAGTGACTTCTACTTCACTTCTATTTCAGTCATATGCACAAATCCAAGTGTCACACTTGGTAATATAAAAAGTGAAAACACAAATGGAAATATCCCTCCTAGGTTGAGTTTGCTAGGACTCTACACCTAAACCAGGGCTTTCACTCAGTTAAAGGTATCTTAGCTGATTAATCATTTGAATTTTATGGAATGAATTAATCAATGCAATTCTTGTATTCATATTTCCCAGTAGCAACTCAGAAATATGAACATAAAAATATGCACATAAGGATTGGAATGCATATTTCCCCCCTCTCAGAATCACACACATAGACACTTCTCCTAACCACCTGACAACATAGCCATACACACAGAGCAAGAAAGCCAACTCAGTCAAGACACACATATAGAAACGTAAACAAAAAAGAATAACCAGCTCTCTTTTTCAAACCCACACAAATACAACACAACACACAAAGGGAAAAGTGAGGAGGACTCACCACTGGCACAAGCTGAGGCTAATCCACTGCTGCCACTCTTACCACAAGGCAGCAGCCATTCATTGCTTGCTGAACAGAAATCCTCCCTTCTGCCATCTGCCTCTGCACTGCCAGTCATCCTGCTTCTGCAGCCAAGAATGCTCTATCTTCTGCCATCAAGAGCTCCATTGGCATTCTACCATAAGGAAGCATGCTTAGGCTCAGACTCCCTGACTTGCCTTTATAAGGCTCCACTGCACTGTGCATTGAAAGCAGTATCATACAACTTTAAACAGTTGCAGAATCCTGGGAACTGTAGTTTCTTAAGAGTGCTAAGAGTTGTTAGTTTCTTACAGAGCTACAATTCCCAGAGTGCTATTCAATCCCTATTCACAGGGAACTCTGGGAATTGTAGCTCTGTGGGGGAAACAGGGGTTTCCTAACAACTCTCAGCACCCTTAAACTACAATTAATTTGTTGTAGTAGTTAATTTAATTGTTGTTGTAATTAGTTTAATCAACTCAACACTGCAGGTGAACAAATGTCATAGGAAGTCTGTCCTTCTGAGTAAATGGCCTTACATTGCTGCCTGCCACTATTTATTTATTTATCCCGACATTTATGTTCAGCTTGACAACTTGATAACAGGATCTTGAAGTGCATCAGAAAATCTTTATAGTATAATCAAATCAAACATGAATGCAACACAAACTAATGTATAAATGGGGAATAAGAATTGCATCCATAACAGTTGGAGCAGAGGTGGACGGCAGATATATCTAGAAAGGTGACAGATATGCATTGTTGCCCATACCAGTGCTCTCTATCTGCCGTCAGCTCTTATGCATGCTGGCTCACCCATTCACTTTAGAGGGAGGCACAGCTCCATACATTTATCTCTGTTCACACCAAAGCTCTTTCTCCAGTTAAATTAATGGAACTGTACTTTCAGCTCTGTGTGTCCATTGGAGCCCTCACCTAGCCTGGATTGCTAGACTGGGGTGTACATCATCATAAGAGTAGTATACCCATCTGAGGAGCAGAAAAGCTATTTTGTAATTGAGTTGTATTTCAAAGCCAAGAGAAATTGTATGCCCATATATGTTTTGTCTGGCAACTGGAGATTACTTACTTACTTACTTATTTAGTTATTAGATACATTTTTGTCTTTGTTTTTTTTTTAAAAAATGATATTTATTGAGAATTTTAAATTACAGAAAGAGAAAGGAAAAAGCGAGAAAAAAGAAAAGGAAAAAAGGTATACAAAAAAGAGATTAAACAATATAAGTCAATAAAAACAAAAGTAAAAAAAAAAAACACCCAATACATCAGAATAAAAAAAAACAAAAATAAACAAAAAATTTAAAAGCAAATCCAATATTCCCAAATCCTTATCTTTCATTAACTTGTTTCATCAACCTCCTCACACCTCCCTAGTTATTAATTATCTCAGCAAATCCTTTCCATCTTTCACAATATTCTGTCATTAAATTACCTTAATCTCTTTTAACCTTATCTTACCATAAAAAACCCTAAAGCTTAAAACTTAAATCTTATTTATACCTAATTCTTTTTAACAAAACATATTTATACATAATTCTTTTTAACGTTTCTACTAAAGCCAAATAGTTTCATTCCAACATTTTTCTAATACTCATTAATTTTACAATGATTTTCTAAATGAATTTTTAAAACTTTCTTCCAATCTTCATCCGTTGTCTCTTCTTCCTGGTCTTGGGTTTTGTCAGTCCTTTCTGTTCCATCCATCTAGTCCATCAACCTGGTGACCTTCTATCCGAGGCTCTTAAGTCTTTTCCATGTCCCTTCTGCAGGTCTTCTTCATGTTTATACCTGCACTTTACTTTATCTTCTGCTGATCTTATTCTTAATTTCCTTCCTTTCTCTCGAGGAGACTCCAACTTGAGAATATCTTTATCCCTTCTCGACAAGTCAGCCCATTCTCCAAAGTCGACACTGAAATCCAAAAGATATTTAAAGGCATGTTTCAAAGTCCCTCCAAGATTAAGGGCCCCCACAACTCCGAACTCCCCCTGGCCCAAAGCCAGATCCGAAAAGTCAGAACATCCCTGCATAGGGGGATCTATCCAACTTCCCGTCTCCAGACCAAACAGTACTCCATCTCTCCAAATCTGACTTTCTCCAGGTTCAGTCGTCAAAGACAGCAACTTATGTTCCTGCAAGACCGCAGCTCTCTCCATTTCTGGTACTTGAAGTTCAGCAACTACCTCCTCCTTTATCTTCTTCACCACTTGCTCTGTCAAAGCACTTTCCTGGATTGATTCCTGAGTGGTTTCTATATAACAGCTTCTTCTCCAGAGCGATCTTGGCCCTGAATGGGAAGCCCGGACTTTGAAAGTCATCTAATCCCCCTTGCTGTATTATACTGTATTGATTAATTAGTGTTTTTATGGAGCAGTCAAGTAATTTCGTTGTCCCCAAAGGGGGCAATGACAATAAAGATATTATTATTATTATTAGTAGTAGTAGTAGTAGTAGTATTCACTGTTTGTCCAAAATTTCCAACTGCAACAGTCATCAAATCCATCTTCTCATGTAGCTGTTCCAGTAAAGCACTTGTCTTGCAAAAAGCAAGCACTAAAGCTTCTTCTGGGCACATTCTTGTTCAAGATCGGTGTCTAGTTCCCACGATCTTTTATCTCTACAACTGTAGAATTCCCCAGATCGACTCCAGCAACAGTTTCACAAGCTCCCTCTAGAGGAAACAATTTCTATTTGTATCCGTCTTTTTAAAAGCAGATCTAGCGACAAAGTTCCTTTCGTTTTCCAAATATTTTGTTCCTTTTAAGTGCAAAAGGGAACATTGGAATCAATATGTTTCTCTTTTTTAACTATCTGTCAAAAACGTTTTGTCCACAGTCAATGAACTTCCCCAAAGTGTCTGTCTCTGACACCCCGCTCCCAGGATCAAGACGGTGGAAATTTATATTTCTTTACTCTCTCTTCTGCAGGTTTAAACAGTCTAAAAAGATTCCCCCCTCTTCTCCTGCTTCCAAGGGGGGGTTTAGTGATTTTAACTGATGGAAATTTAGTCCTTTACAAACGACTTTCCAGACTCTAGTTTGCAATGTCTTTGCTTCAATCTATTTACAAAAGCGGAAGGCGGACTTCCTGTTTAGACCTTCCCGCTTCGGTGCCAAATTAAAAAGTTTCTTAATCCAATTTTCCGTTCTACTCACGGGCAGTTGTTTAAAATCCAATTGTCCACAGGAAAAAGTCAGCGCTCTCCGGCAACAGCAATGCGGCTTCACTCCGTGAAAAAAGCAGTCGATTCAAAGCACCGCGCCATTCACCCCACGTCGCTCCGGATACCCGAAACCGGGTTTCCCTGCGAGTAGGGGAGGCGCAAAAGGTGCCAGCCGAATCCCACGTCCACAGGCTTCTCCCGCCTGTGGTTTTTAATGGGTCTCCGCCTCGCCGCGGCGGTCCAGACCCTAGTTCTCACGAAGCGGATTCCTCCTGGTCAGAGGAAATCCGCCATTGCCGGAGGCGCTAACCCGGAAGTCCCCATTTTTGTCTTTGTTATTCAGTGACTAATTTATTCTGGCAATTTACTAAGGAAATTGTTCAATGTATATTAAAATGAAGAGTAGGAAAGGAAAAGGCACTAATATATATATTAGTACGGGTAGGCCTCCGCTTACTGTTGAAAATAGAATTGGTATTCAAGCTGGTATCCTACAGTTGTAATGAGCAGACTGATAGAGTAAATTCACTTATGAGGGGAAAACCTTAGCTTTGGCATACTATGTTTATCACACTGTTTACCTTAAGCAATCAAAGTTATTGACTGCTAGCTTAATAAGACTCAGAAAAAAAGAGTCTGAACTTTGCAAGATTAACATTCACTGAAGACCTCCACCAAGTCAGATCCATGACTATCAAGAATCAAGACTAGAACATCTTAATGGTCAACACTATTAAGGCTGGAATCTTTTACCCATTCACTGGGAGTAAGTTCTCCTTGAACATAATAGGACTTATTTTTGAGTAGATATGTATAGGATTGCACTGTAAGTTTGTTATTTTTCATTTCCATTTTGAGACTGGAGCAGGGAAATAAATATATACTTTTCAGAGTAGCAACATATGCAGCACAAACTACAACTATAACCAAAGCTGCAGCAATATTATTTAGCAGCAATAAAATTAATTTTGTAGTAATGGATAAATAGTAAGAGGATGACAAGAAATGTATTTTCCTAAGAATAAAGTGGATAGGAGAGGGTCAGTTGTCAAATGTATAAATGCCATGAATGCTTCTCAAAAGCAGTTAGAAAACATCAACAATCTAATAGGAAAACTAAATGATTTTGTGAAGGGAAATTGATTATAGGAAGAGGCTAGAATGCATTTAGAGACCAAATGATAGATAAGAATAGGCAAGGCCTGGGAAATGTGGCTGAGGCAATTTGAAAGATGGATGAAGGCAAAATAGGTTGTGGACATACGTAATAAATTCCCATTTATTTTTCTCCTATTAACTGTGATCTAATCAATTTACTCTTAAACTGATTTACATTTATCTCATACCTTCTGCATTAATGAGAGATTGACTAAAATATTTTATCAAAATCTATATGAATATTGGAAATTCAACTTGATTAATGTATATTAGTTACAGCTTTTGTGGGCATGCCCCATGACTCTAACCTTTAGATATGCTGCAACCGTGTTGTTGGCACTATTAATGAAAATTTGAGAGGATAGAGAATTTGTCATAAGTATATTAGCAGCAGCTAACATAATTTTGGCAAGATACTGGAAGGTAAGTACAATACTCGTCAGAAGTAATGGATGAATAAATGAGTGAATGTACTAGAAATGAAACCATTATTAAGTATTATACTAGAGATTAGTGTAGAAGTATACACAATTCTAATAGAAGTGGAGTCAATAAAGATATACAATTGCCAAGTTTTCTCTGAACTACATATAATGTGAAAAATATTATTTGTGCTTTTGTTACTTCATTTTATTTAACAGAATTTATATAACACACAAACTTAAGTCTTCCAAACAGTTTACAAAAGACAATGTTATCAACGTTTTGCTGTCAGTGACTATTGTGTCCTTTTCTTTATCTTTTTAAAAGTAACAAATTTGTGACAATTTTGTATTTGGGGAATAGACACATAAATGACAGGTTTCCCCCTGGGGACTGTGAAGCTATAGTTCTTGGCACTGGACTCAGGTTTGAATCCTATCGATAGTAGGCATGTGCTCCTTGTGTTTGCAGTAAAACTCTGTAATGTAGCAGAATGTAACTTTCCTGTATTTGCATGGAACTATTACAGAGAGATCGGGGTTTTCTTAAGTGTTAGGATAGAATATATATGAGGACAGATTTGAGTCATTCTAACTCTAAATATGTGGAGATGGTGCTTTATTACTATTTTGATCATTTTGAGAGAGAAACAGAGGGAATTCGTCTCCAAGGTAACTGTGGAACAAAATTCTCTGCAAATCAAAAGGCTTTGTTGACCAACATTATGAAAAACAGCAAAGACGATCAGTGAAAATTAGAAATCCTACATATTGGCATAAGCACTATTTAAATAGGGATGCGGGTGGTGCTGTGGGCTGAACCACAGAGCCTAGGGCTTGTCGATCAGAAGGTCAGAGGTTCGAATCCCCGCAACGGGGTGAGCTCCCGTTGCTTGGTCCCTACTCCTGCCAATCTAGCAGTTCAAAAGCACGTCAAAGTGCAAGTAGATAAATAGGTACCGCTCCGGTGGGAAGGTAAACGGCATTTCCATGTGCTGCTCTGGTTCGCCAGAAGCAGCTTAGTCATGCTGGCCACATGACATGGAAGATGTACGCCCCGGCTCCCTCGGCCAGCAAAGTGAGATGAGTGTCGCAACCCCAGAGTTGGCCATGACTGGACCTAATGGTCAGGGGTCCCTTTACCTTGACCCTTACTATTTAAATATTAAATATGAAAACCATGCTTTTGTAAAAAAAAATCTACATGTCACGCTAAACCATAGTTCAGTATAATGTGCACCTTTGTTTGTTGAACTAAGCATGAAACTATAGTTGAGCTGCAGTTTGTTGATTTGAACAAAACAACAAACTGTATTTAAAAGCAGAAGCAAAGGCACTTGAACTTCTCCTTCCAACCTGATGGGAGAGGGAGGAGTTGCAACCCTAATTCTCACTATACCTATGATTCAGGCAAATCCTGAACGAAAGCAGCCTGGTTCAGAAAAAAATCAGGATTTTCCAAGCCAAAGTAGGATTTTTTGAAGTGCCCCAAACTGAAGTGGGATCTCTGCAGTGATAGGAGTGCTTTGAAGCTTCACATGTTTTTGCTTTTTTTTTTTTTTTTTTTAAAAAAACTGCCTGCAAAAATGGAAGCATTTCTCCCCCAGCTTGCCCTATAAGTATAATACCAAGTACAGAAGAGGGCAGGGAGAGTCTTTTCGTGACAGACATATCTGGTTTCTAATCAGAGGAAAATAAAATCACAATGCCTTGGGGAAGATGTGTTGATGTAACGTATATCTTATTTGCATGCCCAGGAGCATGATTCCTGCAGCCCAGTAAGGGACTAACCATAGGAATAAGTCAAAGGATATTGGTATCAGGTTGAAATAGGCCACAACTATTGATTATAGGTATAAGTAGGTTTTGGCCAAGGCATTGGGTATGTATCGAATATCAAGCAGCCTGACTGCTGGTTGATAAGTAGGATGGGCTGACCCTGACTGCAGGGTCGCTTCTTGACATGCACCTTATAAATAATGGTTGGGAAACAGCTTCAGACTTGTGTTTTGCTCACTTGGTATCCAAAGTCACAGAAACTAAGTATAAAGCTGATTTTAAAGGAGTGGATGTGTGGACACAGAGGCAGATGGGCTTGAAGTTCATTTTCCATTTGCAGAACCAGCAAAAACACAGAACAGATATAACTTCCTAGCAACTGTACCCATCCATCTTATATTTTGCAGGTTATGTTACTGGTGGTGGAGAAGGGATGGGAATGATTTTAGCAAGTGCCACAGCCACGACTGTGTCTGGTTAAATCAACTGTAGTTGTTCCTTCACTCCAAATTTAAGGTTAGACTGCTATAAAGTGCTCAACTATAGAGGTTTTCTTGATGGTTGTACCCAAACTTCAGTTGTTGCAAAAGGTGGCAACTTTCTTTCCAGTGTTGATATTTATCTAAAGCATATTGTATCTAAGCTCCATTATCTTCAGTGGTTTCTGCATATCTTCCGGATTGTGTATATATGAAGTCCTGGTATGGACTATAAAATCCTTACAGATCTCTTTGAGTTGGAAACCCAGTATGCCAAATAGGGTGCTTTTTTAATGGGAGGTAATTCCTTGATTATTCGCAGAAAGGTAGCTATCGATAGGCATTTTCATATAAGCACAAAATACTAGAAACAGAATGCAGTGAAGTATTTTTGTTCATGGGTGAGTGCAGAGAATTGGAATTTAAATGCAACAGTTTTTTTAAGGGAGTCAACCTGGAATTCAAAACATAAAAAGAAAGACAACCTCAAACTGTTTTTCATTCATCATAACTCCCTAATCCCTATACCTATCGTAAAGGTTTATGGATTACTTACCTAAGAGCAAAAGCCTCTGCAGCTATTTGTCTGAAATTTGTCATTATCCCCTCAGAAGGGGCAACAATGCCTTCAAATTTAACCCTCTTCTGCGAAGAGGTAAACTAGCTTTTGAGGTCTCATTTAAAACAAACCCCATACTGCAAACGTGTATTGCATAGAAACTCTTGCACATATTTCTGAAGTTTGGAAGGCCTCTACGTATACAAATTCATCCAGTTCATCCCAGTTAAAAATATTGTGGCCTTTTGTTCACTTCCCCAACTAAATCACTGGGAAGACATATGAAACACTGAAGTTCAAAGCAAGCACCTACTTCACATCTGAGGCCAAGGGATCTAAAGTGACCTAAGTCAAATTGGCTCACTTTCTGAAGCACCAAAGCAGGGTCCAATCCAAATGTCTTTGTTGCATGTCCCTAATTTTTATCCCATGGCAGCTTAATAAATTTTTTTTACCCAAACCAATGAGAATCTGCAATCTGAATCCCCGGGCACTAGAGTCCCTCCCTTTATTTGAGGGAAAGCCTTCAGAAATGCATATTGTAAACTGCCTTGTGATCCTAGGATGGAGCACAGTATAGGAAATGAAATGAAATTATGCCCAGAAGGTTATCAACCCTACTAGAACTGAGCGTCTCCGCCTGCCAAGTCAAAATGAGATTCCATAGGACAGGTAGACCGATTATACCTTTTCACCCGAAGAAATATTTTGGTGACAAGTAACCCTCAATATGGGACGCGGATGGCGCTGTGGGTTAAACCACAGAGCCTAGGGCTTGCCGATCAGAAGGTCGGCGGTTTGAATCCCCGCGACAGGGTGAGCTCCTGTTGCTTGGTCCTTGCTCCTGCCAACCTAGCAGTTCGAAAGCACATCAAAGTGCAAGTAGATAAATAGGTACCGCTCCAGGGGGGGAAGTAAACGGCGTTTCCATGCGCTGCTCTGCTTTGCCAGAAGCGGCTTGGTCATGCTGGCCACATGACCCGGAAGCTGTACGCTGGCTCCCTCGGCCAATAAAACGAGATGAGCGCTGCAACCCCAGAGTCGTCCGTGACTGGACCTAATGGTCAAGGGTCCCTTTACCTTTACCTTTTTAACCCTTAATATGCATGACCAGCAAGGATATACAAAAGGAAATTAAACCTCCAGACAGTCTAGTGAAGGCTGGTTAGTTTGCAGGCTTTGCTGATGCCTAATTATGCAGTCTATAGTACATAAAATTAAAATATCCTGTGCAAAGTGTCTGTTGCAGTAGCTGTATGAGGGGAAGAACATGAATCCAGAAGCCAATGCCTAATCATACAGAGCTCTCACTTGAGTAATTCCTTTTCTACTTTTTATTTTTTTAGGTGAGAGAGAAATTGTTCAGATGGGGTCTTCACTTGATGAGATTTTGACATTCAGTGTCCAGCTCATTCATTATTTCTCTTCACAAAGATTCTTACACCATTGATCTTTTCATTGACCATGTCACTCGTAGCGGTGCAATATTGACACCTCACCATTGTTGCTTGGATGCCACCTCTAATAGCTCTCAGCTCTTTTAGCAATAGCTATTCTAACACTGTTATTTGCTTTAGATCTCCTCTCATATTGGGTACTAATAAATAGCATTAGGGAAAATAATTGTTCTTTGTGGTGTGCAGTAAAAAACCCTTGTTATCTTAGCTTTCTAAAGACACTGCCAAAGATCCTATGGTTCCAGTCCTTTGGAAAAATTAAAGCAAACTCCAACTTCCAAAAAAGTGCACTACAACTGCTTTTCTGATAGTGATATTTAAATGATAGTGATACCAGTGGCTTGATAGCTAACAACGCAGTCCTAATGTGCTACCGTGGCCCTGTGGAATGGCAGAGCTACTGCTGCATCTGTGGCCCAGCCACTCATGGCAGTTGAAGTGTGGGGCAGACAGATTGGGCTGGATCAGCACTCTGCCCTAGATCAGGCCCTTCATGGAGAGCTGACATCAGCTATAAGAGTGGCTTGTGAGCCAGCAGACCCCAGGCCAGCTCAGCCCTTCCCTTAGAATGGGCCATTTCAGGACCTTCTTCTGGACTCTGCCAATGGGAATTTCAGTGCTTGGTGGGCAAATAAGGGTGGTCTGCACCGGTGGAGTGACCTGGTGCTAGTGACCTGGTGAGCCAGCTGATGCAGGTGGAGGAATCCCTTTACTCAAATGTAAGCTCACCATAGTCTGACATAAGGAAGGTTTGGATTGTAGCCTTCAGTAGCTTGGAAGCTCAGGACTGAAAGCTTTTTATTGCATTATGTTCTATTTAGAGATATAATGGTTAGAATAATATAATCAAATAAATTACATTTATTCATTCATTCTTCATTTACTTCCTGTCCTATTACCCTAAGGCCTCAAGGCAACTAACAACACTTATCTTGTATGCATTGGTCCGTGTCCCTTAGAGGGCTCACAGTATATGTAGGTCATATCATCAACAAGGCAAGAAAAAGAGAAGGAAATAGTGAGGGAGAATTTTTAAATCATTGAACTCACCACCACAAAAAACCTTTACATAAAGGAATAATTTTTAATTTCCCTGAATACAGGGGAGGAAGGCAGTAGAACGACTAATTCCCAAGTAATTTAGGAACAGGTATGTGGATGGTGTCTGTACTTGTGTCACTGTCCTAGCTTTTTCACATATGACTATTGATTATATGTGGTCATTGTGGTGAGAGAAGAATCAGTCTAGTTGGCCTAGAGGGAAGTACATAGATGTTTGCCCCAGTCCCCAGGAGATATGCATGAAGAAGTAGACTTTTGCATGCATAGCATTTGCTGGATGAATAGTCACTTATGTAAATCAGATGTGCAAATCACATCTGTTGCCAGTTCGTACTGTGTTGCTTTCGGAGGGATGTGTATCTCAATGCACATTCCTTGCCATGTTAGATCTGGGCTGGTATAGTCACTTTCTTACACAGGACACTTGATATTTGTTTTTTGTGTTTTTTTTTTAAGTGGTGTTTGTTTTGTTTTTTCATTTTTTTTTCCTGGTGTACTTACTTGGGACGCATTTGCCTTGAAATTTCGGGGGGGGGGCTATGCTAAAATTGTAATTATGATTGTAAACAGACATTGTTATTTTTTTATAAATTGGATAAGTCAATTTTCAATAATGGTAGCCCTTACCGTTAAGTCGAGTTAATATTTGTATTCTGCTTTACCAACAACAAATGTAGAGCTCAAAATGGCTTACCTTCCTGCCCCCCCCCTTGTTTTGTGAGTTTGGGCCTCTTCCTTGACTCCAGCTGGCTATAAACCACTTAGAGGTTTAATTAGAATCAAGCTGTATATACATTCTGTTAAATAAATAAAAACACAGCAGGAATAGCTATAACTTTTTCCAGCCTAGGTGCCACATTCGTCTTCTGGGAGCGTCATGCCAGCAGTGGCTGCATATACCCCACATGCACACCGTGCACAGATATGAAATGAAATTAAACATGTGCAGAACACATACACAGGCCACACATATGTACACATTCACAGACTCACATCACTTCTCTGATTATCTGTGCAGAAGACAGGGTTTGTGGCCCCCTCCTTGCTCATCAGACAATTGATGTGATGATCATGATCAGGTGATTGATCTGATTAGGGAGGGAGCTCTCCCCCCCCCCCCACATCAGGGTACTCTACCCAGCTCTGCATCCTGATGGGGTTGAAAACCACCCTCTTCTCACATCAGATGACTGCTATGAAGGGGGAGAGGGCAATTCTATCCATGACTTCTTTCAAACCAGTTTTGCTCTACCTAACAAAAAAGCAATTTCCACATGTTCAGAAGCATATTGCTCTTAGGTCCCCATTGCTGGGCTCCTGCAGCTATTGCTAGTCGTGGTACAGGGAACTAAACCCTTTTCTTAGTGTGGATCATTTGGGCAACTGCTAGGTTCTCTGCTTGCAATAATGTCCTGCCGCTGGTGATGATCACCAAACAGCTCAGAAAGTAATCTCATCACACATCAGAAGGCAGAGTGGCTTCAGCCCCCCCCCCCCCCAAATCTTACCCCAAGATAGCTGTAAGCCCTTCAGATGCTGCAGCCACCATCAGGCTTCCCTTGGTGCTGCTGTATACAGTTGGGGTCTCTCTCTCCCCCACTTCATTACTTCTAATACCACTAACAATTTCAGTAGGTTGTCTGGGATCCAGACTCAGCCCATCGGTTGGCAGTTCAGCACTCACTCCTGAACTGTATGCCATTTCTGTAAGACCCTAGCCCACTCCCTTTATGATATTTGCCTCTCACTGACTTGCAGTTCTATCTAATCTTTGGTGCTAAATGCTGAATTAAGTCTCATATGCAAAGTGTGTGTAGGCAGCTTTCCACAGCTGTCTCAAGGGCTGTCTTGTGCCGTAATGCTCTTGAGCTATTTAATCGGTTTAGTGCAATCTTTCAAACAATATTTTCAACAAGAATTAACAGATTTCATGTAGCATTTCACCCTCCATAAAGTCTAGCTTACCTATTTCTCTTTCACTACCCTCATCAAGTCTATTAAGTTGTTCATAATTAAAATATCCCTCAGTGTCTTATACCAGAAAGAAATGAGCCCATCTTTTTGCTGTGAACAATTGTGGCACAAATTACCCAGAGGCCCTTGCATTATGGGGAATAAAAACTGGCCAGATGGTCCCTGAGTTGTTCCAGCTGTTCTTGAAATTTTCATAGGAATTGCTGATATGCCCAAGGGAAAATGTAATGAAAGGCAAGATTTAACTTTATATAAAGAACAGTAGATTACAAAAATTGAATCTTCCCTTAACATCAAAAAAATGTTTTGAAGGATCTATGTTATTCTTAAGGGTATTAATGCAATGATCTCCTTTACACATAACTTAGTGTCCTTCAAGATTTTTCACCATTGTTGTACTTAGCTATTGACACTGGATATAATTTTCTTTTTTAAAAAAAGACCACATATAGGGAGGAAACTCTTGAGTTTCAGAAACACCATGGTTTGTTGAGCCATCCTGCCTCAGACACTACTCAAGCTACAAAGGCCTAAAGCAAGATCAGCTAGAAAATGAACCAAGCTTTGGAGAAATAAGTCATGGCATATTTGCTCATATGTGACAGAATGCAGGGCTTGTTAAACAAACCATGGTTTTTAGAAAAGGATTTGCATTATGCAACCAGTGTAAGGTGAAAGTGGGTGTGGCTTTCTGGTCAGCATGTTGAGCTGAGGCCACTCCCACCCTACTGATGGAGACTCAGAGGCTCTGGCCCTGGTTACATAATAAAGTCTTGGAGAGACTTTGCTTTCCAAAGTGGTTTGGACAAGTATTAATGTCATCTATTTCTAAAAAATATATTTTTTAAAAAAAATTGTCAAGAGGCAGTAAGGTGAATTAAACGGTGATGACTTCTGCTACACCAGCTGTTCTTGATAATTGCCTACTCTGAGGAGGAAAAAATATTTTCCCCATTCTTTTCTTGCAAATGATGACCAAAGATACCAACTTTGAGCAGCCTCCAAGCATCCATGACGCAAATGAGAAAGTAGATATCTGAGCCTTCTATGTGCAGGTAGCAGCACTACAATGGTAGTGAGATTTTTTGCCCTTGCAGAAGAGAGTAAAGTAGTCAGGTAAAAACAAACAATCTGGAAAGCAGAGCATTTAGGACTAATTTGTGTGTTACATGGATCTCTGAAATGTTGGTGTGGGAGAAGAATTATATTTCATTTGAGACCAACCTGCTTAAGAAAGATCATGACCTTTCTGATGGCTATGTAGCCTAAAATCAGATGGGGCCTATGCAGTTTGACAGCCAAGGGGGACCGATCCATGGCATTCATAATTGTTGTTGTTTTTTGTATGCTTCTGAACTGCTCTGGGACTAAGAAAAGGGCAGTTTACCTGGTGTCAAAACCAGATCTCAATGAAAATGTCTCCAGACTATGCCAAAGAAATTGCTGACCAAAGGTGAAATTTTAACAGAGCTGAGAGACTAGTCAATAAAACTAGTCTTTGCCCCTATCAGACGGAGGGCAGATATCATAAGACAAATGTGCAGATATCATGGGACAAATATGTGCTTCAGGAACTCTGGCGAGGCTGTACACTTCATTGACTCTGTTGAAGGACCTGAACCTGATGAAGAATGAAAATAACATTACAAGTTTATTTATTACTGCACCTGTCTTTTAGCTCCTATACTGCATGGACAAGTTGCAAAACCTCTCTGGTGTCTTCTTCACAGAAAAAAAATATATGTCCCTCATCCGACCCATCTCATGGGAAGTGAGACCCTCTGCTGTCAGAACAGGCAGGAAGGGAGAAACTTGGTGTCGTTCCCCCTTGAGTCTTGTTTGGCAGTCTCTCTGATTTCTTTTGGGTACTATGTGAAGTACTAGGCTTGTTAGTGTGCTTCAGCTTCCATCTGAGGGTCTTTCTCCCTGTTGTTTCTATACTTTTCAGTACCTTAAAGTTCTGTTTTCCTATACATCTATATCTATATCTATGTTTCTCTAGGTCCTTGAGCTTTGAAAGTAGTGAGGCTGCTATAAATGGATTTTATAATGCACAGATATAAGGCAAATCTTGGAACCTGTGTGTGGTCATACAGTCAACCTATGGTATTTGACTAAACTCAAGCAATAAATTCCTTTCATTGCCCCTTTAGAACAGTAGCTGTTTAGTCCTGTTGTACTTTAAAAAAAAAGGGAAAAAAAGAAACCCTTAATTTATATTTATTGGAGAGCAACCCAATCAAACCTGACGTGCCTTACTTCTGAATAGACCTGCACAAGACTGGGAGTTTAGCCATGTGAAAAAAGTGAAACAGGACATTTTTTATTCTCTGTTGCTTACTCCAGAACATCACTGGTTGTGGTTCCACTCACCACCAGCATGCAGGGCTCAATAAGTTACCCCAAAGAAATGTGGATATTGACAGGGGAAAGGTGGGCCAAACCCTGAATTTAGTGTTCTGTGTGAAAAAATAATAATTTAAACCAAGGGGGAAATTGTATGCTGCTTCTAGACATGGTGCCTCCCCACCTCTGAAATGTATTCCCAGCTTTCTGTTTGTTCAATGTGTCCTGAATATTACTACTTCCCATTGCAGGGAAGTGAGCGCTAATAAAGAATAATGACAATACCATTGACCTAGCCACTTACCACGCCCATCCATGTTCACATAAAACTGTGCAAAATATATGAACAACTATAGCATACCATTAACAAATTCTAGACCTGTGTGTTGATGAAGGAATTGGGAAACCACCAAAAAATGCTGCTCACACAACTGAATGCCTAGCCTTAGGAGATCAGCAGTAGTATATTATATGGAAGTTGTTTCAATTTGGTTGTGTACTTTTTGATACTTTTTATTGTTTACTTTTGTTCTGCTTGTAATTCATGTCTTAAGCTGCCTTAAGCATGGTTTTAACTGTGGAAAGGCAGCATACAAATAAAATTATGTATGTATGTATTAGGGTGCTCTAGCAACTGTTGCAACTATGTTCATCAACTGCAAACATCAGGTTTTTTTTTCAGAATTTGGAATTTCATATCCAATGACAAATAATGAAAAATTAAGATTGAAATGCAGCGTTTAAACTTGTCACAAAGAGTAGACCCCTCAGAACTCTCCAGTTCATTCTTGGAACCTGGTATAACAATATGTTATTAGGAGCCGAACTTATGCCAGGATCTTCAAATGGAACATCTTGTAGAACTAAGAATAAAACTGGGCCATTGAAATTTGCTTGAATGGTAATTAGTAGAGGGGTTCGACAATTTTGGCATCTGTTGTACGTAGGTGGAGAGAGAAAGCAAGTTCTGCTTTAAATGTGTAATCATGAAACAGTATACCTTGAGCTCAAATGCCATCTAAAAATAAAGAACAAAACTACTTTTAATAGAAAGCAGGAAGTGCTTCTTCAAGTACAGTTGTCATTAAATATGTAATAGCTGCTACCACAACTGCATATCTATATACAAAGTGCCTTGTAACTGGAATATGAAATAATGGCTGATGGTCAAATTTCATTACAGGTAGTAACTGCTGGCTTCAAAACATTACAAATATATATTTAGGAGGCGAAATAATTTTTTAAATGTCAAATTCAGAACATATATCGGGAATGCTATCTGTGAGGAAAATGTTATCACTGAGAGTATTGTACTTTTCATCAGGGTTTGGTCTAAAACAGGCCTTCCCAACCTGTTGACCTCCAGATGTTTTGGAGTACAAGTCCCCAATATTCACAGGAAGCATGGTCAGCAGTCATGAATGATGGGAGTTTTGGAAGGCACATCTGGAGGGAAATTACAGGCCAGTATAGATTAATGTCTGTCCCCTGAAAACTGGTAAAAAATATTGTCAAAGATAATATAACCAAGCATATAGAAGAACAAGCCTTACTGAAACAGAGCCAGCATGACTTCTGCAGGGGTAAGCCCTGTCTCATTAACTATTAGAGTTCTTTTAGAGTGTCAACAAGCATACAGCTAGAGGTGATCCAGTTGACATAGCAGACTTGCACTTTCAAAAAACTTTGGACAAAGTACCTCACCAAAAACTCTTCAGTAAGTTTTGCAGTCGAAGAAGGGAAGAGGTTCTATTGTGGCTCAGGAATGGGTTGCAGGAAGCAAATAATGGAGACAAGTGAAATTTCAAGTCCCCCCAAGGATCTGCATTGAGACCTATGATTTTTTTAAACCAGATTGTTAATAAATGATCTGGAGTTAGGAGTGAACAGTGAGGTGGCCACGTTTGCTAATGATATTAAATTGCTCAGGGTTGTTCAAACAAAAAGAGATTGCCAAAAGCTCCAAAAGGAGCTCTCCAACCTGACTGAATGGGTGGTAAAATGGCAAATGCAATTCGGTGTATATAAATGTAAAGTGATGCATGTTGGGGCAAAACCCCCCCTTAATTTTACATATATGCTCATAGGATATGAACTGACAGTGATGGACCAGGAAGAAGACATTGGGATCCTAGTAGATAGCTCAGTGATGATGTCAAACCAGCATTCAGCAGCTGTGAAAAAAGCCAGTTTTCCATGCTAGGCTGTGCCTGTAATTGGAATACTGTGTACAGTTCTGGTCACTTCACCTCAAAAGGGATGTTGTAGTGTTGGGAGAAGTTCAGGCAGGAGTGACCAAAATGATCAAGGGGGTGGCATGACTTCCCTATGAAGAAAGGTTGCAGCATTGGGACTTCTTAGTTCAGAGAAAAGGAGAGTAAGAGGTAAAATGAGAGAAGTTTATGCACGGCATGGAGAAAGTGGATAGAGAAAAGTTTCTCTCCTTCTCTGATAACACTAGAACTCATAGACATCCAACTGAGCTGAATGTTGGAAGATTCAGGACAGATAAAGGAAAGTAAGCTCTGCCTCTACACTTTGAGGCAGCAATGCTTCTGAATGCCAGTTGCTGCAAACCACAGGAGAGGAGAGTGCTCTTGTGCTTAAATCCTGCTTGTAGGGTTTCCCATAGGCAAGCGGTTGGCCACTGTGAGAACAGGATGTTGGACTTAAACGGGCCATTGGCCTGATCCAGCAGGCTCCTCTTATGTGTCCACCCCACGATTCTGTTGTTTCAGGCTATAGATAAAAAGATGAAATGTCATCTTACTAGTGAACAAACTATTAAGAATGTCACAAAAAAAACTTTGAGTTACATCAGCAGAACAAAGGAGCCTTCAAATATTTACCATATTTTTTGCTCTATAAGAGTCACTTTTTCCCTCCTAAAAAGCAAGGGGAAATGTGTATGCATCTTATGGAGCGAATGCAGGCTGCGCAGCTATCCCAGAAGCCAGAACAGCAAGAGGTAGTGCTGCTTTCACTGTGCAGCGATCCCTCTTGCTGTTCTGGCTTCTGAGATTCAGAATATTTTTTTTCTTGTTTTCCTCCTCCAAAAACTAGGTCCGTCTTGTGGTCTGGTGCGTCTTATAGAGCGAAAAATACGGTAACTCCTCCTAGTAACTTGTATGCAAAGATAATGATCCAAGTTAATTAAAACTTTCCTACTACCTCTATTAAAAATCTATTATGAAACACAGTGTCCACCTTGCTAAATTAATGAAGAAAAGCCATACCACTTTGTTGTGATTTTTAAAAAAATTAGTGCTCATTTATTGGTTTAACTTCACATTACTGATTTCTGAGAAGATCAGATAAATACATATATACACACCTAGATGTGTCATTTTTGTACCATTTTTTTTTTTTTTTACTTTTTGTATGATAGTTGCATTAAATCATTAATAATTCTTTATCTAGAATCTCACCTTCGGTTCAGCAGATTCCTCAGACATACTGTACTTCCTTGCTGGTTGTATATTGGCAGTGCAGGTAGTTTTGACTATATCAGGGTTTGGTATAGAAAAAAATATATATATTTCAGCTCATAAATTTTAATACTTCTATAATAATTTCACACATTGAGTCCCTTGACAGCTGCTTGCATACTTCTCATTCCCTCCTAGAAGAGATGATATATTGCTGATCATCTGATTGGGGCTATCCTGAACTGGGCTCCAATTCCTTTGCTATGTTTATAGGCTGCTCTGTAAGAAAATATCAGGGCACCTGACACAGATGAATGAAAACAAATTAAAATTCAATGACAATAAGCACATACTAATAAAAATGTACCAAGCATAGAAGACCCAAGTAGCAGAGGCAAACAAAGCAAAACCCCACCTCCAAGCTAAGCCAAGTTAAAAGACTTGTGGGGGGAGAGGAGAGGTCTTTACCTTGGACCACAGGCAAGCAAGCCTCTCTAGGTAGGGTGTTCTCTAGGCAGGGTGCCACTACTATAAATGCCCTTCAGTGACCAACTATCTGCATCTCACCCAGAAATGTACACACATTTGGTTCTTTAGCTAACCAGAATTACATACGACAACTCCTGGCTTGGGGCAACTATACTAGAGAATTTTCTTAAAATGGGATATGATATCTTCATTGTATTAGACAAACATCAATTCTGTTTTCAGTTATAAAGTCCAGCTTAGGCCTGGTTTGTTCATAGAACAAAATGATGTGAGAATGAGATAAGAAATAATTCATGTGGTAGAGTGGACCCTATTAGTGGAGGTCATGTTTTTAATGCCCCCCGCCCCAACTTCCCTGTTCTAGAACCTTTCTCCCTGATGTGCTAGATGGGTTTTTGTTTTGTTTTTATTTGCATGGAAATTATTTATTATTTCTAACTGTGGGCCCATCCAAATGATTATAGGGTAGGTTGCATAATATCACAATTAAAACAAGTATATGCTATATTAAAATCATAAAGTAAAACGACAAAGCTAACCAAATGGAGCACACCCACTCAAGCCTGAGCAATTGTCAAAAAAAGGATACAGTGATGGCGCAAGATGCTCCTGGGAGGAAATCATTCCACAACCTGGGGCCAATGCAGATAAGTCCCTCACACATGTCACATCCCCTCTAACCACAGGGGGCAGGGGCACTGCTAACTGAGCCTTGCTGACTGATTTTAACACCTGGGCAGATTGATTTGGGAGGAGCCCAAGTAGTTCAGGGATATATAGATATAGATGTATGTATGTATGTGTATATATGTACATATATGCTTATGTGTTAACAACTTAAAATGGGCTTGGTAATGGGTCTGTGTGGAGGAGCAGCTATAGTGGCGCAGCCCACCCGACTACCTCTGGATTCCATCACCTTATTCTGTTGCATATATAAATCATTTCCTAAAGTTTGGAGCAGCTTATATTTTTCATTTTCCCAGCAAACCTAAGAATGTAGTCATCCAAGAGATTAGCATGCCCTAACACCGCAGTTAGAACTTAATGTAATGTCTCCTCATAAACAGTGCTATTCAGTGGAGTCATTTCAGACATTTAAGCTGTGAGTCATCATAAGCCCTGTTCATGCAACCAAATGATAGAGTGAAAGCATGCATGGGGGAGCAGGAGCAACTCTTCTTTGCAGAGCCTTTGTGCGTACAACTTGCACGTGCACAGACTTCCGAATCATGCAGAGACAGCCTACTGTATACAAACTGCATCCCTGAAAATTTGATGCAGAAGTCTCAATGAATGGGTAGAAGCCTGCTACTATGTTCCTCCTCTATTCTGCATACACACTTTACCCTGTTTTGTTACATTAATAGTATCGTAGCATAAACTAAGTGACCAAGGGATGAATACGGCTGTGATAAACAGCCATCACACATAATGACTTCCTCAAAAGAATCCTATGAGCTCTGCTACAGAGTAGGGATTTAAACTTGAGCCTGCTAAATCAAATTGCAACATATCCCACCCCATGGCCAGCAATTGCAACCTTAAATATAGTTGCTTTATTTAACTCTATTTTCTATTTTCTACCCATTGGGCTGTATTCAGCTACCACATCCCAACAGTACTGGAGAGCCAGTGTGGTGTAGTAGTTAAGAGCGGTAGTCTCGTAATCTGGTGAACCGGGTTCGCGTCTCCGCTCCTCCACATGCAGCTGCTGGGTGACCTTGGGCCAGTCACACTTCTTTGAAGTCTCTCAGCCCCACTCACCTCAGAGAGTGTTTGTTGTGGGGGAGGAAGGGAAAGGAGAATATTAGCCGCTTTGAGACTCCCTAGGGTAGTGATAAAGCGGGATATCAAATCCAAACTCTTCTTCTTCTTCTACAAGGAATTCCACTTGACAGCTGAACTTTCCCTCTTCTTCTCACCTCCGCACACACACGGCACCTTCTCTAATTCTGCTCCAAAGAGTTATAGGAACCCCTAAAACTGGTTTAGGGAGTGTGGGCGTGTTCCATTGCGCAAGCCAATGTAGCAAGATACTTAATGTGACTTTGAATTCCACCCTTAATTTTTAGCACTTGGCATAAAGAATAGGTGGCTGAAGAAACCCAAGAAACAGAGGGTATAACAAGCTGACTGTGTGCATTTGTGTTTGAGAGACACAGTGTTTTATACCCTTAAATAAAAATGGCAGTCACAGATTGTATTCACATGTAATGCTTAATCCAGACAGTGGCTTACCATGAAGATGCAGGTTCCCAGGGAGGAAATGACAGCTGGTTTGTTCCTCCTCCCTGCTCCTTTTAGTTCAGTTATATGGTACAGCCAAGGTTTGGGTAGCATGTTGTCTGAACCCTGGATTATAGATATGTTTTGTTCTCCTTCATCACAATCTGCAGCCAAGGTAGATTCTTCAGCCAAATTCTTTATGCGGCAAAAAATTTTGAAGCTCTATTTGAGGAGCAAAAGAACTTGTGGTGACGCTGGAGATGTCAAGCTGTGTTTTTCTTTGCTGTTGGGCAGGGTTGTTTCGTTGGCAGCTGACAGTTTGGATGTAGCCCCAAAAGTCGTTTGAGCTGGCCCCTGGTGTCCCTACCAAAGTAAATCAAGCTTTGGTTGAGGTTGTTTCCTGTAAGGAAAACGAAAAAAAGGTTTGCAACTGAAAGGAATGTCACACTTTCATGTTATACTTTTGGAATTCGTCATACTCTACCTATGCCTGGGCGCATGCAGAGGTGGATTTAGGGGAGCGCAAACGGTTCGTCCGCACTGGGCACCAAGCCAAGAGGGCAGCACGGGGTACCGCAACAGTGACTTAGAACAGAGCACAAGAGTGCCAAATTTTGGCATCGCACAGGGTGCTGCTGAACTTTGAAAGTCCAAAGTATGCCACTGACATGTGGTCCTTGATTATCATACCTCACTGTAAAAAGAAGTTGGCAGTGTTTTTTATGGACCCTGTAAGGAGATCAGTTTGTGGGCAAAATATATTCCCAGCTGACTGTATACTCTTTTGAGAATATGGCACTTCCTTAGAATATTGAAGTTGTGTGACCTAAGACACTGAATTACTGAGTGCCGATTATGCATTTAGCATGGACATAGAAGCAGTGTATAAAACTTGAAGCTGTGCTACACAGATGCTGTGGTACACAAAGTTTTAAAAATATAAAAAATAAAAAGAATTGTCACAGCTACATTTATTTTTGTAAAATGGAAGTATTGATGAAACAGTATATAATAACCTAAAAACACCATAGGCCCTTTGTCATGTACTGACATTTTGTTTGCATTTAGGGGGTTAAATATATAAATGCATTGGAACTGTTTTTTCATTGTAGTGCATATCCCACACATTTCAGATTTTGCAGGGTTTCTGCACAAGGACTAAAACTGTTTATGGTAAAAAATAATAAGTAGTAGCTCTATGGATCATTTAGCTGTTACTATATCATTCAACTTGTTTTAGTTTGAATTGCATTTTTTATTTTATTGAAGCCATTCTGAGCGCTTGGAAAAGCACTCCTGGAACGTTTAAAGTAAACAAAATGCAATAAATTTCTGTGTGAGGTTCTGCAATTGCGGTAGTTAATGAATAAATAGAATCCTCCCTATTCTGCAAGAGCTTTGTGAAACTGGCAGCAACAGTACTGGTACAGAGAAGTTGTAAACAGTTGTTTGACTGTGGCTACATAGACTAAATTTGTACACTCACCTGTATACTCATTTTTACAGTATCGACCAGGGCGGGACCCTCAACGAGGCTCTGACAATGTTTCTAACAAGTCTTCAGACAGCGATGTAAGTGATGTGTCGGCTGTATCGAGGACCAGTAGCGCTTCCCGCTTCAGCAGCACTAGCTATATGTCTGTACAGTCAGAAAGACCAAGAGGGAACAAGAAAATTAGGTAAGAAACTGTAAAGTTGACCACTTCCAACAGAGCTTTCCAAACTGTGTGTTGCGACACATTAGAGTGTTGACTGCAGTGTGTAGGTGTGTCGCACGAACACTCCCTTCGCTCCTCCTGGGGCTGGAAAGGGGTTAGTTTAGCCTCCAGTTTGCTAGTAAGACTGAATTGCTGTGTCGGTAAATGATGCATGTCTAAAAGTGTGTCGCCAACATGAAAAGTTTGGAAAGCTCTGACTTACAAGGTTGTTTTTTGAACTGCAGATCAACTTTCCACCGATTCCACTTGGTTCAAGTAACACAGTTCCCAAAAGATTTTTCAAAATCTTATGCTAGTTTTCTGCGACAGTGGAGTGTTTTCCTGGATTGAAAATGAACCTATTATTGACAATTCAAGCCAGTATTTAAAGCCAGCTATTGTACTTTACAGATATTAGAAATTCATTTATACATCTTAGTTGCTGCATTCGATAAGTCTACTTCATGGCGCTATAGAAACAACCTACTGTAGATCTAGTATATACATGACCTACTATGGATGTGGTGAGGAAAACATGAAATGTTTGCATGTTCATGGCATGCCTACAGCATAATTTGATATATAGCCTCCTCTGTCAAAAAAGGAAGATTACACAAACATGCGCAGCTGATCACGTGTTCACATTCCTCCAAACCAACTAAGGAGCTATGAACCATAGGTCTGTAGTTTAGACATTGGCCCATGGGTGGCCAACTCCACAATTAAAGAGACTATTGGGATTGCCAGAAAAGGCTTGTGTGCTTTAAAATGTATTTTTAAAAAAGTAACGGGGAAAAGGGAGTACGTTGTGATTGAGGGGTTTCAAATGATTTTTTTTCAGGATTGCACAGAACAGCCAAGACAGAGGCCACTTTTAATCTTCCCTTTCATGACTAGAGTAGCCTTAGCATTTCATAACCTTTCAAATCTCTTTGCATCTTTTGATTAATCACACCCATTTATATGATTCTCCCCTATCCTTAAATATATGTTATATATACCTCTGTATATATAACACATATTTAACCATTCTGCAAAGGATTGACTGATGATAACGACTGACTGTATGATCAATTCATACAGTTATCCAAATTGCCAAGGCAGTTTCTCATTAGCTAGTAATCAGAAATTTGAACTATATCTGCGCTGCTTCTCCTTTGCTGACCAGGGAGGAAATTAACTAGCGTGCTGGCTTAGTGATATGTGCAAACGAGTTTTTGTGGTTTGTATCTCTTTTCAACAAGCCATGAGAGGAAGCCAAGAACAAGGCTTGAAACTGTGACTTGTTATAACGTGTAAAGTGGCCCATTGTTATAATAGCTAGACATAGGCAGTCCAAAGGATGAGTTGCTTGTGTGCTGCTGACAAACAAGCAGTCTCTCGTGAGAAGGAAAGATTAGCAGTAGCAGCCAGGAAAGCTGACTCAGAACTCTATCAATAACCTTCAAGCAACCCCAGGGGCAGTGGACTAGAAACAAGTGACTGCCTCTTAGCAGAATCTAGCACGGAATGGATGCTGGGTTGTGAAAATTTCATTTCCACTTCTCATACTTACACTGACTTTCAGAATGGGTGCATGTATGCTTGCAGAATGCAAACTGAATTTCCATGCGTATATGTGCACATATATGTGCAATACACACACACATGCACACACACGGTTAACTGCTAGGAAACTACCCATACTAATTTTAAAAGAACTAATTTTGAGTATTATTTATTTTGATTTAGCTTATTGCACAATATATCTGCCCTTTAGTTACTCCTAGAAAAAGTGACTATACCTAGACTATGCCGAGTAATTAACCAGCATGCTTTTTTTTTTGTCATCATGGCATAATTCCATTTGTTGTATGATTTGTCAATTCATTTTCTTTTGCCCCTTAGTGAATGCATGTTTCGCTTCTGTCCACTCGTCCTAACAAGCTTCTGTCTTCTTTTTTGTTTATTTGCATGCTTCCTCAATTTTCGTTAACTTTGGAAGATCAAGTGAGGAAAGAAAAGAGGGAGGGGAGGGGGAGATATTCCCTGAGGAAGAGGAGGAGAATCAGGATCTTGAGAAAAAGGAGGATGAAAAAGGGGAAGGGGAAGAGGTGACAGAGAACTATGATAAGGAGGAGAACAAAGAAGCAGAAGAGAATGAAGGGACCCAAGATGAGCAAACTGAGGAAGGGACAGAAACAAAAAATAAAGAGGATTTGCAAAGGCGATACTCACAAGATGATCTCAGGTAAAACAGATCCCCGTAACATTGCTTCCCTCATGACTTGATCCTATTCCTTGCTTGCCCTCCATCACTTGCAGTAGCTTGTTGTTTATACTCCCTTTGTCCTGCAATTATTTTTAATTTCAGCCATAATGTTTTAATAGTTGAGTTTAGTGGACTGCTTTTGCAAACAAAATTCTGAATTATAGCCACGTATAGCTTGCTGTATAGCTTACCAGTTCTGAACTAGTCATCCTTGGTTCAAATCAAGCATCCTTGGTTCAAATCAGCATCCTTGGTTCAAATCAGCCACTCATGAAAGTAATTTTCAGCCAACTCCAGAGCTTTCTTAAACTCTGCTGTCAACAGAATACAGTATATATTCACCCTAACAATGGGTGGTTTGATCTTCACGCACAGCAACACCATGAATGAGTGCAATGTGTTCCTCTTCCAGGCACTTTTTAATGCCCTCCATAATGGCTGGTATTTCATTAGTAGGGACAATAATACTTGTTTGTTTTAAGAATTCGCTACTGAATGCTGCATGCGGAGTCTTGAACTAGTTTGGGTAACGTGCTATAGAAAATGCTGAGTACTATTATTAGTACTACAGTACTGAGGACAGGGATGTTACAGAAGTTTTTAATGTTCCAAACACTGACTACTTTAGAGTATTCTTTTCCGGTGACATCACTGCAAAAGAATATGTGCTTTACCTAATATGTAAGAGAAGGGAACTATTGATCTTGTTCATCTGTATAGTAATCATATTTGCGATACATAAGTGTGTAGATCTTAAAGTGCCTTTTCATTCCTGTAAGTTACTTCTATGTCACTCTGCTGTGTATAATACATCCCATTGATTTTTCTAGAACTATCACCCAGTGAGAAGTGCATGTGAACTCTGAGTACACTGTAGAAGGCTGAAATCATTCATTTTTAAAATTACATTGGTGGTTTCTTGGTGTGCAAGTGGACAGTGCTGCATTTTTACAATATAGTTTCTGATGGTGTGAGTTTAAAGTACAAACTGGAGGGGAGTTCTCTCCCCCTCCTCACCTATCCCCACTACGCTCCCTTGTTTCCAGAAGCTGCATGTAAAGCCTTCCCCACTTCCCAAACAAACTCCTTTCCTTCCCCTTGTAAAAGCAGATAGGCATGGCAGCAACAAAAAGGAGGGTTTCCCACTCTTTCCCTCTGATGCTCTAGTGCACTAATTGGCAGCACACAATGGGAGCCCAATGGGGGATTGTGTTCCCCCATTATTGCGGATAGAACAACCTTCAGTAAAACTACATCACCCATGGGCCACTGGGTTCCATTGCTCTAGTGTGCTGCTAATGACTGCACCAGGGCACTGGAGAGGGAAGGCAGGAGGGGGGACTCTCTCCCTCTCAGCTGTTTCATCACTGCAGTCATCTGCTTTTACAAAGGAAGGGAAGTGGGGAGTAATGATCAGGGCTCAAGGACTGGTGAAGTGGGCTTCTTGGGATAGCCAGGGCCAGTATGGATGGGAACTCCTTTCCTTACCAGCCAGGAAAAAGACTCCCTTGGAGAGTCGTCCTCAAGAGATTTGAGTGGAAGGTTTAAAGAGGCCCTGCTTTTCCATCCTTAGCATGTGGCAGTATCCAACCCCCCACCTTCTTGGTTTGAGGCATATCAGTGTGTCATTTTGCCTGAACTGTTAAACCACGGTTGCACTTGCTCTGCAAACAGGGAGTGAAAGCTAGAGTTTGATCCAGAGCTCAAATTATGGGGAAATGTACAAGGCCTTTCTGAATTCGAAAAGCCCCAAGCCCTGATTTCCCCCTGCCACTAAGTTTTGTTTTGTTTTTTTAAAAAAGTTAGATTTTATCTTAAGCTAAAATGAAAATCAGCCTTTTCACCTATTTAAAGTGTTTGTACTGTTTCTTCAATGAACACTTCAGTGAGTCAAGTCGTGGCAGCAAAGTAATTCATAGCATTTATGCTTTAGGAATTCTGCTTCCTACGCTGATTATTTTTTGTTTCTAAGTCATAATTATTCCGTTAAATTGGACATCTTTACATCCCACTGTCATCTCTTTATTCTTATCCGTGTTCTTCTACTTTGCCATCACAAGCGTTTTATAACTGACATTTTCCTTGATTCAGAATATTTTTTTTACTCCCACGCCATGCTGAGCTAAGCAAGCTTTTAGTGTGTCTTCCAAACCTGGGCTCAGGTTAGTGAGGAGCCTGGATTCTGGCAATGACAAGCTTGGCATGGCTTAGCTTAGTACAAAGACACAGGGGTACAAAGACTGGGGAGGAGCAAAATGCCTTCAGCCTCCTCTCAAATGTTTGTGTGGTCCTGGCAAGGTATGGTTTGGCTTGCCATGACATGTGAACCAGACCTGTTCAATACAGTCTGCCTGACAAGTACCTTTTGAAAATAATTTACATACATAAAATACTTTATAGGTCCAATTCTTCACAAAGTTTCTATTAAAAACTCCCTAAAGTTAGGGGATAACTATACATTAAACAGGGGACGCAGGTGGCTCTGTGGGTTAAACCACAGAGCCTAGGACTTGCCGATCAGAAGGTTGGCGGTTCAAATCCCTGCGAAGGGGTGAGCTCCCATTGCTCGGTCCCTGCTCCTGCCAACCCAGCAGTTCGAAAGCATGTCAAAGTGCAAGTAGATAAATAGGTACCGCTCCGGCGGGAAGGTAAACGGCGTTTCCGTGCACTGCTCTGGTTCACCAGAAGCGGCTTTGTCATGCTGGCCACATGCTGTACGCCGGCTCTCTTGGCTAGTAAAGCGAGATGAGCGCCGCAACCCCAGAGTCGTCCGTGACTGGACCTAACGGTCAGGGGTCCCTTTACCTTTACCTTCATACATTAAACACAAATAATTGAGATATAATGCCATTTTTAAAAGGGTAAAATTGAAACGCAGAAGTGGCAGAAGGGAGAACCTGTGTGTTGTGCCCCTACCTGCCACTGCTCCTATCCCCCTGCTGCACCAAAGAAGAAGCTAGGTTGTTTAGTCACAGCTGCTGTCACTCATCTGAACATGACAGCGGACTGTGGACATAGTTAGAAGAGGAAGCTGTAGCATTGGATTCAGAAACTGCTGATAAACTGGAGCCTTAGGGACAGTGGATGCTGCGTGAGAGGGGAGAAAAGAAATAGGAGAGTTTCAAAAAAGCAGAGAGAAGGAGTTGTGAGCTTAGACACTGTAGGTTTGAGTCTAGAAAGAAGAGCACCAGTCCAACATAACAGATATGGAAGAAAGATCTGAGATAACTCAAGGATCAGGGTGAAGAAAGCCATTGGCTTCTGTACCTTTTCTATAATACTGAATAAGGAATATGTGGCCTTCCAAAGGTTGTTGGACTCCATCAACCCCAGCCAGCATCACCAGTGATCAGGGATGATACGAGTTGTCATTCAGCAACATCTGGGAAACTGCAGCTTCCCCCCTACCCCTGCTCTATAACAAATACCTTCTAGCAAGAGTTGAGTCAGAAGGGATATTAAACTACCTCTTGTCCCAGCAGGGCTTACAAAATGCTTCAACCGTTTCCTATCCTGCTGCTTCTCTGCTCCAGATCATTCCTCCTGAGCTGCTTTTCCTCCCACAGGTTTCAAAAAGTGGGAAGAAGTAGTTTGAGAGAGTGATTTGGAGTACAGAAATGGCAGGTAAGAAACGCTCTGCCAAATTCTGGCTTCCCAAAGCTCTTTCTGTCTTTGTAGTGGCAGACTCTGTACACATGTTTGCATATAGCTAGGCCCAGTTATTTGTGGTTTATGTATAAGGTGAAGGGCAAAGCTACATGTTCCATGAGGGGGTTAGGAGTTTCCCCGTCTCTTAGCACACTGAGAGAGTACAATGTACATCCTTTCCCCTACAGGTATAAAAACTGATTAGGGTGGTGGAGAACTTTTATTTTTTTTTTTTTTTTAAATAATATTTATTAAAATTTTCAAAAATACAGAAAGTAAGAATTAAAATACATTCAGAACCTTATTTTCATATATCCACTTTCTGGGACTCCCCCCTTCCCCCACCCCTACCATATTCCTTTTTCATGTTGTTGGCTCCACAAGCTCTCGGTTCTAATTAAAAACTTAATTTGTTTAGACCAGTATTCGAATTTAAAATTTCTACATTCCTCATCAATACCCTTAATAAAAAACAAAAAATTTCTTTCCCAGGGCCCACCCCATTTTTATTCCACAATTTCCCTTTTTTTTTTAATAATAAAGACACCCCACATAATAGAAATATCAGAAATAAAAGATGAAAGATATAATAGATGAAACAAAGCCAGTTCAAAAAAAGAAGTTGACAAGCCTTTGGATTTTAGTTCTCCCCCCCTGTCCCCGGTTTAATTTCCCCCTGGCCACCAAACCATGTTATCCGCCTGGAATTCTTACAATCCAAAAATCGCCTATTTCCCCCAACTCCTTGCTGACTTTTTTTTTTTTTTTTCCCTTCACAATTATTTTTAAAACACTTAACTTCAGATCTTTAATAAAGCTCCCCCCATTGTTCTTTCCAAATTGTAGTCCAGTTTCCTCTTGTTCCGCTGCTAAAACGTTCTAATTCAGAAGCTTAATAAGTCTGCAGGGATTATTGTTATTCAGGAACAAAAACTTGCGTTCAGTCCCTTCCTTTCTTCAATAGAAAATTCTATTGTCTCCTTTAGCTGAGCACCCTGTAGACAAAATATTATTTCCGTTTTGCAGCTTTCCCAGAAGATAACCAGTCCTGTAAAATTCCAATGGTATTTTTCCACTTACGACCATCTTTGTAATGTCCCGAAACTCCTCTAGGGGGATTGTTGTAACTTTGTTTTCTCTAGTCCAAAAGTCCGATTGTTATCCATGTTTTCGCCATTTTGTATCCGAGTTTTAACAAGTTGTAGCAAATTGTAACAAATTTAGCCAGCAAAGTTCTCATAATAAAATCCTCTCTGCTTTCCGACTTTGACAGCTACTTTGACAGCTGTCAAAATCTCCGACTCTTTTCACCAGGCTCTCTCTTCAATCACCCCGGTTCCCAGGGGGGGGGGTTACGTTTCTTCTCCCTCAGTTCGTCCTCCAGCACAGTTCTTATAATTCCCCATCGTGGAATTCTTAGTTTTTATCAGCAATACAAATCTTTTTGGACCTTGGTTTCCCCGTCCTTGTCTTGGAAGGTTTACAATAGGGGGGGGGGACTGACTTCCTTTTTGGATCCCCCCCCGCTCGTGTCCAATTCAAAAAGAAATTCTTTTTTTTCCCCTCCTTTTAAACCCAGTTTCCAAATTACTCACGGGTTGTTGTTAAAAAGTCCGAATTTTCAATGGAAGAAGTCAGCGCTTTCCGCCGGATGGCATGCGGCTGCGCTCGGCAGGGATAGCAGAGGACTCAAAGCACCACGCTTCTCCCCGGCACCCGATCCGTAGCCTTTAAAAAGGCTCCTTCACGAGTCGGGAGGGCGCTGGCGGTGCCAGCCGAGTCTCCATGTCCACGGCCCTCGTGGCCGTGGTTTTTAAGGGTCCCCGCATCGCCGGTGCGGTAGGACCCAGCCCCTGCCGAGCAGGCTCCCTCCGGAGCTCGGAGGGAGTCCGCCATTTGGCGATGGCGCCAACCCGGAAGTCTCCTAGGGTGGTGGAGAACTTTTAGTTGAAAATAGATATGGTTAAGGAGGCATTCTAACCCTGTACTTGCTTAAAGGTGCAATGGATGAAGTCTACATATTTTTTAAATCTCTAAACAAAGAATGGTGGAAATTGCACACTCCTAAAAATCAGTATAATGCATACCAGTTTTCTTCCATGATTTCCCCCCCCCCCATTAAAATCATACATGTTAACATTATGAAAAATAATACAAAATTATTCTAGGGCTATGTTAATTGGCAATTACTTTATTTGTATAGGAAAAATCAAGTATAGTTTAATTTGTAGTGTTGTATCTTAATTTAGCTCACCCAAGGTATTCCTGGGTATTATAAAATCTAGCCATCCTGTAATGTTATTTCCATACTCATTATCACTCTGCTTCTCCATAACAGAATTTATATTAGATGTTCCTTAACTTCTGGTGTGGTTGCTAATTAGAGAAATCTTCTCCACAGCAAGCTTTTAATTTATTGAATAAAACTGGTGAACCATGTCTCTTCTTACCCTACAGCTGTGTCATGATTTCTCTTTATCTTGGATATTTTTGACAATTCATTGCCTCCAATGTGAAACACTGTGAAAATAGCTTTTTCTATATTATTTATCTCATTTTTATGACATGATTAAAAATTCTCCTTTTTGCAGTTTGCTTTCAGGGTCATGTTGGATTTAGAACACAGCTGAATGCCTTACTTCCATTTCTTGATTTTAATATTTATTACTAGCTTTAAGCAGGGTTGTATTCTTCTTTCTCCTGATTCAGAAAATCACTTAGGGGTGAACATAAATTCAATTTGAAGTTGAACTCATGATTAAAGTTATCTAACTCAATTACATATCCCTAAGCACATAATTTTAGTCACTCTTCTAAAGCATGGATGGCTTTTTGTTTCATTTTTTGTTTTTCAGAGTTCTAGTCCTTATTCTGACACAATGCCAGCTGAGCACAGATGAATGAGCAATTGTACAGGTTCCAGGAGAAGTGGTCACACTTGCTTTGCTCCTCCCTGGTTGTTCTGCACTAAGTTAAGCCATGGCTTGGGTTAGTATGTCATCCAAACCAGGGCTCATGGTTTAACTCTCCCAGACAATCCACAAGCTGTAAACTGTAGGACAAACCATGATTGCAGCTTGCGGTTTGCTTGGACAGAACTAAACTATGAGCTGTGGTTCAGATGGCACACTAAGCCAAACCATGGCTTAGCTCAGTGCAGCACAGCAGCAGAATGACCAGAGGAGGAGCAAAGTGGTCACAATCTCTCATCCAGCAGCCCAAATGGTTACCTGTTCACACTAAGTCATGGTTTGGCTTAGTGTTTTGCATGAACCAGGCCCTAGTTTGCATAAATGTATAACACAATGGAAGGGACGCGGGTGGCACTGTGGGTTAAACCACAGAGCCTAGGACTTGCCGATCAAAAGGTCAGCGGTTTGAATCCCCGCGACGGGGTAAGCTCCTGTTGCTCGGTCCCTACTCCTGCCAACCTAGCAGTTCGAAAGCACCTCAAAGTGCAAGTAGATAAATAGGTATTGCTCCAGCGGGAAGGTAAACGGCGTTTCCGTGCGCTGCTCTGGTTCTCCAGAAGCGGCTTAGTCATGCTGGCCACATGACCCGGAAACTGTACACCGGCTCCCTTGGCCAATAAAGCGAGATGAGCACCGCAACCCCAGAGTCGGCCACGACTGGACCTAATGATCAGGGGCCCCTTTACCTTTATAACACAATGGAATCCAAACTACATTTCTAAGATGAGGAAATGTGTTTTTCGGGTAATAATAGCATTATTTTGAGCCAGGGTTTCTCAAACATTCTACTAAGCCAGGGTTTGCAGGCAGAGAGCCCTGGTTCAGTCCCCAGCAGGTATTTGAAATGGAGGGTGTTTCTTGTGGGATCTGTGTTGTTTCCTCATGCAAGGCCTATTTTGACAACACCACTGTCAAAATGCTATTCTGTATTCACTCCACCCCATTTCATTAGGATAATTTATCTTCCCAAAGAAAATATGAGAAGTCAAATCAACTTGTTGCCGAGTTGTTGCCAACAACATTTGAAGGACGCATTTACAGTATGAAGAATAGGCCACTGTGAGAACAGGATGCTGAACTGGATGGGCCATTGGCCTGATCCAGCAGGCTCTTAATATGTTCCGATGAAGCCCCTGTCTGGAAGTGCCCTGAATCCCTGAAGAGAACCACTGCCAGTCAGTGCAGATCAGGGTCCGGTAGGAGGTAGTTAGGTAGATCTCTGATTTGCAGTAGCTCAACAAAGGTTTCTGACACCCAGTTATTTTTACAATAACCACAACAAAAAGGCCCCCTCTTCCTCCAGACTAAGACTGCTGAAAAGAAGCAAGGTTGGGGGAAAACCAGGACTGGATTTTTCTGTGACTGGACTGTGATCTTATTTTCAATACTTAACACTAATTCCTGGTTCAGAGGCATACTATTCCTTAATTCTGAGGATGTGTCTGCCCCTGTCCTCAGGCTAGTATTTTGACTGGCTCTGATTGGTGGCCCTTCTGGGTTTTAGTGAAAAACAAAGTAGCTCTCATAAGCCTAAAGTCTCCCACACCTGGTGGCTGAGCTAGAACACTACATTACTGAGCTTGATGGACCCATGGTCCCAATCAGTATATGACAGCTTCTTGGTTTCTAAGTAGATCAGAGGGGAATATTCTATAGACTGCAGATGGGACTTACATGCATATAGAAACATTCCCTGCACATACAAAATAAATGTGTCAGGGGAGAGGCTAGACTAGAACTTTTCTCCCAGGCATTAAGTTGTCTTTGAAGGAGAAAATATTTTATATGTAGGACTATTCAATCATATGAGTCCATAACTGCAGTCTTTGTTCAGGTCAGACACAGGTTTATCACCTCCATGAGAAATAAAACCTATTAATCTGATCAGTTTTTATCCAAGAGAGGACTTTAGGATTTTTATAGTTTAAAAACTGACACTGTCCCTTTCCTTTGATACCAAAAGGCCAATGAAAACACATATAGTATACTGGGTGGAAAAGTAGCTTCTGCTGCATAATTGTTCTGAACATGCTGTTACCATTCACATTGTTTGACTAATCAATGAAAGAAATGCTTCTCTGACTAGGAGATGGGGCTTGTGTTAAAACCTCTATTAAGAAATCTTCAGAGGTCTGTTCATTTGATGAGTCATAACTCAGATTAAAATTTATTTCCATAGCAACTAAAAATCATTTGTTCTTTACCTGGAAACCACCAGAGTACATCAGTGTATTAATATATGCATTCCCTGTTTTCTTGAAGATGGAGAAATACACTTATGAGGAGTACAGTTCTGGTCACCACGCCTCAAAAAGGATAGTGTAGTACTGGAAAAGGTTCAGAAAAGGGGGTGGAGCAACTTCCTTATAAGGAAAGGTTAAAACATTTGGGGCTTTGCAGTTTAGAGAAAAGACAAGGAAGATGGAGGTGTGTACAACTGAGCATGGTGTGGAGATGCCAGCACTGCCGCAAGGTGCTGATGTTAGGGTGAGGGCAGTGTCAGTGCTGCCGGCAAGTTCACATCTTGCTGGAGCAGCAGGGGATGGGGGTATTTCCTGGTAGCAGCACCAAATGGAGTGGATTTTGTGGTCTGTGCATGTGTACTGGTTGGCACCGGCCTGTTAAGAACATACATACGTCAGCTGGTATACATGCACCAAACATGCCCAGAGCTCTACTCTTTTTTTAAAAAATGATATTTATTAAAATTTCAAAAACAAAAAATTACATAGTTAAAGAGAAAAGAAACAAGGAAAAATATAAAAAAAATACAAAATACAAAATACAAAGTACAAAAAAAGAAAAAAGAAACACTTAAAAACAAATTAATCCTTCCGTATCTTACATTTCATTTCCTTGCTTCTCTGACCTCCTCTCACCTCCCTTTTTTGTATTCCAGTTCAATTGGTTAATTCAGCAATTCCTTTCCCTCTTTGTTTATATCTTAGTCCTTTAACTTAATATTTTATGACTTTAGAATCTCACCTATTAACCCCAATTTTACTTACACCTTTATGACATTGCTACTAGAACCACTTAGTTTCATTCTAGCATCATCTAACATTCATTAATTTTACAATCAGAGCTCTACTCAGCACCACAGTTCACCCCACTAAACAAAGCATAGCAAGAACAAAAACCAACTTACATGAATTTCTCAATGCAGCTTTCCACAGAAGCATGATATTTGTTACTTAAAACCCAGGAGAAAAGTGTGGTATATAAGTATGATTTAGTTCCCTGGCCTTGAACTTAGCCACTGCTTTACTGTGGGTAACGTTCCTGGTTCAGACCTCTACCTGGGTGGCAGAAGCTGTTCTCTGACTCCTTCTAATCCTACCTAAGGTATGTCAAAGTGTTCCATTGAATATGTTTCTGCCCCAAAACCGTGGTGTTCGCTTTGAAACCATCCTCTAATAACCAGCAAGGGAATAGTGTCCTGTTGATGCACCATTATATTGTGGAATAGATAGCTAGGGAATTTGCATACGTCACAGTGAGGTGATGTTGACAGTTGTGGGTTGAGAAGCTGCTGTGTTCACACTCTGAGTGCGTTTCTTTGGGAATGGAGCCATAGTGAATTTGGCATTTTCCCAGTTTCGGGTACCATCTAGTCTACCAGAGTTAGATCAGTATGGGGATTTATGTATACGTGTGGGCTTCTATCCTGTTTAAGGAAGCTTCTTGTTCACACATGTGCATGTCTTGTGTGTGGTACCATTCAAAGAAAATAAAGATGTTGAACGTGTTGAACTTCATGACTGGTCCACATAAAGTCACCTTTCCACCCACTTTCACATTCAGAGCTCATATTCTGTATTTCTATATTGCTAAATTTGATTTCTGAACCAAGGAGGAAGATTGTGCTGATTGGTTTAAGGCTACTGATGGATGGGAGGGGAGGCTGCTCCCCAGTGCTTGATATTACGTTCAAAACGATTCTGGAAAAGTATGGAGCTATGGGTAGCTGATATGGCAAACAGACATACTTGCCTGGTATAATTATAATACAGTAACACTCAAATATAATATCAGAATAAAGCAAGTCTTTCAGTAATAAGAAATTGCATCTTTGGGCAATAATTTGGTGCAAACCCTAAAATGGTTCTGTGAAGGATTTGAAGCTTAAACATTTTGGCTGAGAAAGGGCCCGTGTTTTGTTTCACTCCTCCTGCCCAAACAGTATGTTTCTTAATATGTGGAATCTTGTTTAGTAGTAGATTGTACAAATGAAAATATATAATCAGTGGATCAGCGCTGAAGTATTTTTTAAAATTAAAAAAATCAACATTAAATTATGGAATAAAAATATAATAATGTACTGTATAATTCTCAGATTTTATTGTGTAGCAGAAAAGTGTCTTTACAGTTTGACAAACTGTGTGTAAACAAAATGCTATAATAATGCCAGCGAACCAATACTTTCAGTAAGATTTACAGAGAAAGACAAGTACAATCAGGTACTAACAATAGCATGAAACTGAAAGTTTTCCTTTTCTCCTGCTAATCAAAGCTAACTACCTTCTGTGTGAATTAGGCTCAACTCATATACCTGGGAGTAAGTCCCCCTGAACACAGCGGATCTTACTGTATTTACACGAATCTAATGTGCCATCAAATCTAATGTGCACCTCTATTTTCAAATCCTTTAAACCAAAAAAGTATTTGCTGGTGACATCAAATCTAATTTGTACCCTGATTTTCACGACATAATTTGGCCAAAAAAAGGTGTATATTACGTTCGATTAAATACAGTACTTCTGAGTAGCCATGTATAGGAGCTCTGTTAGTTGCTTTGTCCCTGTAGCCTCCCTATGCTTTCCATCTGAAACCTTCCTTTTCTGTTTTTTCCCTTTTACTTTCTTTCTTTTTGTTTTGTTTACTGCATTGTTTATCCATCCACCGGCTGACAGTGTCTTTACATCCAAAATGCAAAGCAGACAGATGGGCGCTTCAGGACAGAACATAACTAAGAGCACCAGCATCAGCGGGGAGATGTACACCCTAGAGAAGAACGATGGCAGCCAATCTGACACAGCAGTGGGCACTGTGGGTACAGGTGGCAAAAAGCGGCGCTCCAGCATTGGTGCAAAGATGGTTGCAATCGTGGGCCTTTCGCGGAAAAGCAGAAGTACCTCCCAGCTCAGCCAAACTGGTAGGAACAAGATTCCCCCACCTCCCCCATTTGTGGTGTTGTTACTCATGAGACATAAACTGCATTATTATTATTAACTAAATTTCTAGGTGGAAAAGACTGAGCAAGTTTAAACTTATTATCTTTCAGTGTTTTGTCAAGCCATTTTATTTAACCAGAACCTCATTCAGACCGGACTACTGTGGATCGTATTTGTCTGCTCACTGGACCGCACTGAATGCAGTAATCTTTTTTTCCCTTTCAGGAAGCAACCTGACTTGCTGGGTTTATATTCTGGGAATTGTTACTAATGGTTCGTGAAAGACAGCTGAAATGCTGCCGGTGCATTTTCTTTGCCTCTCCCCTTGTCCCCTCCCTTAAATGCGTCTTATGACTATGTTCTGCGTTTCTTTTGCTGTGGGATAGTATTTATCATCTTCAAGGTTGTCCATTGTATTTTAGGCACACTAAATTACGACTCTACTTCTTGTTACTTTTTATTTCTTTTCAGCTTCAAAATGTACTTATAATTGCAGTAAATCACCGTAACTGGTTACAGGTTAAAGTTAGATCTGCTATTCAGCATTTATTTAGTGCCACCAGATTGTTAGGTGCTATATATAAATTCCAACTTCTGAGTGTTCTAGAGAAGAGGGGGAACATTTTTAAATACTTAAATAGTCTACTTTTAGACAGAAGTGCAAAGCAGGCAACTGAAAGTACATATCTATATTTTATTTTACACTGTTTCCATTTTTTGTTTAATGTTTGGTTTAGACTGTGTATAATTCTGCCCTCAGTCCTTCAGTTGAAGGGCGGGTTTATAAGTACTTTTAACAAACAAACAAATAAATCTATAATGAGGTATTCCTCCTGCTTTTAGATATGCCCAGGTTATATTCTGGTCTAATCAGCATTTGGAGATTGAAAAAACAACATTGGTGTATAGCTAATACAGCGAGCCATATCACCTTACATTGAATTTATTGCACAAGCAAATCATGTTGCTTGTGAATGTGTATTTGTGTGTGTGTGTGTGTGTGTGTGTGTGCGCGCGCGCATATATATATATATATATATATATATATATAAAAAATATTTGTATTTCTGGACTCCATAGAAAAAGTTAGCATGTCTTCAAGAGCACTAGAGTACTTAATAGTGCATGTCTCTGTGCTGCCTAGCATTAAGAGAGCCACCCGGGTTTTTAAGGCTATTTAGTTTTAAAGTATGGTGCGAAAGCAAGTGTTGTAGCATCATCTTTAGATAGATCAGGTGAATATGAGTCGTTTAAGATTAAATTAGCAGTGTAATTGTAAGGAATATTTTAAACAGACAAGGTCTCTAGAGGGCAGTGTTACTTGGACTGTTAAATAAGTTCTGCTGAGTTTTTAAGATTAATTTTCAGCAATGCTAACTTGCTTCTACAGGTATCATACTGTCTAGCCATTTCTCCTGGTTATGTGAAGTCATATCAAAATACACAAGATGGAGTTAGATAGCAGTACATATCTGTAAAGAGTCATACTATAATTAATGCTGCCCTAAGATCTTCATGTCTCCCACATGTAGATTGCTAAACAGGTGAATTAAAATGCTCATTTTATAAATAGTGCATGCTACAGTTGGATAACATGAGGTTTTATATTGAATTTTCTTCCCTTATCAGATTATTGGGAAGATATTTATTTAGCGGGGGGAGGGGGTACAAGCTGCCACTTGGATGAGAAGGGTCTTGTGTGGGTACTGCAATAAAATATAATAAAATAATAAAATAGGGGCACAAGCTATTTCAGTATTAAACTCTGTATTAAACTCCAATGTGAACAAGCCTAAAGACTCTTCAGCTCTTTGGTCAAGTTGGCATGTAAAAAGGTAGTGGGTTTAATACAGACTATACAATTTTGCATCCCTCAATACAATGACAACTCTTCCTTTAAGATTTGCCTTTGAATCTCTGCAAACATAACTGATTACAGAAGAACACTGCAGTTTTTTCGCAGAATGGCCTTATGGGTTACAGTTCCCCACAATGTACCTTTCAAACATATATCCAAAAAGCTCATTTTGTTTTAAAGAAAATGGTGTGAGGTTTTTTTTTCATGTTCCAAGTCAGTTGTTGGGCTGGTATGCACAGCACACAAAGTTGCAGAATATTAATTACTAGTTTACTGGGTAGAACTTCATTGTTAAGTTTTTTGTCAGGAAGGATATTTAATGAAAAGTAAAGGAATGGAGTGCCATATACTGAATGACATGCGCTTTGCATAGTATTTAATATTTAATTATAACCAGGATTGGATTCAGTTGGATGACCAACATGATAAAGCATAATAAATATGATGTAAATTTTAATTTTGTATCATTATACCATCCCCAAATGTCTATGATTTTGGAGAAAATGTTGCCCGACATTAAAATAAATAACATTTATGTTAAGCAGGCCATGCAATGAGCATCTTGTTTCCCTAATGCTCTAATGTTTAAAATAAATGTATAATGTTGTAGGGGAAAGCTCCTTAATGAAATCATTTGACTCTGGCAGATATGTTCCAGAAGTTAATTTTGTATAACTAGCATGCAGTAGCTGATGTCTTGACTAATATGTAGATGTATTTTTTCCTCCTATTTATCACTGTAAAGTTACGTTGCAGTTTTTTAAATTTGTGCTTACAATATGTGTTATGTATATTACAATATACACAACATTAGAAGGGCATATAAATAATACGTAAATATTTTCCAATAATTGGTTGTTGTTTTTTGCACTTCCAAGTTGTGCAACTGACAGTACCTCCTTGTTACCATAACTTATTCCAAGTTACTTGTACAACTGTTCCAAGTTATAGAAGTTTTATAGCCTGCTGATTGGGCGAACTGGGACAGAATAAGCACAGTTCTTTACGCTCTCTAGCACATTTGCTCCAGGATCTTGCAAGCTTCTTTTACTATCTGCCCTTACTCTTTTCCCTTCTGTAAGTATAATGTCAACAAAGGCTGTGTTTACACGCTGTAGATTGAGGTAAATTGGCCCATAGTAAGAAACAACTGACCCTGTTCTGTAAGTTCCAAAATCCAGGTTAGGAAAATACCTTTATTAGGCCAACAAAGATAGATAGATAGAATGATAGACTGATAAATTATAATTTGGAATGTTTTGAGTTTCCTGGAGCTGTTCATCAGGTTAGATGGTGAACAAAACACAGAGGTGGGGAGTAAAAAATGTTGTTCTTGTTGTTTAGTCGTTTAGTCGTGTCCAACTCTTCGTTACCCCATGGACCAGAGCACGCCAGGCACTCCTGTCTTCCACTGCCTCCCGCAGTTTGGTCAGATTCATGTTTGTAGCTTCAAGAACACTGTCCAACCATCTCGTCCTCTGTCGTCCCCTTCTGCTTGTGCCCTCAATCTTTCCCAACATCAGGGTCTTTTCCAGGGAGTCTTCTTCTCTTCTCATGAGGTGGCCAAAGTATTGGAGCCTCAGCTTCACGATCTGTCCTTCCAGTGAGCACTCAGGGCTGATTTCCTTCAGAATGGATAGGTTAGATCTTCTTGCAGTCCATGGGACTCTCAAGAGTCTCCTCCAGCACCATAATTCAAAAGCATCAATTCTTTGGCGATCAGCCTTCTTTATGGTCCAGCTCTCACTTCCATACATCACTAGTAAAAAATGTAGAGGATAGTAATTCCTTGCATTTGCATCTGGTTGTAGTTTTAAGGCAGAATGTGAAAGGAACTAGCAGGTACATGGATAAGGCTGTCTGGGGGGCATTGCAGGCTACACCAAGGCCTTCGGGGGGGGGGGGGAAAGCATAATTATGGCTGATTCCCAGAAAACAGGAATAAAGAAAAACTAGTCACTCTTTATATTAACAGAAATGGAAATTAATGTTGCTAGGCTTTTTTAAAAGTCAACAGAAGTCTGATAGAGTACCTTTACCTAGCAGTTGGAAGGGATGTCCCCTAAAAGAATAAAGCGAGTAATAGGAAGTACATTTTTATTTATAAATATTACTGCTAACCAGTGCTATTACATACTGAGCTGAAAAGCAACAAAGGGTAAATGAACAATAATTACTCCAAAAATGTGTTATGCCACATTAGAGAAATACTCAAATTCTAAATATTTGCCTTGTGAAATACGTGCTTGTGACATCAGTACAACACTCCTTCAGTGTCAGTATAATCTAATGCTTTGAGATGTTTCCATAATGTACCTTTTCATACATACCAACCAAAGTGTTCATACACGTAGCTGTGACAGAGCACAGGACTGCATACGCTAATTCAACTACTGCAACATCTCTTTTAAATATGACAGAAATGTTTTTCGGAAGTTGTGTGGGTTCCAAATAATGTCTCTGTGCCAGTTGAGCTATAATATTTCTCTGCTTCTTGTTTACTATGTCAAAATGTATTATTACATTTATGTATTGCCTTTCTTCTGTGGAACTGAAGACAGAAGACATAGAGGTTTCAAGTGGTCTTCCATCCAGACACTGGCCAGACCTGCTTTAATTCAGCAGAGTTGCTGCATCATTCGCCTTCAAGTCATGCCTTGACTATATGTTACATCTGGAAATCAGAGGTTTTTCTTCCAGTGTTGCTGACACACCTCATTATAGATTTGGTCGGGGAAATTGATCTGGTTGGCTGGTCCGATCCTAACCAACCCCAATTTTCATGGGCTACGTTAACAGGTGGGTGGGGGAGGAGAAGTCCCATTGCACCGAGTGGAAGTCCACTTGCATAGTGTTGATTATCTGCACTGGGTGACACCAGATGGTCACCACTTGCACAACAGGCTTCTACCTATGCAAATGAGATCTCCCCTTCATCTCCTCCTGCCTACAGGCTCACACCCATCCCACCCTACATCTGGTTCTAAGGCCTCAGACTCCTTTGCAGCAAATTGGCAGGCCATGGCAGGGGGGCTGCAAAGTTCTCTAGTGTAAGATTGGATCTCACCCATTATATATAGAAGCAGCAATGGAGAAGTACAGTAATGCATTTAAGTGCATTCTATAGTTGTTAGATAGTGATGGTATCATTACAAGTACCCTTGCTTAGGTTGCTGACAAAGCAACACTTGCAAATGTCGAAAGCCTATGCACTTTCAAATGTTGCAGAATACGGAACCTATTTGGTCCCAAGATTGGACCTTTGTAGTCTGCCAAGTTATTTTTCCTCCAGCATGGTGGCAAAGCCTTCACACAACATGCTCTTGCTTTTTACTGGCCTCAGATTACTTTAGCTTCCACATCAAGTGAAATATACTGAGGAATATTTGTGAATGCTCACACAAAACCAAGGAACAAAGAGTCAAAAAGTTAATGCAAGTCTTCCATTTTCTGAATGAAGTTCAAAGTGAACATTCAGAATAGGAAGCTATGGATCTTTCAGATGGTGATTGTATTTAGAGAAATATGAGTTATGGTACTATTTTCAAGAATATATTTACTGGGATACAGAAGGGTATAATTCCAAAAAATTAGGGGCAATGATCTGAAATACTATGGCATTTTCTATTTAAAATGATAAAATACATTTGAATATAATATTATAAAATATAGCCAAATAGCCAAATGTATTGTTGCTACTTAATTACATTATAGAAGTATTTATTTCCTGAACTTTCTGGATGTCTTCTATTTATGCATGATAATACTACAATCTACGTACTTTTTCTAATTCATTTTCTTCTTACACTGTTGATGGCTTCTATTTTCAACATTTATTGAGGTTTTTTCCCCCCTATTTTCCTAACTGGCAAAAACTGTCACATAAGCATTTCATAGTGTAGCAGCTTGCCAATTCGTCTCTAAACATTTAGTATATTTGCAATTATTGTTGTAATAAAAGAAAGGCATTTATACTTTTAGGTGTAATAAATAAGTACAATTTTAAGTGCTCAACTAAGTGATAGTTCATGTTTCTAAAGTAAATTTAGGTTTAATGAGTAAGAAAGTAAGTATTGCATATTGTTGGGCAGCAACAGGACTTGGTGGATCTGTCTGCTCACCGAGCCACAGTGATAGTGAAAGCTCATGAGTGACACGCCCACCAGTGCTTTTGTACATGAGAACCAGGAGCTTGCAAATTTATGAGATATTCAGCCACAAGATAAGGAGCAGATGGGTGCCTGTATAGTGGTTGGTACAGCAAACAGAAACCATATTTGAAATGAATAGAGACAACCGATAGAAGAAGTGAGCAGAGAGCAGAAAGGAGGAGACAAAGCAGGAGGAAGAATGAAGAGGAAGAAGACAAGCAAGAAGGAAAGGAGGCTTAGGAGAAGAAGAAAGAGACGAGGTGCTGTGGCAGAAGTCCTGCAGTGAACTTCATAAGAGCAGTGTCCTCAGGATAAGATTGGTAAAGGTACCCCTGCCTGTACGGGCCAGTCATGTCCGACTCTGGGGTTGCGCGCCCATCTCGCTTAAGAGGCCGGGGGCCAGCGCTGTCCGGAGACACTTCCGGGTCACGTGGCCAGCGTGACGAAGCTGCTCTGGCGAGCCTGCACCAGCGCAGCACACAGAAACGCCGTTTACCTTCCCGCTATAAAGCGGTACCTATTTATCTGCTTGCACTTAAGGGTGCTTTCAAACTGCTAGGTGGGCAGGAGCTGGGACCGAACGATGGGAGCTCACCCCGCCGCGGGGATTCGAACCGCCGACCATACCATCGGCAAGTCCTAGGCACTGAGGTTTTACCCACAGCGCCACCCACGTCCCTTTTATAAGATTGGTACTTTGGACCAAATTAAAGGGTGTTCTCTACCCTTGTGAGAACTATGGCAAAGCACAGGTAAAGGTAAAGGGACCCCTGACCATTATGTCCAGTCGTGACTGACTCTGGGGTTGTGGCGCTCATCTCGCTTTATTGGCCGAGGGAGCCGGTGTACAGCTTCCGGGTCATGTGGCCAGCATGACTAAGCCACTTCTGGAGAATCAGGGCAGCGCATGGAAACGCCATTTACCTTCCCGCTGGAGCGGTACCTATTTATCTACTTGCACTTTGACGTGCTTTTGAACTGCTAGGTTGGCAGGAGCAGGGACCGAGCAATGGAAGCTCACCCCGTCGCGGGGATTCGAACCGCCAACCTTCTGATCGGCAAGTCCTAGGCTCTGTGGTTTAACCCACAGCGCCACCTGTGTCCCTATGGCAAAGCACAGGAGGAGGTTCATGGGATCTAACAGGTAGTCGGTAGGTGAAAGGCCTGCCCAAGCAATATGTGGGCATTCTTGTGGATCCTAAGTTCCAAATTCCCCAGCCAGGCTCAGACTTCACAGTATCTCTCACGGCGGGGGGTAGAGGCAGATTCCAGGTACTTCCCCCCTAGCTTGGTGAGGAAACCCTCTTGAGTTAGAGATTTCAAAAAGTTTCATTGCTTGATGTGTATGCACCCTGATACTTATAAAAGTTACAGTAAACAAGTGAGCATTGGTAAGCCAGTTTTTGCATTATTTGGGGGGCATGAAGGGGGCAGGTTATAAAGTACTACTCCCATCTGTGCCAATGGCACATGTTTCAATCCCATCCCCCAACACACACACACACACACACACACACACACACACAAACACACACACACCTCTGCCTGAATTTTAACCTTTGTTAATCAATGGCATTAAATTTCTGGAAATTTTACATCTCAGAGAAAAATTGCTTAGTGTTTATTCCAAATTCCTGTTCAGTAACTGAAATAATTTATTTCATTAACATAGTACACTTTGTAAAGTTCTTTGATACTCAAGTGAAACTATTACGAAGCTTGACATTTTTGTTGATAGTAGTGCTTGTGCTTGAACAAAAAAATCTTTCTGGTTTGTGTATTTGGACAGGGAGTGTTTGCTTTCCTGATGTCAGTTGTATTTCTTTACTCCATCATATCCTTCTGGCTGCTGGCACTGAAAAGACAGATAAATATTCTTCCTTGTAAAGAAGTCTGTGTCCCTTGAAAGATTGATCTGATCTGGAATGGGTTCACCTCCTTCACATTGCCTCGAACATCCAGCTCCAACTCAAAGACTGCAGCTTAATTTTATTTAATATACTTTATTCTTAGGCCTCACCTTCCTGACAGCCCATGATGGGTTACAGCACAAAAGTAAAAATGCAGAGAAGACAATAAATCAAATTCACATTGTAACCCAACAGTCTACTAATATAATTAAATTCACCCCATATACTTTCAACAGCAGGAATTAAACTGCTTAAATAATATGCTTTGAGTTACGTCTAAAAAGGTTTTCATAGTTTAAGGGAAAGGAATTATGTAATTTTGCACCAGCAATAAATAGCATCTCTTTTTGGACATGTGATACGGATTTTGAGCACAGATGATTTCGTTAATATAGCATTCTCTTGGAGAAGGCTGCACAGTACTTCCTTATGTAGTGACATATAAAGAAGACAAGGCTGTTCTAATATATGTAGTGCCCAAACTGTTTAGCACTTTTAATGTCAAAATCAGCAGCAACAAATCAGTATGTCCTGGTAATGCCCTGGTAACCTGGAGATCCTCTGGCGCTATCTGCTCACTAAGACCCTTCAACAACAGAATGCAGATTAAGCTCCTAATAAATTATCAATGGCAGCCCCCACAGAGAGTATAGTGCAACAATATACCCTTAATCCTTGGAAGGGTGGTGGTCACACTGACTTGGACCAGAATGGTCATGGCCTTATCATCAGGTGGAATTTGCAAAAAGGAGTTCTGGCCACTTCAAGGCAAATCCAGCAGCTTTCCACAGCTAAGAATATAGGGGGTTATAGGAGACTGATTGTTACCTTTTGTGGATGTGCTTATCCTACCCAAGTCATAATATCTGTAAACTATAATCATTTTATTTTGGTTCCAACCAAGATTATTAGTTAGATTATTTGCATCTGATTCTGTATAATGGCTAGTTGTTGAAAATGCACTGTGACTATAAAACCTGAGGCAGGTGAGAAGTATACAGTCGTACCTTGGTTGCCAAACGCCTTGGAACTTGTATGTTTCGGCTCCGAAACAGTTGAAAACTGGAAGTGGGTGTTCCATTTTTTGGACGATTTTTGTTAGCCAAACGTCTGGTGCAGCTTCTGTGGCTTCTGATTGGCTGCATGACGCTCCTGCAGCCAATCGGAAGCTGCACCTTGGTTTTCGAACGGTTCCGGGAGTTGAACAGACTCCCAGAACGCATTCTGTTCGAGAACCAAGGTACAACTGTATCTTAATATTCTCATGTCCAGATACATGATCAAAAACCTTTGTTCTGTTGGTTATTATGAAGGAATACAACATAAAGTGGATGGAGTGAAGTCTTCATCAATACTGAGCTGATCCTTAGTATGAAGTATTACATGAATGCTCCTATTGTCACTTGTCGAATGTTGTAGAGTATGGCACAGTTATTTCTAGAAAAGTTGCATGCTATTTGTTACCCTTTTCTAGCTTTTCTTTGTTCCTATTTGTTCGCCCCCCCCCCCACCTGCAAGGAGGGCAAATGAGAGCAGCTGTCAAAGCACCATGGAGAGCTCCTAGTGAGCAACTTTCATTGAGGGATGGAGGTGAACTGTGGCCTTTTGAGCTGCTGTCCACCCTTCTCCTAATCTCCTCCTGCTAATGCACTGGCAAGGTGATGTGAAAAACACTCAGGACTAGGGGAAAGTCCCTCTGATGTGCTGGGGGATTTGGTTCAGTGGGCTCCTGCCTATCAGTGGACCCATGATTCCCACCTGATTCAGTGAACCCCTGATCACTATCATCTGGCTCAGACCCAGAAACCTGTTTCAGCCCCTCAAATGATGGTGCTGCTATATCAGACTAAGTGTCCTGATCACTCACTGGGCTCCAGGGTCAAGATTGCTTTGTTGCAAATAAAATGTAGCACATATTATTATGGTTCATTTGACAACACCCCCCCCCCCTTTTGAGCCTGTGAGAATTTCTGGAATGATACGCATCTCTTAGCAAGTTGTTTTTCATCTTGCTTTAGTCCATGCCAGCAGCAGATACAGAACAGAACCTCCCTGGTAACCAGTTGCGGTGACTAAGCAGAGCTCTTCTGAGCACTGAGTGCATGAGAGGGAAGCTTAGATAATAAAATTATTACAATTAGGAGAAGCACATGTACTGCATAAGAAAAGAGGGTAATGTTCGCTGAAAAGAGAGTAATGTTATATGTATTAATACATTTAGTGGAAGAGGGGAGGGCATATTACATGTGACTATGCCCTTCCGTTTGATAAAAGTCATTTACAAAAGTAGTTTTGTAATCACATCATATGATTTGTTTGTTTATATCACAGAGTTAATTTTCTACCAGTTTCCTAAACATAAGAATACAGCTGAGGTACCGATTTTTAGTTTTTAACCAGTTTGTTTTGAATGTCCACAGTGGGAGGATTGAGAAGTCTGCTCAGTTATTTTTGCAGGTTAATTTATTGGATCCTTGATCACCGTCCTTGTCTCTGCTAGATCTCTTGGCAGCCTTTTATGCAGGAATAATTGTAAATGGCACTGTCATCATGCTCAAATATGGAATTTTAGTTTATGATTCTCCTCAGGAACTAGCAAACATTGTTAAGTTGAATCTTTAGCTGAATGATCGTCCAGAACCTTTATGTCCATGGACTCTTAAGCATTAAGAAACGTATCTCCAGAGAGCCCTAGAGACATTACAACACTCTTCACTGAAGAATGCCCTCAATATGTTTTGGATTACAATTCCAATTTTGGACTACAATTATAGTCCAAAATATCTGGCTGGCAGGCACCAGGTTGGCAAAGTTTGGGTTAGAGTCTACTGTTACCTTTTTGTAAAGATGGACAGAAAACTAGTTTGCTTGCCCTTGTTTTTTTTGTGTGTGTGGCAAGAGTCTTAATTCTCTAGTTCTTACCACTATGTAGTATGCCTGAGTTCTTCATTAGGTGGTGTGGTTGATGCCCTGTCACTAGAAATTAATTATCCCATCATGGCTCTCTCCGGGTATACTGCATGGGAATGTTGAAATGTTTTCTTTACTAATCCTTTTTAGGGCAGATTAGCTCATAAAGATTGTTTTTGACAAACTGCAGGTTTGAAGAAGTGAAGTTGGAATGAAAGGAGCTGAGATAAAGAAAGTGTCTTATATGCATCCTCAGAGAGGTTTTATCCTAGCCCTATATATCTGGAATGAAAATGATGCAGCTTGCACCCTTCCTAGCAACAATTGAAATAAAATCACCACTTAACAATTAATTGAATATAACTGCACAAGGCTGGTGTCAAAAGATATTAATTTCCATGTTTAAATAATGAATGAGAATACAGGCCACATTTTGTACTAGGAAGCCAGCAGATATATTTTAACATTGGTAGGATACGGTTCATGTGATTGGTTTTCATTAATAAGCAAACTGCTGTATTTTATAGCAGTTGAAGTTTCTAAATAGACTTCAAAAGCAGCTTCATATATAGCATATTGTAGAAATCTAGTCTAGGTGTTAATCATGGCATGGATAAATGCAACCAGGCTGTATGTTCAGGAGTGGCTGTTGCTTTATCTGGCTGATATTTTGTTTGGTGACTGAAATATAAATATTGCTACAGGGATTACTCCTAAACAACTAGGGAGGGGGAGAAGAATCCATTTCTGGTCATAGGTACCAGCAGTGAAAACACTATTACTACAGTCCATACACTGAGTACCACCAGATGATAGCTGTGGCAAAACAAAGGACAGGTTGAATAATGCTGATGATGAACAACAGACATTGTGCAATGAATTTCTCACACTGAGAATGTGGCTGCAGGCAACAACTTGAAATAAAGGATTAGGCTACTGTGTTCGGTTAGTGTTTATCAGGCTAGCCCTGTCAACAGGATTCTTATTCCATATTCTTTCAAGAGTGTTGCAGAGTAGAAGCTCAGCAACACACACCCCTTACCGGCCAAACTAGTCTGCTTCACACCTAAGGCTTGGCTGTTGCTTCTCAGCTCAAAGTCTAATGTAAAGAAAACACTTTGAAGACGGAGATCTGTAATTAAAGCACAGTCCCAACAAGAGAGGTACTGTGAATGGGTGGTTCATCTGCCTGGGAAGATGGTGTTCAGCTTATTCTGAACAAGGTTGCATTTCCCATAAAGGGTTCAGGCTCACAGTCTGTGGTACAGATAGAGCCAGCCTTGACCTTTGAGGTCCAAATGGGTTCCATACCGCATAGCACTTCCAAGTCTTCTGTAGCTGCTGTCATCCCTCCTGTTTTCCATGGCTCCAGACTTGATTGTGGCATAGGACTGTCCTTGGAGACACTTGCAAAACACCAGCTACTCCAGAAAATAGCTTGTAGGTTACTAAACTGGGAATAGCCCTAGGGAACACATCATGTGAAGCTACTTCTCTGGCTGCTGATCTGTTTCTAAGTACAATTCAGAGTGCTGGTGCTTATCTTCAAAGCTCTTTATGGTTTGAGTCCTGGGTACCTCAAGGGCCTTCTCTTTCCACAAATACCTGCCTGTTCGTTTAAGTCTTCATCAGAGGCCTTTTTCCTGGTGTCCCAATCTTCAGAATTCAGACAGATGGAAACTGTTTCAGAAGTCAGACAGATGGAAATGGATGCCTCTAATGCCTTTTTGGCTCCAGGCAGGGACCTTTTTTATTTTTCCTATGCCTTCTTTTAAAACACAAATTGAATTGGTTTTTGTTTGCTCTGCTGATGTTTCATTTTTCCTTTGCAGAATTTTAGTGTGAGCCATTTGGAGAACCTTGCGTATTGAAGGCGGGGTTCAAATCTTAAGATAAATGAAGTTGAAATTCAGAAATATGTGACACATACCACCTTCAGCTGTGAATAAAGCATTCTCAGTCCTACATTACAGAGGTGCCTAGAGATGAAAGGTCATGACTGAGGATAGTGTAGTGTAACTGGCTTCACTGGCTTCTTTCCCCCCATTTTCAGACTCTCATCATTTGCCAACTTAAAAAATTAGGGTCAGTTTGAGAGGTGAGGTGGTGCATATTTATGTATACTTTAATTTATTTCCTCACATCATGTTTATTTCATAATTTGTATCATCAAACTCTAATCAAACTTAATAATATCTGTTCTTGAGGAATTCAGAGGGAATGATAAGATTAGAATTGAAGATGCTTCAGAAATATATATGATTTGTTCCTCCCTACTAAGCTATATGCATGCTGGCTATGAATCATAGGTTTGGCTATGATTAAAATTAATTATAAAATTAATGGGAGAAAATAAAAATTAAGGATTATACATACTATGTTAAGTGCTACTTGCTCTCTTCAAACAGAATGCATCAAAGCTGAGAAAGAAATAGGTGGGTAATGGAACATCTTACAACGTAGAAAAAATGGCTAAGAAGACTGTTTCCTCTCAAAGCTCTTTTTAAAAAAAAGATATCCTTAAGGTTGGAGATGATGGAGGAACAGAAAAGCATGAATAGTCTGTTCTAATATTAATATTTAGGGTACACTTAATGAAATCACCATAAAATACATAGTTAAAACAAGCAAAATATCTCCCCCCTCAACTATCCGCAAAAACACAATTGATTATAGATGTCCTTTCTATAGATTTGTTAGTGGTCACAAATGTAACTTGAGTTTCTTAAAGGCATAGGCAACATCATACAATTCTGAAATATGTATGCAAAATAAGAAAGATAGCCAGAGCATATATTGTATCCCCTTCTTCAGTATGGCTCTAAACATTAAAACAGTCAGAAGCAATTTACAGGGAGCAGAGTACGTACTATATTAGCGTCTTGTGGTGTTACAGTTTCTCAAAGCAACGCAGAACTGGACTAGGGAAATTATGGGTTGACGGAATGAGTCTATTTTTCAGTTGGCTTTCAGGCAAAATGGCTTGGCATTGTCTGTTTTCACTAAGGGAAAAAATGAGGCATAATATTGGATAGGAAGGCAAATCAAATTATGATAACATTTTCATTCAGTACATGGTAGTTTAAACAGTAATTAGCTCCATATTTAATTCTGTTTGTAATTCCCTATTGAATGCCTGATCAAGTATCTGCAAGTCTCACTGACTTACATTTGCAAAGCTAAGGTTCATATTTGAAACACCTAGTGGGCAGTGGGGCTGTTAGCACCACTTGCTTACAAACTGTTACATATTCTGTCCTTGAATGATTGGCTTTAATGCTCAAATGTCATTCTCCAGGCTAGCTACTGAATCATATTTTTAAGAAAATGAAGAAAGAACATTAAATCCATGATAAAATAGATTTGAAGTAGATCGTATAAAGGGAAGCACAATTCTGAGAACAATCAATTCTGTATTAAAATATATGCCCACTTTTTGTGTAATACTCAAGCATTTCACTTTGCAGTAGTGAAATAGATTTTAATGGGACTGCTGTATGGGAATTTGAAAATTGTAGCCTATTAAATACAAGAAGTTTGCTCATAGAAATTATGACATGGACTCAGTTTTAAATCACCGAAAAATGTTTTTGTGCATGAATGTATGGCATGGTTGCATTTTGGGGTCTCAAATATGCCTACAACACTTATTATTTATTATTATTATTTATTGAATTTATATACCGCCCTATACCCGGAGGTCTCACACTCCACATACACACTTTCTTTCAGGGACCAAGAAGCCACAAATGGCAGGCTTGCATGCTCACTTGCAGATAGCTTCACAATAGAAACGGCCCTGAATGATCATATAGGTCACATTTTGTATTTCAAACAAGCCTGCAGCAAATCAATATTCTCTTTCCGCTGTCGTGGCAGTGTTTCCTTCCTCAGATATTCTCCATCTTGCTGGGGAGAGGGGGGAATGGGTCAGGGGGATTTATACTGGACTCTAAGCCTGTTCAGCTGGGTCATTTGACCTGGCAGCTGGGAGTAAGTTCTGCTGGCAAAAACAGTGCAACTGAAACCACACCGGGGGGGCGGGGATGGTGAGGGCCCAATCCTTGGATATTGAGATCAGACTCATCTGAAAGAGCACTCGGGATCCAGTGTAACTTCACATAGCAGGAGCAGGAAGATGTAAAGTGAGCATGCTCCAACCTCATCTCACTTTACTTCTTGCTTCCCATGTGTGGGCTGCTGTCTCTTGAGCTCCCCATATAAAGACTTTTGCACCTAGTGAAAAGCACTTTGCGCTCAGGAAACACTCCACAAACACTCGGCATCTCGGCACCTGCCACAGACCACACACGAGAACTGGGGAACAAACGAGGCCTTTGTGCTAACCCTGCTCCCAGGTTCTCCCCAACAGGAACACGACGGCGGCGGAGGCTGCACTCAGTCAACAGCAGCAACTCTCACTCAAGGACACAGAAAACAAGGTGAGTCTGGGAGGAGGAATCCCCAGAGGATGCCCCAACAATGGTGCCATTCCCACAAATAGCCCCCACAGCATCCAGGGGCACTGCTCCCTCTAGAGGTGGGGGAATTCTGAAGCCCAACCAGCACCACTTCCCAGTCCTGAATACAGTATGTGGCATTGCTTGCACCATGGGAGCCAAGAATGCACAGAAAGAGGTAAGGGGTCACCAGTCATGGGGAGGCATGTACAGTCACCAGCCCTCATTGTCACCTTGCTGTTCCATTGCCTTACTAGGCACGCAGCTACAGAGGAGGCAACAGCAGCAACTGCACCACCAGCAGATGTGATCCAGGAGGGAGAGCTGCACCAGCAGACAGGTAGGTGATGGCACCTCTGAACAGCCACCCCTCCTGCTCCATTCAGCCAGTCGAGCTACATCTTCGCCTCAACACAAGGAGCCCCAATCAACCTGCAAGCTCCATGACTCCAACAAAGGTATGCATCCCTACCCATGCCCATGGTAGGGGAAGGAGGAAAACCACTCTCAGCTGATGTTCCAATAGCACTTGGGACCCACCTCACAGGTCCCACCCACCCCTTCTTCTCGCCACTGTGCCAAGGGGCTGTTTATCCCACGTGTTACCACTCCCCTCCTTTGTTTGCAGGCCACGAGTCAATGGATGCTGCAGCCACCATGAAGCCCCGTAATGCAGAGAGGCAGCCCTGTGAATGAAACTCCTTGGAAGGAAGGGGATCCCTGTTCAAAGAGTGCTCAATAAAAACCAAATGTCCGCAACCATCCGCTCTGTCTCCCATTTATTCATGCGTCGCAACAGGAGGGGAGACTGCATTCCCACCACTGGGGCGCCTCTGCAGGGTCCCTGGTCTCTTGACTATAACTCCCAGAAGCCCCTGCTGTGGGACAGTCAGTACCAGCAGGGGCAAGGGAGGAGACATGCAGTGAAAGAAAACAGCAACACCTCACACTCCAACCACCCGCCAGCTGGGGAACCAAGCAGCAGCCCAACACTACTGCACACCACAGGGCCTGGGGCAAGGGGAAGGGAGACGGACCCACAAATGGGGAGGGAGGATAAGCTGCCATCTAGCTGGGGGATGGCTAGAGGGCATCTAATGGCTCCATGGTACAGAAGGAGGATGCTTCATGGCCCAAGTATCACCCTGGCTATGTAGCTGTGGGCAGCTGTCCTGTGTGGCTCCTAGCCATGGTGAGGAGGTAGCTGACCATCTCCTCGCGCCCTGGAGCCCCTGCTCACTTGACTTGGTGTCCAAGGGCAGCTGTCACACCAACACCACATTCTGTAGTATGTTATACGCCAGCAACACCTGTGACATCCTCTTGGGGGAGTGCATACCTCCCCGTCCCTGGTGTGAAGAAGGTAGCAAATGAGATTTCAGACGTGTTTGATAGTGGTGCGCGCCAAGTGGTGTACTTGGTTGTGATAAGGAGTCATGAGGAAGGACCTCAGTGTGTAGCCATACTGTGTTGTTGTTGAGTGTGGCTGTGTGATTGGTGGTGTGGGCATGCCTAGCACATGTGATATGCTGTGTGTACTGATTGGCTGCTGGAGTATTGCTAGGGGACATTGTGGGCTCTCTATCCCATTTGTTTACATTCCTAGGCTGTTGACTGCACACCACTTTCTTTTTTCTTTTTTTTTGCATTTTTCCATTACATACATTCATTTCTTTCTCTGTGGTATTTTAGTTTTTCTTATCATCTCTTTTAAACATCTAATACAGTAGTATCTATTACAACATCTCTAGTCATGTCCAATCATTTAATTTTGCTGCATCGCCTCAGTTTGTATCCCCCCCTTTTCTGTACACATCCTTTCTCCCTTTTCTACTGTTCATAAACCTATCCCCACTTGTATGTTTAACATTATTCTCCTCTTTTTAAAAATACATTTCTAGTAATTCCCACTCACTTCATATTATTTTCTTGTCCGTATTCCTTATTGTAGCCATCATATTGACTAATTCTATAAATTCTATTAGTTTGAACAGCTGCTGATCTTGTCGGGATTGCCCTTTCTTTCCAAATTTTCGCATATGTTATCCTTGCCACTGCTGTTGCATAGGGAAATATTTTTTGTTTTGTTTGTGAGTTCTTGTCCTATTACAGCTAGCAGGAAGGCTTCTGGGTTTTTGGGGAAGGGGCATTCACCTGCACACCACTTTCTTTGATCTCAATGTGACCTTGCAGTTCATACACATCCGCTAAAGGTGCCAGGGAACTCTTCCCTGCGTGCCAAGAGGTGGGCACTGGCTCTCTGCAATTTGGTTGCTTATTTCCAATCAGCTGGCGTTTCCCCCTCTCTGGGTCTCCTGAATTAGCTCTGAATCTACTGTCTCTTGTTCCAGTTTAATTTGAACCAGCCTAATGCTGGCTTTCTGTGTGTAGGATGGTTCAGTAAATCATAAGAGCCAGTGTGGTGTAGTGGTTAAGAGCAGTAGGCTTGTAATCTGGTGAACCGGGTTCGCGTCTCCGCTCCTCCACTTGCAGCTGCTGGGTGACCTTGGGCTAGTCACACTTCTTTGAAGTCTCTCAGCCCCACTCACCTCACAGAGTGTTTGTTGTGGGGGAGGAAGGGAAAGGAGAATGTTAGCCGCTTTGATAGGTAGTGATAAAGCGGGATATCAAATCCAAACTCTTCATCATGTACAACCATTGGCTGGCTGCCTTCCAGGAACTAAGCCTTTCCGTTGCATATTCCCTTGCTTGTACCTGTCTCTTCCTAGTCATCCACCCCACTGACTGCCAGTGAGTCTCATAACTTGCACTGTAGGCTCTTTCCCGGAATGGAGCCAGACCACGCAAATAGCTTGAAAGTCATAAACTCCAGGCTCAGTTAATTTTAAGATAAGAGTTCTTTAGAAAAGGTCCTTTAAAAAAAAGAAAAAACTAAGCCTGACAGTTATTTAATGCTAATCTCTGCAGCTGTGGGTGTTTGGTGAAGACCAAATAACTCTTCTAGAGTACCCATGGTGTTCAAAACCAATACATTGGTAGGATCAATTATTGGAAAAACTATCACTATATGTATATGTAAGCACTAGCTAAGTGCAGAAAAATCTTCCACCCAAATCATCTTGAATAAGATAGTAATTGAGCCACTAAAGTACATTCCTGTATATGGGTGATCAACTCCTGACGCACCCTAGTGGAACCCTTTGAAATGTAGGACTTGAGTGAACTTTCTCAGGGGCTCCTATTTTGATTCTTGAAACAGCTTGAAGGGAATAAGCAACAGACACGATTGTTTGGGTTATGCATTCTGGTATTTACTTTTGCATCTGCCTAGATGAGATTATTGTTCTCCATCCAAATGTGTTGGCTGGAACTTTATGGTCAACTCTTATGGTAACTGGTGATCCATTATCTGACAAACTTGGCATAAGCCGGCGACTTGGCTCCGTTTATGCTAGACATTTCCCCAGTATTGTGATGTCTCACTCACTTACAAGCCACATGACACAATCACCAACCCATAATGTGCCTTCAATTCTAGTATTATTCAGATGGCAAACTTTCTGCCCTCACTTTTAATTAGGGTATCGCTTTGTGTGCAGGAAATAGGTGATTGTCCTGACCTTCACCAATCAGTCTAGATGGTCAGCTATTTTTTAATTTAGGCAGTATTTTTTCATGTCAGAGGCATTATGTCTCTGAATACCCATTGCTGAGAATCACAGGTTAGCAAAGTGCCATGGCACTCATGTCCTGTCTGCCTGCCTGCTTTCCACAAGCATTTGGTAGGCCACAGTGATAACAGAATGCTGGACTAGATGAGCCGTTGGCCCTGATCCAGAGGCTCACACGGAGTCATTCTCAGCAACCCTTAACAAACAGCAGTGCCCAGAATTGTTGGAGGGAAAGAAAATGCTTTAAAGGTACAGAAAACTGTTTGATGCATAAAGTACCCAAATCATCCATGCTCGTGACGAGGGGGGGGGGGGAGAATAGAATGTCACCCATAAGTAGGGCACATTGAGTATTGTAATTCAAGAATGCCACATAAAAAAATGAAACTAGTAACTAAAGGTGATGAGACAACCTTGTTTGCACTTAATACTGTGTAATGCAGAAGTTTTAGTCAGATAACCTACTTACATTAGTCAATGTACTTTGCAGAGATTTTTAGTCTGAACAAAGAGGTTGAGAATGCTAATGAATGTTGGATTTTGTTTAAAGCCAAAAGAGATGATAAAAAAGTAAAAATAGACAAAGTTCATTTACCAAAAAAAATGAATGTTTTCATTTACAAAAATGTTAGCACCTTTTGTTCTCACAACAAATGAAAGAGGTGGGGAAAGGGTGTATATTTAGTTGGTACTATGTGTTCTTTGAATAAGCCCAGTATGTGTTTTTATAGGTCAGGATTGTTCCATTTGTTTGTACTTTTATATTGTCTACCAACCTAAATAATTACCAGCCAGTTGCCAACCTCAGTTTTGGGAGCAAGGTTCTTGAGCGGTTGGTCACTGACCAGATCCAGGCGGAGGAGACTGATTTTCTAGAGCCATTTCAGCTGGGGTTTTGGCCTGGCTTTGGCACAGAAACTGCCCTGGTCGCCTTATATGATGACCTCTGGAGGGAAAGATGCAGAGGCAATGTGTCCCTGTTAATCTTCCTTGACCTCTCAGTGTCTTGAATAGCACTAACCATTGTATCTTCCTTGACAGTTGGGGGTGGGCTTTGCAGTGGTTCCGGTCCTACTTGAATGGTCATCTCCAGTGGGTGATGCTTGGGGAGTGTTTCTGTGTCCATGTTAATCCTCCTTGACCTCTTGGCGGCTTTCAGCAACATTGACCTCTCTTGGAGAGGCTATCTGAGTTGGGGGTGGGCGGCACTGCTTTGTAGTGGTTCCAGTCCTACTTGGATGGCTGTCTTCAGCGGGTGATGCTTGGGTGTTTTTAGCACCATGGGGCCTTCAGTGTGGGGTCCCTCAAGGCTCAGTTCTATCCCCCATGTTGTTTAAACTCTATATGAAGCTGCTGGGTGATCTGGAGTTTGGGAATGTGTTGTCAGCAGTATGCTGATGACACACAGCTCTATTTCTCCTTTGCATCTCCAGGCATGGCAGTGGATGTGCTAGACCAGTGTCTTGCCTCAGTAGTGGACTGGATGAGAGCCAACCAACTGAGGCTCAATCCAGATAAGACAGAGGCACTGTTATGGGGTGGTGCCCTAGACCTAGACTCGCTTTTAAGGAGCAGGTACGTAGCTTGCATAGTTGGACGGAGATCATCCAACAGTTGTGCAGCATGCTGCGCCACCTCCACATCTCTAAAATTGGCACGGCGGCTGGGGTTTGTTTGGCACCTATATGATGAACACCTGGATATGCAGATCATAAGAGGCTAAGCAATAAAAACACACACACACACACACACACACACACACACACACACACAGCCTACTAACCTTCCATGCTTAGGAGCCTTAAAGAACAGGCAGGGGAAGTTTGGACAGCAATGCCTGAAGCCCCCTTCCCTTCAGCACCTTTGGGCAGCACCACCCAAGTAGCTACTGTCCCTCAGGAAAGGTCAGTGAAGGTGTTAGGCACTGGTGCACGTGGGGGAGAGGGGCGTCCTTGCAGTGATGCCCAATCCAGCATGTTTCCCACTAGCTCTTCTACTTTAAGGTGCTACTTTAAGGAGCTCACGAAAGGCTGATGTGGGAGCGCAGCTTGAAAGTTCTTAGCATCCCAAACCCATCACACTCCTTACCAGCCCTTTCTTTGGGAACAGCCGGTGAAGTGGGGGTGGCGTACGCCTGGCAGATTCAGTTTTTGGCTTGGGCACCATGGCCAGCCCCAAATGGTACCCCCTGATTTAACCCAATAACAAGCGGAGCCTGCAAGAGAAACAAAAAGTTTGCCTCCCTTCTTGTGCTGCATGATTCGTTTTTGTCCGCCTGTGATCGTTCTCCCTTGTTCAGACCCGCTGCGATCCCCCGGGGGGGGGGAGTCAATATTTATTACAGCCATCTGGGGACGAAGCATGCGAATTGCACGTGTCGCTGCTTTTGGCACCCCCCCCCCTTTCTAATGTTTGCAGTCCTGCCAGGCCTGGTGGGATGGCAGCCATTCGAGGGAGAGGGCGGCGGGCTGGCTGCTGATTGGCCTCGCCGCCCACGGAGGCTGCGCCCTCCGCCCCCACCCGCTCTCCACAAACCGGAGTCCCCTCGGCTGCCGCCGGGCGCCGAGGGAAGGCGGGAAAGGCGGTCGCTGGTCCGCTTGCCCTTGCGGAGCCCGAGCGGCCTTGGCTCGCGTGCCGCCCCGCAGAGCCCCCGAGGAGCACCTGCTGCGGCGGCGGCCGCCGAGACGCCTCGTCGCCCGTCCCGCGCCAAGAGCAGCAGGGCCGAGGCCGGCGGCGGGATGGGGAGGCAGAGCGCGGGCGGGCCGGGGCGCAGCATGCTGCGCTCGCCGAGCCGGAGCAGCCTCTCCGCCTCCTTCGAGGCGCTCGCCATTTACTTCCCCTGCATGAACTCCCTGGAGGAGGAGGAAGAGGAAGAGGAGGTGAAGAAAGGCGGCGGAGGTGAGGCGCGCGCGCGAAAAGCAGGCGGGGGGGGGGCGCCCGCTGCAGCAACCGGTGGGCTGCTTGGCGCGGGACGGTCTCTGCAGCAGCGTCCAGAAACTGAGAAAGTGGGTCGCCAACAAGCCACGCAAAGTCTGAGTTTGACGGTACCCGAGTGGATGCTCCAATTGCCCTTGTCCTAAGCGCGGCAGTAAGATTGCGTCCTTGCCATTAAACGGAGACTCTTGAATGCGTTTGTGCTGCTGCGTATTTAACTTGGCAAAGGTGCCATAATAATTCAGGGTGTCAATTCATGTATGCGAAAGAGATCCCTTTTACCGTTTTCCCAACTAAACGCCCCGAAGTTTGATTTTCGAAGGACTTGGCTTATTAGACACATTGCACAACACTCCTAACCAAAGTTAGCCACTTTAAAGTTCCATTCATTTCATTGTAAGATAATTTAGGCGTGTTTTGGAAATCCCTTGGTAGAACTGGTTTTAAAAGAAGCCCTTTGGTTGTCGCTGAAAGTGTGACTCTGAAATGATGTGATTTGGTAGTCATTAATGTGACAATTTAATTTGCACTTACAATACTGTAGTTGAATATTTTCTCCTGGTTCATACACTGAGATAGAAGTCTTGTTTTTACACAAAGAAGCAATTCCATGGTTCCTACCTCCACTGTCAGGAGGCAGAATGCCACTGAATGCCAGTTGCTAGGAATCCTAAATAGGGAGAATGCTTCCTTCCTGTTGAGTTCCTGGTTAAGATGAGTTGAACTACCGGTAGTTAACTTCCCATCTCAGGTTCTTCACAGTGCGATCCTATCCACATCTACTCAGAAGTTAAACACCATTAAGTTCTATGGGACTTACTCCTGGGTAGGATTGCAGCCATAGCCACTACACCAGCTACATAGCCATCACCATTCTAAATATATGTATTGCTTCATTCACCAGGCTCTGTATATTTATCACACAACTCTGGAGATAATTTTGCAGTGGTTTGCCTGTTTGCTTATCTGGGTATGAAAAAGAACCCATCCAGGAGCCCTGACAGGTTGTGGATTTGTTCAGCTGACTTCAGTCCCTGATTCACCCTTCAGACATGCTCACAAATCAGAGGTGGAAATGATTTCAGGGCTCCTGGTTCAGGGTAACAAACTTTGTAAACCTTGTAAACAGAGCCTTACTAATGAATTGCAGGGTTTTCATTTATTAAACTTTAGCCACGTTAATCTTCGGCTTCCATCAAATAGTGTAGAATAGCATAGCATACCATAACTATCTTTAGAAATAGGTGTACTTAAGACCAGTACTTAAGACCAGTGATTTTCATGTGGCTGACAGTATTATCAAATAGTGGCTATCATTTCTATTGGACAGATCCCACCTTCTCATGGGTAAAGAAGATGTTCCATGATACTTCTCACTGAGTGCACTGTGAATATCTACTCTGCACTAAGCATACAGAAAAACTTGCGCTTCTTGAAGCATACAGATGTACTTGCGCTTCTTGAAGTTCTATAGCAGCCTTCATCACCTAGTGCCCTCCAAATGTTTTAGACTACAACACTCATTAGATCCAGTTCCAGCTCCAGCACCAACTCTGACCTGTGTCCAGGGTTTATACAGTGAAAAAGTGGGTGGAGCTCCTGAACCTTTTAAAAGTTGTATGGAAGAAGGAGTTTCAGCAAGTCTTGTTTCTGGTCTGTTGTGTATGCAGCACTGCTGGCATTGAATATTTGTCCCCACAGTTTAATGTACTATCTGATAATAAATCGAGTAGGAGGCCGGCTCCTTCCAGAGTTGTTGCACTGGCCTCATTTGCAAAATTAAACCTTTTACAGCACAATCCTATGCATGTTAATCCAGAAGTAAATCCCATTAGATCCTTACTCTTAGGTAAGAAAGTGTAGGAGGGCAGCTGTGCTTGCTATTGGTGGTCCAGTATTAGTTCAAAAGCGGAGTTTTCCACTGATACTTTGTGGATGCATTTGTCTAGGTTGGTCATCCGGACTGGTAAAATCTGTGGATGCTAGTCTGACATTCCTTTTGTGGGTTTTGAATTTACCGTATTTTTGTTATGACCAGTGGCTAAAACAATAACATTTTCTTTCATTGGCAGTTGGTGTTTTATGGATTTGACTGTGTGACCTCTTTGAATTGATTGGCTTGCTTAGCATCATGCAGAAATTTCTCATGAAAGGTCAAGGCCATTTCATCCTCTGTTTTCACTGCTCTATTGTACAATCAAGGACAATAGTTCTGTTCTGCTGTTTGGTTTGGACAGGGGGAAGGACACAGTAGTCCAAATGTGGTTATAAGGCAAATGATGTCTTCAAAATCTGAAGCTGCTCTTGCAGCCTTACCAAAATACATGGGTCAGAATATTAATAAATGGTATTTCTGCCAAAAAATGATGCAGGTATGCTTGCATAAGCTTGAATATGTAGAACCACCTCTTCCAGCAACAATATGGCCTGTGTTGTGTGCACATACTGATCTTCACATGAATTCAAATTTGATCACATTTTAAATGCCTCTCCCATATTAAAAATGTAGTCCTGCAAGAGCTTCACATTCAAACATGGTGCATGTGTGTGTCTAAATGAGGACTTTTCTCTCCAACACGGCAGAGATATTTTTTTATCTGGAAGACAATGGAGACGCGAAACCTGAATTTTGTAGTGGTACAGATTCATTTTATTTTTTACAATATGTAGATCTATCCTGAGTTACCGTATTTTTCGCTCTATTGGACGCACCGGACCACAGGACGCACCTAGTTTTTAGAGGGGGAAATCAAGGAAAAAAATATTATCCCCCCCCCAGCCCCAAAGAGCAACGGACAGGCTGCATGCAGCCTGTCCACTTCTCCCAGAGCTTCTCGGGGCTGCGGGGGAAGCCCGGGTTCCCCCCCCCAGCCCCAAAGAGCAAAGAAGCCAAGACAGTGCGCGGGATCTATAGCCGCGCAACCTCTCCAGCCAGGAGCTAAACCTCTCCAGTGCAGCTAAAGAAGACAAGGCAGCAAGCGCGATCCATCCCGCTCACTGCCTTGGCTTCTTCTTTAGCCTTGCACAGCATCTTTAGTCCTGCGCAACGGGATGGATTGCGCCCGCTGTCCACCGGGGCTGGACTAGATGACTCCTGGGGTTCCCTTCCAACCCTGCAATTCTATGACCTCGGAAGGTGTTTGGGTCTCCACCACTGGAGGCTTTTAAGCAGCGGTTGGGGGACCGTCTGCCTGGCGTTCTTTAGCTGTGATTCCTACATTGTGAGGGGGCTGGGCTAGATGACCCTTGGGTGGCCCTCCCAACTCTATACAGTCCTACAGTTCTGCGGCAGGAGATCCACAGCCACTTCACACAATGCCCACTCCCAATTTTCATCTGAGAGACATGTGTCTCTCAGTACCCCCCTACCTGCCACACTTCCCCCACCCCACTTAAGCTGAGGGAATTCCTGCCCAGAGAAACTCCCAGCAATCAAGGAGGAGGAATCCGCTGCAGCCGTGAGCAGCGGAGGATCCATGGTCCCCTTCCTTCTCTCCTCCGTGGTTGCTTTGAAGAAGGAAAGTGGGAGAGGAGCTGCTTACACGAGTGTAAGCTGCTCCCCTCCCACTTTGCTGCTTCAAAGCAATTACGGAGGAGGAATCCGCTGAAGCCTCCAGCAGCGGAGGATCCATGGTCCCCTTCCTTCTCTCCTCCGTAGTTGCTTTGAAGGAGGAAAGTGGGAGAGGAGCTGCTTACACGAGTGTAAGCTGCTCCCCTCCCACTTTGCTGCTTCAAAGGGAGCCCGGGAGGAGGGAATCTGCTGCAGCCTCGAGCAGCGAAGAGGATCCATGGGTCCCCTCTTTCCCTCCTCCGTGGTTGCTTTGAAGCAGGAAAGTGGGAGAGGAGCTGCTTACACGAGTGTAAACTGCCCCCCTCCCACTTTCCTGCTTCAAAGCAATTACGGAGGAGGAATCCGCTGAAGCCTCCAGCAGCGGAGGATCCATGGTCCCCTTCCTTCCCTCCTCCGTAGTTGCTTTGAAGGAGGAAAGTGGGAGAGGAGCTGCTTACACGAGTGTAAGCTGCTCCCCTCCCACTTTGCTGCTTCAAAGGGAGCCCGGGAGGAGGGAATCTGCTGCAGCCTCGAGCAGCGAAGAGGATCCATGGGTCCCCTCTTTCCCTCCTCCGTGGTTGCTTTGAAGCAGGAAAGTGGGAGAGGAGCTGCTTACACGAGTGTAAGCTGCTCCCCTCCCACTTTGCTGCTTCAAAGGGAGCCCGGGAGGAGGGAATCTGCTGCAGCCTCGAGCAGCGAAGAGGATCCATGAGTCCCCTCTTTCCCTCCTCCGTGGTTGCTTTGAAGCAGGAAAGTGGGAGAGGAGCTGCTTACACGAGTGTAAGCTGCTCCCCTCCCACATTGCCGCTTCAAAGGGAGCCCGGGAGGAGGGAATCTGCTGCAGCTTCCCCCAACTCCCGCAGAAGCCGCGCGCTCTTTAAAGGGGCTGTGCGGCTTCTCCTGGCTTTTCTGGGAGGTGGGGGGATTCCCCCACCTCGTAGAAAAGCCCGCAGGAGCCGCACAGCCTTTAAAGAGGGTGCCGCTCTTGGGGGCTTTTCCCCCAGGAGGGAGAAGGGACTGCTGCAGCCAGTCAGTCCCTTCTCCCTCCTAGAGAAAAGTCCGCAAGAGCGCACGAAGCTTGTGTGCGGCTCTTGAGGGCTTTTCCCGCCTGCCTCCCCCCTGCATTCGCTCCATAGGACGCACACACATTTTCCCTTGCTTTTTAGGAGGGAAAAAGTGCGTCCTATGGTGCGAAAAATACGGTACATATGCCATAGACAGAACGACTACTTCAACTGTGATAATTGCTTTTGAAATTTTTCTTCTTTTATCTTTACAGGTTTTTGCATCAGAGCAAAAACAAAAAAGGATTATCCCTCTCATTCATTTGCCCATTTCCCAACAGATGTTACCTCTTGCAACTGCTCAACCCCCCCCACCCCCATCACAGGGTGCTTTTTCAGCACCTTTCAGGCCAACTTTGTGTTACTTTTCAAATTGCTGATTCAAATTGCAAGTATCTAAGTGGGTTTTAGTGCTTGCTGCACCATAATCTGCCTGTATCTAGTTCTGTACTTTCGTGCACGTTACTATATCTGGATGTTTTTACCCTTTTCTCTCATTTACTGAAATGGACTTCAAATGCTGATGAACTGAAGTGCCAAGAAGATCTTTATCTAACATTAGAACACACACACACACACACACACACACACACACAAACATGTGTCCTATATGGATACTTTATTTTCAGCCAAAATAATACAGTAGAGACATGCTGGTTTTTAAACAAGGATTTAAAATCTGAAGTCCTTTAGCACATAGTTGATGTGTGAGAAATAGAAGCTAAGTTTGGACAGCAGGTGAGAACATTGGCATTTCTCAAGAGCCATCTGTAAAAATAGGCCTTAAAATGGGGTCAGCTGTGTACAATCTGTGTTCCATACAGCCATCTCCTCTGAGGTCAAAATTTATTATATTAAATTTTAACAAAGGCTACCAAACTATTTTAGTATATTTAGTACATTGTTTTTAAGATGTCTCACACATTTGTCAATGTTTGCCTACACAGTAGGGGGTTTGAACATATAAACAGATTGTAAACCTGCATGGGATGGTACTATGCATAGCTTCCATATGTATAGGCTGTGCCTAGCTGCACCAGTCCACACACACACACACACACACACACTTTTCAGGTTTATACATATCACTAATTTCACAATCATTTTAACATTTCAAAACTTGACTTCCTTCCCCCTCTTTCTGCTGTTCGTTAAATTTATTTTTAATATCTTCTGCATATCCACATAAGTTTGCTCATTTATTCATCTACTTTCAATATATACTCCTATGAAACTGCAGGTTATTACAAGAATGCTGCCAATGTTCTTATCTGTTTATAATTTATCTGCAAATATTCAATAAGCCATTTCCATTATTTTATTAAAAAGTTTGCTATCTTGATTTCTTATTCTTCTGGTAAGTTTAGCCATTTCTGCGTATTCCATAAGTTTTTGTATCCATTCTTCCTTTGCTGGGTCTTCTGCTTATTTCCATTTTGCGGCGAGTAACATTCTTGCCTCTGTAGTAGCATACATGAATAAGCTTCTGTACAGTTTGGGTAGTTCTGTCCCTATAATTCCCAAAAGAAAAGCTGGGTGTGTTTTTTTACAAACATTATTTTAAACATCCTTTTCAATTCATTATATATCATTTCCCAGTAAGCTTTAACCTTACTACAAGACCACCATTTATGATAAAAAGAACCTTCTTTCTCTTTACATTTCCAACACTTATTTGATTTAGATTTAGACATTTTTGCCAGTTTACTCGGTGTTAGATACCATTGATATATCATTTTCATATAATTTTCTCTTAGACCATAACATGCTGTAAATTTTATATCCCTATTTCACAATCGTTCCCATTCTTCCATGTCTATATTATGACCAATATCTATTGCCCAATGTATCATTGAGGATTTTACTTGCTCATTCTTTGTCTCCTGTTCGAATAATATTTTATACATTTTAGACAGCACTTTCACATCACATTCCAACAGGTCTCTCTCCAGTTGTGATATTTTCTCCCAAACCCTTGTATCCTATCTTTCTTAAATACTTCATTCAAATGATGATATTGTATCCATGTTGTTAATTTCCCTGATAATTCCTTAAATTCTTTTAATTTATACTCTCCTCTCTCTTGTTTTAATAAATTTCTGTAAGTTTTCCACCCTTACAGTACGGTTGGAAGGGTAGCTGCACCAATTCAGATATGAAGATGCAGTTCAGTGAGACATATTTGCATGCAGATGGCCATTCACAAGCACATACAGCTATTGAAATCCTACCCATTTTCTATCTATGTCTCAATCCATATAGGAATTCAAAACTCCAGGTGCTAGTAATAGATGCCCACCTGGTCACCCATGACACTTGATTCCACAGTGGCTACCTCTGGATTAGGGCCACTTTGTGTGGTAGTTTCTTGCATCCATGAGAGCACCGGCAGGTGTCACAATCAATATTTGTAGCTAATACATAGTGTCCTTCAAAATGAAAACAAAAAAGCTACATAACTTTCAGAACCCAATTTTTTTTAACAAAATAATGGAGCCCTGTGATATTCAGCATTCACACTTTATGGAAATGTTTTCTGCCCGTGGGACTACAGAATTGCTACTGAAATTAATGCACAAGCAGCATAAAACAGGAGAATAATGATACAGCAGTAGTTATTTATTTAGAGTTGCTTAATATTTACCAGCCGTTGTTAATTAACTCCTGGGTGGGGTTTTTTGGGGGGGATGTGTGATAATGCTTGACAACATCTGCATCCCTAACCTTCCTTTGGAATGAATATAAATTAAATGTACTTGCATGTTTACTCCAAAGCATGACAGCTTGTATTATAATAATGATTAAATCATGTGAAGATGACCTTAAATAATTTTGCATATCAAATCTAAAGCAGTTGTTTGTGGTGAATACTATTCCATATGAGACCTCCTTATGTATGTAGCTTTAGTTCCAAATTGGAACAAGGTTGTCTAGAGATGCCCATTGATCCCCTGGAAGAATAGCATGCAGTTGAATCACATACATGCCTACTTAGAGGTAAGCCTAATTTTGCTTAGTGGAACTTACTCTGAAGTATGTGTGTACAGATGTGCAGCCTTGATCTGTTCCTGCTGCAAGTGTCGCATTAAGAGTTGACTCTCACAACTGACCTGCATGAGGCTAGCAGGGGTTTTTTCTGCCCAGTTTTATACTATGATTACAGGTCAGCTGAAGTATTTATACTTCTCTGTGGCCTTTGTGCAGACATACATACAGCAGTGTTCTGAGACATCATGTGAAGAACCCAACCCGAAACCCCAGAGCACATATGCTCTAGGCAGGGGCGAGGAACCATCACCCTCAGCCAGCATGGCAAATGATCAGAGATTATGCGACTTGCAGTCCAACAACATCTGGAGGCCATGAGTTCCCCGTCCCCAGTGCCAGTCCCAGGCTCTTTTGCATCCAGGTCAAGGCTACCTACTTGAATCCTTCCCCGCCCCCCAAATGCTAATTTTGATTTAAAAAAGAAGTCTTGTAGAAAAAAACTGAAAAGCACAAAACTTGAAACCACTAATTTAACTGCAATAATAAGTAATACAACAGTCTCTGATTATCTTTCTCAAATACAAAGAAAATCATTTAGCACACAAATCATTTTGTGCATTGTTATGTAAAAAATGTAAGTCTCTTAAAAGTTTCAATATCAGGCGCATCAAAATCTCACGTTGCCTGCCTTTTCATTTTCAGATTTTGTCACCGATTCTGTCAGGGCCAGTGCTGATGCTTGGACATGTTCAATTCTTATAGTTGCCAAGCCAACTAATCTCTTTTGCAACATTGTTGAGTACAGGCAGTGGCGACCATTTTGCGCACGTCCAGTTGATGTGCGACCGCCAACATGCAGTCCTTTTGGATCCAGAAGAGGGCAGAGCAGACTTATGTGCACTGCACACGGGAGCCAGGCATGAAACCCCTGCACAAAATGGTCACCGCCTGTATATGTAAGCTATCACACACCACTTGCCACTGATACTGGAAGTGTGAGGAGGATCCTTAGAGCAACAGAAACATCAGGCACATTATCCAGGAGTTTTTGCTTGTAGTATGAAGAGAAATACTCCTTGTGGTGGCATAGACTTTGGAAGTCTTAAACTATTGCTGTAAGTTCACAGCACAGATGTTCAGCGTCAGTATCTTTGTTTCCATTATGCAGCAATGGTTTTTCCAAATTCTTGCAGGCCTTATATGCATCTTCAGGAGTAGGAAGTAGAAGGCCAAATATATTATATTTATATTGGAATTATATTGTTGTAGCTGCTGGAATCTCTCTTCAACAGGTTGTATGCCCATGTCTAAGACCAGGGCTGCCAACTTGAACAACACATAAGCCCTGTCCCACATAATCAATCACATGACACGGTGCATGCACACTATTTGAATGGCAATGCCCATCAACTGGGGGCTGGCCCACTCAAATATTTTATTTGGGGTGCCGAAGGGACCTCGGTCCCTAACAGTTGGTTCCTATGTCTAAGACAGCATAGTAGAAACCTACTTTGAATTTCTGCTTTGGATCTTATGGGCCGCATAAGGGTCATTGGAAGGATAAATTGCAGTGGAAGAGAAACATGAACACATAACTGGTTTGAAACAGCACTTTTGTAGACCTCATCAGGCAGATTTTGTATACCAAGTTGCTTGCAGATCAGGTGTGCCAAGTTCTTGAAGTTGTTGTTGGTTGACTCCAAATGGCTACTTGCATGAGTAGAAGAAGGCATTTCCACTCACACAAAAGGGGGTCTTATTTCTTCATCAATTGATCTCCAGCTACAGTCATGGCACATTTCATATCATTCTCTGTTCTTCATAGTGGCAGAAGGGGACACGAGGCAAGAAAGCTCAATATCATGGTTTGAATGTCATTTATTGTCCCTACAGTAAAGCCCACTGGCATTTTTCTGTTATTTTAGGATTTTTTATTATTATTATTACTGAGTCAATAACATTGTGCTTGCTGTACTGTAAGGTAGCCTCTGCCAACCAGGTGCAGGTGTCTTCCAGGTGCAGGTGCAGCTGTGCGGCTGATGCTCATGGAAGTTGTAGTCCAGAACATCTGGAGGTCACCAGGGTGACAGAGGTTGCGCTGAATTTAAAGCATATGAACATAATAGGCTGAAACCAAGCAGACACAGTTACTGCTCCACCCACTGCCAGCTTTAGCCCTGAACAGATTACCCCAAGGGTATTCAGTGCTCAACAGAAAAAGCTTCCCCATACCTGCTATATGGAATATATTTAAAGCATTCTTCACCATACTAAAACAACAATAATGAAACAAATTGACTGTAAAGTCTTTTGAGCTTTGGTCATGCTGATAATGGAAGACATGGAGGAGAAAGCATACAAATACAAATGAATTCAAGTGACAACTGACATGTTTGCATCCACATCTTACTTCAATTTTTTGGGGAGGGTTAGCTTCCAATGCTTAGTTAAGATTTGAGCTCAATGGGTCTGTCTTCTTAGTAGACATGTACAAAATTAAGCTGTGCATTGGCTAAATAGAAGTAAAATACAATGGTTATTATAATGGCTGCCATGATAAATTTTGGTTTTGACAATGCTGCTTTGGTGCAATTTTTGGAGAGAAATGGTCGCTAAGCGAAGTTATTTTCATGCATACAGTATGTACATCTGGTTAACTGTAGGAGTTTGATATGTTTCAAGATCAGCCTTTCATGTTCCCTCTCATTGTTCCCATAAAAAGCATTTAAGTTATAGAACCACCATTTGTGATGTAATTCAGTTGCACAAGGGTGCAACTATAATTTTTAAAAATATGATTTCCAAAAAAAAGATGCTGACACAATAGGGATTATGTCGTTCTCTTCCAGGTATTCTGTTTATTGTAAAGATGCGATACTACTAAGCATTTCATTATATTTCTTTAGAAGCAGGTGGCAAAAAGTTAAAGAGCACAGTCCAGAGAAGCACAGAAACTGGGTTAGCTGTGGAGATGAGAAACTGGATGACACGTCAAGCCAGCCGGGAATCCACAGACGGCAGCATGAACAGTTACAGCTCAGAGGGGAAGTAAGTCCGAGACGTTTGTTATAAAGTTCCGATCTTTGGAAAGAAACCAAGCATCACTGATTCCTTTTTCTACTGCAGATTGTTTGTCATGCTGGGCAATCCCCAATTTGTGCAGGGGTTGCATTTCTGCCCCCCCCCCCCACGTCAGCGGAGAATGTGTAAGCCCTCCCCGTTACACACACACACCCCACACACCCTTTTCCGGTCATTTCCAGGTTGCAGTGATGTGCATGATCACATGTGCATTGAACAAGTGTAAAATGGCCGTTGCTTGTAGTGTGCCCTCCTCTCTTATAGGGGAATGCACGTAAAGGAAGGACATAGTTAATATATGCCTGTGGTGTGTTTGTATCAAGGGGAGGGAGCCTCTGGGCCTCCAGATGTTGTTGAACTCCGTTGGCCCTGACCAGCAAGAGCAGTGGCCAGGGATGCTGGGAGCTGTGGTGTAGCAATATATGGAGAATCACAGGCTCCCTACTTCTAGTTCATATGAAGAACAAAATAAGTAAATTGGAGGCAAGAGTTATACAGATTCTGTGGGAGTACCTTGAGGGTTTTTCATGTTTTAGGAGTAAGTGGTGATATTTGCTGAGTTTGGACATCACAAATGCAGTAGCTCATATTATACATATGCCCATAACGGTTGGTTTAGTTATGTAACAAAATTTGTATAGCACTTGAACTTCCAGAATCGTGTCAACTTTTCAGAACCAAAGCTAGAAACATTTGGCTTTACGTCAGACAGGCTAGTCAAAGAATGCAGTCAAAGAATGGATGCCTAAGAAGTATAAAAGGCCATTTTTCTGCCATAAACAAAATTGCATTTGGATTAGAAAATTAATTATTATTGGTAGTTACAGCCTGGAATCCGGGTTGCCCCTGGCTGAAAATCTGTATACCTCTAAGCGGTTTACAAAGATTTAAATGAATATAGAATAAAACATTAAACTTATTGATTTTAAAAAAAGTAAAAAATGGTATTTAAAATATTCAAAAGATGATTAAAATCAACAGCAGCTAAAAAGATATAAATCCTGTTAACTTCCACAAGTCTGTATAAGGGCTGGCCCAAATACAACATTTTCACAGGTGCTGAAAATAGAGTGAAGGCAAGTGCCTGATGTTAGCAGGCAGGGAGTGTGGGTGCTGCTCGCTAAATTATCAGTTTCTTAAAATTATGGGATGGGTATTGTGTCACACCTGTAACAGTGCCAGTTCCACAGCTTGAAGCAGGCAAGTGGGCATAAATGGGGCAAGGTGATCCTGTGAGTAAACTAGTCCCAAGCTTAAGGGCTTTATATACTAATAGTGACAGTTTGATCTTGCCCCAATAGCAAATAGGCAACCAGTGCAGATCTCTGAGTAGAGGTGTTAAATGCTGACAGGGCCTCACTCCTGTCAGTAACCGAGCCGCAGCATTCTGCAATAACTACAGACAAGGGAAACTCTTCATAAAGTGCATTGCAGTACTCCAATCTTGATGTCACCAGTGCCTAAACTTACTACTGTTTGTTGGTGCATATACGTAAGTGGATACCCTGTTGTAGGCCAGATCTGTAATACAGTATGCATAGCTTTGTTTTTATTATTTAGAAACTTGTTATTAAAAAAAATTGTTGTTTTCCCATTAGTTTGATTTTTCCTGGTGTGCGATTGGCTGCGGACAGCCAGTTCAGTGACTTTCTGGATGGACTTGGCCCTGCACAGCTTGTTGGTCGCCAAACACTGGCAACACCGGCAATGGGTAAGAAATTAATTTTGTTTATATGGCTGCAATTGGTGGGAAAAGATGGTTTCCCATGAATTACCTTACTTCTTTGTATCCTTAATTTGCAAGACATGGGTTTTTCTTTTCCTCCTTAGGCGATATCCAGGTTGGAATGATGGACAAAAAGGGACAGTTGGAGGTGGAAATAATACGAGCCCGAGGCCTTGTTGTAAAACCAGGTTCAAAGACACTGCCAGGTGAGAGAAATATCCTGAACCCCAAGCACATGGCAGCACATGAACATTCTGGTTCAGAAACTATTCTAGCCACAATAGCCAAAGGCTTGTCTCATAGGCCACCTCTATACAACTATTTTGCAAAAGCAGATTAATTGAACCTTCCAACTTCTCTGATATATCAATTTCATATATTAAATGCAGAAGTATTTTAACTATGTAGCTTCGACCCACGTAATCAATGGGCAAACGTATGGCAGTTCTTACTATTAGGGACCAGGATGATTTCCTATGAGACCAGCTGAGGTTCAAAGATTCCGCATCAGAGCAACATCTGAGGACTGGAGGAAGATTTCTAACAGCCTTGCTCTCTCGATTTGGTGGTAGATGGAACAGCAGCTGCCCAGTGTGAGGAACTTAGCCTTGTAGCTTTGGCAGCTGTTTCAGCTGCAGAGTGATGCTGAAACATTTGAGGACTGAGAGGAAACAAATACATGTTTGCCGCTGCTACTCCCCCCACCCCCTAGTAACTCATAACTACTTTATTGCATTTTAAATACATTGTAGACTATCTCAAGAACCTCAGGTAGTAGACAGGGTCTAAATAACTCCAAATAAAAATACTCTTAGACTGATAACCCCTTAGGCATACACAAAGTAGACCCACTGAAATCAATGGGCATAAGTCTTATTCTGAGTGTGACAAATGTTGGGTTAGTGGCTTTCCTTCTGGTTGTCCTGTCTGAGAACAGGATGCTGGAGTAGACCTTTGGCCTGATTCAGCAAGGCTGCTGTTAAAGTTCTTACGTTCCCCTATAGGGAAAGGGCTGTAGATCAGTGGTAGAGCTTCTGCTTTGCATGCAGAAGGTCCCAGGTTCAATCCCACACATCTCAAAGTAGGGCTGAGAGTCATTCCTGCCTGAAACCTTGGAGTACCACTACCAGCCAGTATATGTTCCCAGGCATCTAGAATTTCATTACAGTCATACCTTGGATTCCAAACGCCTTGGTGCTCAGACGTTTTGGCTCCCAAACGCCGCAAACCGGAATAGAGTGTTCTGGTTTGTGGACGTTCTTTGGAACCCAGACATCCGACGGTGCTTCTGCGGCATCCGATTGGCTGCAGGAGCTTCCTGCAGCCAATCAGAAGCCACGCTTTGGTTTCTGAACATTTTGGAAGTCGAACAGACTTCCGGAATGGATTCTGTTTGACTTCCGAGGTACGACTGTAACTGCATTTCTTAATACTGAAAATCACAACAAACTTGCCCTCTTTCCTTTATTCTGCCATGAAGCAATACAGTGGTACCTCGGGTTAAGAAGTTAATTCATTCTGGAAGTCCGTTCTTAACCTGAAACTGTTCTTAACCTGAAGCACCACTTTAGCTAATGGGGCCTCCCGCTGCAGCCGCACGATTTCTATTCTCATCCTGAAGCAAAGTTCTTAACCTGAGGTACTATTTCAGGGTTAGCGGAGTCTGTAACCTGAAGCATCTGTAACCTGAAGTGTCTGTAACCCGAGGTACCACTGTAGTGCCATTAATTCTTGAAAATCAGAATTGTCAGTCATGCCAGGACGAAGCTGTAAACAATAATAATTGACTGTTTTATGTTTTATTATTACAGTTGTATTTTCTCAGTTAAATGAATAATTACTGAGGCTGTTTTCTATATAGTGTATATAAAGACTGCAAAATATAATAAATAAACAAACATACCTGATTTGCTTCATTGTGCCACGGGAGGGAGAGAACCGAAGCAGGTTGGCTATCTAGAATGCCTTGGGAATAAATGCTCATAAATGAAATGTATTAGTGTGTGTTTAATTAAAGTATTTATCAGTTAAATGTCAGGATTTTGCATAAGGTGCTAAAACTGCATAGCTAATGTGCAAAAACTGGTGACTAACAGATCTTTATATTTTTCTCCCCAAAGCACCATATGTAAAGGTGTATCTATTAGAAAATGGAGTCTGTATAGCCAAAAAGAAAACAAAGGTGGCAAGAAAAACGCTGGAACCTCTTTACCAGCAGCTGTTGTCATTTGAAGAAAGTCCCCAAGGGAAAGTTTTACAGGTAATTTGCACCCTTAGCCATGCATATCTAAAACCCTTCCATTCTAGCATCATTAACTGAAATGCCTAAGTCTGACTGCTCCCTTATGCTGCTTTCTCACATAGCTGCCTCTTAAACTCTATTATTCTAAACTAAATCTCTGCAGATTAGTATTTTCCTGCAACACTAATTTTGAATCATATCCCATCTTACTAACACAACAAATCTTTAAGAGCAAATAGCCAGTTAATGAATAATGAATCGCAGGTGCTATCATTCTTAGTGTTTTATTTATTTCTATCAAGAAGATGCAACCAGTGTTTGATATTCCGTATAATTTGAGTGAGATGGCTTTATATTCTGTGCACTTTCTGCTGAGACAAACTGAGAGCTAAATCCAAGAAATGATCACTGAAAATGTTATGCTGGCAATTCTTAGGGATTCATTTCGCTCCCCTCTATAACAAAAGGAAGGTCCTGCCATTAATATGTGGCCAAGCAGCTCCTCAATTCCTGCTTGTTTCAGTATTAGTGCCTTAGTATTCTGTGAACTTTGGTGGAAAGCAGATTTGAAGAATATCAGAAATTATGGCAAAATTTAAGTTTGATCTCAGGACAGATTAATAACACTATGCACAGCATGGTAGCAGATAACTCATAAACTGAACACATGCTGGATTTTGTAGGATTTACTTCCAAATACATGTTCATATCAAGCTGCTTTAAACAGAGAAGAAGAGAGGGGTTGAAATTCTGTCAGGCTCAGCTCCAAAGGGTGTGTGTGTATGTGTAAATCCTTGTTTGTACATGAAGTAGAATAAAAATGAGGCATTTGAGGCTATTCTTGCCACAAGCTGGATTCCAAAAGTCAGGGTTATCTGGAGTTTGAGAGACCTCAGTAGGAAGATTAACAAGAGAAGAGTTCCAGAATATGTGTAACAGCACTTGGATCCATGCACAGTGATTGGGAGCCCAGCCCAGGTTTTGAGATTCTTGATCCTGATTGGTCTCTCTGAGCAAAGACACCATTTGTCACATTGCTCACCTTAGGAAATGGCAAGATTCTGAAACTTCCCATTTGTTGATTCTAGATCATCTTGTTAATTGACGTGAAGATTCTACTTCATTTTGCCCTGCTCCTAAAACCTATGTCTTCTTTTTTTTAACTCAACAGATTATCGTGTGGGGAGACTATGGACGCATGGATCACAAATCCTTTATGGGAGTGGCACAGATACTTTTAGACGAACTGGAATTGTCCAATATGGTGATTGGCTGGTTCAAACTTTTCCCCCCTTCATCCCTAGTAGATCCAACTTTAGCCCCTCTTACGAGAAGGGCTTCCCAGTCGTCTCTTGAAAGTTCAACAGGACCTTCTTATGCTCGTTCATAGCAGCTGTGAAACTGTTGTCATAGCAACCAGCGTTACAAAAAAAATTAACAGGTCGCAAACCCTGGTAACACTGCATGCTAAATGTTGTGTCTTCGGAGCCTGTTTCTAGGGCTACAAAAGCGATCCTGTGTTCTCAGAGGAAGTTGCACACATTGTGCTCTAAAGGAAGTCCTCAGGTGAAGGAGTGGAGCTGGAAAGAACTGAATGGTTTGGAGTTCAGTGACACTCAAGTTTTAGTCCAATCTGAAGCCATGGATTAAACTCAAAGAATCAAGCTGTCTCATGCAACAAGAATCCCTTTCAATGCCACATCTATTTTCTTGCTCCCTTTTCTTTATCTGCCCCTTCTCCTCGTCCCCACCCTAGCCTGGTTATGCCACAGAAATATGGAGCTACCCAAAGAAGCTATGCCACAATCGGAAGGATGGAAGAAAAGAGCCATTAAAGGAACGCCAGCTGTCATAGCAGTTATTTGCAGCAGAGGAACCTTGCCTTATCAGAAAGGTTGAAGTCTTATAGTGGCAGGCTTCATAACTCCAGCTACTGCTGGAGTCAACTCCAGTGTGTGGACTCTGAAAAATAAAATTCTGTGGCTATACTGTACTGTATGAAATTAAAGAAACTTTTTTGCATGGACACAGATTATGCTGAACACTTAAATTATTTTCTTGGGGCTGCAACTTGCAAAAAAAAAAAGAATAAATCAGCCATTTTCAACAATTTATATTATTTTTAAAAATAAATTTCACTAGTGCATGGTTTTAAAAGGGAGAGAATGCAACAGGGTGGTAAGACACACCAAGTTTATCATTCTTTAAACCAATCATGGTCTGTGTTTTGGCAGACATAAATGAAAAATAAATAATTTCTAGCAAATATTTAAAATTACGTTTATGTGACAAGAAATAAGTGTAATATATTAAATTTATTTAAATGTAAAAGGTACAAGCCTTGTAAAGTTCAACGATATGTGCAAATTGTATACTTCTTTTCCCCTTCTTGTCTACACCTCCCTCCTTTTGCTCTCTCATTCCCTTCCTACCTCCCAGGATGATCATTATACTCTGAAACCGCTACTTTTTGACTTAACTACTCTCATGCCCCATATTTGGTTCAGGGTTGCAGATGATTCTGCATTTCTGAAATCTTTGAGAGGAAAAGAATATTGTTTAAGAACTTTTTTCAAGCATGTTGAAAAGAATTTTGCAACATGGCTTGGGGAGTACATTACAATAATTCAGCATGTATTTGATAAAAAATTTGAACTTTTTGCAGTTTATTGTACAGTGCATGGAAACTTATTTTCTTTTTTTGTCACCTTCAAATTAAATTCTACAGCAAAATACTGGAATCATGTGGCCATTTGTAAAATGTCTTCAATAAATTTGTTTTCAGCACCAGCATCATTCATTCAAAGGTTGAACTATCATTTCTGGATGGTCTTAAAGAAATACAAGATGTTAGTCTTGCTAAATATCAGCATCTTATAATTTGCACTGAGCCAAACAAATTATTACCCATTTAGGGTCACAATAAATAGCAAATAAGCTGTTCTGTTCAGTTTTTATAAACTATGTGATGGCAAATCAGTGGATATCAGCCTGACATTAAAAGTCACAATTCAAACTGCAATCCCACATCTGTCTTTCAATTAGTGGTATTTACATGCCCTAAGTGATGGCAGGATTTCACCTGCTGATTTTTAAACGCCTTAAATAAAGTACATGCAATTTACTAATTTTTTGACACCATCACCAAGAGCCTAAATGCAGATACCACAGGTATTTGAAGAAACATACACACCTGTCTCCTATGTATCAGATAATTTAGTACCACTGGAAGGAGGGGTGGAAAGGTGGGGGTATTCTAAGTCCTGATCTCTTATTATTTCCTGATGAAAGGGAATGTAACTTGTTGATGTTCAAGTCCATCATCCTTTTCTCTGTGTCTTTAGATGCCTTTAATACATACCTATTGTTTAATGTCTAAGTGTTGCAATAATATTTGAATATACACTGTTTAAATTAAGGCCATGCACACAAGTACTCTGATTTTGTATGAAAAATCTGTAGTGTTATCCCAAAATGTACATGAATCACAGGATGGCAAAAGAAAAAAAATAGGTGTCCCTTCTAAGGCCTTTTCTTTTATATGGTACAATTTGACATAAATCAAAATTATGAGCACAGTCCATCAAGTACATTCACGAACCATGCGCAAGCACCCTGGACACGGATGCTAAAATGCCTGGTGATTTGCACACATGCAGCTATTTAGAATTCCCTCTGTATACTAGTGGGGGGAAACACTGGTATGGAGATGCTTCTCTTCTGAAATGAAGGGAGAAGCACTTGCTGATGGGATTTCCATGCATCCACAAGAAAATTACTAGAGTGGAACGACTGCTCCCCCGCCAAACTTACATGTATTAAGTTAAAGAAAATTGGTAAAATTTTGGTGATTAAATTATTTCATTCACCTGTATATGGCAACCCATGAATGCTAAAGACATACCTTTGCATTATCCTTTAGGAGTAAAACCATTTTTTAAGACGTATGACTCTCTTCCTGATACTGTGACATGCAGTCAATGCATTCTTTTATGCATATTCCTATTATTAAATTATTTCTATTTGAGACAAGAAGGACATGACCGTATGGAAAGTCTGTACATACCTGGTCATTATGCAGTATTTATTTTAAAAGTTGATTGTATTTTTTTAAGATATTCACATGTCTGCAACTCTACTTATAATTTAGTCATGTAAATAGCACTCTTCCAGTGACCACAGCTGTCTTGTACATAGTCTGTTTTAAAAGTAAAGGGAATTGACATTGGGGGAGAAAAGGGCAGATTAGGCCTGTTAATGAACACCAACTAATGTAAATCAAATTCATTCTGGTGATGGTATTTAACACTTTAAATAAAACATTTTCTTTACAGAATTTGTAAGTGATTCTTTTTCTCATCTCCCCCACCCTGCAAAAAAAAAGGCGTTCATGATCTTGGAAAGCTAAAGAACAATGACTTGAAATTTTGCAGGAACATTTCCTGTGCAAGACCCATTGAAGTGGGTGGGAGCACTGATGACACCATTCTCATTTTGTGGAGCTTGTGAAGTCAATTCTTTGGTATCTGTACCTTTTCAAAGGTTGCTGTAAAGCAGTGTTTCCCAAACTTGGGTTTTGAGCTGTTTTTGGACCACGGTTCCCATCATCCCTGACCACTGGTCCCACTAGCTAGGTATGATGGGAGTTGTAGTCCAACAACAGCTGGCGCCCCAAGTTTGGAAAATACTGCTCTAAAGTCTTGAAATATCAGCATGTGTTATTCATGAGATGGTGATTCTGCAGTTGCGTGGCAGTTTCTTTAAAGTACAGACATAACTGCAGAGCATTGGTCTTGGAACTAATGACAGTGATGTGGAAGGTTCATTAAATAAACTCACAAATTATTTCTAATATGTACAGCTTAATAAAGCTCTAAGCCTTAATAAGCATATTTGTGCAATAATTGGGATAACTAAACAGCATGCACAGAGAACCAAAGAACAAACTTGGAGCTGATTAAAAACTTCCATGGCTGTCAAATCGGCTAAAGCCTTACTGTTCTGTGTATAAATTTACACAATGTGATGGAAGAGAATGCAGCATGTGACTAGAAGCAGCATGCATAATACAGCCTACCTAGAGTCATGGCAGTGTGTGTTTAGTTGTAAGTGTTTTAAGAACATGTTTAGTGACCTTGTTTTGCTTCTATGGAAGCAGCAACCTTCCTATTGTTATTCAATCAGATACAGCAGGCTGGAAGCTAAATAGTATCTTACTGTTTCATGCATAAATGAACACCCTTCTAGAGCAACACATTTGTGTGTTGATCAGGCAGTTACTGCTATCCCCATCTCAGCAGTATTCCTAGATGAATTCTTATGTCAGACTGCTACATATGCTGCTTAGGCATCTATAGGCTAGATCAGCAAGGAATTTGCTACTGAATATTTTTGAAACACTGATCTTGTATGGAATTGCTGGTCATAACAACAACAACGATTCAAATCAGATGGTGAACTACAGAAGACTGTTGAAATACATATTCTAGCGGGCATTTAGCTGAATTCTGATTTTATTATTTTAACTGATTATAACTTTCATTGTATTGAGTTTTTCACCATAGAAACAAACACAATAAAATAATAACAGTACTAGGACAGTTAAAAGTTAATAGCTGCTAGATTAATCTGCCTATTAAGACAGCACAGGAGGGAACAGAAGGAACCTGAACTGGTTTTAGTGTTACTGGTGTGATGGCTAACTGTTGTTTGAGTCTCTTGGCCTGCACTGAAATAGATCCATCCCAGTCCCTGCCACTGACAGGCCCAGCAGACATGCCCTCCTGCTATCCACGCATTTGGAGCATATCAGAAAGGGCTTTGGAGACACTGAGGTGTACATACACAGAGCTGCAGGCAAGGAGAGTCCCTGGCCCATTCTGGGGAGCAGGGGAGCTCTGCACACATACATCAGGACATGGAGAACCCTCTTACCCCAGCCAAATGCTCAGGCAGGGGGAGTTGTGGCCGCTGTGCAGATTGCCAGTGTAGTGGAGCTAGTCTACATGACAAGCCCCCTCACGCATCCCTTCAATGAGTTAGGGGGCCTGCACCTTAACTGTGGTGTTCAGGTAACGAATATGCAATAACAATGGCAACCTTTTTATTTACTGCTCTCTGGTACATTGCAAGCTAATGTGCTGGTCAATTAGGACAGCAATCGTTTGATTTTGCATTCATTTCCTTTTTGTTGGATAACACTGCAGTAGAGTGAACTTGGCTAACTGTGCAGTAAGTGATTCTGCTGCCATTTAATTCATGAAAACAAGTAGAATTCTGCAGCTGCCGCCAACAGCTGAAATTACAAACGGGGAAAAACAAACTCCCCCAATAACAGGAATCGGCAGAGGCAGCTCTGACACAGCCTCGTGAAGCCTGTTCTTCCAACCTACTTCTGCTGCGTCATTTGTCAATTTGTCATGCCCAGATGTCAATGAGTCACAGCTAGTAGCTTCAACTGACCTATTTTTGCCTTTGTCACGCCGCAGGATCCATATGAACGACGCGAAAGGGTTCAGTGCAGTTCTGTGGTCGTCATTGCTAAGGATAAATGTGAGTATACCTTTAAGGGCACCTCCCATAGGTCGTTTAGGAAGTTAGGCCCAAGCAGCAGGCAGGCCTGGAAGCCGAGGCAGAAGGCAGCTAAAGGAGAGAAGGCCTGCTATAAGCAGTTCTGTAATAAAACCGTTTCTCGTTCAACTCCTCTGACCTGCTCATCATTCAACAGAGGACATCGCAACCATACGCTCATCAAACATCAAGTGACTGCACCGTGTGACTGTGGGTGGCAAAAATGTATCGTGTGGTAAGATTACTGAATGTATAGATCCATCCAAAGAGAAGCCGACTTCAAATTCAATGAAATTAGGTCTAATTTAATAGGGAGACTGAGGGACCAACCTAAGGAATTGACCTTGAGTGGATTCCCCCAACTACCTTGACCTCACCAGAAGTCATGGGCTGCAGAAAGCTTTCTGTGGAAAGTTGTTGGGGGTGTGCCCAGATCCAAAAGTGATTGGTTGCTTTAGAATTGTGATTGTACTTTATATTTCGCTGGCTTTTAATTTGAACAGTTCTGAGGACATATTTAACAGGGGGATATAGAAATGTCTATACAGTGGTATCTTGGGTTACAGACGCTTCAGGTTACAGACTCTGCTAACCCAGAAATAGTACCTCGGGTTAAGAACTTTACCTCAGGATGAGAACAGAAATTGCGTGGCGGCAGCAGGAGGCCCTATTAGCTAAAGTGGTATCTCAGGTTAAGAATAGTTTCAGGTTAAGAACGGACCTCTGAAACGAATTAAGTTCTTCACCTGAGGTACCACTGTATAAGTAAATGTGGGTGTGGTCAGGCCCTCACACAGCCATGCACCCTTAAAACAATCACACAATCTCTCTCACTAAGGCAAACCCAGAGGACTATTTCCCACTGAAACAGGCACGCCCCAGTTTCACCTTCCCTTTACCCTGACCTTTTTTTTTTTGTAAAATAAAAGCAAAGGGTTTTGAAACACCTCTCACCAAGCCCCAGCAGAAGAATGCAAATGTGCATTTCAAGTCCTGCCTTAACATCTATTCAAAGTCTCAAACCTCAAAATGCAGTTGAATCCTGAAAAACAGCTTGCCCGTATTTGCAAAACTCATGGATGACTTTGGGCATATTGGCAAGAAACACAAATCTACTTCTCAACCTAGTCGTTCCACTCCCCATGTTATTGCAAAGAAAGGAGCGGCAATTGCACACTTTGTACAACATCAAACAGCTGGTGGTCAGCAGGGGATCTAGAGTAGAACCCAGGTTTCATCCACTGTCTCTGGCTCACATACCAGGGCTTTCCCACCCCATAATATATGTGTGTTGTCTGTGCATCAAAGCTGGGGTTTTCAGAAGTGTGAAAAATTTGCTCTGCTGAATATCTGATTGTACAGCAGGAAATCATTACAGCAAAATCCATGCTTCAGATGACCTCTGAAACACAAGGCCCAGCTTAGAAATGGGAATGCAGAAGCATGATTGAGATTCCTAACTGAAATTTTCATCATTCTGAACATTCAGACCAGCTCTTTCTGCAATAACATATTTGGGTTTACCAGCATATTATTTACGGGCCTCATACGTTGAGCTTATGCTTACTAACACAGCTTGACTCCAAGCAGAAAGAATGCAGCCATTAAAGAAAAATATAGCATAAGCATGTGCTGTGGAATTAAATGCTAAGCAGGGAGGGAAGCAAAATCTGTTTCAAGTGTCTTGCTGAAGAGGTTTCTTTCATCAGTAAATGCAGCAGAAAGGGTGCTTGCCAGGACCCTTATCTCATTTACCTGGAAGTAACTGACATTGATTTCAATGTCAGGAATCCTGTTTACAGATTATATAGCTTCATGTGGCCTGATCCTTAGAGTTTGAAGATTATGAGCCTGTGGGATGGGCCTGTCTGTCTTCTGCTTTAGGCTGTGGACTAGATTAAGAAACCAGATTCTACAGTGTCCTGCTCAAAATTCAATAAACGCGAGAAGAATTAGGTAGTGACTTAGTTCAAGTACAGTACAAGGAATGTTAATAACTTCTCTACTGTTTTGACTGTTGCGGTCATCTGATGAAGTCATCCTGATAGTTATGGATGTAAGCTGGCATTGTTTAACTGTATACCACTTATGCCTAAATCAAAATATTGTTTTAAAAGATATATCCCACTTGTATTGAATCTTCTCCTTAAGATTCTATTTCCTCTCCTTTTTTGTTTTTGTTCTGCCTGGAGTTCTGCAGTACAATTAATTTTTATGTAAAACCTGATCATCTTTCAATTTCAGTTTTCATATTTTTGTTCTAGTGTTCTAATCAATATAGAATCAATAGCTCTTAACAACCACATTCTCTTCAAATTGCTTAAATTGGTCATTTAAAGATTAAAATTATGTCACTAATCATTCATTAATATCATTAGTTGTTAGTGTAGATACTTACAGATCAACCAACCCTTTTCTCCAAAGGCTTCTACAGGAGATTCTGTAAGATAAAGCCTGTTCTTTTGAGATATATAAACTCCAAGCTGAAAAATACCATCCTTATAGATAGGTTAAAGGTAAAGGTAAAGGGACCCCTGACCATTAGGTCCAGTCGTGGCCGACTCTGGGGTTGCAGCGCTCATCTCGCTTTATTGGCCGAGGTTAGAGACCTATATATTAAACACTGAGCTGCATCTATTTATCACATTGACTTGGTAAGAATGAAATTCATTATCATTTCCACAGAGTATAATAAAGTTTAATATGAAGAAAGATTGGCATAGATATAATTTTGAATTCATTGTTAGCCTCTGAAAAAAAATACTAAGAGGCAAATATAATCACCCCAAGTCTAGTTCTTGATATGAGTGAATGAATGAATACGTAATTAAGGGAGAAAAGCAGGGGACCTGCATACAATCTAGACTAGAGGCAGAAACCAATGGATATTCAATAGCTTTTTTATAAATAAACTTCCTTCACAGCATGGCAGGGGATCCAGTTTGATCCGTGAGGCCATTTTCATCAAGCCACACCCACCTGCTCCCATTACTCCTGCACTTCATTAATACGTTCAGGTCAAGCAGTTTATGAGCACCATGGTCCTGCAGCCTCTACACTTCTCTGTACCCCTTTCCCACAGGAGTTCTTAAGCCCTCTGTCCTGACAGCACAAAAAGACAGCAATGTGTTTTACTGAGGCTGAAAACATTTCAGGTTGAAGATTTTTGCTTGGGGCAACTGAAACTTATTACCTGAAAGCAAATGCTTTACACAGCCATATTACTGACTTGCTGAAATAAGGCAACCCAGAGGGAACTCCCTAGCTCTGGTTTGACAAGCTAAAAGACATTCCTGCTAGCAGGTTCTGGCAGTAAGCTGAAGGGAAGCTAGGGGCTTTCTGCTTGCTACTTTGAGCCTGAGATCCAGACTGACTGACAGAAGGGTGCACAGGAATCTGGCCACAGAAGACCTTTGTGTCGTCCACATAGGCACATTCATGTCTGGCTATGGATGCTGCCTATCCATATTACGTTCCTTTCATTGGAAAGCATAGTCAGACACACATCTGAGAGCAGGAAATGCAGTGTGGATAGAACACCCCACCCACCAGACATGGTCATGGTTCTGCATTACAAGTTTCTGCTCTGCAGGAGTTCTCATTGTCTTTCATCCCGTTCATACAGTGGAAAGAAACAGATGATGCTTTAGCAAAGGAAGGGCGATGATAGGATGCTCGCCCCATAACAGAACGTAAGAATTGCCTGTTGGATCAGCCTAGTGGTCCATCTAGCCCAGCATCAATAAGACTTCAGGTATTTCATTGGTACTAGTTACTGGTAGGTAGCCGTCTTGGTCTGCCGTAGTCGAAGCAAAATTAAAAAATTCATTCCAGTAGCACCTTAGAGACTAACTAAGTTTGTTATTGCATGCACACAAAAGCTTATACCAATAACAAACTTAGTTGGTCTCTAAGGTGCTACTGGAATGAATTTTTAAATTTTGTTTCATTGGTACTGTTATAAATGGGCAAAACCTCACCACTTTGTTTCCAGGGAGGCAATACAGAGGATAGGGGGAAAGAAAAATTATATAATAGGGGCCACGACTCAAAACTCAGGTGAGTGACGAAGCAGAACCACTAGGTTCGGCATGTTGGCAACAAGGCAAATGACTCACAGCTGGAGTTTTTTGCACAAAGCCTTGATCATTGGTAATTCTGCCCATGAAAGGTACAGCAAGAGCCAATTAAGCAGACGAGCCAATTATTAGGTGGCTGGGAGTCACCTGAAACAAGAGGCAGCAGATTCTGATAGAGATTCTACAGGAACTTTTAAAAGGGATTTTTAGCTGTTCCTTTTCTTTTAGCCTAATTTGTGGTAAGGTCATTGGGGGAAATGATGAGGGATGCTGCACACCAGGGGTCAGAGTTGATGGTGGCATAGAAATTCTTTAGTTTCCTTTTCCTTCACCAGTGATAATAACTTTTCAAAGACTAAATAAATTCTTATTCAGGTTCCATGTGGTACTAAGGAAGACTGCCACCTGAAGTTTGAAAGAAGGATCACACCTGACCAGAGGCATACTTAAGGTAAGCCAGGTCTTTTAATTGGAATTGAAACAATATTTAATGCATATATGCATACTTTTTAATGCTTTATTATGCTGAGGGGGCAAAGACAGATTTAATGTATGATTTAACTGCGCCCTTTTACCTGGGGCAGAGCTGATTTTCTGGACCCTGGAAAACTTCTTGTTAGTATACCTTGCATTTTTCGGGATTCTCCATGATTTCTGGAAGTTAAATTTGTGAGTGGCAAATAGATACTGTGCAGAACTGGGCACAGTTCAGAGTTTGCGGGCTCTACATTGTCCTTTTTAAAAATAGAACCCTGACATCTAGGTGCAACCAGTTTGGTGCCCGGTTCAAGGTGCTCAGCTCACATTAGTGTTTAAACGCTAATGTCTGATCTATTACCAAACCATTAAATGATTTAGGAAGCAATCCTATGGCAAGATCCACTGTAGCTTAGGGTGCAGTGGGTATCCAGCTCAGCTGCCATTAAGTTCCCAGCTCTTGGCCCAGCTGAAGATTGCCATTGTACCCAGCTCAGTTCAGCCAAAGCTGGCTAATCTGAGGCCCCTGTAAATCCACAAAAGGGGTGTGTGCGCCGGAAGCCAGAACAGAGAGTGAATACTCAGTCTGGATCCTAAGCCTGTTCAGCTTGATCACATGACCTGGCAACTGGCCATAGAACACTTATTTTAAAGTCTTATTTTCTCTTTGCCAGGCTTAGGCAGAGCTGAATGGGAGTTTGAATCTGGTGTAGCTTCATGCTGGCTTAATTTACATTGGTTTGCTTTACAACAGCTTCTTGTGCACAGGATTGCTCCCTCAGCCCCAAATAAGACCACCTTCTTTCCTAAAGACACTCTTGGCTTTTAGGAATATCTGTGGGAACCCTCTTGGTAGTTCCCAGATAAAACCACACAGGATTGCAACCTTACTACACAGCCCTAACCATGTCTACTCAAAAGTAAGTTACACTGAGTGCAGTTGGAGTTTCTCCCAGGAAACCAGGCACAGAACTGCAGGACTCAGAGTAGACCTATTGAAATTAATGGACCAAATTAGTCACATTACTCTGAGTAAAAAGTAGTTGAATACCACCCTTGAGTTGCAATGTTAACCCCACTTATCCGGGAGTAAGCCCATTCAGTTAAATGAGGCATATGAAGAGATGTGGTTAGGATTGCAGCCTGTCTTTGTTGCAGTTGTGGAGAAAGACTTCAGAAAATTAAAGCAAACGTTAGACATAAACGATAAAGCCTCTTCTACACCCCCTACTGAGTGTTTTTGAAAGTAATTAAAGAGAGGCTGCTGTTTACTTGCTTTATTCTTACTCAACTTGGTTTGTACCTTCAGCAGCTTGATTTGCCATTGTGCCTTCCCTATTTTGCAGCCATTCGTTTGACATTTGTATACAGCTGGAACGCTGCCTCTGTGAAATAGGTGTGCAGAGTTCTGTACAAGATGCACGTCTTGTGTAACATCCAATTACAGTGCAAGTTCCCATACAAGATGGGGAGTGAGAAAGGGGAAATGCCAGAGGTGGCTTTTATGCAGCTTGTTGTACAACTAGAGTCCATTAGCTAATGTGGAGGAGGAGGAAATCTGCTACGTGTCAGTCACTGGCCAGGGTATAGTATATAATCCCCAAGCAATCTAATTTGTGGCATTTCCTACAAGCCTACAGACAATAAAAGAAGAGGACTGAAATGTCCTCCATGTGGGCTTCCTTCCATCAGTTTAGTGCATTAAATTAACAATAATAATAATGCTTATAATTGTGATGTTCAACACCTTGGCAGACAGGAAGCAAACAAACAAGTCTATTATTGATAGCCAGTCAGTTTTTGCAGCCTGGCTGTTTTGCTTTTGAAACGATGCAAGGGACATACAAGCTGAGACTTCTCAGCCTTTGCCTAGGGAAGTAGATAGATGCTTCACAAACAAATACAAAGAAGTGATTCTCATCCCAGACCTGGGAACAGGGAGACTATGGAACCCAGAAGACATAGGAGATCTGTACCTGGGTCTCTGGCTTTTTGTTCATTTTAAAATTGGCACAGGGAGCTCTTAATCTGAGGGCAGAGCAGGCATGCAGGATAGTAAGAAGCAGTCTGAGAGTAACTGGTTGCTCATAACAAATAAGCTTGGCTCAAGTCTGAGATATTATAGGACCATGTGGAAACTATTGAGTCCTCATGCCACCTAACTGCTGAACTGGTAGCTGCCTGCAGTATAATACCATCTTTAGCCCAACAGCACTGGTGGCATCTATGTGCAACCGAAAGTGGAACTGGCCACTCTCTTGCTGGTATGAGAAAGGATAACATGGTAGATTCTTTTATTCTTGAGCTCCATGGTAGAGAGCTTCCACTCTACCCTTCCCCTTTTTGCCGTGGGTGTTTGTGACGGGGGGGAGGGGTTGGTTGTTTTGTGCCCCCCCCCCCCATTGTGTTATGGAAGGACAAACATTAACAAAAATCTCTGAAAGGTTTCAGACCATATGTCTGGCATTCACCACAGCCAAGTCAGATCCTGTATAAAAGCTGTGAAATTCAGCCTTAGGGTTCTTCAGTGGACAAATAAAATCTGTATGTCTTTCTGATGCTTTACTCTGTCATTGCTAAATGCACAAATAAAGCAATCTGTTAAGACATTATTTCTGAAATGCATTACCCCATTCAATACATTGAATTGCCATAGTCTCTTTTTGCTTCTCTTCAGCACCATGCCATGGTGTGTGAGGTTCAGTCATAAGTTGGCAGCCTGTACTTACACATTATAGACTTCGCCCCTTTCTGGGCAACCTATGCTTCTAGCAGGTGTTTCTGTGGATTCTCACCCAATTCGGTAGGCAGACACTGGTGGAACGGGAAACTGAGGAACCTTGCTGCTCTTCCGAGAGCTCTTGGGCCAAAGAGCAAGTTAACTGATGAAAAGAAACCCTTGGGCATATTTAGATTCTTGTGGCATCTTTAATAGTGACAGAAGCATTATATGGCACAAGCTTTCTTGGATCACACTCCACATCATCAGATGCATGTAGTACAATCCTAAACTGGCAGGCATATGTACACACATGGTTGGAGGAACAGAAAGAAGGGAGGTATGGGAAAAGCAAAATGCCATGAGAAGAGAATAGTTGCAGTGAGAGTAAAAGAAGGTTGTGTTGGTGGTAACACACATAACCTGGCATGCATAAGCTCAGCAAGATGTCCTTTATAAAAAAAGTATAAATCATACTTTTTTGCTTATATGCTGCTCCGCTCTGCCCCACTTTGTCTTGCAAATTGTTCTGCAGATTTGAAGCTTCTCTCACCCTACCTGCGGGGTTAGCCTGTCAGCTGCATTTACTCCAATGCTCTGAAAGCACCACTTAGCACATTTCTATTAGTTTAGAACTGTAAAAGTGCTTCTATAAACATTTTAGAACGGCACGTCACAAGAGCTGTGGTGCATTCACCGGCTGATCTGAGCTGACCCTTTCAAAACCTGCCCCGAAACCTGCTTCCAGAATGTCTCTATTTTTGGGTGGGATTCAGTCGCATACCGTCAAATTTAGGTTGAGCAATTAGAGCTCATTGGAAGATCTTGTGCAACAAACCCACTTCCCCAAAAGATCAGACTTTTTACAGTGAGGAAAGTTACAAGAAAATGCACTGGGAAAGTGTGGGATAACTGCAGGGTCATCCAGCCTCCCCACAAATAAATCAGATTAAAAGCTCATTAAACAGTAGTATAATCTGCCTGCAAACAAATTGGGATGAATGCTCAATAAAGAGGGCATCGAGAAGTGCCCTAGCAAGGAGATTGTTGATCAACACAGAGCAACCAGCTGTTTTCAGGTCACCATGCTGTGGTCATAATAGATTTAGCCTTTTAGCAGGCAGAAAAGGACTGAGAGGAAAGGAAGACAGGCAGGCTGGCTGGCTATATTTCAGTAGTCTACAGCTGGGAATCAGTGGACCAAATAAGCCCCTATGTCTTTCTAAGCTAGTGGCTATTGTGCTTTCAGACCCCAGTCAGCCAGGAAACATAGGTTGTTTCCTGAAGTTTCTCTTTCTCTTTTTGGACATGCAGATTAGCAAGATGAGGCCTTTTGGGTCTCGTGCAGCTATGAACGTATCAGCAAAAACAAGTGAGTGGTGGAGAAGAAGGATGTGGCCCCTGCCTGACACCCAGTGTGATGTAGAGCTCAGAATGCTGTAAGTTCAAATCCCGCTAAGCTGCAATTGTCACCAAATAGCTCTGGACCGGCTACTATCTCTAACCTAGACTACCTTACAGGGCTGCTGTGAGAATAATGGGAGAGGTTGCCAGTGACCTTTTGGAGTGACCACACAAATGGAATGGTAATAATAATACACATAAATGCCACTGTAGACTAGGGCACATGATGTGGTGTTGTGTTGCAAAGGTGTGGAGTTAGAAGTCTGGATTTATGGTATTAACTTCTCAGTGCCTCAGAAGCTGGAAACGGCCTTGGCCTGCCTGGCCCTCTAAGAGCAGCTGCTTTTCAGGGCTCTGCTTGCTCTGCCTGCGATGATGGAGTTAGGCTCTCCCCCTTGTCCTTGGAGAGGCGCGTATTTTGCACCGGGAGAGTAATTGATATTATTGCCAATCCTGACGCACTGCAAAGCGAAAACAACACCCTGGCAATGCTTGCTTGCTTGCTTGCCTTAAATGCTGTTATCTAACAACAATGCTTCCAAATCCCACAGCCGGCCTCTTCTTTTAACACGTGCAGCGCTATCTGACTGTCTCTGTGTCGGTTTGCAGCAGTCACACTCCCAGGCACATGCGGAGGAGCTGCTGCTGTGTGCTGCGGAGGTTTCGGCTCTGCTTATGTATTGCTCCGAATGTAGCACACCATTAAAAAAAGGAAGTGGGGGGCGGGGGGAAGAGCGGCAGATGCAGTCGGGATGCTCAGCTGTGCAGGGCTTTGCAAAGAAGCCCAGGCTGCCTTTTCCAGGTGCCTTAAAGCCCTTTGAGATAATCACGGGCTTTAACACTTCACATGTCACAAGAGTTTTTATCAACACTAAGATTTGCCCTCTTATTCCCTACTCTCCAGTTAAAAGGAAAGCAATTAAAAATGAGGGCATTCCATCTACTACGAGCTCTACCTCTCCACCCTCAGACTTAATTAGTTGGACAGAGACCCCCATGCCCCTCCTATCAAAGGCTACTCATCTTGAGAATTCGATGGAGCAGGAATTACTTGTCTCCTTCTCCCATCTGCCAAAAGCCGAACAAACAGAGATAACGGACAGACTAGATGAGTTATTACTCTATCTCTGCAACTTTGAAGATCTAGCGCCCACAAAAGAGGCAAATATTCCACCTAACTTGGAGCGAAAAATGGGTCATGAATCTCCTCAGGTCACGGCAGAACACACACCCCTACTCTGCCCAACTGAAATCCACGCCGAAATCTCTGTGGCGCCCCTAATCACATTACCGGAGACTCAACCATCCAATGGTTGCATCTTCCACGACCCCGGGAAAGCCCTAGATGCTATTGAAGAGACAAAATGACTCTCACCCCTACTACTATCCTGGAACGTTGCTGGATGGCAATCGAAAACAAGGGACAAAGACGTTTTAACCTACGTATCACAGTTCAAGATCATCCTGCTCCAAGAAACCTGGATGCAAAATCCTTTCGAACTACACAATTACTTTGCTTTCCATTCCCCTGCCTCAATCGGCCCAAAAGGCGGAAGACCGGCGGGAGGTTTGAGCACCTTCGTATCGACAGATCTAGGAGTCTCCCCTATCCAATTGAAAATCGATAAAAAATGGATTTTGGCCGTTAAAATATTCTCCACCCATTTTAAGATCATATGCATCAATGTTTATATTCACCCACTTATGAAACAAACTGATCTTAAAAACATCTGGAACGAACTGGAAGACTGCATTCTCCTTGTCTCAAATAAGTTTCCCTCTGCCTCCTTAATTATTGGTGGGGATTTTAATGCAAGGCTAGGCCACTCAGACGAACAGTTAATCAAGGAAAGTGGAATGGGTCCCCTAAATGCTAATGATGAACATTGGCCCCTATTCAGGCGTCACTCACTTGACCCAGTTACCAATTTTGCTGGTACATGTCTTTTTTTAATGGCACTTAGATTAAACCTTGTTATTTTAAATGGCCTCTCCTCGGGGGACTGCCCTGGCCAATTTACTTACTGGTCAGGCTTAAGGCATTCTGTTATTGACTACATCCTTGTCTCCCAAGAACTCTTCGATGAATATATTGAATTTACTGTAGATATAAGAACCGAAAGTGACCATTTACCCCTAAATCTTAAAAGGACTGAATTTTGGGAACCCTCTAGATGTGGGCTTGCCCCGCAGACTCCTGATCCTAGCGCTTTACAACAAATAGGCAGATCCAGAATTAAATGGTCCCCTTATGTTAATAACAATTTTGGTATTTGGACACAATCAATGGAAGGTCAACTCCTCTGGGCTGATCTGACTTCCAACGACACTGAAGAGACCTCCCCAATTGACCATTATAACACATTAATCCGAAAACTCCAACCGTTATTGTCAAGACCCAGAAGATCTAACCAAAATGACTCCCCTACCAACAAAAAATGGTTTGACCATGAATGCACTCAGGCAAAACTTATACTCAGGGAATGCTTTAAGGTCTTCCAGCAAAATCCTAACCCTATCACTAAATTGGAGTTACAACTTAAAAAAAAGAACTACAAAGAGTTATTAAAAACCAAAAAAAGAACCGCAGACTCTCTCATCTGGCAGGCCCTCATAAAAGCGTCAATAGAAAAAGACAATTCCAACTTCTGGAAAATTATCTCCAGTCAAACCAAAGCTCCTAATGAGGGCACAATAATCCCTGCAAATTCATGGGAAGAGCACTATAAAGTGCTGTTTAGGGAACATCATCCTTCTGCGCCGCTTAACATCCCCTTAGATAATGATACACCATGGCCCCCAACATCTGAAACTGAAATCACTTCGCTAATTCTACAAATGAAATCTGGCAAAGCCCCAGGAAGTGATTTCATTGTCGCTGAACTTCTGAAAGCGCAAATAAACTGGTGGGCCCCGGTCCTTGCAAATCTATTTTCATATATAGATAAGACAACTGAAATCCCTAAAGATTGGGGACTAGCTATAATTGTTCCCATATTTAAAAAGGGCAACCCCTCTGATCCATCTAATTATAGACCAATTAGTCTCCTGAATGTGATCTGTAAACTTTATACAAAACATCTATGCCTAAAATTATGGGAATGGTTAGATCATAATAACTTGCTAGAAATTGAACAAGCAGGGTTTACATCCGGACGTTCCACCATTGATCACTGCTTAGTGTTAGATTACTTTGTCTATAAGTATGCGAAATATTGGAAAAAGTCATTATATGCGGCCTTTGTGGACCTAAAGGCAGCATTTGATTCTGTATCCAGGAGCAGGCTCTGGGCCAAATTGGCCAATATGGGTATTAACAGAAGGTTATTACTTCTGATGATTAAGCTTCATGAGAACAATACCCTCCAGATAAGACTTGCACAGGACGGCAGACTCTCTAGAGAAATCCCAGTCCAAAGAGGAGTTAGACAAGGATGCCTATTAGCCCCATTCCTATTTAACATCTATGTTAACTCCCTGGTCACATGCTGCCGTGAAATTGAAACCCACCCCCCTGTGTTCTCTAATGGCAGAAAAGTACCAATTTTAATGTATGCGGATGACGCTGTTCTTCTCTCTCAAACCAAAGTGGGTCTGAAACGTGCCTTAGGAAAGTTTAGTGACCAATGTAACACTGAACTGTTAACAATTAACTTTGCCAAAACCAAAATTGTACATTTTAACCGCTCCTTCAGGAAGGATAATTGGAGCGTAAAGGGAAACGCCATTGAACAGACTAAGACCTTCCAATACTTAGGCATTACTTTCTCTTATAATGCCAAATTCTCAACACACTTGACCACATCAGCTATATCAGCAGAAAGAAGTGCAAATGCTATCCTTAGATTATTCAGAAGGAAAGGAGCTGGCTTCCTCCCGATGGCCCTAACAGTCTTTCAGGCAAAATCTTTAGCCCAACTTCTATATGGCTCTCAAATTAGCCCCTCTGCCAACCTTAAGACCCTTGAAACAGTACAATCTAAATTCTTAAGATCATTATTTGCTACCCCTAAGTGTACACCTGATGCAGTCTTAAGGCAAGAGGCAGGACTGCCCAGAGTGGAATTAAAAGTCTGGGAACAAGCAATATCCCTCTGGCTGAAAATCCATTACAATCCTAAGGGTCTATTACCTTGCTTCCTGGCCGCAGTTCCCTATCCTCCTTGGCTTATGCAAATAACTAACAAGATCAAACAAATTGGCCTAAACCCTGAAAATCTTTTTATTGGAACTCTGAACAAGGCAAAAGCTACTATCACTCGGAGACTTTATGATATCGAATTACAACAAGAAGGCGCCCTACTCCCAGAGACGTATAGATGTTTAAAAGCTTGGCCTAATTTTGCAGCTGCCCCTTACTTAACTAACATCACTAACGAAGCCTATAGATGGGCTTTCTCTAGAGCCCGCTTTGAGACAATGCCCTCAGCAGTGCTGTACGGCAAATTCACGCGGGTTCCAATGCATGCGCGTCTCTGCCCTTGTATGTCTAATAAGGTAGAATCTGTCACACACATTCTTCTATCTTGCGAATTCTATAGTGAAGAACGAGTTCAACTTATTTTACCGCTTCTATCAAAATTTATACCCCTTCAATATTATTTGGAATCCTCCCCTGAAATTCTTCGAAAATACCTCCTGGAAGATTCCTCAAGGTCAATATCATATGAGGTGGCTAAATTTTGCACTTTAGTAATTAAGAAGCGTAAATCTCTTCTGTTGAATGGCACACTGCGAAGTTCCCTTGTGTAACCTTTTTTCTTTTCTGAAGTTGTTGCTGATTTCTTGCTGTCTGATCTTGTGGTGTTTAGTGTCACTGGCTTTGGCCGCAATAAACTTGAAACTTGACTTCACATGTCTGCTGCTTCCTAGAAGGATGTATTGCCCTTAAATCTTCATCTGAACTCAGAACACTTTGCAGTGTCTACATACGTACGTACAGACATGGGTCACCACAGGGAGCAGGGCCAGAGGGCCAGTCCTCCTGCCCTGGATGAACCATAATCCCCACATTCCCAATTTTCATTATCAAAAAAAGAGTAAGTTTGTGGTATTTGTAGAGCCTGAGATATGAAGCAATTTTTTTTTATAAGATATTTATTAAAGTTTCCAAAATAAAAAAAGAAGTTACAATAATAATAATAAGAACAAGAAAAAAAAGAATAAAAAAAGAAAGAAGAGAATACAAAATGCAAAAAAGTAAAAACAATTAAAAACAAATCAATCTTTCCATATTTTGTCTTTCATTCACTTGTTTCCCTGACCACCTCACACCTCCCCTTTTTTGTATTCCCGTTCAGTAAGTTAAATTCAGCAAATCCTTTCCTTCTTTGTTTTTATCTTATATCTTTATCTTAATATATAATAACTGTATATTCTCATCTGTTAGCAGTCCATTTTTACATACTCCTTGTAGCATTGCTACTAAAAACCCCTTAGCTTCATTCCAACATCATTCTAACATTCATTAATTTTACAGTATTTCTGTAGATAGTCTTTAAATTTCTTCCAATCTTCTTCCACCGACTCTTCTCCCTGGTCTCGGATTCTGCCAGTCATTTCCTCCAGTTCCATATAGTCCATCACCTTCATCTGCCATTCTTCCAGGGTGGGTAGATCTTGTGTCTTCCAGTACTTTGTGATAAGAATTTTTGCTGCTGTTGTGGCATACATAAAGAAAGTTCTATCCTTCTTTGGCACCAATTGGCCGACTATGCCCAGGAAAAAGGCCTCTGGTTTCTTCAGGAAGGTATATTTAAATACCTTTTTCATTTCATTATAGATCATTTCCCAGAAAGCCTTAATCCTTGGGCACGTCCACCAAAGGTGAAAGAATGTACCCTCAGTTTCTTTGCATTTCCAACATTTATTAGCGGGCAAATGATAAATTTTTGCAAGCTTGACTGGGGTCATGTACCACCTGTATATCATTTTCATAATATTCTCTCTTAAGGCATTACATGCCGTGAACTTCATACCTGTGGTCCATAACTGTTCCCAGTCAGCCATCATAATATTATGTCCAACATCTTGTGCCCATTTAATCATAACGGATTTCACTGTTTCATCTTGAGTATTCCATTTCAACAGCAAGTTATACATTCTTGACAAATTCTTAACTTTAGGATCTAACAGTTCTGTTTCCAGTTTTGATTTTTCCACCTGGAAGCCAATTTTCTTGTCCAAATTGTATGCTTCCATTATTTGATAATAATGAAGCCAATCTCGCACTTTATTTTTTAGTTTTTCAAAGCTCTGCAATTTCAATTTATCTCCCTCTTGTTCCAGAATTTCCCAATATTTCGGCCATTTGGCCTCCATATTGAGCTTTTTCTGAGCCTTCGCTTCCTTCGGTGACAGCCACCTTGGAGTTTTATTTTCAAGTAGATCCTTATATCTTGTCCAGACATAACACAATGCTTTCCTGACAATATGGTTTTTAAATGCTTTATGTGCTTTGACCTTATCATACCACAAATATGTGTGCCACCCAAATACATTGTTAAAACCTTCTAAGTCCAAAATGTCTGTGTTTTCAAGAAGCAGCCATTCTCTCAGCCAACAAAATGCGGCTGATTCATAGTAAAGTTTAAGGTCTGGCAGGGTAAATCCACCTCTTTCTTTTGCATCCGTTAGTATTTTGAATTTTATTCTGGGCTTCTTGCCCTGCCAGACAAATCTGGAAATATCTCTCTGCCACTTCTTGAAACAGTCCATTTTGTCCACAATTTGCAGTGTTTGAAACAAAAACAACATTCTTGGCAATACATTCATCTTTATCGCAGCGATACGGCCTAGCAGTGAAAGCTTCAAATTTGACCATATTTCTAAGTCTTTTTTCACTTCAGTCCAACATTTTTCATAGTTATCCTTAAATAAATTCACATTTTTAGCAGTCATGTTGACCCCCAAATATTTCACTTTCTTAACCAGTGTTAATCCTGTCTCCTTCTGAAACCTCTTTCTCTCAATCGCTGTTAAATTTTTCTCTAAAACCTTAGTTTTTAACTTATTCAACTTAAATCCTGCAACCTGACCAAATTCTTGAATCCGTTCTATTACTCTTTTAGTACTAGATTCTGGCTCCTGTAATGTCAATACTAAGTCATACTAAGACTTCCGGGGTGGCGCCATCAGTAATGGTGGATTCCCTCTGACTCGGAGGGACCGGCTCTGCGGGAATCGGGTCTGTACCGCTACGGCGAAGCGGGGACCCTTCAAAAATCACAGGCAGGTGAAGCCTGTGAACGTGGGACTCGGCGGGCACCTTTCGCGCCCCCCCAATTCGCAAAGGGACCCAACTACGGGCTCCGGAACCAAGCGGGGTGAGTGGTGCGGTGCTGTGAGTCAACTGCTTCTTCCGTGGAGCGAAGCCGCACAGCCGTTACCGGAGAGCGCTGTCTTCTTCCTGTGACAATTCGACTATAAAAAGCAACTACCCGTGAGTAGGACAAATTGGAAAGAAAAAAAAGGAAGGAAAAAAAGGCTTAATTCGGCACCGAAGCGGGAAGGCATAAACAGGAAGTCCGCCTTCCGTTTCTTGTAAATAGACTAAAGCAAAGAAGCTGTAAGCTAAAGACCTGGAAAGTCGATCGGGAAGGACTAAAATCCAAACGTCAAAATAAGTGATTTCCCCCCTTGGTTGCAGGAGAGGAGGGGGGAAAGGTTTGAACTATATTTTCCTGCAAAAGAGAGGGAAGTAAGTAAGAATCCACTGCTTAAAACCTGGGAACGGGCTGCCAATGGACAGTAAGACTGCCGTATTGTGAAATGCGCTGTCTGTGAACAGAGTACTTTTTGACAGCTAGCTCTGCAAAGGAGATATATTGTTTCTGGCTGTCTCCTCCTGATCTTAAAGTGACTGAGAAGTAACTGAAATTGAAATTGTTGCTTATTTGGTGAAATGGGGGTTTAAAAAGAGTTATTTTTTAAAGCAACAAGTTTTGACTGTTACAGTTTCCCCCCCTAGAGGAAATCTTCGAAATTGTTACAACAATTGGGCCAGGGGAATTTTCCACTTCAAAACAAATTATAGCCGTGGGATTGACCTTGGGTTCCAGCTAAAATGTTATGGCAGATGGAAAAGAAAAAGTAGATCTGTTCCAAGACAAAACAACGAGGTCTGGGAAATCCTGGCTGCAGCGAAGAGCATCAACATCTGGCCCTTCTGCACCATCAGCGGCTGCAACTATACAATCTAAGTCAAAAGGCATGGCATCTGAAGATGTTTTAGCACTTGCACTAGGCAAAATAAATGAATCGCTGGAAAAATTAAGTAAACAAGTGGCTGAAGCATCAACTAAAATTGATCAAAACACCATAAGCATTAACAATCTGGGACAAAAGGTGAACACTAATACAGAAACTATAGAGAAATTGCTACAGGAATCTACTTCGACCCGACAGACTGCTGAAGAAGCCAAGGAAAAAGCAGTTGCTGTAGAGGAGAAGATACCAGCCATACACAGGCAACTTGAGGATCACAGGTCGACACTTTCTATGATTGAATTGAAGGAGAAACAAACGAACTTGAGGATCAGGGCTGTGCCTGAACTAGAGAAGGACAGTCTGACTGACTTTCTTGCGCAGGAATTTGCAGACTTTTGGGATTTAGATTTGGAGAAGGAAGAATTTAAGATAGTGAGTGCTTTTAGGCTTGGAAGAGGGGGGAAGAAGAGCAGGGTGAGAGACTGCTTGATTACCCTCCAAACAAAAGAGGAGAGAGAGACAAAATTTTGAGCCTGCACTTTCAGAAGACCTTGGAAATACATCAGTCAAGAGTGGAGATTTTTAAAGATATTCCGAAATACCTTTTGGATCTTAGGTCCAACTACGGAGACTTGGTTGCCCTGTTGAGAAGTAACAGAATCATTTTTAGGTGGGAATTCCCCCAAGGTCTATCTTTTAGCCTTAAAGGAAGAAAGATAAAAATAAGATCAGTGGACGACAAAGAAAGATTTTTGAAAGACCACGGAGAAGACCTGCAGAAAGAATCTGGAGAAGAGCTAAGTGCATTGGACAGAGAACCGACAGACAGAAGACCAAAACAAAAAGCATCGGACAAAGGACTATTAAAAAGAGGAATACTAGATATAGCTACATTACCCTTTGGATTGGACTCCTCAGAGAAAGTGACAATAACACCACTGACAGAACAAGAACAAACACTTGGTGCAGTTGGAGGAAAAGCAGAGTAATTACATCATGGCTTTGCAACTATTAAGTTGGAATACTAACGGTTTGAATTCCCCTCAAAAAAGGAAAAGAGTCTTCCATTTATTAAAAAAGGAACAATTGGACTTGATTTGTTTACAGGAAACACATGTGGTAAGGCTACACAGAAAAGTATTGATCAACAAAAGACTGGGTCAAGAGTTTATTTCATCAGACAAAGTCAAAAAAAGGGGAGTAGTGATTTATGCAAAGGAAAGCCTATCACCGAAATTTATATTTAAAGATGACCAAGGAAGATTCGTGGCAATCGAAATTCAACTACAAGGAGAGAAATTCTTGACAGTAGGAGTTTATGCACCAAATGAGGGGAAATCAGATTACTAAGGATGGTAGGCTACCGAAAACCTTCTTTGAGATGACTGACAATTTGGATTTAGTTGATATTTGGAGAACAAAGAACCCCTTGGGTAGAGAGGGAACTTTCTTCTCTGAAGCCAAAATGACATGGACAAGAATTGACCAAATTTGGGTAACTAGAGGACTGGCTCCAAAGACAAGAAAAGTGGAAATTTGCCCTAAAACCCGCTCCGACCATAATGCTGTAAAGATGGAGATGAAACTAACACCAATTGGCTCTTTCAGATGGAGGATGAATGACACCCTGTTTAGGGATGAAGAAGTGATTAAGAAGGCCCAAAAAACCTTGAGAGATTATTTCGAGATTAATACGAATACTACTGTTGAAAAAAGAGTAATCTGGGACGCAAGTAAAGCAGTTATGAGAAGGTTCCTGATACAACAGAATGCAATAAAGAAGAGAACCCAAAATGAGAAGAAAGATAAAATTCTGGAGAAAATAAAGGAAGGTGAGAAGAAATTGAGAGTAAAACCAAAGTTGCAAGAGATTTTGAGAGAAATAAAGTTACATCAAGTACAATACATGAAAATGATGAATCAGGAAATAGAATGGAAAATTAAACAGATGAGACAAAAGACATTTGAGTCGGCCAATAAATGTGGGAAATTGCTGGCCTGGCAAATGAAAAAAAGACAAAAACTTAATACTGTTACAAATTTGGAAGTGGAAGGAAAGAATATACAGAACCCAGTGGAGATTAGAAATTGTTTCCAGAGGTACTTTAAACAACTATATACACAAGGGCCACAGAAAGAAATTGACATAGATCGATTTTTGAAAATAAATGGACTACAAAAAATCTCTCAAGAAAACAAGCTAATGTTGAATTACAAAATAACTGAACAGGAGGTAGAAGGTGCCATCCAGAATATGCAATTGGGTAAATCTCCAGGGCCAGACGGTTTAACTTCAAGATACTATAGATCTTTGAAAAATTGGATAATACAACCACTAAAGGAAGTTTGTAATGAAATTTTGGAAGGGAAAAAAGCACCAGAGTCGTGGAAAGAAGCTTACATTACACTTATACCGAAAACTGAGTCTGAGAAGACACAGCTTAAGAATTACCGCCCCATATCTCTGCTTAATGTGGATTATAAAATTTTTGCAGATATTTTGGCTAAAAGATTAAAAAAAGTATTAGTGGAAGAGATACATAAAGATCAAGCAGGCTTTCTCCCGGGCAGACACTTGTCTGATAATATGAGAAACATAATTAACATTTTGGAGAAATTACAAGTGAACATTAATACCAAGGCAGTTTTGATATTTGTGGACGCGGAGAAAACTTTTGACAACATTTCCTGGAGTTTTATGAAGAGGAACCTACAGGGGATGGGGGTTGGTCAAGGTTTTGAAAATGGTATAAGTGCAATATATTCTGAACAAAAGGCCAAACTAATTGTTAACAATGTGGTGACGGAGGAATTTAAGATAGAGAAAGGGACACGACAAGGTTGCCCAATTTCCCCATTGCTTTTTATATCGGTCATGGAGGTTCTTTTAAATATGATTAGAAGGGACCAATTGGTTAAGGGTATACAAGTCGGAGCCAAACAGTATAAATTGAAAGCATTTGCAGATGACTTAGTATTGGCAATTTTTTTTTTTTGGTGCGAAACTAGCCTGTTCTCTCCTTTCAGTGTTTGTACTTTGTACCCTTGCCCCACCTCCCAAAATTTCCTGTAGATGTACATGCACACAGCTGCCGAAACGATTCACCTGTCTCATTGCTTGGACTACATATTGCTTTTCCTTAAATCGCTACCCTTCCGTCCTCTCCCAGTCCCAGCCAGTGAATTGTGCTCATGCAGCTCCCCCACTCTCACCAATCTTGAAAGCCTCGCTGCTAGACAGGTTTAATTAGCCAGGCTGCTAAGGAGCATAGGAAGCTACCTTATAACCAAGCCATACCATTGGTCCATCTTGCCAGAGTTATCTGCACTGACTGATGATGGCTTTTCAGGGTTTCAGACTGGGAGCCTCTTCCAGCCCTGCATGGAGATGGAAGGGATTGAACCTGACTGAGACCTTCTGCATACAAAAGCTCTGTCACTGAGCTGCGGCACTTCCCCGACTTACATCTGGCGGTCCTGCTCTTAGAGTGCATGCTTAGTTCAGAGATGGGTTAAAGAAAAGTGTTTGCCTAGTTCTTCTGTATCATTGTTATTAAACAGGGCATTGCTGCTTGTATCATTGCTGCTTAAAAACCACTGTCTGTGGAACACTGTTTTAGAGTGTCATCTATGCCAACCTTGCCCGGGGTCACACCCTCCAAATGTCTGAGGTTGCAATTGCATCAACTCCAGCCAGCATTGTCTGAACTATGCTTTCACCCAGACTCATTTAGGATATAATTTTCCAGCTGCAGTGAAAGATTTTAGATGGTTTGCACTGCATGGAAAGCCTTTACCAGAACATCCATCTCCAACCTCCTGCTATGTTTTGGACTACAACTCCCATCACCTATTGGCCCTGCAGGCAGGAACTGATGGGGGATTGAGTCCAACCCATATGCAGGGCATCAGGCTGAAGAAGGCTGTGCTAGAACATATATTACATAGACACAATGACAGCTGTGGCAGCCTAACATGCCATCCACCTCATGCTGATTCTCTAGCGCAGCAGTTCTCAACCTGTGGGTCCCCAGATGTTGTTGGACTACAACTCCCATCATCCCTGAGCTCTGGCCTTGCTAGCTAGGGGTGAGGAGAGTTGTAGTTCAACAACATCTGGGGACTCACAGGTTGAGAAAGGCTGCTCTAGCGGTTTAGGCTGCCTTCTGAATGTGCACGATTATGCATGTCGCAAAAATTAAAAACTTGGGGAGAATGTAGTGGCATCTTAATATTTAGCTGCAAAACAATTGTAAAAATGTTCCCGTGGTATGAATCAGCATTCAGCACTGTGCAGACTGGCAAACACATTCTGTTCTGCTTCCCAGGCAGTTACTTAACCTTAATTAACTCTAGCATTTGCTCTGAAAACAGGCTGTGGAACACTCACTTTGGCACAAAGAAATTACAAGCATGTCTGGCTGCGATTCCTGAAAGATGGCGCATGCTTGGGTTTCTGTCAACACCTGAGATCAGTCAACACTTGTAGGTATTCAGTGATTGCGAGCATGACTGAATGTGTATAGAATATTTTATAAACATCTATTATTATTATTATTTATTATTATTATTACCCTCATTTTATTTCTAGACCACCCTGACAATTGCAGGACAGTACACAGAAATACATAAAGTAAGAATAAATACCATACACGCTTAAAATACCATAAAGTACATCATGCAGCAGACATAATCTCAACACACTCTGTATATCATGTATGGTATACAGTACTATATAAATTTCACCTTAAACCCTTCAGATGGCAACAGAAAGAGAACAGTTAGGGGATAAAGTGTACCTTCAGTGGGAGAGCATTCCACAGTGGGGTTCTTATTTCAGAGAAAGCCCTGCTCTGTGTCACTGCCCGGGTGAAATCTCCCTTCACCACCAGCAGCTCCCACCAGGGATCTTAAAGGCCAGGTTGTAGCATATTGGGAGAGGCAGCTCATCAAATATTTGGGTCCTGGACCATTCAAGGCTTTATACGCTGACGCCCAAACCTAAAACTGAGCACAGTAAGCACATAAGCAACTATTTATGGGGACGACTGATGAGCGAAAGACACTGACCTTGGCAACCCTGAGATTGCTGGTTGAGAAAAGAACATGAGAAGAGCCTGGTGGATCAGACCAATGGCCTGCCTAGCCCAGCATCCTGTTCACACAGTCGCCAACCAGATGCCTATGGGAAACATGTAAGCAGCATTCAAGCACAAGAGCCTTCTCCCCTCCTGTGGTTTTCAGCAACTGGTACTCAGAAGCATTGCTGCCTCCAAATGTTGACGCAGAGCATCGCCATAATGGTCCATAGCCATTGAGGGCCCTCTCCTCCATGAATTTGTCTAACCCTCTTTTAAAGCCATCTAGGTTGGCGGCCACACCACCTCCTGTGGGACCAGGATTTTCTGGTCACGATTCACTGCAAAGCTGCTCTTCAGAAGCCCCAAATGGATGGCAGGCTGTGGCTTCACAATGTCAAGCCGCGGAAAGCTCTCTTTCAGAAGGTTTGTGGAGGCCCTTCTATCCCTGCTTTCAGATTTTATTTTTTTTGAAACAGATGCGCTTTTCATGCAGGCTGATTCCCCATAGCTTTGTTTTATAATGCTACTGTTTTAATAGGCATGTTTGCATTTTCCCACCCTGAAAAGATCAATGCTTTGTGTGTGTTCCAAATGAACCCTACAAGGCCAGGAAAGCTTGCTGAGAATCACCCACTCTGCCTTGCCTCTACCTCCACCAAAACCATAGGAACTTACCTTTGCAGGTAAAGGACAAAAAGAGAGGTGGCCGTGAGCAGTCTCACCCCTGTTGGTGTGTCACTGGAAGGGGAAGGGAGAGGCAGAGGTGGTACTAAGCAGGATCTGGGCAGACACAGCCCTAATCACAGCAAGTATGTTTAGTCCAGTCTTTCCCAGATGCTCACAACAAGCTTTGAATAAGTTAGTTGTTTTAAAGCCAACTTTAAAAAATATTTCATTTATGCTTATGATGCCTTTGGAGGAGGGGCCCACGTGGAGCCCAAAAGCAGTATATAAATAATGTATCTAAATGGCTTGTCCCATTGATTTTTTAAATTATTTTTTGAGGGTCTGAAGCATGGCTAGATTTGGCCCCACACCCCTCTTTGCAACAAATGATAAATACTAGTAAGATATCTGAGAAAGGATGCAGGAACACCTGGGGGAGGATCAAAATGAATTTTTCCACTAATTGCTTTCTTGCATCAGTTGGCTCAGCCCTTCACTTTTCTAATATGGTCAAGTGGGCAGCTGTATTGCATGACATGGGCTGTCACTGATAAGGCTAGCGGTAATCCCTGTGATAGCAGAGGCTTGAAAACAGTGGTTTCTGGGATACAGGCTGTATCTGGTTCACATGTTAACAATTATTAGTTATGAGCTCCCACCCCAAAATGGTCGAGAACTGCTTGCATGTCAAACAAAATGGCGGGATATAAGTGAAATAAGTAAATGTGTGATCTGGTCACAATATGGTTTGGTATCCTGGCTCCAGGGAATGGCCAGAATTCACATTCTGTGACCCATGATGAACTAGCCACGATGGCTATGTTATACCTCTGCTGTTGAGCCTGTACACCTCTGAGTGCCAATTGGTGTGAATCACTGTTGGACATGGTTCCTGCCTGCCAACTTCCCTTAGAGATCTGGTTGGCTACTGTGAAAACAGGATGCTGGACTTAGATGGGTCTGTGACCTGATCCAGCAGGGCTCTCCTTATCTTATTATGACGCTGCTCTATAGCTTAGATAGGTGGTGAATTTAAGGAATATGTTCTTAAACAGAGGTATGGAGGGTCTTTTAAGATATTTGTTCCTGCTATTTTAAAAAAGGAAGCACTGTAATGAGTGGATACTGGCTTTCCTTTAAAAAATAAAATAACCCAAAGGGTAGGCAACAGTGGTTAGAGTGGTTGGCAAGCAACAACAACCAGGACTTATTGCAAGCATTTTAATTTATTACACGGAACATTGGCTGTTGACTTAAACAGGAGCAAGATTGTGCTCATCAATTGGAGGTTAGCAGAGGTTGGCTATTCAGCTAATTGAGGAATCTTCACAGCACGCCAGGAAAGTCCTTCCAGGACTGACATTGCAGCACAAATACTGGAAAATGCAAAGTGTCCAGCAACCTTGGATGTTCCAGACAGTGCTTTGCTGGAAACAATATTTCAGTGCAAGCCAGCCAAGTAGCTATACTAATGACAGGTAATGGTTGGGATGAGGGCCTGAGCAGAGCATTTAGCTATGCATTTCAATACTAGGAACCAATCTGATTGCTGGCATTACTTCGATTTTTGTTGTTGTTAATTAAAAAACAACTAAATTTTCAGACGGCTTGGGTATTGACTAGAGACTTTAGATTGGACATAGTCTTCTTCATTATTTACATTATTTATATTATATACTGTGGCGCCATCCATTCTGACTCATATTCTTCCAGTTCCTTAGAACTCGCTTCTTCCACAAATATTTTACTTCTGCCCAGGTGGAAGCAAACTTTGGGATGGTGTAAAGCCAAGATCCACCATCCAGAGCCTGGGGGGAAGGCCATAGCTCAGTGGTAGAGCACCTGTCTTGAATGAAGAAGGGTGCAAGTTCAAAACCCAGTATCTCCAGGTAGGGCTGAGAGAGACTCCTGTTAAAAACCCTGGAGAGTCACTGTCAGTGTAGACAAAACTAAGTTAGATGAGCCAATGGTCTGACTTGGTATAAGGCAGTTTCCTATCTTCCTTTGTGCACAGTGTGAGATTCAAAATGGTTGTGGAGCCAGTTACATACATCTCCCCGTAAGCCATCTTTCTTCTTCTTTGGCAAACAATTGTAGCCGAGTAAGATTGTCTTCCATGAACACGGTCTTAACAGTAGGTGACTGTGGAGGCCAATTCTGTATCCACACATCCTTCCACAGTGGGGGCATAGGTTTCCTGGTGGGAGTTGATCACGGTGAGGGTTTGCCAAATGTGTCTTCCTCTTAGCACATTTTTCCCTTGCATCCTGAGTTTGAGCATCTTCAAAGTCCATGATGCCTTTGGTAAAGCCTGTTCTCCAACTGGAAAACTCGCAGGCCAGTGTTTCCCAATCAATTGTTGGTGTTTATACTACATTTTTTAAGATTTGCCTTGAGAGAGTCTTTAAACCTCTTTTGTTGACCACCAGCATTACACTTTCCATTTTTAAGTTCGGAATAGAGTAGCTATTTTGGAAGATGATAATCAGGCATCCGAACAACATGACCAGTCCATGTTGAGATGATAGCATATAACAGTACAAACCCTACCTATAAGTTACAACTGTTCATGAATCCTAACTGTCTAATGTGAGAGACTGAACTGCTTAGGCAATGGAACTTTGCTAGCTGTTTTCTCTGCAGCAGTCTGCTGTTGAAGAGGCTAGCAATGTATTTTAACTAAATGCTGACTTATCTCTTTGGCAGTGGAAGCTGCTGTAACAAACAAATGAAACTTTGTCTGTCTTTTTCTCCTCCTCCTCCATGTGTTCATACCCACTGGATCCTGGTCCCCACCTGCAATTTGTCCATAAGTGCAGGCTTTAAAGTCTGCTTTTTTGAGAGTGATGGGGGAGGGAGTAATAGCTGTTATTATGAAAGATCATCTGTATCCCATGTGAGCATTAACAATGCCACAGTCCCTTAAATGCACTTCCTTTTTTATGATACATCACATTTGCAGAGCTAGGAAAGCAGAACTCTTGGTGTGATTGTTCCAAATCACTAGCAATAACCTTCTGGAAACAGGAAGTTGTCTTTAGCCTTGGTTTTCTGCTTGGTTACTCACTTGGGCATTTCCAGACACTGCTTTAGCTCCATAATGTGTAGAGTTTGGAAATATTCATGGAAACAGTTTGTGGGCTGGTACAGGATGAGTCCAGGATGAGTTGTGGAGTTCATTCCTGTCAGGGCCAGCCCTACCATCAGGAAGTGTGAGGCAGGAGCCTCAGGCAGCATGTGCTGAACAACCTGCCCTGAACCTAGCCTGCTGCCCTTAGCAGCATCTGGTTGGCCACTATGAGAGCAGGATGCTGGACTACATGCCTAGAATGCAAAGGAGGTGCCATCTTTTATTTGCCTCAAGCCGCAAAATGTCATGGTCCAGCCCTGATAACTGTAGTAGTAGCACATGGCTGCCTCAGCTGAGGGTCTTATCCTTCATGGCAATGCAGTTGTAGACCGACAAGTCCCTCTCATTTCTAGAAGCTTTTTGTTAGAAAGGTTGGCTCTACAATATCCCAACCACCGCCAGAAATATATACATATAAAATACAGTACAAATTCCGCATTCAGTACTAGACCACACAGCTGTCGCTGCTGCTGCTACCATTAATGCCATATGTAAAGCAACAGACATTAGTTGCTTCAGATTTCTTGTGCAGACGCCCTTTTGTCCTGGGTTTTCCCTGACCCTAAGTCTGGACCCTTTTAAATATGTTTTAGTCTTCTGAATTTCTGTTTTAATTTATCTGCTTTTATCTGCCTTCATTTTGCTGGGTTTAGGTTGTGTTTTAGTTTTAATGTTTTAATGATATATTGTTTGCTTTTTAGACTGTACATTGCTTGGAGATTTTTAAAAAAAATATTAAGCAGTATATAAATGCTTTTAAATAAATAAATGTAACAATCAAGCAACAATGAATAATCAAGCAACGATAAATATCCAAAACAATACACACAAGTCCATAAATACATTGGGTGGTGTTCAACTACATTTTACTCAGAAGGGATCCATTGAAATGAATGTACATAGTTAAGGTAGTTAATAGGTCTACTCTGAGTAACACCTTATTTATTATTATTTTTTATAAATTTTATTTTCAGTTTTTCGGAAGTTTATACACCTCACAAACACATACATCCAATACAATTGCATATTTGACTCCCCCCCCCCCCACTTTTGAAGTTCATTTTCTAATTTAGTTTTTATAACACTGCATTTTCCACTTTACTCTATTTTTAGTTACTCTTCCATTTATCTTAGTACAATTTTAACTGCTTGATTTAAATTAATCCTACTAATGAACTTGCTTGTTTGCCAGGGTTCCCCCCCCTCTTTAATTACCCCCCCCCCGGTTTCTTATTACAGCTGTCAGTTTTGCCATTTCAGCATAATCCATCAATTTAATCAGCCACTCTTCCTCAGTTGGTACAGCATGTTATATCCACCTCCGGGCAAACACCATTCTGGCTGTGGTTGTGGCATACATGAATAATTTTTTAAGGTCCTTCGGAATCTTTATATTCACTATCCCTAACAGAAAGGCTTCTGTTTTTTTAAACTAAAGTAATGCTTTAATGCCACCCATTGAATTTACTGGGACCTACCTGAGACTAACGTAATTGAGACTAACAGCCATTTGTTGTAATTAGTTTGTTAAATTTACAAGTAAGATGTTGGCAACTCCCTGAAGACAGCATATGTTTGCTCTGGGTATTAAATATGGCCATGGTTTTGAATACCTTCCATTATGCTAGTCTTTTTTTTTTTTTTAATGATATTTATTAAGATTTTCAGAAATACAGAAAGTAAAGATTAAAGTACATTCAAAGCCTTATTTTCATAGATCCACTTTCCGGGACTCCCCCCTTCCCCCACCCCTACCATATTCCCCTTTCATATTGTTGGCTCCACAAGCTCTCAGTTCTAATTGAAACTTAATTTGTTTAGACCATTATTCGAATTTAAGATTTATACACTCCTCATCAATACCCCTAATAAAAAACAAAAGTTCTCTCCCCAGGGCCCACCCCATTTTCATTCCACAATTTCCCTTTTTTTTTAATGATAAGGACACCCCACACAATAGAAATATAAAAAATAAGAAATAAAAAAGTGTAATAGATGAGAAAGAGCCAATTCAGAAAAAAAAAATTGACAAGCCTTTGGATTTTAGTTCTCCCCCCCCTGTCCCCGGTTTAATTTCCCCCTGACCACCAAACCATGTTATCTGCCTGGAATTCTTAAAGTCCATAAATCACCTATTTCCCCCAACTCCTTGCTGGCTTTTTCTTTTTATAATTATTTTTTAAGACATTTAACTTCAAATCTTTAATAAAACTCCCCCCATTGTTCTTTCCAAGTTGTAGTCCAATTTCCTCTTGTTCCGCTGCTGAAACGTTCTAATTCAGAAGTTTAGTAACTCTGCAGGGATTATTGTTATTCAGGAACAAAAACTTGCGTTCAGTCCCTTCCTTTCTTCAATAGAAAATTCTATTGTCTCCTTTAGCTGAACACCCTGTAGACAAAATATTATTTCCGTTTTGCAGCTTTCCCAGAAGATAACCAGTCCTGTAAAATTCCAATGGTATTTTTCCACTTACGACCATCTTTGTAATGTCCCGAAATTCCTCTAGGGGGATTGTTGTAACTTTGTTTTCTCTAGTCCAAAAGTCCGATTGTTATCCATGTTTTCGCCATTTTGTATCCAAGTTTTAACGGGTTATAGCAAATTATAACAAATTTAACCAGCAAAGTTCTCATAATAAAATCCTCTCTGCTTTCCGACTTTGACAGCTACTTTGACAGCTGTCAAAATCTCCGACTCTTTTCACCAGGCTCTCTCTTCAATCACCCCGGTTCACAGGGGGGGGGGGTTACGTTTCCCTTCTCCCTCAATTCTTCCTCCAGCACAGTTCTTGTAGTTCCCCATCGTGGAATTCTTAGTTTTTATCAGCAATACAAATCTTTTTGGACCTTGGTTTCCCCATCCTTGTTTTGGAAGGTTTACAGTAGGGAGGGGGACTGACTTCCTTTTTGGATCCCCCCCCGCTCGTGTCCAATCCGAAAAAAAAAAAAATTCTTTTTTTCTCCTTTTGAACCCGGTTTCCAAATTACTCACGGGTTGTTGTTAAGAAGTCCGAATTTTCAATGGAAGAAGTCAGCGCTCTCCGCCGGATGGCATGCGGCTTCGCTCGGCAGGGATAGCAGAGGACTCAAAGCACCACGCTTCTCCCCGGCACCCGATCCGTAGCCTTTAAAAAGGCTCCTTCACGAGTCGGGAGGGCGCTAGCGGTGCCAGCCGAGTCTCCATGTCCACGGCCCCCGTGGCCGTGGTTTTTAAGGGTCCCCGCATCGCCGGTGCGGTAGGACCCAGCCCCTGCCGAGCAGGCTCCCTCCGGAGCTCGGAGGGAGTCCGCCATTCGGCGATGGCGCCAACCCGGAAGTCTCCATTATGCTAGTCCGGTTACTGATAAACCTAACCAAGCTTTTGTAAAATGCAGGAATAAACACTTGCAGACCACAAAATCACACACACACACACACACACACACACACACACACACACACACGTTAATAGCTTTTGGCAGAACATGTCAAGAAAGTTGAGAAATTACTAATAAACTGTCTGCTCCCTGATACTAACAGGATCACTAGCGTAAGGAAAGAAATATTTTGTCAATAGGACAGTAAGTGCACAGCAATTGCTTGCTTAGAATGAAATAACTAAACTGTATGCACTGCTTCCGTCTCCACTGGCCTTTCCATTATAATTAAACATAGCTTGACATACATATCACTGCCATGCATTAGCTTTGCTTACTTTGTTCACACAATCAAATGAAAACACTGTGTTCCAGTTCCGCACATGCACCCTGATTCAAACCATATTACTGGTCATTATCTGATGTCAGCAGCATTGTAGCGCAGTGCTGGAATCTTAATGTCTTGTTTTGTGACGCAACTTGTTTTGTGACACAGTGGGTGCTTCCAGACTCTGCATGTTTACACAGAAGTATTTGTACTTGAATTCATGTGGTAGGTTTGGCCTGATGGCATCTGAAGGCAAGATTGTGTTGCAGGGAATGAGTCTATATCTTAAGAGGTATATCTATCACACAGCCGAGGAATGTTTTAGCACACCTATGAGTGTTTAGTGTCCCCCAGTCCACCTTACCCAATAAATATCCAAAGTATTTGATAACATTTCCCCTTCTTAAGACAGAATTTAGGTACCGTCCAGCTCCATGATTCTGTATTTGGGGTTTCTGAGGAGAACTAATAGGGTTGAATTGGATTCCCATCTTCACTTATTCAATTTACTTCTCAGGTTTTACTCTGTCGAAACTCTATTAAGTGCATTCATCAAAACCACCCATTCTTTCCATCAGAGATTACATAAGCACTGATGGAAATGCTGGTCGATACATATGAAAGCTAGGACATTGGTGGGCAGGTGCTGAGCGCTATTTACGAAAAGTCTCATAAGGAAATTTATATCTCAGCTTCTTAACTAATAGAAGACCCATTCAAACTTGGATTAGTAGAGAAAAAACCTTCCCCGAGCTTTCAGTCAAATTGATTATCTTTCTTTGAGTGTGCAGCAACCCATACTCCAAATATTTTAATCTTAATTTCCTATACTGGAGGTGGTTTGTAACAAGGTCTGTTCCAAAATACGATTTTTGCTAACTCGTGTCTTCTTTGGCGATCAGTAAGATTGTCTTCCATGCACATGGTCTTAACAGTGAGTCTGTAAGTGACTGTGGGGGCCAGTTCTCGATCCACACGTTCTAACTCATGTACTCTTCACTCAATTTACAGAAGTCAGAAGTACTCCTTGCATATTTTTAAATTTTTTCTAAGGCCACCACACAAATGCACACCCTAGTGTGCACAGTCTCTCTGGGCGTATTTGTGCTCAATGTATTGTGCTGCTGTCAGTGTTGACAATAATGAGCTAAGTGATCTGACCTGGCATAAAGCAGCTTCCTGTGTTTTATACTGGGATGTACTGGGATGTCTATTCGTATGCACATCCCACTTACCCTAATCCAATTCCACAGGGAGAGGGGACTTGGAGCAAGCATATTTTAGGGTGCAGATCAGATGATGATAATCCTTCGCTTGCTTGGGATCTGGTTGTTGCCTAGCAGCAATCCCACTTGCCCAGTGACACCATGAAGTGAGCAGGAATGAGAACCTGAATGGCAATGATCCCTGGGAGACAGTGATGCTTGGCAGCGACGCCACTCCTGCCAACACAATTCCCTTACTTTTACACCATCCCTAAACTGCAAAGATGCAATCCGCCTTGCAGCTTAAAGGATCACAGTGGAATTAGGTTTCCTTTTAGCCTAAATGCCAGCTCTTTGCTGCCAGAATTTGTGGGTAGCAAAGAGGGGGGAGGCAGTCTGCATTTACAGCACTTCTCCCCCTTAGTTTTGAGGAGGCTATTTTCTTTATTCATTTTTTTTTTCATACCTAATGCCACACTTGCAGTATGTAGAAAACCTGGTCTGGCCTTTCCACTGTTTCCCAATGCTGTGCATTCAGATTTTGAAAATGGGACTAATGATAGACAACACACAAGCAACTTGGACCCAGGTTGCCTAAGTGACTGCCTTGCCCTTTATATCCCAGCCCAGCAACTGCTCTCCTCAAATGGGGCACTTCTGAGAGTACCATATGCTCCAGGGTGTGTGCTTAGCTTATAAAACTGGGCTTTTAGTGCTGTAGCTCCAGCCACTGGAATAAGCGGCTAAAATTAAGACAGGTACCTAGCATCATGATCTTTAAGTGCCTACTGAAGATGCTTGTTTAAGGGGGCTTTTCCTGAGGTATGACCCAGTCATTTTGTACATCTGCAAAAAAAAAAAAAAATGGTTTTATTGCTTTTATAATTTGTAAAAATTATTTGATTGTTTTAGAGTTTGTAGAGTTGGTTTTATTGGGTTTTATCCAGTGCTGCTGTTCCACTCACACAACAGACTTCCATTCATGCAATGGTACTTTCCCCACGTCTCCCCACAGCCTCTTCTGCACCCTCAAAATCTGCTCTAGACAATTGGGGGCTCCATCTGGAACAGATTTTTTTGAGGGGGAGAGGAGATAGCATTGCATAGCACTGGATGCGACCCTTTGTTTTTTTTAGAACATGGAGCTTTCGTGTTTTATTTCATATTTACCCTGTATACATTTTGATGGCTTCAGGATGTGAAGTGGTTTGTATATTTGTAAAATAAAGAAGTACTTTGGTGAGAATAAATATAGCAAAGAAGGGATGGTTCAGTCCTGGCACCAGGAAATAAATGGGAGGATCTTGTTTATTTTGCATTTATATCCCATCAAAATGGAATACATAGTTCTCTGCTTCCCGCCTTTATCCTCACAACAACCCTGTGAGGTGGGTTAGATTCAAAGACAGTGACTGAGCTAAGGTCACCCAGTGAGCTTCATGGCTGAGTGGGGATTTGAGCCCTGGTCCAACATTCTAACCACTATATCACACTGGCTCTTAAATAATAAGAATTATTGGTTCCTTAACAATTTTCAGTTGACATAAATTTTTAACCCAAAGCAATGGTTTTTACAATCCACTTTGCATCTGTTTCTCCTGAATCCTTTAAAAAGCATTTGGGGTTGTTCCAGAATTTCTAGTTGTCACCTTTAATTCTGCATGGAAAAGAGGGCATCTTCTTTTTATTTGCTCATGTTAGCGCACGACTTTATTGTGTTCAATTCCCACTCTAGCTCAGGAAATGAGATACACCATCACTGCATTAGTTTAGCCACTAGTGGCAAGGGGAATAATTTGCATTAACCCAGATACTGCTGTGAAACTGGCTTCTAGGGAACTGTATTTCTTGGCAATTTATAATCCATCAGATGTACTCTGGGGACTCGGATAATTGCACAGAAATGCTCTGTCTAACGTGTAGATTTTACATATTGCATGCAAGCCACCGATACAGAATGCGGACAGGGTTATGAATCACTGACCACTCAGAATTTTAATGCCTTTTACATTGATCCTGCTTCCAATGAAATCAATGGGGAAGCTATTTTAAGGCACCTTGAGAACTTAATGAACTGAGAATTGCTGTCTTCGGGTGGTTGCCAGATCTGGGCAGGCTAGTGGTAGGGCTGGTCCAATATATCCTGCCATCCCCAAGTTGCTGCACCCGCAGAATTGGGGAGGAGTGCTTAAGCATCCCTTACATCAGCCTTTGCCAACTTGGTGCCCTCCAGATGTTGCGGGCAATGGCTCCCACCAGCTGTAGCCAAGTGCATTGTGCTGGCTGGTAATGGTGGGAGTTATAGTCAAAAAGATCAGCAGGGCACCAGATTAGCGATGGCTGCCTTACAGTGTTGCAGAGGGTTATGACCATAAGGAGAGAGACAGAAGCCTTCACATCTCTTGACCTTCGGCAATGAGAAACCTACGCAATCCCTTTCCACTCTCATTTTTTGCATGCTGGCTGGGAGAAAGAGGAAATCCCCATTTCCTTCAGTCCAGGTGTGAAGGAATGTTAATGGCTGCACCGTTTAATGTCCTGATTCTGTTGTTGCAAAATGGTTTAGAGTTTGTTCTGAGCAAAGCAAAACAAAGAATGGACTGCGGTGCTCATTGATGCAAAACTCTTCGTTATACCTCAGTGCATTTTGGAATAAAACACAGTCCTTCAGGTTCAGAAAAGGACACCCAAAATAACCAACGGGATGGAGCAATTCCACTCTGATTTTGTTTGTTTAGAGAAAAGACAAATAGGAGGAGAGGTAGACAAAATTATGCACTAGAACTTGAGGGGATCCAGTGAAGCTGAGCGTTGGAAGATTCAGGACAGCCAAAAGGATGCCCTTTTTTCACACATCACATAGTTAAAATCACTCCCAGAGAATTAGACAAATTCACAGAGGATAAGGGGTTACTCCTCCCCTAAAAACTCAGGTTCACTGCTTGGGTGCACTCCTGGATCCACCCCATGAGTCTAAACACCCAAGTTTTGGAGATGACTGTATGTGTGTTTGCCTGTTTAAAACTAGTGCATTAGCTGTGTCTATTCCTAGGCATGTCTGATCTGGACATGGTGATATATGCATTAGTTACATTCTGTTTGGATTGCTGCAATGTGCCGTTGGGAAGCGTCTGGGAATTTCAGTGGGTCCAAGATGCTGAGGCCAGGTTGCTGACCGGAGCCGTTTACAGGTAGAACAGAAACTCCTTGTTAACAAGAGCCCCACAACAGTCCGTTTCCAGGCACAATTCAAAGTGCTGGTGATGGCCTACAAAGCCCTATACAGCCTGGGTTCAGGCTCTCTGAAGGACTGTATCTCCCTGTATGAGCCTGCCTAGGCTTTAAGAACATCTGGGGTCGCCTTTCTCTCAGTCCCGTCACTGTTTCAGGCACGTTGGGCTTTTACACCATCCCTAAACTGCAAATAGGCAATCCACCTTGCAGCTTAAAGGATCACAGTGGAATTAGGTTTCCTTTTAGCCTAAATGCCAGCTCTTTGCTGCCAGAATTTGTGGGTAGCAAAGAGGGGGAGGCAGTCTCCATTTACAGCACTTCTCCCCCTTAGTTTTGAGGAGGCTATTTTCTTTATTAAAAAATAATAATTCATACCTAATGCCACACTTGCAGTATGTAGAAAACCTGGTCTGGCCTTTCCACTGGAGTATTTTCAGCAGCTACTCCCAGTTCATGTAACTCCCTTCCATGTTTCCTTTTGCCAATAGGCAAATACTTTAAAAACAAAACAAAACCAGGTCTTTTGGGCCACTAACTCTGGCTATTGTGACAGGGACTTCTGGGGGCGGGTGTTGCACATTTCCTTTTCTTTAATGTGTTTTTAAATGGGTTTAGGTGTTCAAATTCAGTGCTGTTTTTAATAGGGCAACTTGTTTTTTTAAAAAAGAATACTTGAGCTGATCGATATGTTTTTAGTTGTATTTGCTCTTAGTTGTATTTGTTTATGTTGTAAGCTGCTTTGGGTCCTGTGCTGGGAGAAAGGCGGGATAGGGGGGGAAATAGCAATTTAAGAGCTTACTGTTCACAGCTCTTTTCTTCATTTTGGTAATGCATATCAGTGCTTGATTTTTTTGGAGCAGAGAGACGTAGCAGGACCTTAATGAAACCCACAGTTCCCACCCCTTATTTCCCATAGCCATATAATTTTAGGCATAACATAGCCTCCTCCGAGTAGCCTTAATAGAAAAGTAGCTAAGGGGGACACGTCCACCTTTGCACACATTGTAATTTGAGCATTGAGGTAAATACATACAATATAGAAAGGTAGAATCAAATCATTTTTCTAGTGCTTTCCCCCCTACAACTCGATTTTTCTTGCCTTCGTTTCAGTTTAAAAGTTAAACATTAAGCAATATAACGCACACTCACTGCCACCGCCACCCCATCCAACACTGTCTCCTCCCCCTCTCCTCTTCAAACTGCATTTCCAAATGCAGAGCACTGGTATCTCCAAAGCAGATCCTCTGGCTTTCTTTCCTCCCTGAAATCAGAATGCTGAAAAAGGCAGTCACCAATTAGCTGACTTTGCTCAGACAGACTCATGCGGATAAGAACAATAAATGTAATTGGTTTCAAGAGAATGTGCTGCAGCCTGCAATAGTCTTTGGCAGCGTTAACTGTTGTTCGTTCCTCCTGATGCACCATGGACCACCCGGCGAAACCTTCCCTGAGACAGAACGAACACCAGTGAAAGGAACCAACGCTGCGTGTTAAGACAGTAGCAGCTAAAATGTCTCCTTGCCTCAGTTGTGCATTAATTGAAAATCCTACATAAAGCAAAGCCAGGTTGCTCAGGGGGCATACGAGAGAGCTCTCTGCAACCTGCATCAATGAATATTTGGCAGAACGCTTGGTTTTTGTGTTGGAGACAAAACTGTAATTATGCTGTGCATGGCATTAAAAAGAATCAAATGTGAAGAAAAGAGGTCAAAAATGCAGTGGGTACTGCGGGCTTTCCTTGATGTGCACACAGAGCTGCACTGCACCAGCAGGCAGAGGTGAAGTTTGGGGCGGCACGGAGAATGGTATTTATGGGGGTTGTTAATCAAGGCAGTGAGCTGGCAGCTCCAATCCCTTTGTAGCGGTCACTCCTGAACAAGTTTTATATGCCAGCTCTGCCCTCCAATACTCACCGAGGTTACTGTTTATAAACTCATTATTAGGGGCTAACAAGGACATACATACATAGAAAGACCTGACAAGGATTATTATGCCCTGCCTAGCCGTGCCTCCATTTCCATCTTCCTCTTTCCGTGGGTCGGTTCTAGATTGTAAGCCTCTTTGGGTGGGGGCTGCCCTTCATAAAACAACGTGTACATAAAGGTCCCGTTGTTGCTGCTTCTGTTAGATGGTATCCAGCTAAGTTCTAGTTGGAGTAGATCCCTTGAGATTGATAGACTTGCTAGTCTTAAATCCATTGATTTCAGTGGATCTGTGCTGAATGTGACAAATTCTAATCAATGCCAAATACTAATCAGTCTCCTTGGTGGTGGTCATGGTGTTCCTACAGACCTGGTTCCTACAGACCTGAGAGGGTCTGTAGGAAAAGAGGCGGTCTCAGATTTTGGGGGCTAAATTGCTGAGGGCTTTAAATGCTAGCATGGGCACCTTGAATTACTGCATTAGTGTTGTGGTTCAGTGTTCTTATGTTTGGTTGGAATATTGAGATTGCTGCCTCAGTTTTTGCAGTTGGTAGTCCAAAGGGGACAATATTCATCCATAATCCCTAGCCAGAAGTGACTATTTGCACTATGCCAATTGTCAAGTCACTAGCCAAATGGGCCACACTAGGAACAACAACAACATTTATACCCTGCCCATCTGGCTGGGTTTCCCCAGCCACTCTGGGCGGTTTCCAACAGGAGATTAAAAATATATTAAAACATCAGACATTAAAAACTTCCCTAAACAGGGCTGCCTTCAGAAAGTCAGATAGTTGTTTATTTCCTTGACATCTGGTGGGAGGGCGTTCCACAGGGTGGGTGCCACAACTGAGAAGGCCCTCTGCCTGGTTCCCTGTAACTTTGCTTCTTGCAGTGAGGGAACCACCAGAAGGTCTTCGGAGCCGGACCTCAGTGCCTGGGCTGAACAATGGGGGTGGAGATGCTCTTTCAGGTCTACTGGGCCGAGGCGGTTTAGGGCTTTAAAGGTCAGCACGAACAATCTGAATTGTGCTCGGAAACGTACTGGGAGCCAATGTAGGTCTTTCAAGACTGGTGTTATGTGGTCTCGGTGGCCGCTCCCAGTCAGCAGTCTAGTTGCCACATTCTAGATTAGTTGTAGTTTCCGGGTCACCTTCAAAGGTAGCCCCACGTAGAGCGCATTGCAGTAGTCCAAGCAGAAGCTAACTAGAACACACACCACTCTGGCGAGACAGTCTGCGGGCAGTTAGGGCCTCAGCCTGCGTACCATATGGAGCCAGTAGACAACTGTCCTGGACACAGAATTGACCTGCGCCTCCATGGACAGCTGTAAGTCCAAAATGACTCCCAGGCTGCGCACCTGGTCCTTCCAGGGCACAGTTACGCCATTCAGGACCAGGGAGTCCTCCACACCCACCTGTCCCCCTAAACTTGGGATGAGAGTGCCCAGGGCCTACTGGCATGGGGTGGCGTGGGCTTGGTTCAATTTGGTTGAAGCTGATAATAAATAAATGGAATAAATAAAAGTTGTTATACTTTCAGGGTGTGCATGGCATGTAACTAGGAAAAGTTGAAGAGAGCCCCTCAAAAAATTAGCAGAGGTTGATCCTCCACACACTTGGACTAAAATCCATAAATTACTTCCACAGAAAGAAGTTCTGCTCCATAATATTTCACCTTCAGATCCTTACAGGGAAGGCAGTACTGTTATGCTATCAGGAAAATGCATGATTCAACTCACCTTTGGGAGCATATATACAAGACTCTGAAATGCACATAAAAACTGCCTCGCGTTCATCTTTCAATCATTCCTCATCTCTGAGTTCACCTGAGGGAAAACTTAATCTCTCTCCTTTTAGAATGTTTAGAATAGTTATTGTAGTTTACCAAAATCTAAACAGATTTCAGGCTGTCATCTGACATTTTAGGTTTTTGCAGAAAGAAATACTTTGCTGGGTATCTTCATGATCTTTCTCAGAAGTGTCCTCTGATGGACCTTCTTCTACATCGTTGGGTCTCTGCTGTGTTTCCTGGTGACCAACAATGGCGGTGCTTCAATTGGTGAACAATCCACCATTTGAATTTCCCATCATGCCTCTGACATAGCATTTGCTCTGGGGAATTGTGCTGAATGACCAAACCTTGGGAATTGTGGGAAATCATAGAGTTGGAAAGGGACCCTGAGGATCACCTAGTCCAACCCCCTGAAAATTAGTGGCTCTCAGACCAAACTGCTGGGCCGTGACAGTGCAGGTGGGCCTTCCATGGTGCTGAGGACCACAACAGTTCCCTAAGGGTGCTGGTTGTCGATGCTGGTATTGGGGGGAGGGGAGCTCACCAAATGCCCTCTCCCTGCCTTCCTCACTATTGTTTTTTGGAATGTATGAAGGGCAGCTCTTAAGTCTGTACTTCTTACTTGCTATCTTTGCAGTGCTTCTTATGAGGCAGCAGGATTTTTGCAGGGAAAACAATGCAGGTTGTATTGACATACTGATATATGTCTGGGGCACCTTCTAATGCAACATTCAATTACACTCTTGCATTCAGCACAATCTAGACACTAGTGTGAGTTATGCATGCTGTGTATCCCTTTTCGTAGATGCCCTTGAAATAGCAGGGGCAGAGCCACACTGTGGGTGTCTGGCTTGCTCCAGTGGTGAGCCAGCATGGCCCCTTGCTCCAGGGTTATCAGCACCTGCTGGAGGAGCCAGCTGCCAGGAAAATCACACTCCAGTATGATAGTTTTCTTCTTAGTCGTTTTATTCATTGCAAATAACATTTCCCCCCAGAATGTATTTATTAATTGCAGAATATATTTAATAACGAAAAGCTGTGCATTGGGGGTCAGCTTGCATCTAAATGGGTGGTGCTGTGGGTTAAACCACAGAGCCTAGGGCTTGCCGATCAGAAGGTCAGTGGTTCGAATCCCCACGATAGGGTGAGCTCCTGTTGCTCGGTCCCTGCTCCTGCCAACCTAGCAGTTCGAAAGCATGCCCAAAAGTGCAAGTAGATAAATGGATACTGCTCCGGCGGGAAGGTAAATGGTGTTTCTGTGCGCTGCTCTGGTTCACCAGAAGCGACGTAGTCATGCTGGCCACATGACCCGGAAACTGTACGCCGGCTCCCTCGGCCAATAAAGCGAGATGAGCGCCGCAACCCCAGAGTCATCCGCGACTGGACCTAATGGTCAGGGGTCCCTTTACCTTTACTTGCATCTAAATACCAGTTTTAATGCTCATATCTGTATCATTTTATCATTTGCATATATTTGACATAGACATTAACAATGGTGTCACTTTTGAAAACCATTTTGAGTCTTTTTTTTTTTTTTACAATCAAACGACATAAACTTTTAAAGAAAAAAATAAGCAAACTTTAGTTTGATCCTTACTCCATTTTAACAGCATGCTCTTGAGCAAGTTTATTCAGAAATCTGTCAATGGGTATGCAATCTTAGGATTGCACCCTTAGGATTGCAATCCTATCCGCACTTTCCTAGGAGCAATCCCACTGAGCACAGTGGAACTTTATGGAATAAACATGCATAATATTTTGCTAGTTGTCTCTCATTCCAATTTTAGAAGTGGTGAAATGGAGTTTCTAACAAAAAGAGATTTGTCAGTGAGTTCCATGCAGTTTCAGAGCCCATTATAGACTTTTGTTCTCAAACATGGGGATGGCGACCAGATTGGAGGGATCAGACATATTCAAGTGGGTATATCAAGATATGAATAGGATCACACAATTTCCATTAGCTATGATAGTGAAGTTGAACCTCCATGTTCAGAGGTAGTGCATGCTGGGTTCCAGATGCAGGGAGGATAAAGGGTAATCATCACTTTAACAGCATACCTGAGAGCTTCCAAAGGCATATGTATTGTTCCAGGACATGTGTGGAGTATTATTCCATGTATACACCTGATCAGAAATCCATGAAAGCAGACGGAATGGGAGAAAATTAGTTCCACCTAAATCATGTTGAAATCAATAGGACAAATCAGCCGTGACTAATTTAAGTTCCATTGTTTTCAGTTGGTCTTAGGTGCCAATAACTTTCTCTGCCTGGGGCTGCTGCAGTTTGTCCTGGGAGTTCACTTTCATTGTCAACAACTAGTTCTGTGATTTACCAAAGATTCTAGCTTCTTCCCTTAATTTCCCCAAACCTTGGAAGCACTTTCAGTTACGGTTGACGTATATTTCACTCCTATTCCCATGGTCATGTAAGATGAGGTAGGGAACTTGATCATCCCAGTTATACATTCAGTCATGGATGAGGCATTCCAGTGATCTTATCCTGTTTGAGCTCCATTGAAATCATTGCACTGCAAATTCTTCTTCCCACATTTCTCTACAGGAATATTACATGTGGAATTGTGCCTTCTTCACACAACCCAGGGCACATATATGTGCATTTAAGCGCCATTGAAATCAGTGGGGCTTTAAGCACGGCAAACTTCATGCTGGATTTTAGTTACTGCGTTTTTAGGTTTACACTTAAGAATTTTAAAAAGTGGGTACCCAAAACTGTGAATGAGATGGAAATATGTTTAGAAATGTGTGCATCATACAGGTATACACACTGATATTGATTGCAGCAACCTCTTGAATGTGTCCTCAGACTTTGGATTTTCCTACCAGATGGGGCTTGTCCAGCCCCCTTGTTGATGGTCTTCTGCAAACAGGCAAAGCCCTTCAAAAAATGGAAATATCCACTTGGCCTGCTGGGTTGTTTTGTTTTGCTCTGCTGTATTTAAACCCACATTTCTCATTTAATTGTATTTTAACTAGCTGCCATTTTTATCTGCTCTAATCTGTTTTTATTGTCATATTGCTTACTTGTTGGTGATTTGATTATTTTTTATTCTGCATGTTATTGTTGTTTAGCTGCCATGAGCATTTTTGATGGAAACATGGAGTGTATCTATGTAACAAACAAAATAGAGTAATTTTCTTTCAGTTGCATTCACACCCAGTTTCAAAGCAATGCCGTTGCAAACTGTTACAAAACAGTTGCACTTCTTCTTTATCACACAATGAAATGTTTCTCAAGGCATGTGACTCACACTGAGGAGCAGAGGGATGTGGGAGGAGGATGCACATTCATTCCACCATAAAGCAATTATCATAAAAATTCTGGTCCTCCTTTTAGGAACAGAAGAGGTCATTCCACTGCATCTCCCTTCAATTCTTCAGCAATTCTTAAGCACTTCCTGTTATTCCAATATATATGATGGTAAAAACAACCACAATGTTCCTCTTATTCAAAACTATTAATAAAGTGGTAACTAAGTAGATTTTCCAGCTTGCTGATAATCTAAACCATTTGCTGAGTAATATTCTGTTTCTCTTCCACCTATTCATTTATCAGAAATGTTTACAGTGGTACCTCGGGTTACAGATGCTTCAGGTTACAGATGCTTCAGGTTACAGACTCCGCTCCGCTAACCCAGAAATAGTACCTCGGGTTAAGAACTTTGCTTCAGGATGAGAACAGAAATTGCAGCGCGGCGGCAGTGGGGGGCTCCATTAGCTAAAGTGGTACCTCAGGTTAAGAACAGTTTCAGGTTAAGAATGGACCTCCAGAACGAATTGAGTTCTTAACTTGAGGTACCACTGTACTTATTCATTTTCCCATCGCTTTCCAAGGGGGTGGGAAAGTCTCAATAAATAAATGCAATAAAGATGTATCTTGGAATCTGATTGAGTTCCTTTACTTAATGCCTTGAGTCTCTGTGTTAACTTCATCATCATTGTCAAATTCCAGATCTCGTGGTACCATCAAGGAAAAAAGGCTGATGGCAGTTCTTGGCGATCACAAGTCACGCAGCAATAAGAAGAAAGGCCCACAACATCTTTATACATTACTGACATAGTCTGCCCTTCAAATATGTGCATCAATGCCAGTTGTGGATCAGAGAGGAGGGATTGACAGGTAATTTTGTTAATTTCCTTGAAGTCATCTTTCCAGAATGCAGCAAAATCAGGACACAACCACCACATGTGAAAAAATGTACCCTACTTCTCACAGCCTCTCCAACAGAGTGGCAAGAGTGTATTATTCTGTGGAAGGTGTAGGGAGTGAGGTAGTAATGATAAATATTTCTTAGCATTCTCCCTTGCCCTAGCAGAGGTGGATTTGTCCACCTTCATGTGCCACTCTGAACATCATCTTTTATTTGTAAGTGGAGATCATTATGCCAAGGAATTTTACCTAGATCGGCCACAGTTCTTAATGCAAATAACTTCCCCATTTTACCCACATTCTGTTTCAGTCACATTTATCGTCATCAAAACAAGAACCATCTCAGAATGGTCTGACGCATTAGGTGGGTGGGTTGAACGGCTGGGGTGATTCAGCATAAACTTCTTTGCAGCACTAGTCAGTCCTTCCCCGCACAATCAAGAAGCACCACTCCATGAAAAAATCGTAATGTGCCTTGCAGGAGAATCTGTAAGTAAATCTTGAGAATTATGCTTTTTAAGCAGGCTGCAAATGAGTATTAATGTGGTTTGTTTTATAATATAGTTTTAATCAATAACAACAAACAACAAGAATGTTGGCTGCTGGTTACAGGGTACAAAGCTGAGTCCAGCTATGAATAAATAGAAGGAAGGAGGTGCAAGAATATTCAGAAGTCTCAATGCAGGGGACCAAAAGGATCTAAGGCATCAGCATCATATCCATTACAAATTGGATTCGCCGAGTGCATCGCCTTTCCAAAAAGATACTTGAGCATCAAGGTACTGCCAGAAATGTATAGAGTAACATTCCTGCTCCCCGCCCCCTTTTTCTATACTGGTGTTAAGAGTCCCAGCCTATATGTTCCAATATGTTCAATATACTTATTACAAAGTAAGCATACATAGGATTGCAGGCATGCATTGCAATACAAATGAAGTTACCTCTGAAATAAGTCAATAGGCTCAATCGGACTGGCTTATTAGTAAGTGTGCTTAGGATTGCATGATTAATCAGGGGCTGAGAAAATGCGTCTGTTTTGGCCAACAAGGCTGTTTTGCCTGTTGCAGGACCTTGGAGCCTTTGGACACATTCAGGGGAGCAGCAGCAACATGGGTAACTATTTGTTCAAGACAAGTTACCACCAGTGCATACAGGCTAATGTGAAGGTTGCTGGAAACAGTGTATTTCAGCCATCAAATGTCTGGGTGAACAGGAACTTTATAAAAATCCCTCCTAAAAGTTGTTAATGTGGCAGGCAGATGCACCTCGCTAGGAAGGGCATTCCACAAACAAGGAGCCACCACCAAGAAGGTCTTGTCATACGCCATAGATAGAAAATGTATATAAAAGAGCAGGGAGAAAACCTTAGGGACATTTGCTGTACAGAAACCAGGAGGACACCATCTTGTTAAATGGCTGCCTTTACCGTGATTTGCCATGTAAATTAGTTTAGCCTTCAGTCAAAGCCAAGGACAAAAGAGAGAGGCGTTGATGGGTTTCCCAGGTTTGGAGCACCTTCTTATAGTCTCAGGGCTGCTACAGAAAAATGTGGTGTTCCAGCCCACCACTATTATTAACTCCTTCACTAATGATACTCTGAACAGGCAACTGGGGTGGGGAGGGAGGAGAGATGGTATGGGGAAAGATGTTCTTCAAGGCCCCTTGATTTTCAGGGTGTAATCTTTTGGAAAATTCCTACTCTTCTTCATCTCTGTTTTGGAGCCAGAGCAGATAGTAATACAGGCACATGAATAATGATAAAATCCACAAATGGGAAGTATATTAATAATCTTAAGATCTGTGTCTGTATAAACATCCACCCCACTTCCTAGGAACCTGCTGTGTCTGAGCTGAAAACAAAAGATAAAGTTATCCTTATAAAATAGTATTTGTTAAGGCAACAGACTCTCATTACAGGACAAAATTGGAAAAGTTTATCTTATTTAATTAGAATCTGATTGATTGTGTTGTGTTAAAAAATCTAATATGCATATAAATCAGCTCTGCCTCTTTAGAGAAAACGTGTTATGTGGAAACAATGGGAGCCAAGTAACAAGTGAAAGCTGGAGTTGTGTTGCTTGGTGAAATATAAACCATGTAGCTGATGTCTCTTAAATGCATTTATTTTATTTTATAATAAAGAGAGATGGACTGATTGTCCCAGTGGCATTTGGAAGTAGGAAATATGGCTAAAAAAAAATACTATTGAAAGTATTGTGTTGAATTAATTCCCTCTGGTTTATTTCTTTTTACACTGAACAACAACCTGGATTAAGTGGCAGAGTAATCAAACAACCATTTGCACCATCCATTCAGCTTCAGGGTACAGCCACCCCTTCGAAAAGGGTCAGTGAACTCCCATGATAGGCCCCAAGGAAAAGAGATTCAGACAGTCTGAGGAATCATCATGCAAGATGCCCAAATGCCCTGGACGTAGTGCTCCTTTCTTGCCTCCAAGATGTCAGCTGCCTATTCAACTCCTGCTTAGCTGAAATTAGCTTGATATCATGTCATTAGTGCAGATATATCCATTAGCCTGGATATATATGAGAACTGTGCTGGTAGGTCTTTCAGTTTTGAGGAATAAAGCATAACCTCCATAAATTGCTTAAGAGATAAATTTGGCATCTATCTGTTTTCATTCCCAGTCACCATTACTGGCTCTCCAGCCCCTTGAAGAAAATGACTTCTTTTGCTGCGTTTGCTCAGCACATATGGACACATCTTGTGGGCGAGAAGAAGTCTGGCTGGAAGGGCCGGTCGTGCCTGTTTGCGATCTGCAGCTCCGTCAGTTTGATAGTGAATGTGTTCCTGTTCCTAGCAGGGTATTCCTTCCTAGCGGACTACCCCACGTTCTCTGCAGTCGCACCCCCATTCCTCTGGATTGCCCTTTCCATGGGTTTGTTTCTGTCCAGGCACCTGCGATGCTTTGCTGCGCTTTTCTTCCTTTCCTGTGGCCTGCGCGAAGGAAGGAATGCCCTGATCGCTGCCGGGACTGGGGCGGTGGTAGCTGGCAACATCCAAAACATCTTCCACAACCTAAATCAGCTGGTAGACAGCATCACTTGCATCCTTCAATCGCAGCGTTTCTCCTTCCTCGGCCGCTACATCGAAGCGATTCGGTGGATATACAATCAGAGTAAGATCTTGGGCAACCCGTTTAAAGATGTTGTGTCAGTGAAGGACAAGCTGAATGTGTCTTACACTGTTTCGGACGAAGGCTTGAAGCTGAGGTTGAGTGAGACGAGGCTCCACATCCAGAACATTGCCAGGCAGATCTCCTCCATACTAGCCCTACCGCCCTACCTGGGCAAGAAAGTGCTCCCTCTGCTGGGGGTTCTTTTCATCGTTCTTGGGACATTACACTTCATGAGGAAATTCCTGAGTCCCCACAACATCAAGTTTAAGAACACTTACATTACAAAAGCGTTTATTCGCTACGATGAGCGGCAGCGGCAGCGAAGCAAGCTCTGCGTCCTTCCCCTCAGCAAAGAAGAAAGAGAGCTGTACACAATGGTTCCATCCTTTTGCCAGACCCAGAAAGAAAGGAAATGCACAGCACGCTTTTTTCTCCCTGTGCTTGCTAACCTTTGCATCTGGGCTCTCTTTGCAGCAGTAGATTATTTGCTTTACTGGCTCATTTTTTCAGTGAGCAAGCATCTCCAAGATTTCCCTGAGCTAGAGGTCCATTTGAAATTGTATTACCATGTAAGTACCTTAGCTACAGTTACCAGCACTTTTCTTGGGCTTTTATTGCTTTAGATACAAGTTTTCTGCAGAGTAAACTTATGCTAAAACACAGCGCAGAAAGCCTTGAAATGAGGTTGGGTGGTGGAACGGCGCAGGCTTTAAAAAGTCTGTACGTATAAAGCAATGACAAAACAGCAAAAGGCAGATTGGAACGTTGGTTATGCTGAGTGTTCTGTGTGGCCAGAGGAAACAGAAGTGCAAAATTTGGGAGGCCTCTTTTGGGTGTCTTGTTGCAGCAAAGGCTCGAGCATGATTTGCAGGCCAAAGACCTCCAGTTTAATCCCTGTCATTTCCAGTTTAAAAGATTGCTAGTAACATGGCATGGGAAGATACAAGATTTCAGTGACTGGCTGCTGAATCATTTTTAGGACTGGCAGAAGGGGGAGGTTGGTACGTGGCCTGCTAAGCCAGGAGAGCTTGGCAGAAGGACCTCTCTGCTTATCTAACCCCGTCAGCTGATGCAAGTGGGATTTATACTTATCTGCCCTATGTTATAGTGTGCCAGGTTGAACTGATTGCCATTCGGGAAGAAGAGGGAATTATCCTCAAGCTCGGAATAGGTGTTTGGGGATAGTGCTATGGGGCTAATGCAGGACTGGCACCAGGACCTGGAACTCCTGTGCAGCTGCTGCCGTTGCTCTGCCTAACCCCCCCCCCCCCCAATTTTCTAGTTGCCATGTTAATTTCCCACAATGCCTTCAGCCCAGCTCTAGGGCTTTTTGGGAAATTAAACAGGTGGCTAGACCCAGCTGCCTAGTGCTGCTCCTGTGATTTGAACCTCCAGAGCTGGCAGAAGAGGAGACCCACCGGATGACACTTTGCCTGCCACCCCCTCAAACCTGAAACTGAGGGGGAAGAACTGTCTTATACTGAGTCAGACCAGTAATCCATCTAGTTCAATATTGCCAACACTGAACTGACTGCAGCTCTCTTGTGTTGCAGGCATGACTCCTACCTGGAAATGATGGGGATTGAACCTGAGATTTTTTGCATACAAGGTTTTGTTTTGCAAGCTCCGTCACTGAGTTGCAACCCTTCCTTTAAAGCATCCTTTCCCAACCTTGGGTCCCCAGGTGTTGTTAGACTACAACTCCCATCATCCCTTACCACTGGTTGTGCTAGCTAGGAATGATGGGAGTTGTAGTCCAACAACACCTGGGGACCCAAGGCTGAGAAAGGATGCTCTAAAGATATGGTTAATGAATTGGAGCTTCTTTTTTCCATACAGTGCAGAATGCAGAGATGGAGGAGCAGAATACTTGGGTTGACATTGGGCAAAATGAGCATTGAGGTCTCATAGAAAGGGTTAGCCAATTTTGGGTTCTTTCCCCTGCAGATGCAGGCAGGTTGGCCAGAGTCAACCCTCACTTGTGTGACATGCTATCAGATGATCCTCCCTCAATGTGATAAATTTATCCTGTTTTTGCTATCTCATCAAACTGGTTCTGTGAAGTAACTACTTGTGGGTTTAAGTTTTTCACTGGAGGAAATGCACATCAGATATCCACCCCACCCCACCCCCGCCAACAGACTCCAAAGAAATAGATGGGACAGCTTGCAAAATGGGATCCCAAGAACTGTTATATATCTTATACACTCCCTTGGAACCCTCAAGAACTAAAGTATTTCTAATAGACATCCAGACATTTGTCTGCTTTAGTAGTACAGCCCAAGTTCTTTCCTTTTGCGTTGAATTTTTTGCTCCTCAGCAGGTGAATTTCCCATTACTTCCTCTTAGAGCTGGTTGTGCTGAGCAATCAACTTTCCTCTCTCCCCTAAAGAAACCATTTATCCAAGAAGCAATTATAAGAATCTCAGGTGTTCCAGAGAGCAGGGTATTTGAGTTCAGCAACATAACTAGTGCTTAACTTCCAATTACAACAAAACAGGAAGGGATTTAAATAACACCTGCTGTTGTGTGATTGGACAATGAAATTTCCTTTGCTGCCTCCCATGTGTGTGTCAGGTAATTTACTCCCCAAAGGGGAAATAAGGCAAAAACTCTGTGTATGTATGTGTATTTATTCCCAGTGACTGCTATCTCAAATTTCTCCCATGCAGTACATCTTAGGGAGCAGTCAAAGCCACAGAGCAAAGATAGGCTTTGCCCTCCCATGTCCGATCCCCATTCCCCAAATTAGGACTTGCAGATATATTTCTGCTTGCACACCTTAAGCTGCATTGACTGAAGGTAACACCAGAATGTCTGAGAAAATATTGGAGGCAACTGGAGCTGGTAACACATTGATCCCAGAAGGCTGTTTTTAATGCCAATCGTCAGGACTGGGGCATGTGAAGTGATAAACACAGAGTACTTCTGTGCATAGGCAAAGTGCCCATATATCTCCATTGAGCAACCAGAAGCAGACACTATATATCAATATGAAAGGGCATGTCTACTAGGTATCAGGTGTGTTTAAAGTGAGTGCAAGCCTTCCAGCACTAAACTATCTAGCAGATTCTTGCAGACTTGGGTCACAAGTCTAGAGCGGGCTTCACCAGCCTGGATGATATAGTGGTGCAGCAGTTAAACTGCTAGCACATTTGCAAAGCTAAGCAGGGTCCAGTCTGGTTTCCAACTGGATGGGGGGGACCACATGTTGAGATTCCTGCATTGCAAAGGGGTTGGACTAGATGACCCTCAGAGGTACCTTTCACCTCTACAATCCTATGGTTCCTATGGTTGTTCGACTACATGTTCCCTCATCCCTAACCCTTCTCCATGCTAGCTCAGACTAAGAGGAGTTGTGGTCAAAAATATATGGAGGGCACCAAGGTGGCTGGATGATGCTCGTGGAAGAATTTCCATGCTGGATGAAACCAAGGGTCCATTTAATCCAGTGCTCTGTGGTCCACCAGATATTGCAAAGAAATTGCAATGCGGTGTGATGGAGTTAGCAGTGCCCTATTACTCTAGAGGTGGTGATTGTTTTTGGGGAGGTTCCCCAGAATGCCCCAAGTGCTGTATTGTTCCAGGGTGAAAGTCATAATGTGGTGCTCATAGGTACACCCACAAAGGTCTTCTCTGAGGCCCATAGGGACCATTTGCCCCCCTACCCACCACTGAAATTTGCTTGAAAGAAGCCTTTGAGTGTAGTGCTTTGAATGTTAGTGCAAGGGTTTTTACCTGTGCAATGGAAAGTCCCTTCTCCCTGTGTGCACCCACTAAATCTGTTCTGGGGTTCACCCAACCCTCCAGAGCAGATTTGGGGGAGAATGTGGGATGCCTGCTAGTGGAGGAGCAGAGGCAAGGTCTATTGTGAATTGCAAATCCTTGCGCTAACAGATTAAGTGCATTGGAAACCATCATTTGTAGCCAATACATTTCCCCCCCCAAGCCTGTGTTTGTGTGGCTGTACTGCGTGTATGTTTCCAGCGTGTGCGCACACATGTGGTTGTGAGTGAAAGGTTGATGTGTGTGCATGAGACCAACAGTTTCTCTGGTTTGCAAATATGTTCCCAGGCATGGAGTAAGGGGAGATAACAGCCTACAACGACAACTGCCAATTCTTCACTGGAATATTGTAATGTCTAGTGAATTCTGGGCAAATGAGATATGAATGGGACAGTGAAAACAAACCCATTCATATTTATTCACTCATTTGTTACTCATTCCTTTTGAAGGAAGTTGAACCAAATGGGCTCCATTCAGGTTTCCTGCCCCCCTCCCCAAATCACACGCCTGCAGAATTCACTGCCACAGGATGTGACGATGGCCACGCACTTAACATGGTTTCAAAATGACATTAGGGAAATTTATAGAGGTAAAGTTTACCAAGGGAAAATCTTTAAGATACCTAAAGGAGTTTCCAGGTTGAAAGAGGCGTATCCCACTGGGCATCGATGGGGGGGTGGGTGCAGTGTGGGGTTTTGTGTCCCCATGTCCTGTTGTCCGTTTCCAATAAGCATCTGGTTCTCCACTGGTGTCTGCTTGAATAGGCGAGGTGTGGGGAACCTTTGGTCCTCCAGATTTTGCAGAACTACAACTCCCATCCAAACCAGCAAGCACGGCCAGGAGCCAAGGATGATGGGAGTTGCAGTTCAGCAACATTTAGGGGGCCAAAGGTTCCCTATCCTTTGAACAGTCAGAGCTTTAGTTTGATCCAGCATGGTTCTTACATCCTTACCTAAGGCTGTCTCAGCTACTGTGTATGATGATGCTTTAAGCATTCCTTTAAGCATTCTCCAAATCACACATCTCTTGCAAGCTGGTTGTCAAAGGGACCCTACTGGTTTAAGCAATTGCCTAGAGCAGGTTTGACTCAGTAGTTAAGCGACTGTTAATATCCTGTAGGAGACTTGAAACACACAGAGACCCTGGAAGGAATTTCACTGCTGAGTTGCAATGCTTCTGCTTTGTTGGCTTTCAAGCATCATGCATCAGGTATTTCATAGGAGGAAGCAATGCTCACGCCAACCTCTTTTTAATTTTTTTCTTTCACTTCTCTTGTGCAGAAAAATTCCGACAAATTCATATTCAACCATGGGGAGATTGTGGACAATAAGACTTCCTTCAGCAGTCCTCTCTTTGAGCATGCCTGTATTCCCAGACCAAATGTTCCCCACTCAGCAACTTGGATCCAACTGGGTGTCATCATCTTCTTTTTAACAGTGCTTGGGCTGTGCGTCTCTACATTTACGCAACTTAAAATCCTAGTGGCAACATCATTCTATCCCAGCACAGACGTGAAACGGATAAAGTATCTGCACTCAAAATTATTAAAGAGAAGATCAAAGCTCCCCAAGAGGAATGAGAAGAGGAAGCTGAATTTGTTTGCAACAGTAAGTTACAAACAGCATGGAATTTGGGGCTAGCTTGGAAGCTAAATCTTAAAGCTTGATCCTAGAAGCCACCAAACTGAAACCAGAGTCAGAGCACAAGCCTATCTGTAGTTTCTGGCAACGGTAATGATTTGCTCACTCCCTTTCCCTATACATGGGGCAAGGGAAATCTTGATTATTATTTTTTAACGGATTTTATGAACTACCATAGAAGCCAAACATCCCACGCTATTCTGGTAGCACATCTGCTGTGAAAGTAATGCTTGGACTCACTTCAGGTGCTGTTTGCCCAACCCCACTTCTGCTGTGACACAAGGGCTTGCCTCTCTGATAAGCTTCAAACCCAATCCATGACTGCAAAGGAAGGCAGGAGTTTCCCAATTATTCATTTGCCACAGTTGCAGCTTGCTTTCCAATGCCAGATGCCGCATACAGCAGCAGGTGCAGTAAAGGTGGACATGGTTTGCCCAAAATGGCCTGACAGGCCCTAATTAGGCCCACACAGCAGTCCCCTGCCACTGGTCTAGAAATTTCCTTTTCCCTCAAAGAAAGGATGTGTTGGGAGTAAAGCAACAGCACTGAGTCGGTAGAGGGAGGTGACAGATAGAAAGGCAGCCGATTTGCCCCTCGTTGATTCCTCTTGGAGTAATTTCCTGTAGGTTGTTCTCTTGGGCTTTTTTCCCTTCCTGCTTCTTTTCCAAATTAGTGGCCACATGAAAGCTTGTACCCAGAATGGCTTTGTTCTGGAAGTCTCTCATGTTAGCTCTGGGAGATTCCTGTAAGATCTCTGACAGCCCTGCAAGATCTCGTGAGACCTTCCCAGAGAAATTATGTGAAATTAAAAGCTCTTTTTGCACAGGAAAACCTGGCACGGAAGAAGTTTTTAAGTTGTCAGACTTGCGTGTGTTTAATTTTTGTGATTGGCCACCAAGTGCATAAAGTTGCAATCACACAAGTTAAAGATAAAGGGACCCCTGACCATTAGGTCCAGTTGTGGCCGACTCTGGGGTTGCGGCGCACATCTCGCTTTATTGGCTGAGGGAGCAGGCATACAGCTTCCGGGTCATGTGGCCAGCATGACTAAGCCACTTCTGGCGAACCAGAGCAGTGCATGGAAATGCCGTTTACCTTCCCGTCAGAGCGGTACCTATTTATCTACTTGCACTTTGACGTGCTTTCAAACTGCTAGGTTGGCAGGAGCGGGGACCGAGCAACGGGAGCTCACCCCGTCACGGGGATTTGAACCGCCCACCTTCTGATCGGCAAGTCCTAGGCTCTGTGGTTTAACCCACAGCGCCACCCGCGTCCCATAAATGTGTGCAAGTTATGAGTCAACTATATATACATCAAACTCCATTTGGATGAAGGGGAGTGGATGTTTAGCTACCATCTTGTCTGAGAAGGGTGCTAAGCCACTTGCCCGCCCCCCACTTCTTCAGAGTGGAAAGAAGAAACATAAATTGTTCTAGACAGAGAAAGATGGTAGAGAGGGCACCTGCAAATTCATTGTAGGCACTCACTTGTAAATATAACTATATTTCCTCTCCTCCTCAGTTACATTTCTGGTTCCCAATCCTCCGGGCAATGAGGAGTTCCAGGAAGAAACAAACAGAGGTGGCAAAAGTCGGCAGCGTTTAACGACGCAAAGAAAATCTCTATGAAGAAATCCATGGTTTTACAAGTGAATAAACGGTCTGATGCATTTGATTTTTCTTACATTCATTCACTTTTCACCTCTGACTCTCACCTTGTCATTCAGCTTTGAAGTCATCAAGCTGTACAGACTTGTCGGTCTGACACCCTAAGTGATACCACTGCATAATTCACATATTTCTTTCTGTACCTGCCTCCTCCCTTGCATCTTCTAGTAGGAGAGCTCAGAATTCTTTGCTTTCTTTCTCTTTTCTTTTCTGCTGCCTTTGTCTGATCTTTGCCAATGTTCTTTTCTGTGGGTGGATTTGCTCCCCCCCCCCCCCGCCTGGCACTATATATCTATCATCACCCAAGTGTCATCAGTCCCTCCAGCCACCTTCCACTTCATGTTTTATTTTTCACAGATGAAAGAACTCTAGCTTTCGACTCAACATGAACGATGCAAATTTGAAACGAAGGGTTTTAGTTATTCAGAACCAATTAGGATTACTGGGTTTCTTTCTTAATGTTGCTTCTAGTGGTGCTGTGACCTCATTCCACACACACAAACTCACTCCATCCTTGTGTACACCAGTGACGCTGCCTATACAGAGGCCCCTCTGACTCACCCATTCCACCCACATTCTAAAAATGCAGGACTTCCTCTCCTTCCTCTTTTTTTAAAAGGGAATGAGATGTTGAATTTGATGTGGGGAAAAATCCCCTAAATCAGATCAGCTGCAGTTTGAAAAATTAATGAAGGCCTGACCCAGTTGTCTTGGGATGGCAATCAAAACTGGCAAGGTCCGGAACACTGACACTCCTGAAGTATGACCTATATGTAATGTGCAGAATGCCTGGAGGGTTGCTTGTTTATTTTTCTCCTTTGCTTTGCTACAAAATCCAAAGACTGTGAGTAACTCATTTCCCCAGAGAAACTGCTCCAGACTTGCGTTTTGCCATGACCATGGTTGAACTGTTCATTTCTATGGTGGTAGCGTTAATTTCTACCACTGGTAAATTTTGCAGATAGGAGGGTGGAGTGTTCATGGGCACCAAGATTGAGACACTAGGACAGTAGTAGGGGGGAGCTGAGTATTCATCTCCATAGGTGGGACAACAGAGTAGATAATCCCTTAGTGGTACAGTGTATAATGTGGCCTGTGTTAAATCCCAGGTATGTCTAGCTGCAGCATTATAGAATTGGGAGTTATTAGCCATTATGAAGCTTATTTGTATTGAATCAAGAAATTGCTTGATTATGTTAATTTGAAGTGATAGCCAGGGCATGTGTACTAATAGATTGATATTTTTTTTTGCAAGTTAGATCAGCCTCAGATGAGTTCCGATGGGGCCGTGCCAGTGATCCCAACCCAAAACAAAAAGAATCACAGTGCCAGTAATCTACCTACAAACGGGAAGCACGTGACTATCCACATACAATTGTGGTAATAGCTTTTATCACAGTAGGAGACTTCCGTGATGACTGGTGCAAGGCTGACTGCTTTCCACTTAATCATGAGGATTACTACATAATACAGAGATGGGACTGGGGCATGGGAACCCCACCCCCTCCGTGTCCTCATAGAAAATCACAATGGACCTCAGAAAAGGTTTGCATGGTAATATAAATGCACTTATTTATACTGCATTTATATTGCATTTATATTATAATATAAATGCACTTATTTATCTAAATATAAATGTCTGTAAAAACTGTAGAGGAAAATAGTCATTTATGAATTGAGATAAAATGCTGATGCATCATACAGAAATCAAAATTGCAGACTAATAGGGCTCCAGAGTAGGTTGCAGAAGCAGGGCGAACAGAATTATTTTCATCTGGTTTTTTGACCTAGAGATACAAGAGGAAGAAAACATGATGTAATCCTTCCAAAGGAGGATGTCTCTTACTTCTGTCACCAAGAGAGGCAAATAAGAATTAAGAGCTAATAAGAATTACTAACGGGTGGGATTCAACAAAGTGTGCAGCTACAGTTTCCCCATGATTTCTAGTCATGAGTCCAAGAGGTGGGGTTTGGGGTTTTGTTTTTTGGTCCTGCCACTTTCCTTGGGAAGACCTCTTTACAGTGGAGTTGGAACAATTGTCAATAGGGTTTTCTGCAGATTGGAATTTGCTCTGATGTTGCAGTAAACAGGTTTTTCTCAGGTGAAGCAGTGGGACAAAAATAAAACCCTTCTTGGACCTGTGACTAGAAATTGCGGGACAAACAAAAAAACAGCTGTGGATGTGTCCCTAAATTGTTGCACAAGTGGAATGAGCTCTTTTCACACGAAGGCACAGTTCCATCTAAATCTCCCTCTGGAGGGTTGTGGGAACCCCTAGGGGGCGCAAGGGAGGAGAGGGGTAAATCACTTAAGGCTTTGTTGAATTGCACCCATTGTTTTGTCACTCCTCTGCAGTATAGCTGTCTTCATGGCAGCTTCTACTAGATTCTAAACCTCCTTGGTGCAGAATCACAGACCTGAAAGACACTCATGGATATAACCCAGACTGACCCCTCCCACCCCCAGAACAATACTTTTCATGTGCTGTATGGGAATGCAGTGAAGGCAAGGGCCTTGGTGTGGACTTTCATCCCACAGGTTATTTGCGTGTGGCCAGAACTGCTTTGGGACCAGTCAGTTTCCAATGACCAAATGAGACACTCACATGTCAAAGATGAACTGTATTGTGGGAATTATTTTCCCTCAGCAGCAACTGCAATCACTTTGCCCACATATGGTGCTCGCTGGACAGGAACAGGCTGGCAAACCTGCAACGACATGTTTCGTTTTTATTTCTTTCATGTTCTCCTTCCCTGCCCACCCCCACCTCCCACTGCAAGAAACTTGTCAAAATCAAAATTGCACACTGCCATTTTCAGGGCTGCAGGCTTTATTTTCAACAGCAGTTCAAAACCCATGGGTGGAATTCCCATGCTTGCAAAGTCCACCTTCATGGGGTGTTTACTTGGAATGTCCCTCTCCTGGAGACTTGTCAAAGCTTGGACCTGAGAGCTTTGAGGGGAGACAGATAAGATTTTCAAGATTTGACTGCATTGAACAGCAAAAATCTACCCTCTTTCCAGCAGTCTTAATGCATCCCGTGCCCCATTGCTTGAGCCTTCCTGGCCGCATTGAGATCTGTTGTCCTGTTGTCTTTTTATTTCAAACCATTCCGGTTTTAAGGGGAATGGATTGTTTTTAAAGCTGGCAGAGAGACATTTCAAGGTTCCTTTGGAATGGGGAAGAGACATAGAATACAACAAATTGCTCATAGACTGGAAGGATAGAGGAGGTTTTGCCCTACCGGACCTCAAACTATACCATGGGGCAACAGGTCTGACCTGCATCCACTAATGGATGATACTAAAAGATACAGACTTGCTGGATATAGAGGGTTTTGACAACCACTATGGTTGGCATGCCTACCTAGCCTATGATAAGGTGAAAGTCCACAAAGGGTTTCTAAACCACATAATAAGAAAATCTTTATATAAAATATGGAGTAAATATAGAGGACTATTAGAACCTAAAACCCCCTGGTGGACCTCACCCATAGAAGCTTTAGCTGTAAAGAAGAAAAAATATGAAGGGAAACTGGGCAACGTACAAAATGCTATTACAAGAGAACTATTACAAGAGAAAAGTAACAAATTGAAATTAAAGCACTTTGAAGAATTTTGTATATATTTGATTGGCTTCAGTGCTTCCAAATTATTGAAAGATTAGGCGTGAATAAACAAAAAGGGTTCGCTGAAGAAACATCTAAGTTAGAAGAGAACTTAATTCAGCCCAAAGGGAAACATTTATCAAAGATGTACAACTGAGAAGTCAAGGAGGAGGAGGTGAAATTGGTTATGGTACGCTGGGCTCAAGATACCGGACATAATATATACAGGTGAAACTCGGAAAAATAGAATATCGTGGAAAAGGAAGAAAGCACGAAGTGCTCCAAAATCTCCTGGTAGACGGCTGTGTTGACCCTGGACTTAATGAAGCACAATGGACCAACACCAGCTGATGACATGGCTCCCCAAATCAACACAGACTGTGGAAATTTCACATTGGACTTCAGGCATCTGGCATTGTGTGCCTCCCCATTCTTCCTCCAGACTCTGGGTCCTTGGTTTCCAAATGAGATGCAAAAGCTGCTCTCATCAGAAACGAGATTGACATATCTCACTTTGCATGTCATGAGTCTATCTCATATATTAGTTTCACCTTTTAAGTTGAATTACTGAAATAAATGAACTTTTCCACGATATTCTAATTTTCCGAGTTTCACCTGTATATGATTGAATGGGAAAGGCTTTGGAGGGAAGACATAAGGTTCACCGCATGTTACAATTTTAGAGAAAACGGATGAAGATGTTATACAGATGGTACCTCACTCTGGCCAAGTTGTACAAGAAAAGTTCAGATGTCTGTTGGAGATGTAAAAATGGGGTAGGTACCTTTATGCACATGTGGTGGGATTGTAAGAGGATAAGAGAATTGTGGGATACTACAGATAACAAACTCAAAAAGATTTTCAAATTCTCACTTTAAAAAAAACCCTGAAGCCTTTCTGTTAGGTATTATGTCCATGGAAATTTTTAAAAATATCAGACCCCTTTTTATGTAAGCAACTGCAGTGGCTAGGATCTTAATAGCAAATTATTGGAAAGGCGAAGTATCCCCACAAAAATGGACTGGCAAGAGAAAATGATGGAGTATTTACAACTTGCAAAAATGACTGGGAGAATTAAGAGGAAACTCAAAGCAGAAAGTTATTAAAGATTGGATAATATTTAAAGAATACCTTAAAAATTATTGTGATAATGCAAATCTCCTGAAATACCTAGACTGAATCTTGAAACACAGAGAAATTATATAGCAAATACTTTCATGCTAAATAATGGAAAAATAAAATAATAATGAAATGCGTACAATGAGATGAATCGGAAGTCAAAAAAGCGTGTTATGTTAAATGAGAGATTTTATGTGTTGTATTGCACTGTTTAAGTTATATGTAAATTGTTGTATAATAAAGGTTATTTTAAAATTAAAAGAAAAAAAGAGATCTGTTGTCATGCAGCCAAAGTTACGGCTGCACTAGATTTATGTACAAGATCTCAGCTCATATGGCCTCATGATCCCTTCCTGTGCATGTTCCCTTGCCACATGTTTCTTCTCCCTTTCCCACACCATTATGTGCACTATGAGCCCTCCATTCATTAAGCCACACTCCTCATTATGACTTGATATTACTGTCCTCAAAAACATGCTTTAAATAGTTAAGAACAGAGGCCTGCTGAGATACCACAGTAAGAAATTCTATGTTTTTAAACCTATGCATGTTTATCAGCACCAGAGTGGCAGCAGGGCCCTCCTGGTGATGGAGCTGTACTTTTAGTCAAAGGAGAGAGATTCCTAAAATCATATTATGCATAAAGGCTTACAGAATTACTATCGTCATACACACCTGATCCCGCTGCCTGATCCGTTTGTAGACATATTCAGGGAATGGCTCCCGGGGAACGTATCTCCCGTCTCCTGCTGCAACGTGGAACACGCCGTTTTGGTAAACCACTTTGCCTCGCGAAATGGTCACCACTGCTACCCCATGGCAGACCATGCCTTCAAATATGTTGAAGTCGATGGCTTGGTGGTGAGTCTTTGCTGAGATCGTCCTGTATTGGAAAGAACATGAAACAATGATGCAAACTGTCACCATGGCTGTTTTGAAATCAGCAAATTTTAGATTCCGCTGAGCTTCTTTGAAGTCTAAGGAAAACATGGAATTGCGACAAAGGCAGCAATCATTAGAAACGCTTTCTTAGACGTAAGCTCCACTGGAACAAGCAGTGATCACTTCCAAGTGTTTAGGGTGGTCTTTTAAATCACAGATTTGAAGCAAAATCTACTGGAAAACATAACTTGGAGCTGAAAAAGAGTTTTTCCTCTTTTAGGTAAGAAACTCCGCTGTGGTCTCACTTAGCTCTCATTAACTTCTATGTAAAAAAGCTTCTGCAGAGAAACGCCTGGTTGAGGAAGGACTATATACTTTAGGAGCAAGCAAAAACAACACAACTGCCAGCGGTTCATGGAGTAGTTACAAATGATTTAAGAGGAAGTATTTCCCCAAAAATAGAGAAAAGTGCAATCTCATTTTTAATAGCAAAATTTGGGATGGGGGTGGGAGAGAGAGGGGGGTGATTCCTATACAGTGGTACCTCAGGTTAAGAACTTAATTCGTTCTGGAGGTCAGTTCTTAACCTGAAACTGTTCTTAACCTGAGGTACCACTTTAGCTAATGGGGCCTCCCTCTGCTGTCGCGCTGCCACCATGCGATTTCTGTTCTTATCCTGAAGTAAAGTTCTTAACCCGAGGTACTATTTCTGGTTTAGCAGAGTCTGTAACCTGAGGTACCATTGTAACTCCTGTTCTCTTAAAATGCTGCAAGCATCACCTGCATCTGTTGATGCCACCAGGTTATTTATTGCTTATTTCTTTCTAGGAATGCATTCGCTCCTCAATGCTTTTGCATTTTAATTTCACCTAAGCAGCAGATATTACGAAAACACTGCTTTTTCATATTTATGTATTCATTCTAAATATTTGTGTATCGTCCTTCAAAAGAAAGAAAAAGTCTTTCTCTAGGGCAGCTTACAGCAACAATGCAATATGAAAAACAAAGAAAACAATATAGGTGCAAAAGCAGCATTAAAACCAATCACCGGAAGTTAAACTGTCTCAAATCCCCACTTGACCTTGGGCCAGTCACTGCCTCTCAGCCTAACCTACCTCACAGCATTGTTGTGGGGATTAAATGAGGAGAGGTAGAATAAGGTGGAATAAAAATGCAATCAATCTGAACCGGTAAGAGTAAGATCTGAGGGGTGGAAATGCTCCTGTGACTTACCTTTAAACCGGTGACATGAGATTTTATTATTTATTGAATTTATATACCACCCTATACCCAGTCTCTGGGGTGTTCAGAGAATAAAATATAAATATAAAACCTTAATGTAAAAACAACCCAATAACTCCCAACCCCCAAAAACCACATTTTAAAAGGGCATAGGATCCTCACAATATTTAAAGTAAGACATATTTACTTGCATGACTCAGGATGTCCCAGGAACACACTATGTCTTTTGTTATGTGGCGACACTCTGCTCCAAGCCCAGACCCTTTGTGAAAAAGCCCTTTCAGAATCAAGGTGAGGTTACATGATACAGCATTTCCTATAAACGGGTATGCACTGCACCTTAGTTTTAGTCATCTTTTTATAACACAAGGGTTTGCATGCGAGATTCAACTGCATACTGGTATAATTCAGATTGTGCAAATAAAGGGAATTTGGCACTCTTGTGCAACAAACTCCCCTTTCCCCAAAATTGGACTTTTTGTAGTAAAAAAGAAATGCACCCCAAAATGTGTGATAACAATTGCTTAAAGCAACATTGTATATGTCCCCACAAACAAAACACAATGAATGCTGAATAAACCTCCCTATGAACTTTGTGCAAACAAATCGGGATGAATGCTCAGTAAATAGGTTGTCTGGAAGTGACCTTGCAGGTTGTTCCACGCCACGGATTTTCAGATGCCCTACTTCTGTAGACAGCTGCAGGAGATGGCTTTATCTCAGCCAGACTCCCTCCTTTCCTCCTCTATACTCACCCTTTCACATTTTCCTTGGCTTTGAACTATGTGTGTTATTTTGCAATGGAAGTTGTCAGAACTCCTCAGCAGAAAGGCACTCACCAGAGTCTTTCCAAAAGAGGAAGATTCCCACCCCCCTCTATTTTTAAACCAAGTGCATTCACAAAACTGCTGGGAATCAATGGTTGTGCAGAGGGGTGTTCGCCCTGAAGCCAGATGATGAGCCACTGCCGTTAAAACTGCTTGCCATATTTGACAAGAGGATGACTTTTTACCAACTAACCACATCTACCAAGAATCTAATATAAAGCTGCAACCATATCCCCACCTGTCACAGCAAACACTCTGGAAGCCTGAGTTCAGCACTGCCATTTTATCCCTTCCTAACAGCTGTGTCTCATTCCCCTTTTACGTATCTCTCTCTCTCTCTGGCATGTCCATGATCTCACTCACCTCTGAGTCTTGTGAGATGGGAAAAACTGCTACTTTGCATGTGATCTTCCAGATCTTAGACATCACAAAACTGGATCTCTAAGATTCCACCTTACAATCCTGTATTGGGCAACTACCCAACTCAAGCCTCTTCCCTCCATCTATGCATAAGTAACTATGGACATGCTCCAAGCAACAGGCAGGTAAATTAGCCTGTGCAATGCGGCACTGCACCTCCCTGCCCCACGCCTCTGTAAAGTTGCATTTTAAGCTATGAAGCCATTTTATTGCTTTTAAATCAGTGTTTATTGACATGTTGTGACATTTAAACCTTTTATTCTTTTATAAGTAAATGTTGCCATTGCAACTAGTGTGCTTATTGCCAGCTCTCTGGAGCAAGAACCTTAGTATTGATTGTTCCTAAATCCCCTTCATTCCCCCTCCTCCCAATAAGCAAAGTAAGCACAGTGCGATCCTCTCTCAGTGCATGCTGTTTTCTGCTGTAAAGATACCAAGAGTAGTATTATTAATAATTCTACAAAATTAGCTTTTTCTTGAATATGTGTGTTCACACACACATGTGTGTGTACAAACACACTAGCAGATTTCACAGCAAAATGCACTCTGCACCTGCTCAGGAACCCTCCCATCATTTCTTCCTCCATATGTTCCAATGTTAAGCCTGTTAAAATCAAATGCCAGAACTGAGCCCTGATCAATCTTGCTCCAAAGATAGCTCTAGCAGGAGGAAAAACTGTTCTTTATTTAAGAGGCTTGGAGGAGGTAACCTATTTCCCCAAACCATCACCGTTAAATGCAGGCTCATCTCTTGGGGGTGCCAGTTATATACCCCTCTAGGCCTGAAGAGGTAAAAGGAAAAGCAAGAAAATGAACCAGTCTTCTCTTATATCCATCAAATTTGTCAATAGTTCTCAACCACCCTGATAAAAAACCAAAACCCAATACAGCAGCAATTCTGAATCACAATTTTCAACCCTGTGAACAAAAGTCATTCATTCTCAGTGCGGACAGGACCCAATTCAGATCTATTATTTATTTACCTCTGAGCTTTAAAGATGGACTAAAGGTCATGGGAACCCTGCTCTAAATAGGAATGTACTTCATGCTTACAGGAACACTTTTCGTTTACTAAAGGTCCACTCATTTCCCTCTCAAGGCTGCTGCAGCTACTTATCCCTCACAATTTATAACCCTCAGTCAAGGAACTGCTGCAGCTCATCTGCATGGTGGCAAAGGCGGCAGAGGGTGTTTGAGACTGAGCCATCCTCCCTTCCACTCAGAGCTCTTGCCTGTCACAAATTAAGAGTCCTCGGCTAAGGCAGCACTGAAGCCCTCCATCTTACCTGCTTGGAATTCTGGGAATAGGCTTCAGAAAGCCACTGCCCTGAAGGTCAAAGGTGAGGTTGGATGTGTGCCACACTGCCCACCGATATTAGGCAATATGTACCAACAAGTCGGGGGATCTCAGCCTTGTTAGATGGACCTTGGAGCATTTCCCTGCTTTGCCCCTCCTTCAAGTACACATGGGAGCTGGGTACAAAATGGTGGCTCATGGAGCAGATCCATCTGCGCTCCTTACAGCAGGACAACCTGAGCGCACAACCTAAGTGGAAATTTGCATTTGACCTGTCATCATGCCATGAATCTGTGTGCTAAGTTGCTCCATACATTTGCATAAAAATAATGATCCGGCTTAGTTCATTCATCTGCCTGAAGTTCTCCTGAATAAAACACAAGCCTTGGTATAGTGAACAGACCCTTTCGTCATTTTGTAGCTTTCCTCATTTGCCTTGGTGCCCCTGCTTTTCAACCAAAACAGACTTTCAAAGCAGCTTAAAATCAGAATCCAAAGTAAAGGTACACTAGGGATTCATGGAGTCCAGATTCCAGGCTCCTTCCTCTGGAAGAGGGCAGAATGTGTTACAGGTAGGGCAAGGGGCAGGTAGCTTAGGCTAAATGCCTAAGCAGCCCTCTTAACTCTTCCCAGGCCACCCCCCTCACCCCTCCCACTTCCACAAGCACTTTTGCCTGGTGGAAATGTGTCCTTGACCTCTGATAATGCCTCTTGGCTGCCGGGGTGGAAGACAGTAGGGTGGGTGTGGAAAGAATTTGCATTCATTTCTCCAACCACTTTCATCTTTGGCCCTGCCCACCAGGGCATGCAGCAATGGAAAGCTGTTCGGATGGGATTGTGGCCTTTGGTCTGAAAAAGATTCCCCATACCTGAGAGACCAACTAGCACAAGTAGCAGATTTGGGGCCTAGCAGTCCTCTACATTTCCCAAGGTACACTGTTTTGGGCTACGGCATAATTGCCACACTGTTCATTCTGGTCTTGTGCTCCTGTCACAATAGTTAATAATGCTTGGAGTTCGGGACCAGAGTATAATTATCTCCAAAACATCCTTAGGGAAGGGAACATATAAAATCCACTGGCACATTCAATTTATGGATTCAGAAACAATGCAAAGTGAGTCAAGAAACAAATAAACCCCAAGTGTATCATTAAAAAGTTGAGAGAGGTTTGTGTGGTTTTTTAAAACTTGCGAACTATTTTTTAAATACAGAATTGGAACCACTGGGCTGTTCTCAGCCTGCACAGACAAATGGATGAAGCTGGTTTACTAAAGCTGGTCCCTAAAGCCCAGAACTATCCACTCTAACTGGCAGCAGCCTTGCTTGCATGCAACACTAAGTCACAGTTAACCATTGTTTGGTTGATAAACCATGGTTAAAGCTCAAGTCATCTCCCAGCCAATCATGCAAACCATGGCTTGCCAGGCCACAGCCTAGTTTCTCTTCCCATTGCCTTCTCCACATCTCCCCAATATCCCAAACATCTTCACAGTTCACTAGCAATTCCTCACTGGGCCCACAGCCTACTTACTATTAGCCAACTGTACAGAAGAGAGCGTGGAAACCCTGCTTGGACACTCTTGGCAACTGGCTCTTGCCTCTCCCATGACTCAGGCAGGGGGCTGTACTACTTTTGATAACTGAGCTCCTTTGTCTGGAGAAGGCAAGGATGATCCCAGGACCTTGGGTGGAATTCAGTCTCACTATTATGAACGTTCCACCTGTGTAAGCTTTTCAGTTTGCCAGATGGAATGATCTCCCACTTTGCTCCCCTGTGCGCTGTTCTGGGGGGGTGGGGTGTCTCTTGACCCACCCACCCCTAGTCACTTTCAGGGATGCACGGGGGTAGGAGAGCGGGGAAGGCCGTTGCACAAGCAGAAGTCCTAGAGCAGTGCTTCCACCGACAGGGCTCTTCAGGTACAAATCTGGCCCCTTGTGTGCAAGTAAAGCACATGTCCTACCAACGAGGAATGGCCATTTGCCAAAACTATTATAGCCTACTCTTCATTTAAAAATATAACTCCAGAGTGGGTTACAGTATAATATGCAGTAACATAGATTACAATAAACCAGGAAGTATAAATGCCATAATAAAAGACAGCAGTCAGTGAGGCCAAAGCTGCCCAACTCCATGACCAAGGTCAATATAGGTTGGATCTGTGTAGAAAGTGCTTTCTACACTTGGACTGCCAACATATGTTGTTGCCTATTACACGTGTTGCCACCTATCATAGATTCAGCCAACACTGAGGGCACCACCACCTGGGCTCCCTGCGGAAATGCGAGAGGCACCATCAGTACTGGCATTCCACCGGCTCTTGAAGACACAGCTGTTTAGGCAAGCATTCCCCTGAACTCAAACTTCCTGATCCGATTGTTTTAACTGATCTTTTAATTGTTTTAATTGTTATGCTTTTTGATGGACTTGTTTTCTTGTAAATTTCAACTATGAATGGTTTGAATGTTTTGATGGAATTGTTTTATTGTGCATTTTAACTACGTATGGATTTTATAATTGATTTTATACTTGTAAACTACATAGAGGCCATTTGGGCATGTAAACTCTTTACAAAGTAATAAATGTTTTAATTTTAATTTTTAATGGTATTTTTTTATTATTACAAATGTGTTTTCCTAGAGCGGGTGGTCCTAAACTATTGAGGCCCATCAGCCCATGATGGGATTTATGGTCCAAAATATCTGGAGGGTGGCAGGCTGCTTTAAACAAAGTATACTGAGGGCTCTTTCATGGATATAAATGTATATAGGTGGAAAAACCTTGAGATACCTTGGCCTTACATCTAGTGATGTTTTCACTAGGTCTGTCACAAATGTTTTTAAAGATTTGTTGATTTATCTCCAAACATAAAGGTAAAGGGACCCCTGACCAAAAGGTCCAGTTGCGGATGACTCTGGGGTTGCGGCGCTCATCTTGCTTTACTGGTCATGGGAGCCGGCGTACAGCTTCTGGGTCATGTGGCCAGCATGACTAAGCCGCTTCTGGCGAACCAGAGCAGCGCACGGAAACGCCGTTTACCTTCCCGACGGAGCAGTACCTATTTATCTACTTGCACTTTGACGTGCTTTTGAACTGCTAGGTTGGCAGGAGCAGGGACCAAGCAATGGTAGCTCACCCCTTTGCGGGGACTCGAACCGCCAACCTTCTGATCGGCTAGCTGTAGGCTCTGTGGTTTAACCCACAGCGCCACCCACGTCCCATGCTTCCAAACATAAGTGACCCTCTACTTGAAGCTGTCTTTTTGCTGTGCGTACATGAAATACATATTAAGGCAGGAATGGGGAATCTGTGGCCCTCCAGATGTTGTTGGACTCCAACTCCTTTCAGCCCCATCCAGTATGGCCAGAGGTCGAGAATGATGTGAGTTGTAGTTCAACAGCATCTTGGAGGACTACACGATCCCTATCTCTACAAGGCATGCTGTATATATGATGAAGCACACCAGTCTCTTTCACCACCCCTCTTTAGAAAAAGAAAACTCTTTCATAGTTTGGGCTAGCCTTTCTGGACCCCAGGCAACACCCACAACAATTAGAAAGTACCTGTAGACATGCAAACGAAGCAGAACAGCACAGTCTCTGATTAAAAAACAGCTTTGACAGTTCTGGAGGGCTCAGCTCGATAAAAGTTTCACATCAAACTGTTTTCTGTTATCACTGACAACTTCATTGCTGCAGAGCATTGCCAGGAAGCTCCTGGAAGTTCCTGCAATTGCTTTGAATGTCTGGCTGGTATTGATTGCTCAGCTAATGGCAAAAGCTTCTGAACGAAACTGCAGCTGCCAATTTGTAATTTATGACCAGGAGCGCCTATTTCGGCCAACCTTACTCCTAGTGCACCTGAGCACAGGAAGTGGACAATAGTCAGATACGGGGTTTACTGAGCCCAACAGGGCAGCCCTTATCCACCTGGTGCCTTCCAGGTGTTTTGAACAGCAACTCTTGTTGCTGTGGCTGATAGGAATTGTAGTACATAACATTTGGAGGGTACCATGTTGATGAAGGCCACAACAGGAGTGATATAATTAAGCTTGGGCAAGGGTCTCAAATAGAACCCCCTGCACTTTCTTATAAAATTAATTAATTTAAACATTGGTTGGGGTTTTTTTGTTTTTGTTTTTTAAAGGAGACAGGACTGGGAAATGGGGATGAATATGGGAAAGGTGAGTTTTAGCTTCTAAGGAACAAGGCACTTGAGTCTTCCGCACAGGAGAACTATGTAAATAACATGGCACTGCTTTCTTTGACTTCCTTGGAATTTTCTCTCTGCAGAAAGTAGCTGTTTTGTGAGACTGCGTGTCAGAGGAAATGCACACTGTGTTCACACAGCAGCTGACTTTTGTGGCTTCGTTCTTTGTTCTTCCTTTTAACCAAAATAAAAGGGCAAGCAGATTGAAAGCGTGTGATCTTCCTTTGTGGGGAGGAGGAGAAAAAAGTGATGCCGTAAAATCTCCTTCATGAAATTACATGGATAAATTCCAAGGGAAATCAAAGTCTTGCACTTAATTCAACGGCGCAATAAGTAAAAAACCAGTAACCTATTTCCCTTCAGTTCCTGTATCTTGAAATAGTAGCAGACATTTAAAATTTAAACACATACACACAATATACTAAGGAAGTGATATTTGTCCATTATCTGTTATATTTACTAACACTAATTCCAGGCGGCGCGCACAAGATTACAGAATTATAGGCCACAGGTTTATAATAGTACTGTGCGTAAAACATACTGCGCCGTATGTTGATATAAAGCTTGCAAAGACTTGTTTTACTGAAACAGAAATTACATTGAGACCTAATTACATGTTTTACTTTGGTAGTGTATGAAGAGACTAAGCACAAAGTCTAGCATTTGCATGTGAGTCTGCAAAATTCAGGTACATTTATAAAAAATTGGGGGAGGGGGGAGAAATGGGTGGGAGGGCAGCCAGCACCCAGCCCCCCTCCCAAATCTTGACAGCCTGCTGGCTTCGCAGCGGCCCCTGCGCTCTTTCTGATTTTGACTTTACCTCTTCTGCTCTGCCCATCATTTCCCCCACTGCAACAACACACATACATTTCAGAAAAAGCTAGGGTAATGCTGATAAAAATACAAGCCAGCCTCCTTTCCCATCCTCCAACATCGCTCTCTAGCCTCTGTCTGCATTCTTCCTGCCACAGTATCTCCTGTTTTTGCGGCCATGTTTCTGCTGCAGCTATTTTAAATTGCTGCCTTTAAAAAAAAAAGAGGAAGGGCTGTGTTTGTTTCAACACAGCATGTGTCCTTTAAAACACACTGAACTGTTAAGTGCAAGAAAACTGAGGAAAGGCAAAAGATCAGGCATAACAGGAAATAGAGGGAAGGAACACTGATGAATCTGCTGAATCACTGATGAAGTTCCAGGACTTTCCCAAGGATGCCCATACAGAAGAAGAGAGTGCCTAGTGCTTACGGTAAAGAATAGGGCAGACAAGATCTAAATTGTACTCAGAGTCAGACCAGCAAAGGAAGCAGACAAATAAGCAGATTTCTGCATCCACATCCCTTTCAACGTAAAGAGTTTCATCTTTCAGACTGCAACATCAAAGTGGCAACCATGAAGCTCACTGGGCCAGCCACTATCTCTCAGCCAAACCCACCTCACAGGGTTGCTGTGAGGATAAATTGGGGAGGAGAAACATGTACACCACCTTCAGCTCCTTGGAAGAAAAAGTGATATATAAATGTACAAAAGAAAAAATTTTTTTTTGCATGTATTGCCTGCTGTCACTCAAATTCAATACTTTTTATTCACACGTTCTCTTGCTAGTCAAAAGGCTAAGCAATTAAAGCTGCAACCCTATTCCTGGGAACTTACTCCTGGGTAGACATGTATAGGATTGCACTGGTAATGCTCTTAAGAGAATCACTGATTCCAAACACGGCTCTCTTAAAGATTCATCCAGCTGCACCCTAAGAGCACAATATATCACAAAGCAGTTCACCCCAATAAACTGGGTGTTGTTGTTCAATTAAAAAACAACAACACATTTTCATAACATTGGTCAAATTAATGGAGTAAAGAGTGAAATATAGAACATTTCACCCTCAACACAATCTTTCTTGTTGGGTTTGCTCTCCATCACTCTACAGGTGATAAATCTAAGGTGTCATGTATATCAAAGTGTGAAAAAAAGCTGTTTGGCAATTCATAAATACCACAAAGTGAAGGGTTTCTTGATATCTTAAGTGCTATTTAATGAATATTTCAGAACTGGCATTTCCTGAATAGATGGGGGGAAGGCGATTCTTTCTCTCATACATTTTAAAACTGCATTTCAATACATCCTCCCTCAAATGCATTTTTTTAATAAAAAAAACCCCTGTCATATTATAGTGCAATTACTTCAAGTTTACTGTTAATCATTATTCTGCCTAAGGTGTGTGGTCTGTATCAACATTGTAACAAAGACTTTTTGGGTGCCTATTGCAATTCATAGCACATTAATTTGAGGCATATTTAGTTAAAATCAACTCAATCTGAGCTGTAATCTTCTGCATACTTATCAGGAAGCAAGACCCATCAAACTCCGCAGGTCCTACTTCTGAGTAGATATGTATAGAACTGTGCCACATAAGCATATTTTAAACTGGAGTGCAACATAGTTTATTTGTCACATGATCTCAATTCCTGCTGCACAGAATAATAAATAAATAAATAAATAAAAATAATAAAGCGATAAAACATCAAACATTAAAAACTTCCCTAAACAGGGCTGCCTTCAGATGTCTTCTAAAAGTCAGACAGTTGTTTATTTCCTTGACATCTGGCGGGAGGGCTTTCCACAGGGCGGGCGCCACTACCGAGAAGGCCCTCTGCCTGGTTCCCTGCAACCTCACTTCTTGCAGTGAGGGAACTGCCAGAAGGCCCTTGGAGCTGGACCTCAGTGTCCAGGCTGAACACTGAGGGTGGAGATGCTCCTTCAGGTATACTGGGTCGAAGCCACTTAAGGCTTTAAAGGTCAGCACCAACACAAAAAAGGTCAGACTTCACAAGAAACCATAGTTTAGTGTGATGTGAACGAGCCCAGATGAGTCATTATTAAGGCTCAGAATAATAATAAATTATGTTCGCTTATTATTTCACACAATGTTGCACGGACTGATCTTTTTGTATTTACTGGTTGTTAAGATGGTTATTTCAAATTGTTTCTAGTATTTGTTTTGAATTGCTATGCTTATTTTGTGAGCACTTTGGGCATGATTTTGTAGAAAAATGGCATATAAATAAAGTGATTGTGATGAGCAAAGGGGATGGGTGAAGGCCTGAACCAGGCACTTACTCTGTCTTTTCCTGCTTCACCTGCAACACCCAAACACGGGAGTGAGACATAGGATCTGAGACCAACAGATACAGAGCAAAGTTGCTCCAACTGCAAGTATGTTTTCTCAGATCACTTCCCTTGATTCTGCAAGCCTGCTGGAGAGGCTGCCCCTTTGCTGCCAGGGTATTTAATTGCAAATGTTTTCAGCAGGTGACTCAATTCCTGAGTCTATCTCTTTGACATCATGGAAAGTAAAAGGAGAGAGATGTAAGCAACAGCCTTTCTAACGTAGGAGTGGGTAACAGGAACTTCATTTTTTTTATTTCCCCTTTTAATTATGCCTACATATAATTGCATTTCAGCCTTAGGGATTTTGGAAAGTCCTGCTGGAATCAATTGGGTTTACTTCTGAGGAAACCTGGTTAGCATTAAGCTGAAAGCTAGCTGGCCGTCTTAACTGCAGAGCAATAAATCATGACATTGTGTTGTTACGCAAAGGGGATCATTATGCCCAGTCCTAAACTTTTATATGCTGGTGTGGCAGATCACTGTGTCAGGCGTTAAAGAAAAGAAAACAAGTTTGCAGCCTGAACTCAGTGTGTTATTGCTGTGTGCTAACCCTGAATGTCAAGCATAGTTGATTGTATATGGATTTCTTTTGCTGGTCCCATAATATCCCCAACCATTTTTCACAGAGATGTCTAAATCCTCTCCAAAGGCTTCCAATGAAAGCCTCCCAATTCTCTCTAGTCGTGTATCAATATCTGCCCATCGCTTTAGGCTGCCATCACATCTTGCATTTTTATTCTGTATAGTGTAATGTAGAAAAGGATGCTAAAGCAATGCTGAAGGTTTCTCTTTCAAATGTGCTAGCTGTCAAGGGAGTAACTGGAATTTCAACGTTAAGGAATAGCTTAATTATTTTTCCCCTACGATGCCCTCACACCCTCCAAACCTTGATTTCTGTAAAGTGAATTCTCCTCCTTTTGTAACAATTGAGCTGGGAAGTATGGCTCACTTCAATCTTACTGGTTTTTTTGTTTTGTTCCATGGTTAAACTAGGAACTGTGTGGCAAACAACTTGGACTAGGTTTACACAGTACAATAAGCCAAACTAAGGCTGCATGCCCACAGTGGTATATTAAATTTCCCCATTTCACTGTTAATTTCTGCACTGTATTTATGCTTTCACATGACAGAGAAGTCACTTCTGGAAATCTGGTGGAGGTTCAGCATTCGATTCCATATTAGTAATTACTTTCAGGGGGTGGGGGGGTGGGAATCTGTTTGCAATCCCATTATCCTGAAATATCAGGAGTGCAATGTGAAATTTAGGGAGGTATACTGGCATACAGGGATGCGGGTGGTGCTGTGGGTTAAACCCCAGAGCCTAGGACTTGCCGATCAGAAGGTCAGCGGTTCGAATCCCCACAACGGGGTGAGCTCCTGTTGCTTGGTCCCTGCTCCTGCCAACCTAGCAGTTCGAAAGCACGTCAAAGTGCAAGTAGATAAATAGGTACCGCTCCAGCGGGAAGGTAAACGGCGTTTCCGTGCGCTGCTCTGGTTCGCGGCTTAGTCATGCTGGCCACATGACCCGGAAGCTGTACGCAGGCTCCCTCAGCCAATAAAGCGAGATGAAGAAGAGAAGAGTAGAAGAGTTTTGGATTTGATATCCCGCTTTATCACTACCCGAAGGAGTCTCAAAGCGGCTAACATTCTCCTTTCCCTTCCTCCCCCACAACAAACACACTGTGAGGTGAGTGGGGCTGAGAGACTTCAGAGAAGTGTGACTAGCCCAAGGTCACCCAGCAGCTGCATGTGGAGGAGCGGGGAATCAAACCCGGTTCCCCAGATTACGAATCCACCACTCTTAACCACTACACCACACTGGCTCACGCGCCGCAACCCCAGAGTCAGCCGTGACTGGACCTAATGGTCAGGCGTCTCTTTACCCTTTACCTTTATACTGGCATACGGTTCTTTCCTGACACTTTCATAGGGGGAATCATTGGGGAACAGAAGCATGCTTGTGCCAAAAGAGTGAAGGAGGGGCAACTCTGTCCAATGGTCTTCATTGCACATTGCACAACACCATGCACATTGGTATGAATGAGATTTGGTGTGACATGCCAGTGTATCAGCCAAAAAGCTATAGTTCTGTAACACAACAGGAACTGCAGTGTGAAAGGAATGTTAGAAAACAGGGCAGAAACCCTAGTATTATATTAGGATACCTGCTCTGGGCCTCTAAACATTTTTTCCCTTCCTAGTGTGGCACACACATGCTCATCACTGGACCACTATGTGATGGCTTGCATGAGTACTGTTTGCCAGAAAGAAGCAGACAGCCTATGTTGCTTATCGCAACATGAGAACCGGCATTTTGTTGCGGCTCCCTACTTGTGAAACGCTCTCCCCAGGGAGGCTCATCTGGCACCATTGTTACATATCTTTAGACACCAGGCAAAAACATTCCTTTTTCATCAGCTCTTTGGCTTCTAATTCTCTGTGGCCTTTTTGTGTGGGTGAGATGTTTTAATCTAGTTTTTAAAAAACAGAATTGCCTTTTAGATATATATTTTTTAATGCTTGTTTTAATATATGCATTTGCTTTTTGCTTAAAACATTGTAAGTCGCTTCGATTTGCTGTGGCCCAAAAGTGACTAATGCATTATAATAATAAATCTAATCATCACCATCGTTATCGTTCTGAAATGACTGAAACATGGTTACTCTTGAGATAACTGCCAATTATCACCACACAGTATGAAGGCTGCCTCTTGGCTTTCCATGACTTCTAGGCCATGTGCTCCCTCTTCTGGAGAAGTAGAAGGTCACGTAACCAGTCACATTTAAGCAATCACAAGCCGCTCATCATTTCATCCCCATTCATTCCAAAGTTAACAGATAAAAAACGCTACGTGCAGATGCAGAACTGAAGCCAGAAGTTGCATTTCTTCCATAAAGTATTGATTGAGCTTTGAAATGAGCACACACCCAAGAAATATCTTATTCAGTGAACAACTCTCCCAGAAAGAGAAATGCATTTCTGTAATCATAATTATCTAGGATGGCAGATAGCAGAAACAGGACTATTCCGGGGGGTAGGTGGATACCAACTTTAGCCTCCCCAGTCCTCTTCTGCACTTGGAGAACAGCAGCCTATTGGAAGAGCCTGAATTGGTCCAGGGAGAGAGGCCAGCACAGAATTGGGACCTTTCCCTGGGCTTAAGTCCCATGGACTGCAAGAAGATCAAACCTCTCCATTCTGAAGGAAATCAGCCCTGAGTGCTCACGGGAAGGACAGATCCTGAAGCTGAGGCTCCAATACTTTGGCCACCTCATGAGAAGAGAAGACTCCCTGGAAAAGACCCTGATGTTGGGAAAGATGGAGGGCACAAGGAGAAGGGGACGACAGAGGACGAGATGGTTGAACAGTGTTCTCGAAGCTACCAGCATGAGTTTGACAAAATGCAGGAGGCAGTGGAAGACAGGAGTGCCTGGCGTGCTCTGGTCCATGGGGTCACGAAGAGCCGGACACGACTAAACGACTAAACAACAACAACAACAAAACCTGGGCTTAAAAATGGCTAGCTATGCCATGGGTAATTGGTCTAATGTATTTTTAGCAAAGTATGTGATAGTTTTTGGCACCATTTAGGTCTTTTGGGGCATCACTATGTGGGCATGAGCTAGCCTAGAGAATGCTCGGAATCACTGATCTTATTCATGAAAATAGCAATTAATATAAAAGTACAAGCAATTATGCTTTTTCTACATGGTCAGCAATCCAGGTAACTATTTTTAAAACATTCTGAACATTTTTAAAACATGCAAAATCCTTTGCATAGATATGCTGTGGCTAGCACCATATATCCTGTGAATAATTCAAATGGGGCATCATTCCATCATCAAGATTTATATCTTCAAAATGCATTCCTAGAAGGATGGACAGGTGCGATTTGATTATTCATAGACCATACCTTGTAGCTTTGGGGTCCCAAATGACAATGTCAGCATCAGAGCCCACAGCTATTCTCCCTTTCCTTGGGTACAGGTTAAAGATTTTAGCTGTATTCGTGCTGGTGACTGCCACAAATCTGTTTTCATCCATTTTGCCACTATGCTGCAAAGAAACCAAAAATAGGCATCAGCAAGGAAGGGGATACATAAGCCTACTGCAAGCAAACTCACTCTCTGTTGAGGAGTGCAGGTGGGATAACCTCACCCAGAAAACCTCTAGGCAGAAAATTTCAATATAAAAAATGTAAACTCCCAGTAATATGCTGATGTACGCAAATATAGCACATAAGATGTAACTCTTTGTAACAGAAATCTTATTTTGGGGAATAACCAGTTCAACATTGATAATCTTGCTCCTTAAAACTATCTGTTAATTTGTGGAATGAACAAAGAGGCAGTGTGGTGTAGTGGTTACAGTGCTGGACTAGGACTATGACTTGGCAGGGTTCGAATCCGCATTCAGCCACGAAACCCAGCGGGTGACCTCATGACAATCATTATATTCCAGCCTAACCTACCTTACAGGGTTGTTGCATGGATAAAATGGAAGTGGGGAGAGAGAGGTGTGCAAATCACCATGAGCTCCTTAATGGAAAGGCGGCATATTAATGTAATAACAAATAAAGTAATCCCATTTGCTAGCCATCAATCTCCAGAGGGAATGGGATAATAAATGAATTTCAGTCATCTGTTGTTCACTTATTCAGAAAGTTCATAGCCCACAGTTCTATACAACAATTCTGAAGTGAAAGAACAACAACAGCAGCAACAACAACACTGGTTCCGTAAGAAACCAATTTACAGTTGATTCATAATCACCTGTACCTTGAATCTAGTTCAGAAAGGAACTGCTTAACCAATAGAGTTCACATGAGACTGGTGTGGTACAATCCAAAGAGCTAGCACAAGAAAACAGTTTTACATTTTGGAGCTACTGTAGCCTCCAAACAACCTTCAAGGCAGCCCCTTACAGATTATGCTAGAGTAGTCAAGTCAGGCAGTTCCCAGAACATGTGTCATAGCAGTCTCTCTTTCAGTAAGTTCGTATCTTTCAAAGTATCTAGTTCAAGTCCTGTGTGCTACAGAGAGTGAAAGAGGTGTCTGAAGCCGTTTTACTCATAGGTGCTAGGGGTACGGGGCCGAGAGTCTGGGGCCCGAGAGTTGAGTCTGGGAAAGAGCCCACCCATTGGTTGGAGTGCTGTGGCGGGCTCTTCTGCTGCAGGTGGCTCTACACCGCGAGTTTGGGGGCAACCGAGCCAACGAGAAGCTGAGGCGGCCGGCTGGGTCCGCCCTCCTGTGCGCCTGGGACTGGGCAACCAGCGGGGGGCGGCAGGTGGATCTTTGTTGCACCCCGGTGCCGCATATGCTTAAGACAGCCCTGTGTCTGAGGATTTAAGTACCTCCTCAGAGGCAGGTGGCTAACTTGTCACTGCTGCTTATATTGCTCCCCATTCCATCTGACAGCAAAATAAATCCTACTCACCACTCCTTTTTCCCACACAACTGACATCCTGTCCTCCACACCATTCACCCCATTGGGGATCTTGGTAAAATCATCCTTCCCCAAAGCCTTCTGGCAGATGTCAAAGGTACAGTTATCTGTCGCTGTCACAGTTAAGTCACCACTGAAAAAAAAGAAACAATTCCAAGTTAGGCAAATCTGAACATTCAGAAACAGAACTTGGTTCAAATGATGGACAAAGAGTCAATCACAAGATACTGGCTTGGTTCTCATGTTATAGCTTTCTGTGACCGTGCAAACATGCTGGTTCTCAGCAAAGAGTTTGAACTTGCTTTGCTCCTCTCTGGTCCTTTTAATACAGCCCAGCTCAGCGTGTCATCCAAATCCAGGATTATGGTTAAGGTCTCTTCTCCTTAACCACAACCTGTCATCATAGGACCAGCCTTGGCTATATGTAGCTGAGGATGTCCCTTTGCAGAACAGCCACCATAGAGCAAACTGCCGTCTGTATCCACACGACAGACTTCACCAGTTGGCTGCCACATGGCTGCTATTCTTATTTTGATCATTTACTTAAGCTGGTTATACCTTGCTTGGGAAGGGCTGTGGAAGAGTATCTGCTCTGCAAACAAAGCATCCCAGGTTCAGTCCCTGGGGTCTCCAGGTAGAGATGGGAGAGCCCCTTGGATCGATGTTGTCAGTCAGTGTAGAGGCAGATGGACCAATGGTCTGACTCAGCATAAGACAGTTTCCTACAACCCTAAACAATGCTGAGACTATATTTCCAAAGCAGACCACTTGGATAAAAACCTATTTTGACAATAACAACTGCAAAAAAAATTAAAAAATGAACAAAGCATTAGATGCACACAGCACAGTAAGTTGAAAGACCAGCAGAACACAGAAAAAAATAACAGCAGTCCATTATAAGATGCCTTCCAGAACAGAGATGTCTTCTCTAAAATGAGAAGGAAGTTAGCTTGAAGGATCTCCTCAAAGAGAAATTTCCAAATCTGTGGGGCTACCACAGAGAGGACCCTGTCCAAGGTATCTTGTTGCACACTTATTTGCTGAATGTTTGTGGCATGAAAACACAGACTGGGCCCAAATAAGTATGGCTGGCTTCAACTGTTTAATGGCCTTCTTGCTAAGGCATCCGGATGCTGCTAAGAAGTCATACGTGAGCATTTTACATGTACATTGCATTAGCTTACTTTGCCAAAAGATTCATCAGGAAGTCGGGAGTAGCAGGATCCGGCCTCAGGGGTGGGCCCATGACATGTGCTGCAGCATGGGACCATTCCTTATGCCAGTAGTGAGTGCCATCCGTTCCAAGGCCGGCAGCTATAGGCTCCCCATAAACAACTTTCCCTGGTGGAGCGGGATAAGAAAATACATAGATTAAGAGGAGCAAACTAACAATGCAGGCTTCCAATATTGTACAATGTACAGCTGGCTACAATATAGCAACATCTGGTTATCAGATATTTGAATATATATATATATATATATATATATATATATATATATACACACACACCCAAATTCTACCAATATGGAATTCTATAGGGCTCTATCACACACTGATCTTGATGTTTGCACTATGAAATGGTGTATAAAAAGGTGATAACAGATTGGTCTTCTGGGCTAACAGAACTCTGATGGTGCAGGGTTCCTGATTGCAAGTAGGCTTCTAAGCCTGTTCACCTGAACTGGCTTAGAATCCCCCTTTCATGTGGCAGACTAGTACAGTGTGGGATACTGGGGGGCGGATACTTGTGTACATGTTTCCCCCCACTACTTTAACCCCACATACATTCAATCCAAATACATGAGCAAGGCTGGGGGGAAACCCAGCCAGATGGGCAGGGTATAAATAAATTTATTATTTATTACAGAGAATCTAGAAACATGGGAATTCTGATGACCAAAGATGAAAAAACACACAGAAATTAAACGCTGTATTATGTTCACATTTTATTCTAATGCCTGTAACTTTCAGAAGTTGCTTAATGGTTAAATTAGTGGAGATATGGCAAAACAGTCATCACATTAATCTGCAGCAGCCCAGTGGCAAGAGTGCTGCAGCCCCTGAGAGATTGGTTTGTTTAGTTTTTGCAGGCAATAGTTATTTCCCCTGCTCCCTTGTCTCCTCCTTTCCACTTCTCCCTTGCTTAGTTTTTCTGACCTCCTGATGTTATGTAAGGAGGAGGAGATGTTTTCCTTTTCCAAGCTTGGAAACTCAGAAGCTTGCCAACTTTCAGAGCAAGAGGTTGTTGTGCCTGTGTAGCTGTGTCTCCTACACACACGACCCATAACAATCTTGGCAGGTAGGGTGAAGCCACCACAACCAACAAGCTCAGAACCTCCAAGCAAAAAATAACTCGCTCAAATCATGATTACATGGAAAGAAGCCTTGCTGGATTCAATGGTAGATGTACTGCCTAGTAAAAGTGCTTTTAGAATTGTAGTCTAAGCCTAGCTTGATAGGCAAGGATGATTGTATATGCACAAATCTGAAGAGTGGCGGCTGCAAAACCTGCAGAAAGTTACCCTAGATGATGGCGGTGCAATTTAAATACGAAAAAAAGATTCTAAGCAGTTTACAAAGTATAAGGAATGGTTATTAAAACATCCATGATCCATAATTGAGAACCAGTGTGGCATAACAGTTAAGAGTGGTGGACTACAACCTGGGAGGCCAGGGTTCGAATCTCTACTCGGCCATGGAACTCACTGGGTGACCTTGGGCCAGTCACCATCTCTTAGCCTTACCTACCTCACGGGATTGTGTGGGGGTGAAATGGGGGAGAAGAAGAACCACGTACGCCACCTTGAGCTCCTTGGAAGATGAAAGTGGCATATAAATGTAGTAATTGAAAATGAAAATAAGTCATAAAAGAATCCCATTAAAGCAGAACTAAAACAGGAAGTTCAGGGTGAGAGATCAACGGAATGGCTGTGTAAACAGGTACATCTTCAGAAGCTAGTGAAATGCCAAAAAAGATGGAGCCTCTTGTTTTCAGCTGGGAGTGCATTCCATAATACCAGTGCCACCAGACAAAAACCCAGCCTTCACTTTACCATCATTACCATCAGCAAATCATCATTAAGCCTGTAGAAAGACTAAACAGGTTCCATCTGGCACACCCAACGGTCACTTTTGGCATAGAAGTGGATCAATACCCTGAGCAGCAGTAGAAAAAAGTGCATTTGAGCCTTCTCTGTATGTGGGTGGCGCTGTGGGACGCGGGTGGCGCTATGGGTTAAACCACAGAGCCTAGGGCTTGCTAATCAGAAGGTTGGCGGTACGAATCCCCGCAACGGGGTGAGCTCCCGTTGTTCGGTCCCAGCTCCTGCCAACCTAGCAGTTTGAAAGCACGTCAAAGTGCAAGTAGATAAATCAGTACAGCTCCGGCAGGAAAGTAAACGGCGTTTCCGTGCGCTGCTCTGGTTCACCAGAAGCGGCTTAGTCATGCTGGCCACATGACCCGGAAGCTGTACAGTGGTGCCTCGCAAGACGAAATTAATTGGTTCCGCAAGTTTTTTCTTCTTGCGAGTTTTTCGTCTTGCGAAGCACGGTTTCCCATAGGAATGCATTGAAAATCAATTAATGCGTTCCTAGGGAAACCGCTTGCCAGGCTGGCGGTGCGGAGAAGGGCTTTTCTCCCCACCGCAAGCCTTCAGGACAGGTACGGGAACAGAGGGGAAGGCGCGCAGCGCTTTCCCTCTGTTCCCGGGGCTTGCCTGGGAGGAGGGTTTTTCCTCCCCACCGCCAACATTCAGAACAGCATTCTGAATGTTGGCGGTGGGAAGGAAAACCCTCCTCCCACCCCAAGTCTTCAGGAAAGCCATCCGATGCCGGGCGGCGGGAGAAGGTGTCCCCCCCCGCCCGGCACCGGAGCTTCGTTCCGATGCCGGGCGGCGGGAGGAGGCGTTTCCCCCCCCGCCCGCCCGGCATCGGAGCTTCGTTCCGATGCCAGGTGGCGGGAGGAGGCATTTCCCCCCCCCCGCCCGGCATCGGAGCTTCGTTCCGATGCCGGGCGGGGGGGAGGAGGCGTTCCCCCCCCCCGCCCGGCATCGGAGCTTCGTTCCGATGCCGGGCGGGGGGAGGAGGCGTTCCCCCCCCCGCCCGGCATCGGAGCTTCGTTCCGATGCCGGGCGGGGGGAGGAGGCGTTCCTCCCCCCCCCCGGCATCGGAGCTTCGTTCCGATGCCGGGCGGGGGGAGGAGGCGTTCCTCCCCCCCCCCCCGCCCGGCATCGGAGCTTCGTTCCGATGCCGGGCGGGGGGAGGAGGCGTTCCTCCCCCCCCCGCCCGGCATCGGAGCTTCGTTCCGATGCCGGGCGGGGGAGGAGGTCCGAGGACAGTGGGGAAGACGCGCTGCGCTTCCCCGCTGTCCCGGAGATTTCCCTATGGGCTGTCGTCTTGCGAAGCAAGCCCATAGGGAAATTCGTTTTGCGAAGCGCCTCCAAAACGGAAAACCCTTTCGTCTAGCGGGTTTTCCGTCTTGCGAGGCGTTCGTCTTGCGGGGCACCACTGTACTCGGCCAATAAAGCGAGATGAGCACCGCAACCCCAGAGTCGTCCGCGACTGGACCTAATGTTCAGGAGTCCCTTTACCTTTTACCTGTACTTTCAGGGTTTGGTATGAATGCCAATAACATACAAAAGAATATGGAAAGTACCCTACAGCCAACACTGGATTAGGAGACAAATTAACAGAAAGATTATAGATCTGTTGACGTATGTTCAGTGAAGCATGTTTCATACTGTCACACTGTAAGTGACACTGTAGGCTGGGATAGGAACCCATGGCTCTCCTGATACTGCTGGACTCAAGCTCCCACCAGTGAAGCCAGTGGTCAGGGATGATGGGAATTTTAGTCTAGAAATATATGGAGGGCCAACAGTCCCCCATCTCTGCTGTAGGAATGCTGCTTTTTAAAAGAGAGCTGTAGAGGTGGCATGAAGGGGTATTCCTGCCTATGGTCTGAGGGCAAATGAGGCAGCCATGTTGTTGAAAGAAAGCAGGTTTATTTCTGGTCAGCGTCTGGATGGGAGACCACCTAGGAACTCCATATATGCCACTTTAAGGAAGGAAAGCAGGGTGTAAACACACTTTTAAAAAGTCTAATAATTATTTAATCCCACTCTGTCACCTCTGGTCAAAAAATATGTTACTGGTTTCTGAAGCACTATTAATCCCCTGAAAAACAAAGATACAATGATATACACATTCACCTTATTAAAGGTAAAGGTACCCCTGCCCGAACGGGCCAGTCTTGACAGACTCTAGGGTTGTGCGCCCATCTCACTCAAGAGGCCGGGGGCCAGCGCTGTCCGGAGACACTTCCGGGTCACGTGGCCAGTGTGACAAGCTGCATCTGGCGAGCCAGCGCAGCGCACGGAAACACCGTTTACCTTCCTGCTACTAAGCGGTCCCTATTTATCTACTTGCACCCGGGGGTGCTTTCGAACTGCTAGGTTGGCAGGCGCTGGGACTGAGCAACGGGAGCGCACCCCGCCGCGGGGATTCGAACCGCCGACCTTTCGATCAGCAAGCCCTAGGCGCTGAGGCTTTTACCCACAGCGCCACCCGCGTCCCTTTCACCTTATTATCAACTCTCTAAAATGAGGGTGTCTGTTTCTAGGCTTATCAGAGTCCTTGGAAATGGCCATGAATTTAAAAAATGCCTAGCCCATTCTAGTAATCTAATATAGCCCTACCTACATTATTAGGGAGGGAGCCCCACTGAATTAAATGGGAGTTCCTTTTGAGAAAGCATGCTTATGATTACACTGTTAATATATAAAAGCAACATCATTCTTGGATCATCGGAACCCTTTTCCAAGTTCAGGGGGACCCATGTTGTCCAATCTCTCTGCAATGATTCAGTGGGCAGAGGGGCATCAAAGTCAATTTAAGCCTTCAGTCAGTCCTTTTAATGTCTGTGCCGTATCAGAAAATACCTGTTTCGCCACTTGCATGGCTTCAGATTTTACTGTTTAGTTACATCACACAGACAGACAGCTGGGGACCTCTTGGAACAAAGATGCAGAAATTTCTATGTCATTATTAATTTAAAAGATCACTCCTGAGACAGAAAAGAGGATGGCAATGTTCATGCTTAATCACTGGTACATCGAGCATAATGGGGCCTGCATATCTGTAACTAACAGGCTAAACTGCAACCCCATTTAACAGATACAGCCTGGATTTGGGTTTAGACACTGCTACTCGTCAGCTAATTATTTTTCCTTCATTCTTTTTAAATAAGAGAGGTACTATGGCTTGAGGCTGTGTGGAAGCCATGATCTCTGACTTGGTTACGTGACAACTGCTTGGCTAGTGGTGATGCTTACTGAACTCACCACGCACTCAGAGCAGATGGTAGCTTGAGAAAAACCAGGCCCAAGTTCAGACCAAGGCAGAGAAACTAATCAGATACTTCCCTGTTATTTATGTTGGCAGTTGTAGCCTAAATACTAAAGAAGCAGGCCCGCCTGGTTGGACTATTTATTTATTTTATTTATATCCCATCCTTCCTCCCAAAGCAGCCCAGGGAGGGCAGTAAACACACTGATGATAAAACTATTAGAACACCTGAAAACAAAGACAGTTATCCAATTTCCAGATGTGCCTCTGGTAGGCCCCCAAAGGTTTGGGGAGGCCTGATCAATAGTATATGCACTTTAACATCTACAGAATTGTTGACGTTGTATACGCAATTCAGACCGAGAAAACACGACACCATGCAAAGATTCTACCTTTCCCACTTCCAATGATTTTGGACTGCCCTGGGGATTTTTTCTATTTTTATTTTGTGCTTTGACCTACATATTTTGGCTGATTTCACAGTTTCTTGTGCTTTTACAAAGTTGAAGAACGGAGGATGAGAAAGCGGGCTCCACAGCATTGTCAACAGTGGCATCTAGTGGACAAATCCAGTGCAACATGGCACAGAAGAGATGTTTTCCTAACTCACGGATTTAGTGCAGTGGGCCAGCTACTTACGCCAGGGTTCGGATTTGGGGGCCCACGTGCAACGGCAGAATCATGCAAAGTCAGGAACCCTCAGAACTACACGCTGTGAGGCACAGGGCACCCTTTTTACTGGCCTCCCAAAGTCCTCACAACTCCTTCCCACAGACCAGTAAGCGAGGCACTGCCATGCTTATGCACTGCCTTCCCAAAGATGGGTAACCGAGGCGCTGGGCTTGGTAAAGAAGATGCAAGAGCTCCGGTAGCATTCCAGAGCCCTCACACTTCTAGTCCCCTAAATGTTCCCAGAAAATTAGAGCATTAAAGTATTATTATTATTAAACAATTGAAGGTGAATCCTGACAAGACAGAAGTACTGTTTTGGGGGGACAGGGGGCGGTCAGGTGTGGAGGACTCCCTGGTCCTGAATGGGGTAACTGTGCCCCTGAAGGATCAGGTGCGCAGCCTGGGAGTCATTTTGGACTCACAGCTGTCCATGGTGGCGCAGGTCAATTCTGTGTCCAGGGCAGCTGTTTACCAGCTCCATCTGGTACGCAGGCTGAGACCCTACCTGCCTGCAGACTGTCTCGCCAGAATGGTGCATGCTCTAGTTATCTCTTGCGTGGACTACTGCAATGTGCTCTATGTGGGGCTACCTTTGAAGGTGACCCAGAAACTACAACTAATCCAGAATGCGACAGCTAGACTGGTGACTGGGAGCGGCTGCTGAGACCACATAACACCGGTCTTGAAAGACCTGTATTGGCTCCCAGTACGTTTCCGAGCACAATTCAAAGTGTTGGTGCTGACCTTTAAAGCCCTAAACGGCCTTGGCACAGTATACCTGAAGGAGTGTCTCCACCCCCATTGTTCTGCCCGGACACTGAGGTCCAGTGCCGAGGGCCTTCTGGTGGTTCCCTCACTGCGAGAAGCCAAGTTACAGGGGAACCAGGCAGAGGGCCTTCTTGGTAGTGGCACCCGCCCTGTGGAACACCCTCCCACCAGATGTCAAAGAGAACAACAACTACCAGACTTTTAGAAGACATCTGAAGGCAGCCCTGTTTAAGGAAGCTTTTAATGTTGGAAGCATTACTGTATTTTAATATTTTGTTGGAAGCCGCCCAGAGTGGCTGGGGAAGCCCAGCCAGATGGGCGGGGTATAAAGAATAAATTATTTTATTGTTATTAAAGTATGGTGCCTCCTTCCCAGAGCTGGGAAGCTTCTGCCAGGCTTAGGGAGGGAGGCGTGATCCTCGTGCACATGGCATCATGATGCCGTCCCCCATTGCCCTTGCAAGCTGGTGCCTCTGGCCCCAACGAAAAATGTCACCACACACCACTGAGCGTGAGGGCTCCGGAATGCTGTCAAAGATGAAAATGCCTTTAAGATCAGAGTGCTGCTGTCTTTGGAGTGCGTGAAGGCACTGTTTATCCAAATATTTTTAAGAACACGAGAAGAGTCCTGCTAAATCAGGCCAATGGCCCATCTAGTCCAGCATCCTGGAAGGGTTAATTCCTAGTGTGTAAGGCAGAGTAATTCCTGTGCCGGCCAGATTTCCCCCCTGGAGTTTTAACTATTTCTGCCTGACACCCAGGGATTGAATGTCAAACCTGGAGATCTTAGTAGCACCGGTTCTGCAGCACCTCTGCACAATCTTTAAACACGCTGGGTCAGAAACGTACCTTGCCTCCGTGCATCTGCGATCACCGTGGCTGCAGACTTGCTCATCACATGAACTACGTAGAGAGGGCAGTTCACCGAGTTTGCTATGGTGATTGCTCTCAGCGTGGCTTCAGCTTCCACTTCTTCTGGGCGACACAGTTGGTGCCCTTCTGGACCAGTTATTCCCAGGGATAACATCTTCTTTGCACCCTGCAGGCCAGCCACAGCGACACAGAAGTTAATGTTGCTACCAGTGGAAAAATTAATGACTTCTCTGCAACTCTGGTCCAGCTACCCGAGTAATTTAGAAACCCCAATAAGTACAAGATTTGAAAATCATTTGTACTGTGATGGTTAGCAACTTAGTTAGCTATGATTTGTAGTTTATCAGAACAAATGCCTATGTGCTTGATTTTTCTGGATGTTTCGTTTTTTAAAAACACAGAAGGCTTTGGAAATATATGTTGTGTTTATATCTTGTTATAAACCACACATATTTGCTTCTGTTCAGAGATGTCTTTGGGCTGGATCCAGATTCACAGCTCATTCCTAACCATGCTTATTCAGAAGGAAGTCTTACTGAATTGCATTTAGCTTACACTAAGGCAAGTGGAGTTGCCGCCTTAGTGATGCTTAGACCCACTGAAATAATGTCACTTTGGTCCCAGTGATTATATTGTAAGTAAGTAAGTAAATTTTTGTTTATACCCTGCCCTCCCTAGCCAAGACCGGGCTCAGGGCGGCTAACATCAAATGTCAAAGACATTAAAACACAATCAAACAATTGATTAAAATACAGCTTAAAAATTAGAATCAGGCTAAAATTAAATGACTGCTCATGAAATTAGAACCATAGGGATCGGGAACCTCAAGTATTCATCAGGGTCAGCTATCCATGTTGGTCCCACATGAGCCAATAAAAGGGCCAAAGAGGTAACTTACAGGGTCCCATAGACTGGACCGAAGGCCAGGCAGAACAGCTCTGTCTATTGGGTCTACTTTAAGCATCCATAAGGCCCTATCTGCACAATACATTTAAAGCAGTATCACATCACTTTAAAGAGTCAACTCTGGGAACTGCAGCATATTAAGTCTAGTGACTGTTGATAAAGGTAAAGGGACCCCTGACCGTCAGGTCCAGCCATGGCCGACTCTGGGGTTGCGGCGCTCATCTCGCTTTACTGGCCAAGGGAGCTGGTGTACAGCTTCTGAGTCATGTGGCCAGCATGACTAAGCCGCTTCTGGCGAACCAGAGCAGTGCACAGAAACGCAGTTTACCTTCCCGCAGGAGCGGTACCTATTTATCTACTTGCACTTTGACGTGCTTGTCAAACTGCTAGGTTGCAGGAGCAGGGACTGAGCAATGGGAGCTCACCCCATCGTGGGGATTCAAACCACCGACCTTCTGATCTGTGGTTTAACCCACAGCGCCACCAGCATCCCAGTGACTGTTGATAGGAGACTCCTATTCCCCTCCCAGAAATGCAATTCTCATAGTGATTTGACCATCAATCCTCCTTCCTAGGAAACTCTGAAATCGGTACATTTGAGAGGAATAGGTGTTTCCAAACAGCACCCTGAAAATGACAGTTCTCAGATTTTGGAGGGGAAGCCATGAGACCCTTTGTGCTAACCCTGCCTTCAACATCACAGTCTCCCACTAGCTCCATCTCTTCTGACTGCATATTTGGTGAAAGTCTGAAAGGGGGTCTGTGAACATTTGGCTGTGCATACATAGGCTCCTCTGGATGACAGAGTTCCAATTACACAGGGCTCCCAGTCATACGAGAAGACAATGCACTTTCAGCTGAAGACATGTAGGCTGCCCCTCCAGACATTAATTGAATGTGGGAAGGTCAGGAGGGGCAGAGATGGCAGGGCCAACACGCCCAGTTCCCCTCTGCCCTCTGTCTGTTACCAAAAGATGTGTAATTTACAAATCGTTACAATCTTAAATACACAGGTATTGCTGCAATCTGTTGCAGGGTGGATGAACGCTCCTGTGTCACCTTGGAGATAGATAATTACCTCTGCAATCAGATCCCCATTTTCTGCATGGACTTGAGCAATCGCACCGATTTGTTTGCACTGAGAAAAGGCAGAGTGTAACTCTAGATCTCCAACCATATAGACACCTTTATATGCCATAAACATCTTAAAGGAGTTTACACCCTTTTCCTGGGCTAGGGTTTTCATCTCTTCTTTAACCTGAAAACACAACAAAAAATCGTTAAATGTTAAACCTCACAATATCCTCTTGAATTTATTTGGCATCAAATCTTACCATCTGATTAGCTAAATTATTTGAGTGTATTATTTGACAGAGATATTTTTACTTGACTGGCAGAACACCAAAATTTCCCAGGATATTCTTCAGGAGACAGTAAGATTTCTCTCTAAAATGTTGTACCCAATAATTATGCAATATTTTAATGACATGAATTAATTCCTGTAGTGACTATGACACTTTTTTGGTTATGTATTTTTGGAATTCTTGTTTATTATGAAAAAAGGAGCTATTACAGTATTGTTCAATTAATTTTTTAATAATTAAATAACTTTTAAATAAGCTTTTTAAAAAAAATTCCCAGGACTAAATCCTCTGGCTAGTTTAGCACACCATCTTGGAAAGCTTCACCCCTGGGCTCCTGAGCATGGTGAAAATTTAGTTTATTACATGTATGTTATCATTTCACACATCCAAAAGTGTCTGGAAGCAACTTAAAGTTATGAAATACAAAATACATAAAACACTTCAACAAAAGAATACAGATACAAAATACTAAGGGTTGTAGCTAAAGAAGTTGTCCGTTCATGCAAGCTTGTGAAACTATTTATGTATGCTACTACTGTGGCCCGTGTTTTGTTAGCCCCAAAATGGAAAACGAGTGAGGTCCCAGCCATAGAAGAATGGCAACAAACTGACGGAATACGTGCAGCTTGCAGATTTAACATATAGAGTAAGAGAACAAGAACATATGTTTAAAGAAGCCTGGAAAACGTTTACTGAATATATGGGTGAAAATTGTGTTCATTTAAAAATGCTGGTAGCATTAAGATAAGCTCAACAGTGAAAACAAGTTTTGATGGATGTAACAATGGATTACTGAATGGTTTAGTTCATATAAAATATGCAGGGATGCATGATATGCAAAATGAAAGAGAAGAAGGGAAGTCATTGATTTAAGGTTGTTTAAATGAATACAGTGGTACCTTGGGTTAAGAACTTAATTCGTTCTGGAGGTCCATTCTTAACCTGAAACTGTTCTTAACATGAGGTACCACTTTAGCTAATGGGGCCTCCCGCTGTTGCCACGCAATTTCTGTTCTCATCCTGAAGAAAAGTTCTTAACCTGACGTACTATTTCTGGGTTAGCGGAGTCTGTAACCTGAAGCGTCTGTAACCCGAGGTTACAGACCCATCATGTTTTTGTCCAAAGAAAAATAACAATCTAAAACAGCACAAAATATGTACCTCCCCCACACAGAATGAACACAAGTAGCTGCCCAGCAAGAAGCAAGAGGAAGGAAGGCAAATTTGAATGTGCCACAACTGGGCCCTTGGTCACTTGGCAAGAACGCCACACACACACTGTTTTCCATGCAACTCGTGGCATCTGTCCTTGGCGCATGTTGGACACACTTGAAGGAACAAACATGCTACTGGCCTTCTGCTTACCTTGTCGCTCCACCACGTGACGGCCACATGAAGTGTATAATCGCAGCAGACTTTGGGATCTGCCCAGCTTCTCCATCTCTCATAGGCTTCAATGAGAGAACAGCCTTTATGAGGTATCGCAAAGTCAATGATCATTGTCGTGCCTCCTGCTACAGCAGCCTAAAAGAAAAAAGAAAAAGTGGTTCGCGATGAAAGAAGTGTTGCAAGGTTCTGCTTTTTCCCAATTACCCTTTCAGTCCATTGCAAAATATGAAAGACTTAAAATTCATGTGCTGTTGAAGTATTTATTTCAAAACTACAATTCCCATCATGCTCTGTCTCACAGTTTTTTTTACTAAAGAAAGTAACTTGTTTTTGTCTGTGTGTGAGTGTGTGTGTGTAGGAGAGAATCAATTTTCTCATTTTTGCTGTAGCCAGTCAAGCCCAGGCTCAGTGATTATTGGGAAGCTTGGAGGTTGACTAAGTAATTATACGGGTTATGCAATTATATGGGTGAAAGCAAATTTTTGTTGTGCTGATGGTAAGCACTGGAAGGAGAGGCTAAAGGGAGGCATACTGGTGTATGGCTCTGGATATCATGGATTCTGGGAGGGGAGTTTGGGGAAATGCCATCTTGCAAAATGGGGGGGGGGATACAAAAGCTGGGTATTAACTACAGGAGTGCATATGTTAAATACTTTGAATAATTGGAATACATATAATTGACAGATAGAGAGGCAGAAGTACCTCTATTTTATTTTATTTATTCTATTTTCTCTGTTAGAAGTCCTTTATCTTGAATTGAGGAAGACATACACAGGAAGGGGATAGTTGGGAGAAAGGTGGTCCCTGCAGGAATGGCAGGGTAGAAAGGTCCTCTCCTTTCTTCTCATTCCTTAGTTTCCCTTATTACTTTTTGTTATTTAGACCAGTTTGATTTTTATTGTATTTTATGCCAAAAACTTTCAATAAAGAAACACTTATTTAAAAAGGTCCTGTACTAATTCGGCCATGCAGCTAGTTCTGCGATGCTGGCTGTGGTTTCCAGGCTACTGCTTCTTCTTAACAAACACAGCTGCAAATGAATGGATCTTAGAGTGCAAATATGTGGCTTTAGTTGCAGCAAACAGGAACCTAACCTGAAGTTTACTTCACCAGAGAACTATCGGCGACACGGAGCAATGGATCCAAACTACAAGAAAGAAGATTCCACCTAAACATTAGGAAGAACTTCCTGACAGTAAGAGCTGTTCGACAGTGGAATTTGCTGCCAAGGAGTGTGGTGGAGTCTCCTTCTGTGGAGGTCTTTAAGCAGAGGCTTGACAACCATATATCAGGAGTGCTCTGATGGTGTTTCCTGCTTGGCAGGGGGTTGGACTCGATGGCCCTTGTGGTCTCTTCCAACTCTATGATTCTATGATTCTATGATAATGCACTGGAAACAGGAGCATGCATGTGTTGCATGTGGGGGGTGGGGGTGGGGGTGTGTGTACAGGCCAGAGGTTTTGTGCTGCACCAAAGATCCTGATGGAAAAGTCTGCAGCATTGCCGAGCTTCACCAAGCAGATGGTATGCAGAATGGGGGGGAAAGGGAGCCAGAAGCACCTTAGGCACTCAATTAAGCAGGGGCTGTTTTCCTAGTGCCGGCTGAGCTGGAAAAATAAATCTGTGTATCAGCAGAACAATACTGGAGGTGGAAGTGATGACTTTGAAATATGGCACCTGCAATACAGAGCAGTGTTGCATTAGAAACTAACACCCCTTGGGATGCTTGCTGAGGAACCCATTTGAAGGGGCATGAAATATATTTCTCCAGAGGCAGGGCAATCGCGTAAACAAAGGAGTGGAGATGGCGTAACCTGCAGGCGACCCCAAAATTACCGAGGGCAGCTGGTGAAGAGTGAAGAGCATGATAATCAGGGGGGAAAGAACTGAAAGCGTTTTAAGGAACTAAGATCAAGTAAGGGAACTGCAATGGCAGATGAATCTCAGGGTTAATGAATGCAGAATAATGCACACCAGTGACATGGACTGTTGATTTCTTAATGGAATGGCCTGAATCGCCTAAGGCAGTGTTTCTCAAACTAAGAGCCAGGACCTACCAGTAATCTTTGAGCCATGCTCAAGTGGACCTCAGCACCACATCCTGCACCCAGCACCTCCTCACTTGCCTGCCCTGCCCTCTGGTTGTGCCACGACCTTTTGTTGTGCCACGACCAAGGACCAGCGACTGGCAGGGTCAGGAGAACAGAGAGCCTTGTGGGGAGAGGAGGGAAGGAAGGCCTCCCTCCTCTGAGGGGAAAAGGCCGCAGGAGGGGCTGAAGGAAATTTTTTGTGGCATAAAAGTTCAATACAGTGGTACATCGGGTTAAGTACTTAATTCGTTCCAGAGGTCTGTTCTTAACCTGAAACTGTTCTTAACCTGAAGCACCACTTTAGCTAATGGGGTCTCCCGCTGCCGCCGCACCGCCGGAGCACGATTTCTGTTCTCATCCTGAAGCAAAGTTCTTAACCTGAAGCTATTTCTGGGTTAATGGAATCTGTAACCTGAAGCGAATGTAACCTGAGGTACCATTGTATTGTTATTAATCACACATGAACTGGAAGTAGGGAGGAAATGGGGTAAGAGAGGAAATCATTACAAGAGGAAGAAGTAAATACGTGAAAGGACCAAGGAGGAGGCATGAATGACCCTGGGTTAAGGTAGAAGTTGGGTGTGGAGGGACTTCCGGGTTGGCGCCATCGCCGAATGGCGGACTTCCTCCGAGCTCCGGAGGGAGCCTGCTCGGCAGGGGCTGGGTCCTACCGCACCGGCGATGCGGGGACCCTTAAAAACCACGGCCACGGAGGCCGTGGACATGGAGACTCGGCTGGCACCGCTAGCGCCCTCCCGACTCGTGAAGGAGCCTTTTTAAAGGCTACGGATCGGGTGCCGGGGAGAAGCGTGGTGCTTTGAGTCCTCTGCTATCCCTGCCGAGCGCAGCCGCATGCCATCCGGCGGAGAGCGCTGACTTCTTCTATTGAGAATTCGGACTTCTTAACAACAACCCGTGAGTAATTTGGAAACCGGGTTCAAAAGGAGGAAAAAAAAAATTTTTTTTTTTCGGATTGGACACGAGCGGGGGGGGATCCAAAAAGGAAGTCAGTCCCCCTCCCTACTGTAAACCTTCCAAAACAAGGACGGGGAAACCAAGGTCCAAAAAGATTTGTATTGCTGATAAATACTAAGAATTCCACGATGGGGAACTACAAGAACTGTGCTGGAGGAAGAATTGAGGGAGAAGGGAAATGTGACCCCCCCCCCCCCTGGGAACCGGGGTGATTGAAGAGAGAGCCTGGTGAAAAGAGTCGGAGATTTTGACAGCTGTCAAAGTAGCTGTCAAAGTCGGAAAGCAGACAGGATTTTATTATGAGAACTTTGCTGGTTAAATTTGTTACAATTTGCTATAACCCGTTAAAACTTGGATACAAAATGGCGAAAACATGGATAACAATCGGACTTTTGGACTAGAGAAAACAAAGTTACAACAATCCCCCTAGAGGAGTTTCGGGACATTACAAAGATGGTCGTAAGTGGAAAAATACCATTGGAATTTTACAGGACTGGTTATCTTCTGGGAAAGCTGCAAAACGGAAATAATATTTTGTCTACAGGGTGTTCAGCTAAAGGAGACAATAGAATTTTCTATTGAAGAAAGGAAGGGACTGAACGCAAGTTTTTGTTCCTGAATAACAATAATCCCTGCAGAGTTACTAAACTTCTGAATTAGAACGTTTCAGCAGCGGAACAAGAGGAAATTGGACTACAACTTGGAAAGAACAATGGGGGGAGTTTTATTAAAGATTTGAAGTTAAATGTTTTAAAAAATAACTATAAGAAGAAAAAGCCAGCAAGGAGTTGGGGGAAATAGGTGATTTATGGACTTTAAGAATTCCAGGCAGATAACATGGTTTGGTGGTCAGGGGGAAATTAAACCGGGGACAGGGGGGGGAGAACTAAAATCCAAAGGCTTGTCAACTTTTTTTTTCTGAACTGGCTCTTTTTCACCTATTATACTTTTTATTTCTTATTTCTTATATTTCTATTGTGTGGGGTGTCCTTATCTTTAAAAAAAAGGGAAATTGTGGAATGAAAATGGGGTGGGCCCTGGGGAGAGAACTTTTGTCTTTTATTAAGGGTATTGATGAGGAGTGTATAAATTTTAAATTCGAATAATGGTCTAAACAAATTAAGTTTTAATTAGAACTGAGAGCTTGTGGAGCCAACAATATGAAAGGGGAATATGGTAGGGGTGGGGGAAGGGGGGAGTCCCGGAAAGTGAATGTATGAAAATAAGGCTTTGAATGTACTTTAATCTTTACTTTCTGTATTTTTGAAAATCTTAATAAATATCATTTAAAAAAAAAAAGAAAAAAGAAGTTGGGTGTGGAAAGAATGAGAGAAGAAATGACAGGAGATGGGAAAAACATCCTTTGAGGCATATAGGGAGGGATATGGGAAAAGGCAAAAGGAAAAGCTCTCTCCACTTAAGGGTCTCTGAATCAGCAAATTGAGTGGGAAGGCTGTCACAAGACCTCCAGAGCAAATGCCTGAACTTCGCATGAGGAAAGCTGAGCTATGGAGCTCCCTGCCACCAGGAAAATGCCATGGCAAACCAGCAATTTCTAGAGATGGATTAGGTATCAGTAGAAAGTGATGTCAGGAACTGCCACCGGTTCTGCCAAACTCTGCCTCCACCTGTCACCATTTTGTGACTGGTGAGCCTCTGTAATACTCAGTTGTCTTAACTGAACCTGGGGGTAGAAAATGGGCTGGGGGAAGCTGCCCTAGGGAGAAGGGGGTTGGGGGAACCATTCAAAGCCACTGCCCAAAGTCAACAGCACACATACCCACAGCCTTTCTGTCAGAATTGACAGGTGGAAGGGCTCCAATTTTGGGCTTGGCTGACAGGGCCAAACAAAAGTTCTAGACCCATCCATTGGTTGTGGGTGGCTGTGTCTCCAGTTTAGGGTGGGAGAGTAAGGAAAGGTTGAGGCATAAAGCTACTCTTTGCTACTCCTGGAAAACCAAGCAACACCCCCCCCCCCCCCCCGTTACAGCTTTTAGCCAAAATTCTCTGTGTTTCAAAGTAATATTCTTAAATGAGCATAGCGCAAAAGCTTCTGGATGTTTAGTCAGCAAAGGTTTGTGGGCCTCGTTTATCAGTCTTGATGCACCTTTTCATGCTGATTTCCTTTTGCTTTTCAGTAAGATTTTATTTACCAAAATCCAGCCCTCTGATGTCATACAATCAAATGAAAAAGAGGCATGTAAGCATTTTAAAGGAAATATGCCAGGGGATATCCATCCTTTCTCTGCCCTTGAACCCCATCATGTCTCGTTAGAGATATATATTTATATCTGCAGACAGAGATATGCCATACTTTTTAATTATTAGAGTAAAAGCAAACATTAAATTCACTTTTGCAATAGGCGTGATATGAAACTGAGCCCTCTGATCCTTTCTAGTTATTTACTCTGCTTTTAAATAATTAATCTGGGGGATGTTTATATGTTAAGAAATTACATGGCAACACTCAATGGGGAAAAGGCCAAAGACTGCAAATCTGCCAGTTCTGCCACTTTGAGCAATAAATCACTTATTCTAAAGTCTACTAAATGGATTCACCAGCTTCCAGGGATCCTTCCATTTCTGGTACAAGATTTATTTCTTCACTGAATTATTGTAAATAATATTACTGACCCTTAAAATAAATTTTTTAATGAACGGCACTTACCAGAGCAAAACATGGAACACTAAAGTATTTTGTTACTCTGCAAAATGATTAAAATTAGCCTTGTTAATTGCAACAACCTCTTTCCTAAACTTTGGAACTTTACATTTTTGTTATTGTCTTACTATGTATTTTGTGATCTGATTTTGTATTTTTGCGTTGCGAACTGCCCTGTGATCTTTGAATGACAGGCGGTATACAAATTTAATAAATAATAGCAACAATAACTTTTATAGACAAAGCAGATCTATAACGTTTTTGCAAGACATTTGCTCCTTGACCAATGAGCTAAGTGTGTGTGGCTTCTCAGATATCAGCTGCAAATCAATTAATATACAAGTATGCACAGAAGGACAATAAAAACATGCATCTACATGTTTATTTTATGTAAACATTTTTACATAAAATATACATTTATTATTATTATTATTGCTTTTAGTTTAGATTTAAGAATGACATGTGAGAAAATTCTGGCACTTTCCCCATTATTTGAGCAACAGAAAATTCCAGGGACAACCTTTAACAGGGTCAGTTCCCTTGTACTGTAGTTTGTTAAGGGTTGCTGGGAATTTTAACCGGGGGGGGGGGGGGTTAACTACACTGTGCAGAAATCTTTGAGGGGAAAACTGTGCTCCCAAAGTGCTTTGAAAGTACAATGCGTACACCAGCTCACAGTGGGAACAGTGGGCTTTTCCTGATCTAAGATGTACCTGGACTTATGTTCCACCTGTACATTTGTAAACAAAATCTACCATTAGAAAATGCCATAAGCCTCAAGCGTCCTCCTTCCAAAAGAAACTAAACCCAGGAGAGCGATGTACCCTTAGAACTTCTGCTTGTGCAGTGAAGTGGGTGACCACAACGGCAATCTCTTCACTGTGTATGGCCGCAACAAGATACAGCCTCGTTTTCTCAGGTTTTCTTTAATGATGGGCCAGTTTAGGGAAAAGATCATGGTCCCTTAAAGAGCCTAAATCCTTCCTAATTTGCTTACTGCTTTGCAACTCTTGCAAATTGATTTGTATTTATATAAATTTGCATATGTGTTCGTGTGTATAAATGTGTGTATGTGCATGTATACATATCATGCCATATAATGGCACAAGGAATCATGACATATATTTCATAGTGTACTGTACTGTTATGTAAGGGGTTTAATTAATAGAGATGCTAACATGATTTAAGGCAGCAGCAGGTCAGGGGTAGACCAGTGGCGGAGCTTCAAGCTCCATCGGGGGCGGAGAGCAGGCGGTGGCATGGCTGGCCACCCACAGGGGCATGACGCCCAGCACGAGGGAGGGCAGCCATGATGGCACCCCACCGGGATCGTGCTGTCAGGGGCAATGCACTCCGCCCGCACCCCTGTTCCTCCGCCAGTGGGGTAGACACCCAGCTCTTGAGACTCTTGCTAGGCCACATCATTCCATATCCTTCTAAAGTATGTGAAATGTGAACTTGAACTGTGATAATGCTTCTTGCTTGCCTGGATGGAGATGGAGGGGGGGTTGAGTGTGTGTGTGTGTGTGTGTGTGTGTGTGTGTGTGTGTGTAGGTAGGTAGAAAGCTCTAACAATTCTCTTGTTTTTGTTGTAATCCCAGAGTTTGTGGGTAGACAATTTTGTCCATGTTTCGTTTTGGTTAGTGCACCTTGTTCATTCCTATTTGCTTTTAATTTGTTTGCATAAAGGTAAAGGGACCCCTGACCGTTAAGTCCAGTCGTGGACGACTCTGGGATTGCAGCGCTCATCTCGCTTTACTGGCAGAGGAAGTCGGCGTTTGTCTGCAGACAGCTTCCGGGTCATGTGGCCAGAATGACTAAGCCGCTTCTGGCGAACCAGAGCAGCGCACGGAAACACCGTTTACCTTCCCGCCGGAGCGGTACCTATTTATCTACTTGCACTCCGTGCTTTCGAACTGCTAGGTTGGCAGGAGCAGGGACCAAGCAATGGGAGCTCACCCTGTTGCAGGGATTTGAACCGCTAACCTTCTGATCGGCAAGCCCTAGGCTCTGTGGTTCAGACCACAGCGCCACCCACATCCCATTTTTTTTGCATAAACCACAGCCAAAAAAAATCAGCAGAAGCCCTCACCCATGGCCTCTACAAGGGCTTAATTTGCCTCACAGTTCACCATGAAATCTATAGGCAGCACAGCTACACAAATATACTATTTATGTAAGCACACATTAGTGGACAGTGGATTTGCTCCTTTGTGTAACTTATGTCAAACTTTCGCTGACCCTGGAATATCTTTGCCAGCTGGCAGATGTTTTACTAACTTTGCTAACAGTGGGGTTCCTTGTTGTTTATTTTAATGTCAAACCTTATTTGATTTTAGATGAACTGTTGACTTTAAAGGTTAGTGGCTCTACCTTATCCAAATGTCACAGAGTGATTTCTCAATGCCCAATATATTAGGCCTACTCAAGCCTACATGCATCTGTGTGAGAAGGGGTGTCTCAGCTCCCCATGACCAATGGTAAGGAATACTGAAGGGACCTGTACACAGAAGCACCTGCATGCAGGTGGGAAGACCTACATTGCAATATACAAAACCTGCCATCTCCCATTCCCCTCCTCTCCCGCAAATTTAGATGCTTTCCCATGGATATTGCTCACCTCTTGGATGAGATGCTTGGATGGGAAGCAGGATCAGGAAAGCCCAGAGCTGCTCCATTCTTTCTATAGCTTCAGTGACTTGAAAGAGATGCAAAAAGCAATCTAATCCAAGCCCCTGCTTCAAAATAAAATCATATAGGGACTCATCCATACTTTTGCTTGTCCCACTGCTCCCCACACACTCCGAGGAAACCCAGTCTTTAACTGTGGAATCAGAGCAAATGTCAACTTAGTTTTTCCCAGATTGATGTCTGCTATAATTTAGTGCTAAGGAACGGGTTTTCCGAAGGGAAAGCAGTGGGGAAAAGGCAAAACTGCTCAGGCAGTGGAAAACCACTCAGACCTGCGCTTTCCAGGGACAGGACAAGCAAAGTGGGGGAAAGCCCTAGATCTCTGCTGTTGGCCTATGCAATCCAGGCCAGTGTATGCCAGGTGCATAAGGCAGGTGCACTGCTTAAGGTTAAGACTCACTGATGGAATTCCATGGCGTCCTTTCTCCTTGCTAAACTTCTGCTGCAGTTACATTCCTGCTGGGACCTGCAGGGATAGTTCAAGACATGGGGCTGCTTGCTTTGCTCCCATAGAAAACTCCCTTGCTCCAAGTGACAGCTTGCTCTGCTTGGGCCATTGGGCCAGCTCCTTTGCATACACAGACTCACTATCAGAAGGCATGGCGGCCACTCATTGCACACTTTTAAAACAAGAGTTGACCTGTCAATAGCTATTAGCTGTAGTGGCTAAACAAAACCTCCGTGGGAAGAAGCAGTAAATAATTGAATACTGTTTGAAGGGGAATAAGAATACCTATTGCCTTCAGGCTGTTTCTAGGCTTTTCTGGAGAAATTTGATTGGTCACTGCAAAAAAACAAAAACGAAACCTGAACTAGGTGAACCTTTAGTCTGATCCAGCAGGTCTTTTGGTTCTGTGATTATATCACACAGTTTAAGATGTCTATGTCTGTTTGGAGCCATGCTCTTGAATACAAGCTCCCCTTACACTACTTTCCTTTAAAAAATGTGCGAATTATTTTCCATATTTACAGCAATGACATGAATAAAGGAATGCTTTAATAGAAAGGCTTACATTATGCAGCAATGAATCTTCCAGCATGTGTGTTTGTGTGTTAAAGAGGAAGAGAGATCCAAAGTAAATTTATTGATCTACGTTTCTTTGGAAAACTTTGGGTCAATTCACCATCCCAGTCAATCTGTTTAAAAGAGCAAAGTCAGCAATCCTACCCTATATGTCAAGGCTGGCATACCAACCAATTACAGTATAAAATATTTTTTGGAGTGCTTTGGTGACCCTTGAACTCCCTCAAAAAGTTATTCAAAGCATTCTGACACCGTTTCTTGCAACAGAATAAAAATTAATAACCACTCTCTCCTGTGCAGAAAATCAATTGGAAGGTAAGTCCGTACCAAAATACAAGACAAAGCACAGATAACAGCAAATTCAAAAACCCACTTGGCTTCATCCGGGGTGGGGGACGGGAAAGCAAAGGAGGAGAGGAAAACTGAAGAGAGAGAGCGCCACACAACAGGGGTCGCCGATGTGGTGCCCACTGCCACAGCGGCACCTCACTGCCAAGCGAAGAAAGATTTAAGAACTTGTTCCTTGTCTATTTTTTGAGGGCAGGCCCTAGGTTTGAGGAGGCCCCAGGCAAACACACTTTGCTTGGGGTGCCTCCTCTTTTGGTAGGCTCTGGCAGCCTCACCTAGCAACAATGGCTGTGGAAGGCATAGCTGTCAACCTTCCCTTTTTTGTGGGAAATTCCCTTATTCCTGTGCTGCTTCCCGCTGCTATCCCGGATTGTTAGATATCCCGTAGACTGTCCCCAGGACAGGTGAGGCTGCTGATCCCTTATTTTCAAGCCTGCTGATTCCTTATTTTCAAATCTGAAAGTTAACAGCTATGGTAGAAGGGTCATTGATCAAACATCTGCTTTGCATGCAGAAGGTTCCAGGTTCAATCCCCGGCATCTCCAGGTAGAATTGACAAAAGATTCCTAGCCTGAAACCCTGGAGGGCTGCTGCCAATCAGTGAGCAAGATGTTCCAGTAGGTTTGCATAAGGGAGCTGCCTATGTTCCTAGTGGGGCTGATAGCAGCTGCACTGAATGGATGAGATCGGTCATTTTAATTTCTAAGCACAGCCATGCTGTATCAAGGGCACTGATGAACAAAAGTGGATTGTGAGAGCCCTTGTGGTGGCAAATAGCAAGGCTGGAAGGACAAACAGCCACCTTCTGCTACTCAGTGCCTTTTCTATGTTTCAGTGCATGCCTGATAGCCACTGCTCTTGTTTAAACAACTATATGGACTGCCTAATATTATTATGTATGTTTAAATTAGGATAGAATCATAAGTGCTGATTCTCATCCAACCCCCTGCAACAGCAGGAATATGCAGCTGTACCATATGGGGATTGAACCTGCAACCTTGGCATCATCAGCACCATGCTCTAACCAACTGAGCTATTGCCAGCATCAACTGTGAGGCTTTTATTTTCTCTAATTGAAATTTCCTTTTTCTTTTTGGGCACTGGTGGGAATGAAAATGGAAGCGGTGCTGCTGCTGAGATCTGCTACTCAAGACTGCAGCCTCCTGCACATCCAAGCAAGGCAAAGCTACAGGCAACTGAATTAGAATGTAATAAGAGCCTGCTGGGTCAGGCCAGTGGCTCATCTGTTCTCACAGTGGCCAAGAAGAAGCAGGATCCAAGCACAAGCGCACTCTCCCCTCCTGTGGTTTCCAGCATAGCTTTATCCTCCCTGAATTTGTCTGAACCTCTTTTAAAGGTTCTCCTGTGGCAGTGAGTTCCATAGGTTAACTATGCTCTGTGTGAAGAAATACTTTCTTTTATCTGTCCAGAATCCTCCAGCATTCCGTTTCATTGGATGCCCACAAATTCTAGCGTTATGAAACAAAGAAAAATGCATCCGGGTCAAATGTCATATGGACTTTGGTCCTCAGCAATTAAATTACACAATCTCTGGTTCAATATATAGCCACAGGACAGACACGGACTGGCCCCCAGGCACAGACTGGCCCCCAAACTGCAGGCCTCTTAAATGGCTTTTGAAAGCAGCTGCTTTGGTGATACAGAGAGTGTGTCATTCAAAACAAAACAAAAAAAAGTGGGGAGAGAACTACAGTTTTTTAAAAGTGCTTTCCAACATGCTTCTCTGGATTAGGCTAGACAGCTTGCTTTCTTATTTGATGACAGCATCTTGATGCCCTTAACAGCTGCCTGAGAAACAGAAGCTGAACAGGTGCAGCTCTTTGCATTACTGTTATCACTACTCCTGGAAAGGCTGCAGCTGTTCAATTTCTGTCCATCACTCAGGAATTAGAAGCGTGGAGTCCCTGTTGGGGACACGCACACGCAACACTACTATGGATCGAGGCTTTTCAGTTCTAGATCACCTCTTTAAATATAGCTCAAGGTTCACGTTGAGCCAAAACAGACTGTGCAAGGATGCCAGAGAAAGTTTCTAAGCACCTGTAGTGCAGTATGCAGACAATTTCAGCTTTGAAGCATGGAAAGCTTGGAGGAAATGAGCAAAGAACAGTTTTTCTCTCTGTCTTGTAACACTAGAACTCAGAGTCATCCAGTGAAGCTGAGTGTTGGAAGGTTTAGGACAATAAAAGGAAGAAGTTCTTCACGCAGCACGTAGTTAAACTGTGGGACTCGCAGTGACTGTCACCAACTTGGAAGGCTTTAAAACAAACTTGGGGACAATAAGGCTATCAACAGCTACTAGCCATGATGCTAGGCTTGGCATCTGCATTGGGAGGCAGTTACGCTTCTGAATACTGGTTGCCGAAAACCACAGGAGATGAAAGCGCTCTTGTGTTGGGGTCCTCCTTGAGGGTTTCCCACAAGTATCTGGTCTGCCACAAGTATTGGGGAAGAGGAAACTGAACTAGGTGGCCATTGGCCTGATCTAGCAGAGCTGTTCTCATGTTCTGATATATAGTAGTACCTCGGGTTACATACGCTTCAGGTTACATACACTTCAGGTTACAGACTCCGCTAACCCAGAAATATTACCTCGGGTTAAGAACTTTGCTTCAGGATGAGACCACAAATCGTGCTCCGGCGGTGCGGCGGCAGCGGGAGGCCCCATTAGCTAAAGTAGTGCTTCAGGTTAAGAACAGTTTCATGTTAAGAACGGACCTCCGGAACAAATTAAGTACTTAACCCGAGGTACCACTGTACACACATTGGTTAGGGGAGGGATTGTCAGAAAAGTACAAATAGTGATAAAAGTATCTGATTAACTCAGGTGGGGGAGAAATCTAACAAGATTTTTAGTATGGTAATACTTGTTTAGGACCAATTGAATCTTTGGATGAAAGACCTCGGAAGTCGAACAGAATCCGTTCCGGAAGTCCGTTCGACTTCCAAAATGTGGCTTCTGATTGGCTGCAGGAAACTCTGTCGGACATTTGGCTTCCAAAAGAACGTTCGAAAACGGAAACACTGACTTCCGGTTTTCAATTGTTTGGGAGCTGAAACATACGAGTTCCGGGGCGTTCTGGGGTGTATATAAATTTAATAAATAATAATAATAACTGACTTGCAAGGGCAAGCTAACTCTCAAGTTCACCAGCACATCTTCAGGCTGGACATGTCAAGCAAATCATGGGGTGTGAGAAAAAGCTATTGTTGGATAGCCGTTGTTTGAAGAATTAGAGGTGTTAAAATAGTGAGGTATTATTTGTTAATGTGTAACAGATCTCGGGCAGTCAGTAAAGTTGTGTGAAGAACTGGCAATATGTGTTCCATTTGACTGATCCGTACCCATTAAATTCCAGGAAAGAAGATCTATGCAAACATTTATCAGGTCCTGTAAACCTGTGGGAAGCGATCTTTCAAAGTGTTGATATCAGGACAAATCCCAGTTATTTGTACTGGAGATAAGGAACAGAAGGCTTTGAGGAAAAGAAACATTGGGTCGCTAAAAGGCAGATTTTAAACAGAAAGGAGGAGGAGCCCATTCCGGAGGGAGCTATCTGGATGTTAGGACTTTTTTTAATGAATTTGCAATATCCTCAATTCTGTGCCACCCAAGGCACTTCCAGATTATCTTGTTTGTTGAGCATTCATCCTGATCCGCTTCCAGAGGCTAAATAACTGTCCCATCAAAGCAAGCTTTTCCCCAAACTTTCCTGGGAAGTGGGTTTGTTGTGCAGGGCACACCAAGCAACTATAATTGAACAACATGAATTTGCTGGGACGTGACTGAATCCGACCTGGAATACCGATAGTCTGGAAGAGCCCCCAGAGAGGAGGAAAGTGAACAAGCAGAGGCTGCCTCACAGGTGTCTCTCATTTGCTTGCTTGGGCCACACAGCTGGGCCTTACTCTTCCTTTTGCACCACCCCAAGAAAGATGGTGAGCAAACAGATAGAGAGCCCTGTGGAACACCCATCCACCAGATGTCAAGGAAATAAAACAGCAATAAAATTATAAACACACACTACGCCGAAAAGGTGAAGTTGACTGGGAAAATCAGAAACCAGGAAGAGAAGAATTTTTAGAAGGAATGGGAAAATTTATAATGTGTTTAAGAGAACACTGTAAACAACTAAAAACTTTGGCAGAATTTGAGTAATGCTTGTAATGTATGAAAAACTATTGCAAAAACGGATTGTTTTCTTAAAAAAATAGAGAAATGGGAAGCAGTTGGGAAAAAAGATGGATAATGGTAACCATGGAAGGGCGTAGAGAAGTCAAAGGATTCAGGGAATCCTAAATGATAATGTAGATGATTTGTTTGAACACACACACACACACACACACAGAGAGGGACTTTTAAACTGATTTTTCATAAACATTGTTAAGTGTATTTTGATGAGGCCCTAAGCTACTGAAAGTAATGGGGCCCTTTATACATCCAGCTGTCCTCTGTCAACAACAAATTGTTGCTGTTTTTTTGTGTGGAATATATGCTATATGGTAATTTATGGATCCAATAGGTATCTAAAGCCATTTGCACGTAACAAACAGGAGCCTACGGAACACAAAACACTGTTGCTGTATGTAGGTTTTATTTTATTTGTTTTTTATCTTATATTTTGGAAGTGTACATCCAGGGGTTTTTTCCTTTAAATTTTTGGGGGCCCCCACGAGAGTGGTGCCCTAAGCTATACCTTGTTTAGCTTATACGTAAATCCGGCACTGTTATAACAACGAAGACAATAATTACCTTTGTCCCTTGATAGAAGTCGTCCTTAGACTGCGTGCCCATGAAGGGGAACTGCAGGTGCGTGTGAGGATCAATCCCGCCGGGCAGAACCAGTTTGTTGGAGGCATCTATCACCTGGACGCCTGCTAGGGATGGCGGCTGGAGATGCGACCCCACCGCTTTGATTTTCCCATCCTCAACGTACACATCCGCAACTTGTGAACAGTCCGCGTTCACAACTCGCCCGCCTCGGATCCAAATCTTCTGCATGGTCTTCTCCCGCTTCTGTGCGTAAAGTTTCTGGGAAAGGCGCTCTGCGTTTGCAAAGTAGCGGCAGCAGTTGCAGCAGCACTTTTAAAGTTTTCTCCCTCTGCCGGCAGACATTCCATGCAGTCACGTGTAACTTTCCCTGCCGGGGGATGAGAGGTTTTAACCCTTTGTTCCCTGTTCCTTTTTTTTTTACTGTGTTTGTGAGAATGAGAATTACTATCGCCCTTCGTCTCCCTGCACCCAATTACTTCCCCACTAGCCTTTATCTTGCAACAAGAGTGCTGCTGTTCCACGAGGAAGTTTGTGGGTGCTGCTCAGCATTGCAGCTGTGTTTAGAATGAGGGTTTCAGGTCAGTAGTTTTGGAAGCAGTTTGTGTGAAATTAAATAAGACTGTATTTCAAAATGGCTTGTACAGCTTTCTCCCAAGCAGCCACTTCCTTACTCTTTATTCTGTGCCATTCTGAAAACTCGAATTGGGAGTATTTTGCCCAATTCCACGGGGACTATAGACACATCCGCCTCCGTCCCTGTCTTCTTTTTAAATCTCTGCTATCTGAGGGGGCTAAAGGAACAATGTAAAATAAATAAATAAATTGATTTTACAAATTGCGGGGTTGTACGTTGTCCAATTAGCTTCTTACGCCTTACTTTAAAAGGGGATAGAGCCTGGTTAAAGCGGCGTTTCAGGATAGTGAAAGGAAGCAAAACGGAAATCTTACAATTACCCGGGAGTAAATGTAAATGCAAGCCGGAGGGGCTTACTTTTGCGTAAATAGCCTAAGGATTATGCAGCGCTGGAAATGCGAGTTCAACTGCACCTAACGGGAATAGCATCTCCAGTCCTAAGTAGAGTTACTGCATTCAGAACATTCGTTGCCATCTTCCTAAGAAAGCAGGGCAAACTAAATATAAAAATGTCAATGCAGATTTAAAGGTACCAGGTAAATTTATTGAAGGATCTGGGCGCCAGTAGTAGTTTCCAAAAATAATTATCTCACATTCCACCTTATGGAGTAGGTCACCTTTTTTAAAAAAAATGTTTTTAGAATTGAGCTGTATAAAATTCAGTGGCAGTATGCTCCCCTACCTTGTGCATCTCTACTCTGAAGCAAATCTCGAATTAAATCAGCCCTACTTCCCAGTAAAGTGCACTTATATGTAGGATTTCAGGCTTGTGCTGTGTTCCTAATCACATTTTACTTGGAAGCAGAGATGCCAGTACAGTGGTACCTTGGTTTGCAACCGTTTTGGATTACAACCACAAACCCTGAAGTGTGTGTCCCTTTTTTTGGATTACAACCTTTTATTATTATTATTATTACAACCCACTTTTTTTGGAGGCCCCATTGGCGAAAGTGCGTCTTGGGTTACAAGCTGTTTGGGTTTACAACCGGACCTCCGGAACAGATTATGGTTGTAAACCAAGGTATCACTTTATGGCAGAACTTTAGTGTAGAGAAGTCCAGGGCCCCACTCAGAAAAATGAGCCAGAAGGCCTCTGTATACAGCAGAACTATCTCACTACATTTTGAAGTAAATATACATTACCATCTAAAGACAGAACTGCCATTTTAGACCAGCACCTGAAATTCCCTAACTGCACCACTGCCAAGGAGTTTCACCACCAGTGGAACTAAGTACTTAGTAAACATGTTTAGAATTCCACTATTAATGTGTGTACCTAAATGAATGCTTAGCACCTCAAATTTCTAGCTTTCCTTTTCACATAGAAACTGCCCATAAAGATAAAGGGCTTCTTAGCAAGAGTGTGACTGGTCACACACAGAGCTTCAAGGCACAGTAGGTATTTAGCATGTCTCTGTACCCCAGTTGTTACAGCTGCAGAGAGTAGCCCATATGTGGTGGAATTGTAGGCAAGGTGCTTAAATGTAGAGATTAAGACCCTATGGAGGCCCAGAGCTTCTGTACCCTTGCTGGGTTTACAGAATGGCAGCAATCTCTCCCTCACCCACTTTTAGGGGAATGACAGAAACCAAGTCTCTGCACTATCACACTTTCACATTAAGTATTGTTTTCATGAAGGAATAGAAGGGGTGATCATGCAAATTTAGAACCAACCCCTTCGTACATTTGAACCAGATTATCAATTTCAAAAACTCTGTTTACAAGCTATAATTACAGGTTTGTCCTATTATGCTATGAAGCGCCATACAACAGATTGCAACAAGCTTGGGAAATCTGATGTGACCTTTATCTGCTGAGCACTATGACATTTTTTCTGTTTACTTTACAGCAAAATAATTTCTGTTTTTCCCTACTTGGGAATTACTAGTTTGGCCACTGCCGCTTCTGCTGCTAGCAAATTGTTTTTTCCCTTCTGTGACTGCAAATTTTTCATTCTCAGCAAATATTGTTCTGGGTGCTACTGTACAGCCTATATTGTGTGCAAAGGCATACAACTTGTGTACAAAGTGAATGATTTGGACACCATGTCCATTCTTGGTATGGTATAATGATAACTGCAGCAGCCCTCTTTTTATACCATGTTTTCTATTTGTGTATTTTTATTTTTATTTTTAAAAACTACAAAAATAGAAAACTAATATACCTTCAGGTTTCTCTTTACAAAGTACCTCAATACATAGTAAGATTTTTTAATTTGATACATCTTAAAACATTGCCAGTTTTTTTCTGACAGCATAACACAACAAGAAATCCACAAGACTTTAAACATGCTTTAAAAATGACATTCAGCAATGTATGGAAAATTTAATAAATAGCATACAGTCACACACAAATACATTTTTCATACTAAATCATTAAGCCTACTTAGACTGGCAAAGAATAAATATAACAGCAATTGACAATCTTTACCTTCTCAAAAGATGGATTTCTTGATATCATTTAGTAGCAACAACAACCACTTTCTGGTCACAAAACTGGAAACTATGAATGTTTTCTCCCCACTGGTGTGTTTTGCAGCCAAAATGTGATGTAACAAAAATAAAAACCTTGAAATATACTGAATATTTCTTTTTCTTTTCTTTTTTTAAAAAAGCGCAAACTGATGCCAGGTAAACCAGCTTTTTAAATACAATGAATAAATAGGAAATTAGTAAAGCAAATTCAGTTGCAGCAACAAACAACAGAAGAAAGCAAGAACCCAAAAACAGAGCAATGGAAATATTTTTTTTTTAGATATTTATATATATTTCATTGCAGTATTAGAGACTAGTACTTAAAGTGATAGTGCTTGTGCACTAAGCTCTTTAGAGACCTTAACATAGTTTTAGTGCAAATCCCTTTAGACCAGACAAATTTAAACCCTATTAGGGAGAAGATCCATTAGCAGTTGGAACATATTTTCTAGAGTTATAGGTACCTATCTCAGCTTTAAAAAACACATTATATACAAGAATTAAATGCATATTTTAACTGCTTCGGATATCTATCTTCAAAGATAGATGAAAAATTACTCTGAATTTTTACACCTTATTTGGTTGTACCATACTAGACCAACTTATTAAAGTCAATGTTATAAAAGCTACAAAAGATTTTTTTGCCATCAGTTTTATCTAAGTTAACTGCTGTTTGAATTTCTAAAAGAAAAAAATATATAGTGTATTGGAGAAAGTCTCTCTTCCTTCTGAAAAAGTTCAGCATGATGACAATCAGTAATTAGACAAATATATTATAAACCACAAGAGAGAAAAAGAATACTTTTTGCAATAATCAGCATATAGTATATTCAGTTAAAATTATATTGGCAAAAGTACGTTGGTTTTGATTTCAAAAAGGAATAAATATTTTGTACAAACTGGCCTGACAACCTGCAGTGAGTGGCAGGCAGACATAAGTGGTTGAGCAGCTAAGTTTCTGTTCTAAATTACACCATCATGTTAAAACTATCTGACACAAGAGGGCTTCCCATATTACCTCATTCTGCATTAATCTTTAAAGTTTGGGTAAGGGACTGGCTACAGATGCAAACCTCTGCAACACTTTAAATGCAAATGTTCAGACAAGCCTGAACATTTTGAGAGGCTCCACAAAGCTCATCTGTTGCTAGTGTGTTTCACAAATTACAAAGGTATTCTGTCTGCAGTCACTTCCTTGCACTTGCTTTAAGAATACTAATAATAGAAAAAGGAGTTTCTTTGAAAAGCCCTCAGAAGATGACCATTAAATAACCAAATAGCAACAGGTGTACATTACGTATACTGACCTGGGAAAACATTTGTTTTAGTTGCCCATATGACAAATATTCATTCAGTCATGCACAAGAACATTTTAAGTCCCATGATTTGCCCTGGATTCTTTTTTGAAATGAAAAAACAACAACTGCTTTTTTCCTTAATTATGAAGTACAAAACAATCACCAATATTGCTCCAACTTACATACATTTCCACCCACTCAAACTAGACTTAACAAAGTAGCAAAGCCTCATCATCACTAGTTTCATTTTTCAGTGCTGATTCTAAGCAAGTGTCAGGTATCTGGGCAGTATGTACAATTCCACAGCGCTCACAAGGGCCATCTCGATTACAGGACCGCATCCCATTATGTGCTGCACTGTAAGGCTGCCTAAGCCCTTGTCCTTGTTCTGAGGTGAGGTCAAGAAGAGGTCTTGAGCAGTCATTCGCATCAAAGTCTGAGGCCGCATCAGAAGCGGGAATGAGCATTTCAACATCATCATCTTCGTCTCTTCCTCCACCTACCCCATTATCAAGCTGTCTCAAAGGACTTTGGTTCTGACTGACGGGACTCGACCTCCCTAAAGTGAAGCGTACCCAACGTAACCCTTGAGTCATACGACTAAGTGCACTGGAGAACTGGTGGCGCCCTGGACTGGAACTCGGGGGTTCCACGCTCGCTGCTTCTCTTCCACCGTCCGAACTGCTGCTGATATTCTGAGCTGAGGAAGCTCCACAGACGACAGCTGCTTCGACGGCTGTTGCAGGAGGGACCTTCTGAGGCAAAGTAGCAGCAACGCCACCAACGGCACCTGCTGTGTCTCTTCGTTCAGCTTCTGTGTCTGTATCATCAGACTCTACTGAAAAGAGGTTTCGGTGAGAGCCGTTTCTTTCACCTTCTCTGCTAGCATTCGGGTTGGCAATGTCATCTCCGTCTGATGAAACCAGTGCCAGGGATCCAGAATGGCGAGATCTTGCAAAATTAAAGATTCGGTTCCAAATATTGCTTGACCGGCCCGCAATTGGAAGCCTGATAGAGGTAAATCCAAGCTGAGACCTCACTGCTAGCCTCAAATTTTCTAAAACAGAAGCCTGTGAAAACAAAGGCACGGATAAGGCAGATGCTATGAAGAAACAACACTTTGAAAAAAAATGCAATAAGGAGCTCTCTAGATAAGCTTCATTCAATTTGGCAACATGCAAGTCTACATTCTAAGTCCTCTGACTGTTCTTCAGTTAAATACGTATGTGAGAATCATTTTTTAACAGTTGAGGACTGGGTTCGATGACAGTGCTTATGTTCTTTTTTGTTTACATTTAAATCTCTCAGAATAAAAATATGAATATATACACATGACATGTATCTAATACATTTTGTAAATTAAGCACCCATTTATAGCATTATCAAGTGAGCAAAATAAAAAATATTCCTTCTAGTAGCACCTTAAAGACCAACTAAGTTAGTTCTTGGTATGAGCTTTCGTGTGCATGCACACTTCTTCAGATACACTGAAACAGAAGTTGCCAGATCCTTCTATATAGTGAGAAGGTGGGGAGGGGTATTACTCAGAAGGGTGGTGGGAATGGGTGATTGGCAGATAGCTGGGATGAGCCTGTTGACGACTCTTAACGACTGCAATAGGTCTTACAGGAAAAGGCAAGGGGTGAGAAGGTGAGAAATGGCTTAGTCATGTATAATGAGATAAGAATCCAATGTCTTTGTTCAAACCAGGTCTCTCCATGGTTTTAAGTTTGGTAATGAGTTGCAATTCAGCAGCTTCTCTTTCCAGTCTATTTCTGAAATTCCTTTGTAGCAAAACAGCTACTTTGAGATCTTGTATAGAATGTCCTGGGAGATTGAAGTGTTCTCCTACTGGTTTCTCTGTTTTGTGATTCTTGATGTCTGATTTATGTCCGTTTATTCTTTGGCGTAAGGTTTGGCTTTAAGGTGCTACTAGAAGGAATATTTTTTATTTTGACTATGGCAGACCAACACGGCTACCTATCTGCAAGTGAGCAAAATTACTTATACTGATCCACATTTAGGTACTCCACTAGCCTGGTTTTCCATTGATTTTGGATTCTTGCTGCTTACCAACTCCTTAAATGCTTTTGGATAAAAAAGGCAGGGCAAAATTTCCTAATGTGGAGTTTGATGATATACCCATTTTTAATTTTTTTTTTTTTTTTAAAAACCTGACTTCCAACCAAGTATGTTTTTATTCTGGTGACAATAAAAATACTTTGTACTTCAGAAAGCTATATCCAGTGACAATACAAAAACAATCTTATATGATCACACAGATTTATGACCAAGGAAGAGAAACAGCTTGCCTGTGTTTTGTGGAAAAATTAAGGGCTATCACTGAATTTCAAGCTACGGTATGAATGTGGGAATCTTAGACAAGGTTGTTAAGCGCCACCATGTGGTGTTAAAACATAGTGTGTCAACAGATGCTGTGCTGTTCACAGTAACTTTTTTTCACAAGCACTTATCACACTGAGACTGGGATTCAAAGATCTGCAAAGAGTTTTTGTCAACTTATTGGAAGTGAGCAGAAACTGCTGCAGTAAGGCATTTGGCTAGCTAACTGATTCAGTACTTTGTGATTTTATACTTCTCATTCATAGTAATCTATTTTTAGTTAATATGAAAGTTCTTACCTGATTTGGTGAGCAAACAGGGAAGTCTTCAACTGGTGGAATTAAGCCCTGAGCAATCAACTGTCCATAGGAAGGAGGTGCTTCCCTTCTTAACAACTCAGCCTCAACTCTAGACAACTGTGTCTCAAAAGATCTATTTAAGAACATAAACAGGTTACAATTTAGTTTTCATAGATAATAAGAGTGCCACCACTGTATCAGTGATTTCTGTCTCTGTTGTTTCATTGGAGTCAAATTTTAGACTGCAGTCTCATGGGGGAAGGTATCTATCCCCTTATCCTCTAAATTGCCATGCACACTGATGGTGCTACAGTAATAATTTACTAAATAACAACAACCCTAACAGTTTGATAACAACCCTCATACAATTTTACAAAAGGAAGAACTGTGCTTGCACAAAGTTGTTACCTATATATATAATATGTGAATCCAATTTGAATTACTAGTATTAATCACTTAAGTCTAATCAAACTCCTATTTGAAGGCACTGGAAGATCCCCTGAATATTTGAAGCATTCACAGCCATGCTGCTTTGTAGCTACGTACTAAGACAACTTTTTTGAATGATAAAGAAAATGTCTAGCATTCCTTTGTAAAAGTAGCCACCCACAGACAATTGTTTAGACAGTATTTTCTGGTAAATCAGGAACAATAAAATAGCAGCTTTTCTTTTGTAATCGCAAAATCTTACCTTCGTTCAAACATTCTCAAAGAATACAGCTTACAAGTGCATCCCAGTGCAATGACAAGGAGCAGCCCACAAATAAGACTTCCAATGACAGCAGCAGTTATTACTCTGGTGGGTACAATAACTGGGCAATTCTCTTCATCACTACCATCGCCACAATCATCTTGGGAATCGCAAACCCAGCTTTCAAACACACACCGATTATTTTTGCAGTGGAAATTTCCTGGCTGGCAAAAGAAGCAATTCTTTTCATCCGAGCCATTGGGGCAGTGGTTCTGGTAGTTGCAGCGATCGGAGCGTGGATAGCAGGCACCATTACGAGAGCAAGGAAATTCTTCCTTTTGGCACATAGTGCAGTTTGTTTCATCTCTTCCGTTTGGACAATGCCAATAGCCATCACAGCGCTGCTGCTCTGTGTAACAGCCCCAGTTTCCACCACATGGAATTTCCCATGGCAGACAGAAGCCATCAACCTGATAGGTAGCATTAAATCCTCTTGCTGCATTCACTTTGTCAGCGCAAAAATGCACTCTGATTTGACCGGAAGAAGAAACAACTGTAAGAGGGGCATGAGAGTCAAAAGCAGTTAAAACACGCAATAGCTTGCGTGGATTCTCCTCTAAACCGTCATATATTTTGACATAGTCCCCATATCCGGTACCATCAAGCTTAAAGTCAGTGAAACGCAAAATAACTTTGCGGTGGTCCCCAGTGTCTATCAGCCATGTGCAGTTGCTCCCTGGAGGATAAAAGTCTGGATAATTGGGAGAATTGAAAGTACCATAAAAATATTTCAGCAACTGTCCACATGTTGGCACGCCACAGTCTATTTCATCTCCCAAGTCAAGACAGTCAAGGTTTCCATCACATTTTGAGGATTCTGGAATGCAAGTGTAAACATTGAAACGAGACAGACACTGGAACTGGTTGTATGCACATGGCTGGAAGGAAGCAGCAGTTGGAGGACTAGCTTTGGCACAGATTTCTTCATCAGAGTTGTCTCCACATTCATCCATGTCATTGCATTTCCAAGATTCTGGAATACATTTCCCATTAGCACAATGGAATTGGTTACAGTCGCAGCTTGGTTCGCTGGATTTCCCTAAAAATGAACATTAAAGAAATTATTATATGCCCACTTCTACACTTACTTGTTTATCTTACAATAATAATAATATCCTACTTATCTGACTGGGTTGCCCCAGCCAATCTGGGTAGCTTCCAACATAAAAAAACACAACAAAGCATTAAACATTTAAAACTTCCTGATACAGGGCTGCCTTCAGATGTCTTGGAAAGTTTTGCAGCTGTTTATGTTTGACATCTGATGGGAGGGTGTTCCATGTGGTGGGTGTCACTACCGAGAAGGCCCTCTGCCCGGTTCCCTGTAACTTTACTTCTCGCAGTGAAGGAACTGCCAGAAAGCCTTCAGAAAGTGGACCTCTCTGTCTGGGCTGAACGATGGGGACAAAGACACTCCTTCAGGTATACAGAGACAAGGCTGTTTGGGACAACACTAAGACTTTGAATTGTGCTCTGAAATGTACTGGGACCCAATACAGATGCCCCCCCCAGATGTTACTGGACTGTTAACTCCCATCAGCCCCAGCCAGGACTGGCCAGTTCTCTGGGATGGTGTGAGCTGCAGCACATCAACTTTGGGAGGGCACTATGTTGGCTAGCCCTGCACTAATCAATAAAAATCAGTCAGCTGGAAATAGTATTTTAACAGTTTATCTGGAATATGAACTATACTGGTGTAAAAAAAACACACAGTTTGAGCAGCTCCATACGGTTTTATTTATATAGGACCACAATACTCCAAGGATGGCCTCTCCCTATGTGAACCGACCCAGACTCTGTGATCATCATCCAAGTCCCTTCTTTGTGTGCCTCCTTCATGAGAGGTCCAGAGGGTGGTCCAGAACAGGCCTTTTTGGCGATGGCTCCCCATTTATGGAATACTCTCCCCAGTGAGGTTTGTCTGGCAGCTTCATTATGCTGTACATCTTTAGGCACTAGGTGAAAATGTTGCTCTATAACCAGACCTTTGGCTGATTAACATTTTGTACTCCATAACATGTTTGCATGTTCTATCATGTATGAAGAGTGCATGAAAATGTATAACATGTTCCATCAAGAGTGAGGGATCTACTGCATAAAATTTGGCGTGTCTCTCTAGATAGTTGTTTGGAGGACTCGGTTCATTTTCTGAGCTTTAGAACAGTTATCAATATTTTCAATATACCTACTACAAATGCCTTAAGTAGTGTTTCAAATGTCTCTACAATAGGTCTGAAATGGCAACGTCTGGATGTTAGCAACTGCAGTCCTACTTTCTACATTTTCTAAAATAAAAAGAATATTAATAACCATCATCTCTTACTTAAGCTTCCATTAATCGATGCACGGTGGTTTCTTTAAAACAACAACAACAACAACAACAACAACAACAACAAGACTGAAAAGACTGGCCCCCAAATCTAGAAAATGTTTAATTACAACATTTAAAGTTTACCTGCAAAATAAGTCAGTCTGAATCCTTTTCGTGATATACTATCATCTGAATGAAATCTGACCCAAACATGGTCCTGTGAAGATATATATGGAGATGGAATAGAAGACCCACACACCCTATAATTTTCCATGTTTTTGTATGCCCCTATCGTCAGGGAATCTGAACTGCATCGCCGTGATCCTTGAACATCAAAATCCTGAAAACTACACAAGGTAAATAATGAGTTATATTTCTTTTTTGTTGCTGTTAAATATTAGTATAATCCCTTAACAAACAACTATTTAATATACATATCCTTAAATTTCTGACAGACATTAAGTTCAATAAGACCTAATTTTTACCTCCCCAATTGGAAAAAATACATTTCAAAACCTTAAGAGTTTTTAATCCAGAACAGATAAATATTATCAATTATTTCTAGGTATGAACTACTGATATGATACATCTATTACATCTATTAGGAAGATTCTTTTCTCTCTTTCTCAGCCTCTTGCTTTCCACTAAAATCAGAGCCAATGAACAGACGTTTTAACCTTTTCTCATATATACATCCTTTTTTGGTGCCCTTTTCCTAAATGGCAAGCTGAAACACTATTGTCAAATACCAGATTTCATATCATAAATTCTATAGCAAGTTGCATGCTTCCACAGGCACAAGAGGTTACAAGTGAAAGAACATATTACAATTTAGCTTCTATTAGCATTTGTTTTATTTCTTCCAGTGCTATTTTTCTAAAAAATGAGGAGCCAGAACTCACGATGCATGCCTCCCTTTTTCTCTTGTAATGGCAATGGTGCCTACCTAAGAGGTGCTGGAACTGGGTTCCACTGAGTTCCGGCTGAAACAAAGCCCTGTTAACTTCCAAGTATTTATACTCTGCTCTTCAACCCTGAAAGGAACTTCCAAGTTGCTGCTAGCAAAGCCAACAATGCAAAAGCTTCTGTGCTACTTTAACTGAGAGGTTACTGCAGCACTTACCGTATTTTTCGCACCATTGGATGCACCGGACCATAGGACGCACCGGATCATAGGAGGGGGAGAACAGGGAAAAAATTTTTTTTCTTGTTCTCTCCCTCTAAAACAAGGTGCGTTCAAGGTACCTATTTTTTTTGGGGGGGGGGAAATAAAGAAAAAAAAATTCCCTCCCCAGGCACGCTGCAGGCGCGGGGGAAGCCCGAGCTTCCCCCGACCCCAGCCCCCAGAACAGCCTGCTATCCGCAAGCCTAGGGAACCGAGCCGGTCTCCCCAGGCTTGTGGAGAGGTGCGCGAAGCCCGGGCGCGCTCTTCAGTGCGCACCAGGCTTCGGAATGCAGGCAGCTCCGCGCCACCCTCCGGAGCCCCGCGCGGCTTCACGCGGGGGTCTGGAGGGTGGCGCGGAGCTGCAATAAGCCCTGGAGCTCAGGCAGCTCCGCGCCACCCTCCCGAGCCCCGCGCGGCTTCACGCCGGGATCGGGAGGGTGGCGCGGAGCTGCAGGAAGCCCTGGGGCGCAGGCAGCTCCGCGCCACCCTCCGGAGCCCCGCGCGGCTTCGCGCGGGGGTCTGGAGGGTGGCGCGGAGCTGCAAAAAGCCCTGGAGCTCAGGCAGCTCCGCGCTACCCTCCGGAGCCCCGCGCAGCTTCGCGCCGGGATCGGGAGGGTGGCGCGGAGCTGCAAAAAGCCCTGGAGCGCAGGCAGCTCTGTGCCACCCTCCCGAGCCCCGCGCGGCTTCGCGCCGGGATCGGGAGGGTGGCGCGGAGCTGCAAAAAGCCCTGGAGCGCAGGCAGCTCCGCGCTACCCTCCGGAGCCCCGCGCGGCTTCGCGCGGGGGTCTGGAGGGTGGCGCGGAGCTGCAAGAAGCCCGGGAAAGCCTGCATTCGCTCCATAGGGCGCACACACATTTCCCCTTCATTTTTGGAGGGGAAAAAGTGCGTCCTATAGAGCGAAAAATACGGTACATGCATGGAAGACACCTCCTGTATTCCTAAAGGCACTTTTGGATCCAACCTAGAGAAACTACTTCCACAAGGAATTTTAACCTTGATGTTTTCAAATAGAAGAGGTGGCACAAACAAACTGTTGTGTTTTGTTTGTTAGCTTGTTTTGAAAAAGAGGACTTTCAAAAGCAGTTTGTGACTGCATGGGGATTGACTTTTTCATGAGAAAGAAGTCACAAGTTCACAAGGCTAGTAAAAGTCCTTGCATGAGCCTAAGCAACCTTTTTTGGATCCTGCCATAAGTTTGTATATAGGAAACATAAATTTCCTAAACTTTCGGATCATATAAAGTACAGTGGTACCTCGGGTTAAGTACTTAATTCGTTCCAGAGGTCCGTCTTAACCTGAAACTGTTCTTAACCTGAAGCACCACTTTAGCTAATGGGGCCTCCTGCTGCTGCTGCGCCGCTGGAGCACAATTTCTGTTCTCATCCTGAAGCAAAGTTCTTAACCCGAGGTACTATTTCTGGGTTAGCGGAGTCTGTAACCTGAAGCGTATGTAACCTGAAGCGTATGTAACCCGAGGTACCACTGTATTCCCTATAGAACCTAGTATGTAAAATTCAATGAAATGCTCCCAGACACCCATAACCAAATTTTAGTTTTAAGATCTGACACCCAGGCATAATTTAGCGCTGCTATATATCTGGCTATTTAATTCAAGAAAGTCAAGAAGTAGAATAAAGTTAGAAAATGGAATGCTTTAATCAAAGCATTTACTAGGACTAAATTTACATTTAGTAAAACATGTAAAGGTTTTTTTAGACAATTGCTTACATTTTCCACAATATATTTATAAAGTACAGCACCCAAATTACCTTATTGTAATAATTTCACCTGGGTTTGCTCGGATATACCAGCTACAATTCAATCTTGGTGGATATTCAAGAGGCCAACCTGGGCTAGTGATGATCCCACTTGGACCTTTAATTTGTTCCGGGATATCTCCACAAGCTGAAAAATATATAAATTGATGTCTTTAGTTATAGATGCATTTTTGCAGATTTACAAACAGTTCCAAAAGTTTAGTGCAAGAACACACCATTCCTTGGAAGATGGGTTCATCTGAATGAAGATGCAAAACACTGTTGTTATATAACACAAATTAAATCAAAACCAATCATTTTTTTTTTAAAAAAAGTAGAGGTTTATGAGCAGCTGGATCATGTGGCAAAGCATTGCAATGATATCTTTTTCCAAAGTATATTTATAGATTTGAATAATTATTCATGCATTTATTCTGCAGAAAAATCCAACACACAGTATATGGATGCCTGTATTATAAATAGCAGAAAGTAAAATGGGCAAAAATCAGCCATGACACGTATACAAAATGAATACAACCGCAGCAGCTTGCATACACTTGGAAAACCATATATGCCTGCTTCTTCCACAAATGACAGAAAATATACCAATGCAGGAAAGGTGTTGTATGTAAAGGGAACAATCTGCAAGTAAATAAAATATTGACACAATGGGCGACTTTACGGTTTTCCATTATGAAGAATTATTTTGTTATCTGCAAGAAAATAAAAATGGCTTCTGCTTAATAAAATATGACAATTCTCAAAAATGGGGAAAAAGCAAGCCTCAAAATTTAAAAGTCAGATTTTCCATCAGTTCAGCAGTAGTGATAGGGTTTTACAGAAGATTTATTGTTTTCGTTTAGTCACCCATTAGGTGGTGCTCTTATTCCATTACTCTTTGGAATTCTACATTCATAGAACTGAATGTAAACAAAGTGACCTCCTACTTGAGATTCATGTTATAAGACAAAGCAGATAAATATTGCAAAAACAAAAAAGGCAGAATATCAACATTTATATATGTAAATGTCAATGCATGACACTCAAAATGTTTTCCCCTTTTTTTAAAAAAAGTCATGGAGTTATGTTTTTAAAACTGAACATACATTATAAAAGCTAACTCATTAAAAAAAAATCTCAGACACAGAAAAGCAGGATTCTTCTTCATGGCAAATACATTTATAAAACAATACAAGAGTTATTACTGCAGATGCTGGGATGGGGAGCAGAGGCCAAGTGGCTTTCCTAGTCTACTTAATGAATATGGAAGACACACAAGTCAATCTGGGACTTCATGACTTGCAGTTCAGTCTCTCAGCCAGCTCTATCAATTAGAATTTAACTTAATTGGAAAAGGCTCAGCACTTTGATTTAACAGACCTCTAAAGTTACTACAGCCAATTCTGAAACCTGGCAGAATCTTTATGGTTTTGGAGCAGCTCTCAGAGCATTTTGGTTGCCCTTTTCTGCATCTTTCCAGCTCTGCAATACCCTTTTTGGATATTCACTCAGCTACCCACAGTGACGCAAGATCCCTTTCCTAGTCAGTCACTGCCAGCTCAGACCACATCAGCATATGTGAAACTAGAGGCTGCATCCCTGCCTGCTCCACTTGCCAACCCCACCTACCCCCTGCTCCTCTTCCAACTCTCCACCATTTACACCAGGGGTAGGCAAAGTAAGGCCCGGGGGCCAGATGCAGTCCAATCACCTTCTCAATCCGGCACACGGACAGTCCAGGAATCAGTGTGTTTTTACATGAGTAGAATGTGTCCTTTTATTGAAAATGCATCTCTGGGTTATTTGTGAGGCCTGCCTGGTGTTTTCACATTAGTAGAATGTGTGCTTTTATTTCAACTGCATCTCTGGGTAATTTGTGGGGCATAGGAATTCGTTCACCCCCCCCCCAATTATATAGTCCTGCCCACCACATGGTCTGAGGGACGGTGGACCGGCCCATGGCTGAAAAAGGTTGCTGACCCCTGATTTACACCTCTCCTCAACCTCTCCTCTTTCCACTCCTGGTTCCTTTTCCCTCATTAAACAACTTGCCCGGGCTGGGCTGCCATTACTAACACTGCAGTTAGCATGGCTGCCTACTGGCAGCCACACCAACAAGAGCATGGTGACATTTTACATTCTTAAGTACCGTATTTTTCGCTCCATAGGGCACACCGGACCATAGGGCGCACCTAGTTTTGGGAGGCGGAAAACAAGAAAAACTTATTCTGAACCCCAGAAGCCAGAACAGCAAGAGGGATCTGGCTTCTGGAATACTGTGTGGCTGTTCTGGCTTCTGGGATAACCGTGCCAAGCCTCTTCAGGGCAGCGGGATGAAGCCTCCCCCTGCCCGAAGAGGCTGCGCAGGGCTAAAGCAGAAGCCAGGACAGGCGCGTTGCTGAAGGGGCGCTGCGCCTTCTCTCTCTGCGCAGAGAGGGAGAAGGCGCAGCGCCCTTCAGCGAAGCTGGAGACGGAACAGAAGGAGACCCTTCTCTTCCTCCTCGGGCTTCGCTGGACAGGCGCACCGCTCAAGGGGCGCTGCGCCTTCTCCCTCTCTGCGCGTCGCCTCTCCTTCACAGGAGAGGTGCCGCGCAGAGAGGGAGAAGGCGCAGCGCCCTTCAGCGAAGCTGGAGAAGGAACAGAAGGAGTCCCTTCTGTTCCTCCTCGGGCTTCGCTGGACAGGCGCGCCGCTCAAGGGGCGCTGCGCCTTCTCCCTCTCTGCGCGTCGCCTCTCCTTCACAGGAGAGGTGCCGCGCAGAGAGGGAGAAGGCGCAGCGCCCTTCAGCGAAGCTGGAGAAGGAACAGAAGGAGACCCTTCTGTTCCTCCTCGGGCTTCGCTGGACAGGCGCGCCGCTCAAGGGGCGCTGCGCCTTCTCCCTCTCTGCGCGTCGCCTCTCCTTCACAGGAGAGGTGCCGCGCAGAGAGGGAGAAGGTGCAGCGCCCTTCAGCGAAGCTGGAGAAGGAACAGAAGGAGTCCCTTCTGTGCCCCCTCCGGCTTCGCATGACAGGCGCGCCGCTCAAGGGGCGCTGCGCCTTCTCTCCCTCTGCGCAGCGCCTGTCCTTCACAGGAGAGGCGCTGCGCAGAGAGAGAGAAGGCGCAGCGCCCTTCAGCGAAGCCGGGGAAGGAACAGAAGGAGACCCTTCTGCTCCTCCTCCGGCTTCGCATGACAGGCGCGTCGCTGAAGGGGCGCTGCGCCTTCTCCCTCTCTGCGCAGCACCTCTCCTGTGAAGGAGAGGCGCTGCGCAGAGAGGGAGAAGGCGTAGCGCCCTTCAGCGAAGCTGGAGAAGGAACAGAAGGAGACCCTTCTCTTCCTCCTCGGGCTTCGCTGCACAGGCGCGCCGCTCAAGGGGCGCTGCGCCTTCTCCCTCTCTGCACAGTGCCTCTCCTTCACAGGAGAGGTGCCGCGCAGAGAGGGAGAAGGCGCAGCGCCCTTCAGCGAAGCTGGAGAAGGAACAGAAGGAGTCCCTTCTGTTCCTCCTCCGGCTTCCAGGTCAGGCGCCTCGCTGCGAAGCCGAGGAGCCTGCATTCGCTCCATAGGACGCACACACATTTCCCCTTCATTTTTGGAGGGGGAAAAGTGCGTCCTATAGAGCGAAAAATACGGTATATAGCTAGATTAGGAAATTTCCTGCCTGCCTCCCTCCCAAAGCCTAGTAAGCACTGGGCTTTGGGAAAGAGGTGCAAGGGCTCGACAGAGTCCTAGAGTCCTCCCTCCAAAGCCTAGTTAGAACTCGCTCAGCACTTGCCCCCAAGCAATGTGTGTCAAAATTTGGCTGTGCACAGGGCACAGTATTACCAAGGTCTGCCCCTACCTCAGCTATATAATGTTCCCTGAGTCACACATCCACATACGCACGACACTCTCAAAGAATTCTAATAGGTTAGTGAGACAGGACTTATTTTCCTACATACTTTGTAATTTTACCATCAGTAATGCTATGCATCAGTTTATCCAGAACAAGATATTAACCTAATATGTGTATAATTTCCTAGATCCTCTTTTACTTGCGAAAGACTTCCATTTTCTAAGGAAGCCTTCTTTGTCAAATAGCTTCCTTGATTCTGCTTCTTAACCACAATGGCATATTGGATTGGGTGGTACCCTTCTTAATCGGCAGTACAGCTGAGCTTCTATTATTGTAGTTTTAAATAACCTCCAAGCTTTCTGGAAGTCATACAATACCACAACAACAGTTCAGCATTTCACCAGGCTGGAAAAGGCTGTAAACAGCAGGTATTACCAGCACTGGTTAGAGCGTAGTGGTGATAATGCCAAGGTCACAGGTTCGATCTTGTAAGGGCCAGCTGCATATTCCTACATTGCAGAGCACTGGGACTACATGATCCTTGGGATCCCTTCCAACTCTATGATTCTATTTATGTAAGAACTCAGCTGATTTTTAAAGTTAAGACTGTCTTTCCCTCTTGCACCCCACTATGATCTCTAAAGCTCAACCTACTTTTCAGGTGTACAGTATATGCAGACCCTGCTGAAATAGCTTGTGCTTTTTTTGCCTGATAGTGATGTTATCCCGGTTTTGTGGTTGGTTCAAATCCCCACTCAGCCATGAAGCTCAATGGATGACCTTGGACTAGTCACTCATTCTCACTTTCCTCACAAGGTTGCTGTGAGGATATACCGTAATGAAAGATGGGGAAGCATGTGCACTGCCAGAGAGGAAAGGTAGTATATAAATGTAGTTAAATAAATATCTTATGAATGTAAATAGAATTCTAGGAAGTGCTCGGGATAAAACTGCAACAACAGAATTTAAATCACTGCAGCTATTCTTTTCCTAGGGTCAAACTGCATGTACATACAAAACAACAGTTATTTGTTATATTATGTTTCCAAGACAAGGGAGCTTAAGAAAGACGTGATTTTTTTTCTTACTGCTTCTTGTGTCATGATGACACCCTTGGAAGACACCTTTACTGACAACTTCCTTCTGTTTTGTAAAATATTAACTTCAAAAGTGTGAATGATAAAGGCTGGGTTAATTACTGAACTCACAAAGAACTGCCAATGCAGTTATAGATAAGAAATTTAAATCTCCGTGTGATCTTTACTGCTGTGCTTATAAGAGAATTCACATAAGGATTTTAGAAAATCAGACTTGCATATGCAATCTGCAAAAGAAGCACACCAAAGACCAATTTATCTTACATAATGTGCAACTAAAGTAGTGTAATTATAACAACTAGAATGCTATATACGCTGACAAAGACAGCTCACAAACCATACAATTCCTTAAAATAATATAATTATTTTATTTAGAAAAAATTATTATGTAAGAAATCTTACAATGGCTAGGATGCAGACCCAGACATACATATGCCTCAAGCACACAATAATTTAGACTTTGCTTCTGGCGACATTCCCTCACACTCTTGTCAAATGCAGAAATGGTATCTTGACCTTCATGGTTGGCTTTTGGGAGCTTGAGGGGAGGGAGGCCAAAAGGCATCAATGAACCTAGAAGCAACCCTGCAGTTCTTTGAATTTCATCCAACATTAACCAACATCATTATTCATGCTTTATAGGTTGTTTACAATGCAACAAACAAATCAATAGAACAGGGAGCTGAAGGTGCCATTTCCCCAGATGGGCAAGGTATAAATAATAAAAAATTATTATTATTATTATTATTATTACTATTATTATTATTATTATTATTATTATTATTATTGTTATTATTATTGAAATTGGTGGAAGCTTAAACTTTTAATTGTACATTTTTGAAAATAAACTAGGCCTCCAGCAGGCTTCGTAACTGCAATGGAATAAATTTATAACAGTTTGACACTGCTCCTTTATTACGAGATCTGTTGAGGAAGTTTTTGTGTTGTTTGATTGCTATGCTGTTGATTATGTTGTAAACTGCCTTCTGGTGAAGGGTGACACCTAAATTTGTTAAGAAAGGAAGAAAATTTGTGGTATGTTATTATAGTGAAAGAGCCACTGGCCTTCCCAAAGGTTAAATACAAAACTTTTTGAGCTTTGGAGATATAACACACACACACACACACACACACACACACACCACAACCTGCAATAAAATGTTGTCGTGTGTAGTGCTTTTTTTCAGGGTTTCAGTCAGCCAGCTATTCCATTCCCCACCCACAAGACATTCCGTGTTCTGCAGTCCCTAAGCATCCTTAGTCCTCACTGGGCTGCTTTTGGTGTTAACCTCATTAGGGTCTTTACCTTCATTTTGTACTTCTGTTCCCAAAGCCAGTCAGCTGATACCTGCCTCTTGTGGTGGAGGTGCAGTTTTGGCTAGATAAAGACTGGCTCTTGGAGAACCTTTGCTTTTTTGCATTTGTCTGTAGCCAGAGAATACCCTTAACAAGCAGTCTTAAAGACTCGTTTCTTTTCTCTGGCCTTTGGGGGTGAATTCAAGATGCTAGACGTCAGGTTGAAGCTTTAAATTGGCTTTTCCACCTTATGCTGGTTTCATATTTTGCTCCACACACACCCCAGACCACATTCTTCAGGAGGGCCAGCCCTGCCCCTCCAAAGAGAATATTCCAGAGTCTCAGGTGACTGCAGAGGAGAGGAAAGGGACAATATTGTTTTTTCAACTTCCACCCCACCAAAGCTCCTTACAATAACTAATCTTAGAAGCCAAGCAATTCTTTAGTATGTGCTTGCAGTATTTACAGCATACAAAGGTTCTGACCTTCAGCCATCTATCTATTCAATCCACTTGTTTTCCTGCTGGCAAAGAAGAGACGCAAGCCATAAGGATTCTGCCAGTGCTCCATTAGTGTCACGTGAGATTACTCATGGTATAAACTGTGTAATCAGGTGAACTGCAGTTTCAGATGCTGCTTCAAGTCTTATCAAACAAAATGTGTAATAAAGCTGCTTGTGTTATTGATACTTTTAAAATAATCTTTCACTAAATTTCATTTCACAAAACTTTAATGTAGGAAAAATCAAGTTAGGCCAACTTTTCTCTTTAATGTCTGTATGGTGAAATAATTAAGCATTAGAAAGGAATAATCTGTTCATGAGCATGGAAGTATCAAATTTATCTTATGAAAATGTGTCCATGTTCCAGTTGCTTCATTCCTTATTACATGCTGCAAAAGGCAGTAATAATTTTTATAGCCAAATATCTCTTCATAAGATACCAGGTGGCTTTCAATATTTACTATTTAAGTCATGCATGAAATTTAAACATTACAAAAAAAATGACTTACCAGTTGAGATTCCTGAAATATGCACATTTTCAGAACGTTCTGCAAGAGCACTGTTTCCTAAAATTAAACATAATGAATAAACTAATTTCCAAGATAAAATTTGTAAAAATTCTTCAGATATAGTACTACAGAAAAGAAAAAGAACAAAAACCAAGCTACTTTTAATATTCAAATACTTTACATCCAAAGGCTTCTTCCACTACATTTTTAAATGAAGAATAAAGCCAGGCCCGGAGGGGGCGGGGAGGAAGAGCATAAAACGATTATACAATCAAGACACAAATGGCTTCTTTGTCACACAGTGAGCAAGCTAAATGGAGAACCTAGGCAGCTTCAGAGCTTGATTACCTCCTAAAAGATTTTAAGGGAATTAAGATGTATTAGTCCAGTAGTTTCTTCTTCCAGTTCTCTTCAAGACTTTTTCTAATTCTGTTCCCCTCCCATCTAATAACAGAGGTTAGCAGAGTGAGTTAAATAAAGATAACAGAAGGGGGTGCGGAGAACCTCAGTAACCAAAAAGGCCCCCTCCAGCACAGTGAAACAACCACAATGTACTTTATTATAGGGCCAGCAAACATGCAGCATTTGCTATGTAGAAAAGTAGTATTAAATCACTTAATATGGTGGTAACCAATACATATGCAGTTGCCTATTTGCACTGTCTACTTTCCAGGATCACGTCTTCACTTGGGTGATAGCCAGAACATGCATTTGTTTGTTCGTTTAACTCAACAGTTTTGGAATAGTGGTATCTAAGGGTGCACTATGAAACATCAGGGCTGATGCGGAGAAAGGGGAGATGCAGCCCAACCCCATGCCTGTTTCTTGGGGTCAAATTCCCCGAGTTCAGCGAGAAGCAGGGCTTTTTTTCAGCCGGAACTCACTAGAACTTGGTTCTAGCACCTCTGAGGTGGGTCCCATGGTCATTATAAGAGAACATGTTCATGGTGAGTTCCAGCACCTCTTTTTCTAGAAAAACAGCACTGGTGATGAGTACCCCCAAAGTTACTCTGCACAGAATTGCAGCCTCAGTAATTCCGGTTCTTATCTTCCAGCCTGTTCAAGCTGCATTTTTTCTGCATATTGTTGTTTAAATATTTAATAATTTTTATTTCATATATTACTGTGTCTTAATAAGAGCCTGAGACTTTGGTGGACCATCAGCATAAATAATAATAAAAAAATACATAGGCTAGGCTGAGAGATGAACTGGTCACCCAGTGAGGCTCACGGCTGCATGTCGATATGAACCCTGGTCTCCCAGCACTTAATCCAACTCTTTAACCACCACATCACACTGCCTATAATAATAACTCAATAAGACTCCCAGACATAATCTTTGAAGATCCCCTTTTACTGTGTGGAGTGCAGTGTGCTCCAGGACACAATTTCCATCCATCATTTATCTTTTGTAATGTTACCACAGAATCATGGAATCATAGAAGTGTAGAGTTGGAAGGGACCCTGAGGATCATCTAGTTCAACCCACTGCAATGCAGGAATATGCAGCTGTCACACACAGGGATCAAACCTACAACCTTGGCATTATCAGCACCACACTCTAACCAACTGCTCGGTCATTTAATGATACTTTCTACCAGTTTTCTACAGACAGACATTACGCTAACCCACTTGTAATTTCCAGGATCCCTCCCAGAGAACTCATGCTTCTCCTGCTCTTTTCCGCTGTAAAAAGCAGAGCCAGATTCCCTTACCTTAGTGTGTTCTGATAGTAGAACCAGTAATCAGGACTGACACTTTTAGGGGATGCTTTCCTTCCCTCTCATTGTTTATTCACTAAAAGCAGAACAGGTTGTGTGTCCCATGTGCTATCAGGCAGAAGAGGGCCTATAACGGGGCCACCCACACACAATATTTCACTTCTAACTATTCCTAATTACAGAAGGGTCTCCCACATTTAAGGGCTACTTGGAAATGAACACAGAAATTTGGCTAAAGCAAGTACCACAAACATTGTGTTACAGTTTCTGTATTTCACACAGTTACTGATACACAAGAGACAAACAAGACTCTTTGAGTCTCAGAAAGAAGTGAGGTCACCTACAGATCTAAATAAGGTAGTAAACTGGTACTGTCGATTTTCCATTAAACCTAACTTTTTTTCTTAACAAACAAAACTGTTTTGACCCACCTTCATTCTGACAGACTTCACTCCAAATAAATATGCGACTATACTTAGCACACTTGCAAAAAAAATTACTTGGCTGATTCATAAAAAAGATGTATTTTCCATAAAAATTATGAATTTTATGGCATTCATATCCAAGAGCGTTCCAGCTACCGACACACATTTTAATACCTGCAATGCACAACTTGGTTGATTACATCTAATGGACAGAATCCAATATAAAAATAGGACAGGAAATGTGCCAACAGAGGGGCTTTTAGACAGAAACAAACCACTGCATTTGGAAGAATAATCTAGAGCTAAAATTCAGCAAAGGAATTACACTAAATAAGCACTAATACCGAAAGAGATCTAGAAATAAAATAATCTTATGTAATATCATTGTGGGACAATATGTGACATGATTTTTGGCTTGCATGAACTTATTCATATTGCAGATTAAAGACAAGGATATTAGACTGGAAAACTTTCATAATTCATACATGTTGGTAAATCATCAGAAGGATGTCAAGCAAATTAAGTGCAGTGTGAAAGTGAAACCACTGCAAACATCAGCTACCAAAAAATAGCAGACTTATAGACAATATCACAAACCAACATCAGGAAACAAATTCATAAAACTTCTACTGGGTACAAAATGGGTACCACTATCTATACTATTATTAATAGAAACAAGGATTCAGAAATCTGTTCAAATAAAATTAGCATAAGCCAGAAAGAAACCAAATAAATCCCAGATACACATTTCTTAGTAAACTATTTTCAGAAGTAGCAATTGTGAATTTTTAGAAGAGAATGTCTGCCAAAATCGAACAGCACAGCTGGAAAATATTTGTTCCAAGTAGATTGTTGACAATAATCTATTGGCATATTTATCTATCACTCTTCATTGAAAATTTCGAGGTAGTTTACAACCATCACCATGAACACCAATATAAATTAAACCAGAAAATTTAAAAATCCATAGAAAACCAGAAATACTAAAAGCTAGACAATAGAAGTTGAAAATATTTGAGTAAAATAAGTCTTCAGAGAGGTATTGGTACCTGTCTGGCATCTAGGAGGGAGATGATTCCAAAGACTGGGTGCCACTATAGAGAAGGTCCTGCCTTTGGTTGCTACTTGACTCAGTAACAAGTGCTATGACAGTCCAATGCGTTAAGCTATGGCATCATATCCTTGTGGCTGGATGCTCCAGTCAGCCTAGCCACTAAGTTCTGCACCAGCTACAGATCCTGGACCAATGTCAATGGAAGCCCCATACAGGGCACAGAGCAATAATTCAAACTTGAGGTTACCAATGCATAAGTTATCATGGCCAGGTTGTTCCAATTCAGGAACTGCCACTGGTTTCAAAAAGGCATAGAAAGTGTAGCAACGTATATATTTCTAGCTCAGTTCACTAAGCTTTTCTTCAGCAGCAAAGCTGAGCAGCTCAGGAAGGGCTTGCCAGCTTCCTATGCTTGTGCTGGCATTGTGTTTTAGCATTAAACTGGAAGTGCAGAAGGAAGTACTAACAAATGTAGCCATGACAATACAGTGGTACCTCAGGTTACGAACTTAATTCGTTCCGGAGGTCCGTTCTTAACCTGAGGGGCGCTTTTGCTAATGGGGCCTCCCGCTGCCGTACGATATCCGTTCTCATCCTGGAGCCAAGTTCTTAACCAGAGGTACTACTTCGGGGTTAGCGGGGTTTCTAACCCAAAGCGTTTGTAACCCGAAGTACCACTGTATCGGCATTCTCTCATGCCACGCACAATTTTCCTTGTCTCCCAAATCATAAACTGAAGTCAGAATCTATTCCTCATATTATAGAATTAATGCATTAGGGACATTTTTCCACAGAAACTTGTACATTCAAGAATCCTAGACAAAACAAAAAAATCTAAAAATGAATTTTGCTGTTGAAGTGTATACAGCTGCCCATTACGAGGGCAATATTTACTTCAAACATTTTAAATTCTATAAAAATCTGCATTACGCAATTTTAAAAGAAAAAAGCTATGAGTTTTATTCTAAACAAAACTGATCTAATACTTGTTTGAAGTTACTTGAAGTTTGATCTATTACTTGCTTGTCAAAAGAACTGAACAAAACTACATATTTTATTAAGAACACTACAGACTCTGCTTTACTGGTAGGTTTGCTTGAAACAGGTTTGCTAAAACAACTGTTTAAAAGAAAATCCTCATGAGCCACACTGGCCAGATGTTTTATCTGGAATAATATCAGGGTTCGACTGTAGCTCAGTAGTAGAGCTTTGCATGGAGCAGGGTCTAGGTGTAATTTGCCCCAGCATCTCCCATTACGGCTGGAAGTAAACCCTATCAGAAATCCTTAAAAGCCACAGCTAGTCAATGTACACAATGTTGAATTAGATCAGGGTTTCCCAAAGTGGATGATACTGCCTCCTGGGAGGGGGGGCACTGAAACATTTCAGGGGGCAGTAGTATCCTCAGGTGCAATAGGGGGCATTGAATAAAAATAAGGGGGAAGTGAAAGTATAGTTTTGAAAAACTGTTCGCACATGTTTCATCTTCCAGGGGGGCCCTGACGTTTTTTTTCAGAAAAGGGGGCAGTAGGCCAAATAAGATTGGGAACTAGATGGACTAATGGACTGACTCTGTGTAAGACAGAATTGTATTTGGAAACATTGGAAACTTAAAACTGTTTTTTTCCATCTCCTGGACATTTTTATTATTTTGTTATAGTTGAAAGCTTGTTGTTTTTGTTGTTGCAATGATATTGTACCCCCTTCCCTTTGTATATTTAAAGGTAAAAGTAAAGGGACCCCTGACCGTTAGGTCCAGTCGCGGACGACTCTGGGGTTGTGGCACTCATCTCGCTTTACTGGCCAAGGGAGCCGGCGTACAGCTTCCAGGTCATGTGGCCAGCATGACTAAGCCGCTTCTGGTGAACCAGAGCAGCGCACGGAAACGCCGTTTACCTTCCTGCCGGAGCAGTACCTATTTATCTACTTGCACTTCGTGCTTTCGAACTGCTAGGTTGGCAGGAGCAAGGACCGAGCAACAGGAGCTCACGTCGCAGGGATTCGAACCACCAACCTTCTGATCGGCAAGCCCTAGGCTCTGTGGTTTAACCCACAGCACCACCCGCGTATATTTGCAAGGCTTTAATTTATTTTCCCTTGTATTTTACTTACCATTATGAAAATCAATAAATAGCTAATTAATGTAAAGAATACAAAAAAATAGTATTTGTCAAGCTTGCAGTTGAAAAACATGCTATCAGCAAGAGTCACTTTTAAAAACTGCTAATCAGTTAAGAGTTCTGAGAGTTTTTATTCTTAAATGTGTGTGTGGTGAGAGAGGATTCATCATCTGGAATCAAAACAGCAAGTTTTGATTACTTTAGTTTGCTGTGTGCCAAGAAGACTAGACTGCACAGCTTCCTCTAGGCAATCCTTTATCAGCTACTTCAAAGCATTCTCCAAGAATCAAAGCAGAAGTATGAGCATCTGACTTTGTATAGCTAGTTTCTGAAGATGAATTTCTAGTTCTCAGCAACAAGTTTTTCACTGCTTTTCCTAAGTAATTTGATAAGTATTGTATAGATGTATTCAGATGTGTTTAAGGTAGCACACATACAACTGTTGGAAATTTCCATTCCACCTTTAGTTGCAGACATGGAACAGTTACGTGTCACATGTCTGTTTACATTCCAAAACAGTTTGCCGGGAACTTCCGTTGTGTATAGCTTTTGCTTTTGCCTCTCTCTCTGAGGAAACGGAAAGAGAGATGACATATTTATTTTGTCCTGATTTATGCTTAATAAATCCATAGCTTGTTAGTATGTTTCCACAAGCCTTTCGCCTCTTGCCTCTTCTGTTTGTGCAGTATGCTCTGCCGATATAGTGTGCTCAGGCTTTGAGGTCTGAGTCGCTGATTTACGTTGCACCAGAGGTCGGGGGTTCGTCACGGCTGGAAGGGCATGATCCAGCTGGGGGCTAGCCAGCTGGCATCTTGACCTCCTGAAGGATTGGAACCATTGGAAAGGCTACAGAGAGTGACCAATAGGGAAAGTAATGTGAGGCTCAGAAAGTAGTTTGGAACTGTACAGGTACTGACTAACACCTTGTATGCTGCCAAATGCTATGTAAGCTATAGTGGTGGTCATGTTCATGTTATGCTAAACCATGGCTTACTGAGATGTGGACAAGCAAGAACAAGCCACAGCATGTCTCAAGCTCACATGCACCTACACTTCCACTCCCCTATTCCAGGATGACAACTTCAGCAGAAGTGAATTTCAGTTTCCCTGAATCTCACCTTGTCTACAGTGGTTTATTCCTAGCTATAGCCAGACGAAAAATTTGCAAGACGAAAAAACTCGCAGAACGAATTGATTTCGTCTTGCGAGGCACCACTGTATTGTTGTTTTAAAACTATTTCTATATTTATAGTTTTTTTAATTAGTTTTTATTGCAATTGTTTTTAATTGTTTTATATAGGTAACCGTTTTATACATGTCATTATATTGCAGATTGCTTAGAGCAGATTGCTGAAATGTGTCTCTCCCCCCTCCCAGTCCATTGAAAGATGCTTCCTGCCAGTGGATACCACAACTGGATACCAATCACTGATTTTATCTTGCCGAATTGAAGTCTCTTTTCTCTGCAAAATGTATCATAATAACACAGGAATTGCCACACTGCATCACACTGATGCTTCATCTAGTTCAGCATTCTCTGAATACAGTTACCAGAAATACACTTCATGAGATCAGGATGGTGGCTAAGCTAGACTACCACTAGCTGCTGAGTCAGCTGCTGACCCTGAGTCAGCAGCTGTGTTTTATATGAAAGTTCTTAAGTGTTTTTGATTATTCTGGCAAGAATTCACTGACAGACTGTTCCTAATGATTTTTTTTTAAAGCTATTTATGCTCATATTCAAGTTGCAGCGATTGCTACTAGTAGTAAACATTTATATAGTACTTTAGTTTTCCCCTGCACTTTATAAACTTAATTGGGTTCAAAATTAGTAAGTCACAATGGACCTGTGTCAAATCCAAGTCAAGTTCTCTGTATAGCAGGTCTCAAAATACATCATTCTTTTTCTTGTATGATCCAATAAATGTGGGGCCCTCAGTCATTTCATGGTCAAGCAAGTCCTGCACACAACTATTCTATTATTCATAATACATATATACCAAAAAGGATTTTGCCTTCTTAGATTGACAGTAAAAAATAAATAAACTTGGCAAATAAATTAATATAATAGTTGAACAAAAAGAATGCCAGAACAGACATCCACACTTAACCTTAGATTTCCCATTTTGAAGATTGTAGCTTATGAATAAAATTAAAATCAGCTACTGTGATTTTTTTCCAAGTTCCTAATCTAAAACTTACTAAATAAGCCACGAAATAAATACATAGCTAAGTTGGAGTCTTCAACAATCCCTTAATTCCAATTCTTAATAGTTCAGTTCAAAGTTTATGCTTGTTATAAATTTGCTACCTTTGAATTTACTACCATCTGCCATAATATTGAAAACATCCCGCAAGTGCTAAATACACTATACACAGCTATAATCACTTAAAATATGTTTGCTCAATATGCTGAATCGTATCTATGCATCTGTCACTTCCCGCATACCATACCATACAATAATTAATCATATGCAATGGTCACGTACAATCTAAAACAAGTTCCCTGGTGGAATCAGATACATTCTGATCTCTTTGTCTCGTAAAGATGGAAACTGGACTCCAATATTATGTCAGATGGGGAATGGGTAGACAGGGAAAACATCCTATGAGACTTACAGAGCTTCTATTTTGCTGTTGCTTCGAGAAATACGGTAGTTCACAACAGAATTCCAGACACTGTATTTGGCAATGTAATATCGTAACGTACCCTTAGGCCATTCTCTAAAGTATTGCTATATTTTGTTCCTCCCCTTGTCCCACGTCATTCAGTTCAATACAGAATGCCTCTGCTAACACCTGGTCTCCTTTATTGCTATATTCATGACACCTCTCTCATTATGTCTTTTGACTATGTTTTGTCTTCCAACGAAAGTCAAGTTCTAATCCTTCAAGCTTTTAATCTTTGTTATCATATCTCTTTTGACCAATTCACTATTGTACTCTTAATGAGGCACCACTTGTACACTTCAGTGTGCCTATGCTGGCATCCAGTTCTGCTAGTACAAGGATGTCTGTAGCTGAAACATTGTCTGCCAGACTGCTTCTTTCCCACTTATTATTAAACTGGGAACTACGGTCCATACACCATGAAAAGCAAACTGCACAGAAATGGAAAGTGTTTTCCTGCTTCTAGTTTAGCTCTATTTTTGTCCATGTCCTCAATACTAATCACAGCTTGTTCTCTGTAACAAGGAAAAGCTGGGACTTCTTTGAAGGTGAGTGGGTGGCAGTGGCTGTCAATCTGTAAGGAGGGTAGACTAGAAGAGTTCTTCAACCACAAGAAAGAAAAGAGGCAGAGGCAAATCGCTAATTCTATACACTAACCTCTTAAAGAGACAACAATGTACAGAATATTATTTATGTTTACACTAGTATGGGAACTGGAAGTCAGTGGAAGCCCAAAGAGGCTTCCCTTTAGGAGCAAGCCTGTGAAATCGCTCCTATGTTTTCCCTTATTCTTTGTCTCCCACATTCTCTGCTTTGTGCAAGTTAATTTGATATGAATCAACTGTCTTTATTCTCTTTTGCCATGGAGCTGCCTTCCTCTATAAATAGCATTAAGCTACCTCCTTGGAATCCTTTGTATCACCAAAACTTTCCTGAGCCACTCTAGTTTCATTTTTTCCTGCTACTGAGTTAACTCTTCATCCTGTCTATGCAATTTTTACTTGCCAGATAATTTGGCCTTATTCTGTCATCAAGCAATCTCTACATTTGCTACATTTGTCAACAGAAGTAATTTAATATTTTTATTCCTGTTAACTCCTTGTATACATTTACAATTGGTATTTACAACAGTTCACATTTCTGTTCCTACACTGGAAAAGAGTCTATAGTGGTGCATGAAAAAAGGTATATCATTAAGTAAGTTAAGAACTGGTTGAGAACCACTCTTAAATTGTTGATTTAAGAAAACCAAGACAAAATGAAAGAGAAGAACAGAAGAGTAGCACTGCTGGATCAGGCCCCTGTCCTATCTAGTCCAGCAACCTTGTCTCACAATGGCCAAGCAGATGCTTGTGGGAAGCCATCTTAGCTGTTAGTCCTGGAACATCTGCTCCCTGCCTTGCAGGCCTTTTCCCACCTGACCTGGGAGGACAGGACCCTGACTGACTCAAGCTACAAAAGCCGAGGTTGCTGGACAGACTGTCGGGTTGGGGTATTATTTGAGGGGGGCGTGTTGCTGTTGTTTTTGTTGACACTAATTCATTTGTATTTTTTATTTTTAGAACTTGTTATGATTTATTTGGCATTTTTGTGTGTTTTATTTATTGTTTGTAATTATACAATATATAATTATATAATCCACCTTGAGCATGGTTTTAACTATGGAAAAGCATAATACAAATAAAATAACAGATGGATGGAAGCCTGCAAACAGGAGCTGAGCAGAACAGCCCTCTCCCCTCCTACAGTTTCCAGTAAATGGTATTCAGAAGCATGTTAGAGGCAGAACACAGCCACCTTCGATAGCCTTTATCTCCATGAACTTGTCAAACCCTCTTCTAAAACCATCCAAATTGGTGGCCATCACTGCCTCTTGTGTGAGCAAATTCAATAGCTTAACTATATGCTGTGTGATGAAATACCTCCTTTTGTCCAACGTTCAGCTTTATTGGATGTCAATGAGTTCTAGTATTATATGAGAAACTTTTCTCTGTCTGCTTTCTCCATGCCATGCATAATTTTATTTACTATCATGTCACCTCTTAGGCGTCTCAAGGACTCCTGTTTTGCAAAAACAGTCAAAAGTTTTTAAGAATTTGATTTACAATCAATATACCAATATTTGAGAGCTCCTTTTCAAATAAAGAAAACCCTGAGACACTGTCTCAGTCCGTTCTCAGCTGCCTACCAACTTATCAAAACAAGTTTGACAAGTGAGGTGTCAACAGGGGTGGAGTGGGGACGTTTTCTGGCTTAATTCAGCAGAATCCATTTCAGCAGCTTTCAGGGTATGAAGCCATTCAAAAAAATTTTTTATAGCTTTGTAACAGATAACACACTTAAGATTTTTATAGGAGCACTTTAAAAGACTTATGGCCTTGTATTTTTCATCCACAGAGAACAACTGTTGAAGTCAATGGGAATCCTGGGTACCCTAAAAACATTTAAGACCCCTGTTGTTCTCCACAGCTAATATTTTGTAAACTAATAAAATATGACCTAAGTTTCTTCCTCACTAATGTAAGTATCTGTGCTCGGGGCCTACTGCCTCAAATATCACAAAACCCTACCACTGAAACTGTAGCTGAATTTCCAGTCAATGCCTGTATTTGTAGGCACTTTGCTAGAATCAATCAACAAAGATCTGTTCACTAAAAAGGTGAATATTTTCTTTTTCTTTTTTACATATGCTTTAGCTATCAACACACCCTTGTCCAAAAATATTTAAGAACAAGCCATTCCATTCATTGAATGAAGGAGGCTTTTCAAATCTTTTAATTAGAAGGGGGCGGGGAGTCTGATTCGCTTGCAAAGGGCACAGTCTATTCACAGAAAGGAGGCAAATAAATATTTTACATGGTAGAATTCAAGAGCTATAGCTACACTGTGAGTATAGGTACAATCACAATCTGTTAAATCCCTCTTCACCCACACTTCAAGCATCTAAGGAGACAAAAATACCTTGCGCACACAAACATCATCATACAACCACAGCTTGAAATGATAATAGCACATCACTAAAAGCAAGGCATTAAAATCAGCATCTTTAATAGAAGCGGAAACACAAGTAAGACTGGTGTCTGTCATACTTGGTGAGGAGAAGGGAATTCCAAAGATTGGGGACCACAACAGAAAAGGTTACCTTCTTTGTTGCCGCAAGATGTACACCTGCAGCCACTAGATCAACCAGGAGGGCCTAATCTACAGATCTTATTGAATGGACAGACTAGTACTGTGTGAGAGAAGTGCTGTGAAAGGGGAGAGGAAAGTGAGCACTAAGGACATCAGTGTAAAGGCTGTACCATATATCCCTGCAGCTGTGTTATAAACTCAGATATATAAGCTAGGCGCCAAACGCCACCTTAAACCTAGGTTGTGGCTACCACAACAGAATGTCTATTTGCCAGGGTGCTGGACTAGATGAGCCTTGGGGTCGCTTCCAACACTACAATTCTGATCCTATGACCTCAGCTACATTGCTTGGCTGTAGCTTGCTCTTACAACCATTTACTAGTCCCACTATGCAAGAAGGAAAAACACACACAGTGGAAATGGAATTAATGATGGACTAAGGCAGGGTTTTTTAAACTGGCTCGATGTCAGAAATCTCCACATAGTCACAATTAGACCCACACCAATAGTAAAATGTGCCAGGGAATTTCTAATACTGCCCTGCATACTGTATTTCTATCATTCAGCTTCAGGGTCACTGGCACAGAACACCATAATGCAGGACAACATCAGAGGTTGTAGCTGGTTTTTTATGCAATCCCTGCCCCTGCCATACTGCATGGCATGGTCAAAGCTGCCCTGGTACAGCAGCCATTTTCTCCAGCTCCTTCCTTCCCAAGTGGCTGATGTCACTTACACTTGTGGGCATCAAAGCTTTTGAGGACTGTGACTCAAGAGCTAGACTTTTAAGACTGTAACCTATGTTGATGCCTCTAATTACACACTGAATTTCATTAGAACAGGAAATACGTAGTTTGCTATTTATATTTAGAAGAAACATTTCCTGAGAAGCCACCCATGCCCATTTCCCCACTGCTGCAGTGATGGGGTGGCCTCTTAACAGATGCACAGAACATAGTTATATACAAAGTTTAAAATGTAGGCTATGAATGGGCCAGTTCCTAAAGGTATTGTTTGGATGTTGTTTCTATAGAAATTGATAATATTTACTTTCATATAATGCACTGAGGATTATGATCAAAACATGGGTTTAAGTAGGGTCACACTGTGGAAGTTAAGAAGAGATCCCAGTAAGAGGCTAAAAAAGCTTTCCTTGAATAAAAAGGAGAAGAATTTTAATAATTGCACAGCTATTGCTAAAAGGTGAATTCCACTGAAGGTTTAAAAACAAGCACCATATTAATAGTCTTGCAAACCTAATTAACTAATGCGGGTGCTCCACATGGTCGCAACTGGATCTTCATCAAAAAGCTGAGGCTGCTGAACAGACCCTTGGACTGGGGTATTGTTTGTGGGGTACTGTTGTTGTTGATGATATTACTCTTTTGTACATATATTTTTAGACCTTAATATGATTTATGTGGCAACTGTTCAGTTTGGTTGTATGCTTTTTATGTGTTTTATTTATTGTTTGACTACTTTTGTTATATTTGTAATTATGTCTCTTTTTCATGTTGCAAGCAGCTTTGAGCGTGGTTTTAACTATGGTGGCATACAAATAAGATGGATGGATGGATGAGAATAACCTGGACACTTTCACATACATACAGTATGGATACAAAAACAATAAATAGATATTCAAATAAGTCATACTCTGAAACCAAAGTTACTCTGAGTATGATTTAACTGTGCACCACCCACTGTAAAGAAAGGCTAGTGTTAAATCTTAAAAATTATCTCAGAAAAACTGGTCAGCTGGAGTAATAAATCTGTTTGCACAAACATAACTTCCTCTCATACTCCCTGCAGTTAACATTGGATTTAGTTCCCTGCATATATTTATGTTTTATATTTTTTCATCCTCTGTATATTAACAAAAGCACTTTATCAGAGACTAGACATGTAAAGCACTTCCTTAAGTTTAAATGTGGTGAGCTGTGTCTGTCTGTTCCAAGCACCTCAATTCAAGAAAAACACTGGTCAAACAGATTAAGAAAACAATAACCAAGAAAGTAAATGTTTTTGTTTGTGCCCTGCTGAGGCTAAAATGATCTATGGGAATGCTTCCAGGTCTATGAACATAATTGTATTTTACTTTATGTCCCTCTGGAAAACAGTGGGTTTCTTAAAAACCAAGCTCCTGTTTCCTTTAATATGAAGAAAAGATATACAGCTTTAGCCAATGGTATGAATAGCGATACTATTTAACACAAGTCTTGCTTCCTATGGATTTTGGAGATCCCTAAGGCCTTTTATACATAAGAAGTTTTAATGGATATGATCTTACTGGTGCCAGGGTTTTCTGCATTAAGTGTAATCACATTGCATACTTGTTTCTTTACAGTCATAGTAAGTCATGCATCTTGTTTTGGTAAGCATAAGTTCAGAACCGAAATTGATCTGTGTTATTCTGTTTTTCTTATAGAAGTATTTTAAATATCGAGACAGGATTTGCCTTTATATAGGAAGAAACAGTACTTCATGTAGTCAGCAGGCCAGGGACAACATGACCTTCATGATGTTTGCAAAATAAGGTGGTCAGTATTTATCACTGTAATTTTAGAGGAAAACTACCATAACCTATTTTGGACGTATGCTACAATAAGACTGCTTGCTTCAACTTAGGTTGCATATTAAAAAGGAATAAAGTAACTGAGGTAAATTGTTTAAAGTAAATTGTTAAGAGATCTTTAGTGCTTCTCTGCTCCCTCAGAGAATAATTATCAGTGTTCCCTTGGAAAAGCTAATTACTATTAAACCAGTTTAAATCTGGTATGGATAAAGCCCAAGTGAGTTACCTACCACGTCCACACCAAGTGTGCGAAAACAGATACAACATTCTCATTCCTCCAGGCTGTTCAAAGTCTAAGAAACAATGGACAGCACAACTTGCAGATATACAATGCACCCTTCCTTCTCATATATCTGGTAAACTATGGCTTATGAAAGTGTTGAAAGACAAATGATGCTTTTTGGAGAGGGAAATGAGTTACTTATCACTTAAACCTGAGTCCATGGTCCTACACCAAATACACTGAATTGAAGCCTAATTTTCTATCTGAGAGGAGTGGGGGTCGCAGTGAACAGTAACTTGACTTTTAAGGTCATGTAATAATAGTTACTCACATACAGTTAGTCTGAGGGTCTTCTGGCGGTTCCCTCACTGCGAGAAGTGAGGTTGCAAAGAACCAGTAAGAGGGCCTTATTGGTAGTGGTGCCCGCCCTGTGGCACATCCTCCCATCAGATGTCAAAGAAATAAACAACTATCTGACTTTTAGAAGACATCTGAAGGCAACCCTGTTTAGGGAAGTTTTTAATGTTTGATGTTTTATCATGTTTTTAATATTCTGTTGGGAGCTGCCCAGATGGGCAGGGTATAAATAATAAAATTATTATTATTATTATTATTATTACTAATACTAATACTACAGCACATAAGCAGCTCACTCAGTGGGGTAGAGCCACAGCTATAACTTTTGGGTAGCAGCATCACCACCACAGGGGCAAGACAGCAGCAAGGTCGGGTATGAACAGTCATATTGACAGAACTAAATGCTTCCACCAGCGCATCCATACAGTTCCAACTTCACCAGTGCTTCACCCATCCATGTACACAACAGCAGTACTGCTGCTGGGAGGTTATAACTGCAGCTCTACCCCACTGAGTGAGCAACTCCTCTTTCAACATGTTGTACCCATTTATAGCTATTAACAAGACATCACGAACATTTCCAACTTATTGAGAAACACTACTTTTGCCTTGTAATTAGCAGTCTTTCTTCTGACAGTTCTGGACACTTGGTTGCCATCTAACTTTGTATTGGTTTGTGACCCTTTTCTTCAAGCAAGTCGTTTTGTTTTGCATCCTTGCATATGTACAGAAAAAGAAGAACTTCATTAATTTCCTAATTATGAGCTTGTCTGTAAGCAGATATAATTATATAGTGTGAAAGACATGTGAGATGAATGACTAGTTTATACTACCTAGTGTAGTATAAATGATTTATTTAGTCAATTAATACTAATGTATTGATTGTTATAGCAACCAATTAAAATTTCACCTTTGTTCAGGAAATATGTGAATTGAGAAATGGCAAACTTGGATTTTACTTTCAGACAGCAACCAGTATGCCCAGATCTAAAATAAACTTAATATTATTCAGTCATACAATCCCTTACATCAGATCTGTGGGTGAACAAAAATCGGAGAGAACTTTCACAATTTGGAAAAACCTTGAATGACCATCTTGACACTACTCCTGTAAGCCAATCCCCCAAACGAAACTGAACCCAGGCCTTCACTTGTTGGACCACAGCAACTCTCACAAATTGTTAGACAACATACAAACAAGTTACATGAACTGCCATCTCTTTACGTGTAGTCTAAGTAGAGTACAGTGGTACCTCGGGTTACGTACTTAATTCGTTCCGGAGGTCTGTTCTTAACCTGAAACTGTTCTTAACCTGAACCACAACTTTAGCTAATGGGGCCTCCCGCTGCCGCTGCACCGCGATTTCTGTTCTCATCCTGAAGCAAAGTTCTTAAGCCGAGGTAATATTTCTTGGTTAGCGGAGTGTGTAACCTGAAGCGTATGTAACCCGAGGTACCACTGTAAAAGCAAGCTTTTCCTAGAGCATTGTTGCACATTACAGTGTAGGTCCCTCCTTGTACAAAGAAACTTATGGTGCCACCACCAAGTTCCCTTTGCTGTAGAGCTCAATAATATTAAGACATATGAATATATCTTCCACTGTCAAATACACATAATCCACTTAAATCAAGTATGCAGTGGAACCTGACAATTTAGGGCCATCATTTGTTTGCACTCCAAGGCAAATTGTTGGCTAGAACACCTAATAAAAATACAAACAAGGCCAATGGAATTTCAAAATCTGGGGTTACTCTAGCTACAAGTTTTATGAAACTGCATGTTTTGGTTATGAACCTAGTTGTGGTGCTAATGGCATCCTAGAAAGGTGACAAATGAAGGGACAAATCATTCAGACATTTAGGCACATGCTGTTGAGCCGGGGCTTCATTCCAATTAACTATAACCATTTTTATGTTGACATCTTATATAGCTGCCTACTAAAAAGTGTTTAAGGACCACATATCACTGGTTGGACCACTAGTAAAGTTCTGCATTCAGAAGGTCCCAGGTCCAGTTCTTGGAATCTCCAGGGCAGGGCAAGAAGAAAAGCCCTTGTCTGAAATCCTGGAGAACTGCTGCCAGCCAGTGCTGAACTAGACGGGCCAAAAGCACTTCCTCTCTTCCTAATATGCGTGGGTGGAACAAAACTAAATTTGGGAAGAAAATGGTTCAGTCGGGCCCCACTTGTTTTAAACCAGCGGGCTTTGAGCATATACAGATTTCCACTGTGAACTTCTTTTTCTCTCTCCCACCAGCCCCACTCCTACGCCCTGACAACAAGACACAAGAACACCCCAACGGGCACGTTGTTTCGTGCGGGCGAGAGGGTCACACACACAAAACAAAGAGGCAGGCAGACTAGCTGGGCCAAAGTCCCAGCCCTCGGCTTAAAACAAAACCCCGGCGGAAGAAGAAGTCGTCGTCTTCAGCCCTGCTGCTTTAAAACTGTCAAGACTGATGCCCGAAGAACAAAAATAAGCAGAATGAAAAAAGGGCTGTTTGGGGGTGGGCGCCTCTCACTCACCCCCCACCCCAGCGTTAAGGAAGAAAGGGGGGGTAAGCCAAGAAGGGGAGAAGGAGAAGAGGAAAACAAAAACAAATCAAGCCTTTTTCCTAAAAAGCAAACGGGGGGGAGAGGAGAGATGAAGGCTGCCTGCTTTGTCTCTTCGCGCCCCTTTAATATAAGGCCAACGGGGGCGACAAAGGAAGCAATGGAGCCGGCTGGCTGGCTGGCTGGCTTCCTCGCCCCCTTCTCCTTCCTCCCAGAGGCTGGTACCTACCACAGCAGGAGGCGACGAGGAGCAGGAGCTGCGCTGACCTCCAAGCAAGGGACCCTTTTGCGCTCCAGCAAGGGGCCATAACACCGCCACGGGGGGGAGAGCGAGAAGAAAGAGCCGGAGTCCGGAGCCCCCGCGGCCACAATCCCCGCTGCGGGAGGAGGGCCCAAGCGCCACCGCCGCCGCCGCCGCCTCGCCGGCCAAGTCTCCCCGCCGGCCCCCTGGCTGCTCCCTCCGGCGTCGCTCTCTGCTCAGCCCGCCGCTGCTGTGGGAGCCATGGGCGGCTGAGGCGGCTGCTGAGGCGGCTGCTGAGGCGACGACGACGACGACCGCCGGCCTCCGGCCTCCTCTGCTCTCCGGTCTCGGGCAGCGCTCTCCTCCGGCGGGCAGGAGGGGCTCCGCCGGCGCATCTGCGCATTAGAGAGCCGAGCCGCTCTCTCTCTCGCAGGAAAGCGGCTTCCCTGGGCGGGGAGGGAGTGAGGGAGACCCAGCCTCTCGCCCAGACGGAGGAGGAGGAGACTGAGCCGGCTTGGTCCTGGCCGCGCATTGAACCGCCTCAGTTTCTCTCGGGGCTGCTGGCCGCTCGGTGACCCTTTAAACTCAAGGAGACAAAAGCAGCGGGAGTGGGGGGGGGGGGAGGATGTTTACTCCGAAGTAGCCCAAACACGGGCAGGGATCCTGCCCTGGCTGTTTATTTGGAAGTAAATCCCAATGGGGCGCTGGGAATGTTCCCCTTAGAGAGTTTGAGAGGGAGCGCGCGCAGGGCTGCTGCAGCCCCGATCCTCTGCAAGAGCTAGGCGATCCTAAAGTTATTAAAAGCGATGGCCTCCCGCAGTCCCAAGGGGCAGCACGTAAAGACGAGCCCGTGGTGGATCAGGCCCACCTGAGCCTGCTAGCCTGCACACACACACACACCCCGGTGCCAACCACGTAAGAAGCTCACGGGCAAAAAGCACCCCTTTCCCCACTTGCAACTGGTGTTCAGAGGCCCATTGTCTCCGATGCTGAAGGTAGAACATAAGTCATCCTGGCTAGCAGACTTGTCCTCCATCATTTATTTATTTCCATTTTTGACAGAGGAAAAGAAAATATGCAGCTTGAGTATTGAGGGTAGATATCCTCCTCCTCCAGTGAACTCACAGGCTCCAAAGCAATCCTGAGTGAACTCAGATGTCTCACTGAATTTATTTTGATTTACTGCCATGAAAGTCACTTCGCCCCCGAGGCGCACTCTGGAAACAAGCAGATGCCAACAACTGCCATTGAAGCAAATGTGCATATAGAATTGCATTTCTTGTATGTGCCCCGGTTCACATCTGATGTACACCAATGAAGGAAAACACGCATGTCCCTTATTTTGATTCTGCTTGGCAAGGGACCACATATGATGCTACCTTCTTTTCTTTCCAGGATGCTGATACATTACAGCACTAGAGTTAGAGTTGTGTTGTTTTGCACCAGTGCAATTTTCAACCCCTTGAATTTTCTGGTAGAGTTTTTTTTTCTTTTGGTAATGAATAATTTCTAAGTGGCTTAGGTAGCGTTCTCACAATGCAACATTATCAGTAGATGTTAATCCCTGTGCACTGTCATTTTGAATAGCAACAGTAATGCACTGGGATGTATTAATAACAAGATTTCTGCAAAAAGGAAATATTGGTTGCACCCTCTGGAAACTTAGACACAGCTGGCCATCCATACAGTACTGCTGTCTGAGGCAAAGGAAAAGATGGCTGCCCCACCAATCCATGTACAGAAGCCAATTGGACTGGCAGTTACTCTTATTTCAGGACAGGCAACAACAACAATAATAGTGGGATAGTGTCCACCACACCAGAGAGCAGCAGGCTAGTTATGGGAGTGCAAGACAGGCCACATGGCATGTACAGCTCTGCCCTCCAACAGATGTGGCACAACCAGGGAATTAGAAAGTTGTTGCTGCTGGCCTCAGCGACTGTCACCTGACTGTCACCAGGGCCGGCCCTGCTAAATTATATTGAGATGCTCATATCCTACATTTCAGGATCTCTCTTCGCTGAAATGCTCTGCTTAATTCCTCTGCTTTTCTGGTCTTTGATTTACCCGTATCTCTCCATATTTTTTATTATGTACATCAGCTTCTTTTCTTTGTTGTATTCGCTTTCATTGTTTTGCCTTTAAATTACTCCTTTCTTTCAGTCTGTTGTATTTTTCTCCTCTTTCATTTTGATTGTGTTCATCTTCAACTGTTTAAACCTAAAACCACTCCTTTATTCCCCAGTGCCTTTACTTCTTTGCCATACTATAGCTTTGGAATTCATTGCCACATATTCATGTATTCCTCTTCCTTTCTGCGCTTAAACAGCAGCTATTCTCCAGAGCTTTATGTTCTGATCTTTGCAATCCCTTTATCCTATGTCTCAGCCATTCCCCTTCATTCTTTTACTTTTAGAGTATAAGCCTGGGAACAAAGTTTTTACCTTTAGAAACTGGATGCTCCAGGTACGTTATAAATATTACTATGATTCTCTAAGCACTGGATTCTGGAAGAACACTTCATTTCTATGTGCAGTAGATGGCAATCCTGTTTTTTGTAGCGGGGGGGGGATTGTGGTGGAAAGGGGCTCTTAACCTTTTGAATCCCTCCTGTTCAGTCCTTTGAATTAGGTATTTAGTGCTATGTAGGATGATTATGTACACACATGCTGACATTCCTGAGGTCTACCCTTTCATACTGCAGCATTTTAATAAAATACTTTAGAAAATGCATATCCCTCCCCCCCCCCCAATGACCCAAGTTGGCTACCTGCCTGTCAGCTGCTACTAAATAAAACCAAAGTTGCGGTTAGATGCCAAGTTTCCCATCTGTATCTGGATGTCTCCTCTTATAAACCTGCAGTAATTATTGTATGAGCATCAGCATGTATGAGTAAAAGCTAATTTGTTATCCTGATAATGTTCAAATTAGCTGACACAACTTTTTATCCAAAGCAAGTGACATAGGTGCTGTATGGTGTAGAGTTGACACTTATTGAGTGGGAAAGCTTATGATTCTGGTAGAGCCAGCCAGATTATCCTGTTCTTCAAATTGTGGTTGCATCGGTTATAACCTTGATGAGACACTTAAGCTGGACTTTAATGTTTTTAGGTGGGATATGGAAATACTATAGGACCTTGATTCTCAAACGATGTGATTAACCTATCTATCCAACACTATCCATTTCCATTTGTTTTTAAAAACTATTAAAACTGAGGTCTTGCACAGTAATTATATTTATATCATTAAGCTTTAACAAAAATGATAAAGAGGCCTTGCACAAACCTTCTGTAAGAATAATTAGAATAAATAATCTAGGTTGAAGGGTCAGTCTGCCCTGAGTCTGTTCCAATTCTTGAGTTCTTGTATCTGTGGGGGTATGAGAGGAAACTTACCAAATCAATCCCTTGTCTAAACTGTTGTGGCTGGCTACTTAATCACCATGATTAGCACAACCAAATAAGTTGCTCTGTGCCATAGAATGAATGGGTGCCCCCCCCAACCTAGCTGTTAGGTAGTAGAACAATAGGAGGATGGTTTGTGAGTGAGTTGGAAGCAGGCGGAAAGCAGGCTGGAAGCTGAGACACGGAGATATGCTTGCTCTGTGCTGGATCCAAACTTGTCATGAATTAAGAAGCAAGTTTGTTGGGCTATTAATGCTGTGAGTCCCTCCATCTTATGCTCATTGTACATTGTATATGCACATTGTATATATGTGTAAATAAAACCAAATATCCTAAAGACACTGTCAGGGACTGGGAAGAGGAGGAATGGTGGAGATCGCCTCCCCATCCTGACCCTCCCAGGGAGGAGGAAGAGGAAGACAGTATAGATTTACAACAGTGGTTTGCGGGAGGTCACAGCTCAGAGGCAGATGAGGGGAAAAGTTGGGAAACAATGAGAAAGGAGGAGCAGGCAGAACCAGAGTAGAAGCTGGCTGACACATTGTCATTAGAAAGCATTCCACATCCTCCATCTCCCAGAACCTGGTGAGCCTTAAAAGTAGGAGAGCAAAGAGCACAAAGACAGGGCACATAGCAGCACCCATAGAAGTGACAAATGAGGAAGTGGGAGAGACAGGATGGTGAGTCACTTGGGACAACGCCATTCTCCAAGAGGGTGGGTTCTATAGTCTTTCTCTGTAAAGAGTGAAATAAAAAAGGACAGTAAGAAACTTTTCCTTGTCTTTATACTTCCCTGGGCAACCAGCTGGGAGCCACTGACAGCATCCTGACAACCACAGTCTCTGCTGACCTTTATTCCAAGGAAATCAAATCCTGGCCTGGAACCTCTGCCTGAGGTATACAGTGGTACCTCGGGTTACAGATGCTTCAGGTTACAGACTCCGCTAACCCAGAAATAGTACCTCGGGTTAAGAACTTTGCTTCAGGATGAGAACAGAAATTGCGCCACGGCGGCAGCGGGAGGCCCCATTAGCTAAAGTGGTGTTTCAGGTTAAGAACAGACCTCCAGAACGAATTAAGTTCTTAACCCGAGGTACCACTGTATGCTAAAATTAATGCCTTAATGCCTAAAGTATGTACTACAATTGCAATTTCCCAGGTAATCCCCCACAAGTACCCTGTGGAAATCTTGAGAGGACAACTCCTCCTAATCGGGTTGTTGAAATCTGAGCATGTGCTCAGCATGTAGCAATTAGTAGAAGTACTGTAGTAGTTTTGTGAAGTGGAAACACAATGCATAGTCTGTGCTCATCTGAGGAGGAAATGGGACTAGGGGTGTGGCATTAGAGGCTACCAAAGAAAATGGTGCAACACATATTACACACTTCCTACCCCAAATGTGCTAACGAGCTTCCACACCAGCAGTGACTGTAAGGGGTTGTTTTTACTTAGCAGATTTCTGTGGCAAGAGGGAAATGTATATTAAATGTAAACAAACAAACAAACAAACAAGAAGACAGGCTGATATTTTGATGACAACAATATTGTGTGGGTGCTTCTAATATTGTGTGGGTACATGATCAGCACCAATTTCATAATAAACACCTGCTTGGGAGCAGCCACAAATATCCTTGTGTAACCCTATCTGCATAAGGACTGTTCTTCCACAAGCAGCTCCCACACAGCAAGATTCAGATGAAATAACCATGACAGCGGAGGCAGGTTTATGGATCCTGATTATAGAATACTTTGATGGGAAAATAACAATTCAGTGGAAAAGGTCATGTGATCAGTCCCTGCTGACATGGTTGGATCATAAACATTACGCTAGCCACACAAGATAGGAGCCGTTTATGGAAAAGTAGTTCCCGTGTGAGGGGATCATTTCTGGGGGTTTTCCCATTCTGCAGAGGAATACATTTCTGCTTAAAACAGCCCCGTGATACAGGAGCCTTGTGACCTGTTTGACTCTGACCTTCTGCATTTGTATCTGTATAGTATTTGCACATGTGGATCAATCCTCACCATGCAATCCTGTGCATGCTTACTCAGAAGTAAGTCATACTGAATTCAGTTGGGTTTCCTCCCAGATAAGTAGGTATGGGACTTCAGCAGTAGTCAGCAATTATTCTTTAGATTCTTACCCTAACCTAACATTTTGTTGTTGTTTAGTCATTTAGTTGTGTCCGACTCTTTGTGACCCCATGGACCAGAGCACGCCAGGCACTCCTGTCTTCTACTGCCTCCCGCAGTTTGATCAGACTCATGTTGGTAGCTTCGAGAACACTGTCCAACCATCTCCTCCTCTGTCACCCCCTTCTCCTAGTGCCCTCCATCTTTCCCAACATCAGGGTCTTTTCCAGGGAGTCTTCTCATGTGGTGGCCAAAGTATTGGAGCCTCAGCTTCAGGATCTGTCCTTCCAGTGAGCACTCAGGGTTGATTTCCTTAAGAATGGATAGGTTTGATCTTCTTGCAGTCCATGGGACTCTCAAGAGTCTCCTCTAGTACCTAACATAACTAAGGCCAAATAGTACCTTTATTTCACTCTGTGGGGAGATAAAAATACAGTCAGTTCTTCTTGGATAAGACACTTGAAAAAATATCTGGAAAAAATAATTATTATTGTGTGCAGTTTATTTATTACACACTAGATTATGTTTCCTGGGTGTGTCATTGTTTCACTTACAAATGAACTAGATGGCACCCACCCACCAAATAAAGCAATTTTTATGCTTATTTAATTTTTCAAATAATTCTGGCTGGGAACTCTTTTTTTTTTGGGGGGGGGTAACTGTAAATCTTTTTCTGCAATGCTCTGTTGGCTTTAATAAGTACAATAGTAGCCACTGCTGGGTTTTACTTACTGTGGCTGAATGTTAAGCAGCAATGGAAAATGTTAAGTTGCGAGATAACTGACTAGTTTCCTAAGCACTTTTTAACAGGAGGGGGAATTAACAATGCTTCTCACCTCCTCCTTTCACACTCCAATAGAAAAAATGCAAATTTACTATTAACCTAGTCACACAGCAGCCTCACATTTCGTTTACTCCATTTCACAATTCACACAGAAGCCCAGGCCAGACCAGCGATAGACACAGAGGCGGAATTCTCTTTACCAAGGATTCTATTCATAAAATCTTTAAATTGATTCCAGGCTGCAAAGATAGAATGCAGTATTTGAAGAGAGATAAAAAAAAAACAAGCTGAGGAATTAGGAAAGCATATTCATACCTGTTTATATCTCCCCATTTGTCGCGACGGACCCAAAACAAGTGCATCAAGGGTGACAGGATTTGAATTGGACCAAAATCCAATTCATACAGTGTATAGGTGTGTTGGATGGTGGGGTGCAGGGATATGCGCTGGACTCATGAATGCTACCAGTCTCCCTGCCTTGCCGAAGAAACCACTCTGAAGCCTGTCTGGAGGTTCTCTATGATGGTGCATGTATACATAATGGGGGGTTTCAAAGTTATACTCAAGAGTAGACCCACTGAAATTATCAAACATGACTAGGTTAGGGTCATTAATTTAAATAAGTCTATTCTGAGTAATACTTAGCTGAGTACTACCCGGTGTGTTTTTTAACTGAATAATCATTGAAACCCTGATTGGTTGGAAGGGGGAATAGTTGAAGGTTAGCCATATAGTTATTCTACACAGACATTGACACTCCCCCTCCCTTTGTCAAGAAAAATGTATTGTGTTAGTGTTGACTAACCACAGAGACCATGCGTTAGTACTGGGAACTGTTCAACAAAATAAAGGCTGTACTTTTCAGCAGAAGACTGAGTCCTGCTTTGCAAAGTAACAACAGGTAGCACATAACTGTTCCTTTGAAAACATGGGTGAAATGATAGATATGCCAATTTAATTGCATGGGCGTATCTTCAAAGTTGTACATTGCTTGCTGATCCTGCAATTCCATTGAAGAACTGCAGATGGATTTAATCAGAAACGATTGCATTAGGTGGCAAAAATAAGAGAGGGGAGGTTCATGCTGAGCAACAAGGGCTATGGAGACTTGGATTTTCCACCAACCTAAAGAGGTAAGCACTTAATGATAACCTGTTTGATAACTAAGGGTCAAAAATTAATTGAAAATTAAGAATTGTATTTATTGAAACTGTTATCCTAAACTAAACCATCACATACATTTTCATCTGACCTTTGTTTTAGAATCTCAGAGTAGCAGATACAGTATGTGCCCTCTCCTCCTTTTTATCCTCATAATCCTACAATGTTGGTCAGGCTAGCCTTCCTCACAGGATTACTGTGAGGATGAAGTGGGGGATGGTAACTGGCCTAAGATCAACACCAGCAAGCTTAATGGCCGAGTAAGGATTTGAACCCACGTCTCCCTATTCAGAGTGCAAACCTCTCTACGCAGTCCATTGAAAACATTGAGCTTAGCAACAGTAAGAAGCTATTAATGCTAGTTCTATACATTATTTTTGACTCTACTGTTGTTAATGACTTCAAAGATTTATTGAACGCTGAGAGGTTTAATTAATAAAATCAATAAAGAACTGCAATAAAATGGCCTATATTGTGTATAGCATCACATAAAGCAAAATCCCAAGAACACTTGGAAATAGTTCCCATTGCATTAAATAGACTCCCTAGCTACGGAGTCTAGGATTGCAGCCTTATAGGACCATTGCTAATATTTTTGAAAAGCTTAAACGTAAAATGGTAGGCTTTAATAAAATGTAATAAGTTAAAGTTAATTTCAGAATACAGGGAATTGTATACCACCACAAAACCCTCCAGCTTGATGAAAAAGCACATTTTAAACACTTGTGCCTTGATTCAGGGAACAGCTTATATTCTGCTGCAAATCCCCCACCCCACTCAATCATTAACACTCTCATCCAATAACTTGTTAGGCTATCAGGAAGGGTAGAAAGAAGAAATCTTGACTAAAAAAGCTTCAGTTTGACAGCATAGGTTATCATGGTAGCAATGAAGCTCACTGGGTCACCTGCTCATTTTTGTGCAAATGGCAGGATGCCCACAGGCAGTACTGTGTCCACCAGTACAGTGGTACCTCAGGTTAAGTACTTAATTCATTCTGGAGGTCCGTTCTTAACCTGAAACTGTTCTTAACCTGAAGCACCACTTTAGCTAATGGGGCCTCCCGCTGCCGCTGCGCCGCCGGAGCACGATTTCTGTTCTTATCCTGAAGCAAAGTTCTTAACCTGAAGCACTATTTCTAGGTTAGCGGAGTCTGTAACCTGAAGCATATGTAACCTGAAGCGTATGTAATACGAGGTACCACTGTATCTGGTTGGGCTTCCACAGTGCATGACTGTTTGCTCTCCTCAGTTTCCATTCTACCTGGGCTGTCCTACATTGAACAGATCCCCTTAAAGATGCCCAACATCATATAACACACCGGTGGGCAGATTTCAGTCCTATATGATTTGCTTTATTTTTTTCCATGGAATGTTGAAATCTGCTAACTGGAGCCAGGTGGACAGTAATAGAAAGGGCAGTGTCAGCTGTAAAAGTGTGTCTTGGGAGTTGGAGCCAATTACCTACTACATTTATAAACCATACATCAGCATAATGTGAAAATCTGGAGTAAAATCTGAAGTTACTGCAAGTCAGGGATTCTAACACCAAACTCTAAAACTGTCCAGTAGAATAGCACGAAGATGTGGTCAAAGGCAACAGATTTATACTCTGTATTTTACAGATAAACAACACTGGGGTTGAGAGTTAAGCAATTAGGAGAAAGGCAGCAATGGTATAGCATTAAACAAAAGCCAACCCTTGCGTTTTAATTCATTATCAGTAAACTACTAGATTCAGAAACCATTGGAACTCTGCTGGAAATCCCACTACATCCCATTCTACATTCTGCTCATCCTGATATAAGTAGACCCTCCAAATGTCCCTATTTCCCAGGGATGTCCCTGATTTAGAGAAGCTGTCCCGGTTTCTGATTTGATCCTGGAATGTCCCACATTTTCTAAGGACATCCCTATTTCCTTTGAAGCAATGTTGGAGGGTATGGTAGGATGTCCCTATTTTCATTGGAGAATTGTTGGAGGGTATGGAGTTATCTGATCCCTGAGCCATCTGAAAGCAATCCTATATAGGGAAGGTTTTTTTAAAATGTAAGGTAAGTAAGATGTGTGGGGTATAAATAGTAAAATTATCATTATGGAATGGGATGTCCCTATTTTCATTAGAGAAATGTTGGAGCGTATGTATAAGGGACTTGGTATTCTGAATTTGTTAAATAAAATAATGGAGGGATATTATTAATGGAGGTGACCGCTCTATTTGGAACTGATGAAGCAAGAGAAAAATTAAACTCTATGAAAAGCGGATTATGCACAAAAGGTAATGTTCAAAGCTTTCTTATGCTCACACTATATCGGTATTTAAGCCCTGTCCTTGTGCCCTCCAAAATAACAGGGTCATTTTTACTTGGTGCTTAATTAACAATTCCGTTGATGACAGAATCATCTCATAAGCCATTTTCTTGGAAAACTATTCTTTGAGCTTTCATTATATGTATGAAACATTTGCAATATTTAGTACACATTTAAGACTAACAATAGATTTGGAGCAAGAAGCCTCTGTAGCATGTAACCAGTGCATAGGTTTGGTTCTGTACAGTTATTTTTAACCACCAATAACTCATTTTGTTTAGTCGTATGAGAACATGGGAGGACAGGAACTCGTTGTGCAATGTTGAAGAATACCCCTGACATCCGTAATGTGCAGCACGTGAAATACAGCCACTGTGCTTCTTTGAGTAGCCTGAATTTTCAGCTGACTCCAGTTGTGGGTCTGTACAGTAGCCAGTTAAAATGACCAGCAACTCTCTACAATCTAATGCCTTGAGGGCAAAGGCTACTGAACACAGTGAGAATGATGCTCAAGGAAATATGCATAGGGTTATGCTGTAAGCATTTTTGAGAATTGCCTGAAATACAAAATACCCCCCCCCCCGAACTTCCCCCTGATGCAAACATGATTTACGTATTTGGCCTTGAGACTGCAGAGTAAAAATACTCATTTTCAACTAATGCCCTTTGGGCTTAAAAAAAACCCCTCTCCATTTTCATGTCAATATTGTTTTAACTTTTCATGGTATACCATTTGAATACAGTGGTACCTCAGGATAAGTACTTAATTCATTCCGGAGGTCCGGTCTTAACCTGAAACTGTTCTTTAACCTGAAGCACCACTTTAGCTAATTGGGCCTCCTGCTGCTGCCGCGCTGCCGGAGCACGATTTCTGTTCTCATCCTGAAGCAAAGTTCTTAACCCGAGGTACTATTTCTGGGTTAGCGGAGTCTGTAACCTGAATCGTATGTAACCTGAAGCGTATGTAACCCGAGGTACCACTGTACACTGGTGGTGTTGGGCTAGGCCAGCATTGCCCAACCTGGTGCCCTCCAGATGTTTTGGACCACAGCTACTATCAGCTACAGCCAGCATGACCATACTGGCCAGGGCTGATGGGAGTTGTAGTTCAAAACATCTGGCAGGCACCAGGCTGGAGAAGACAGGGCTACGTAGACCAACCTTATTCAAAAACTTCTTTTTGGGCACCTTCTTTCTGAGTAGTCTCGGCTAATACAGAATGGCAGTTCATCAACCTTCATCTGGATTACCAAAGTACATTGGATACTTAAAGTGATATAACATTATGAATGAGGTGTGTGCTAAACTATTTTAGACACAAATTAGGAATGGGACTTCACAGATTACTGGAAGTGAATGCAATTTGTTTAAATCCAAGTAACAAGATGTTCTAAAGATACATTTCTGACTTCTTTTATTTCTGAAAACCCATGAAATCATAAGATCCAGTCAAGGGCCTGGAAGCAATAAGAAGAAATCCCTTGGCCTGGCTGCCTAAGAATGACATTCTTCTGAGATACCAGGAGAGGAGTGCATGTATATTAACAGGAAGGGTGTAAAGAAGTAGATGAGGTATGGGATTTTCCTTACTTAATCTCACCGCGGCCAGCATTTCAGGAAGTAAGTGTTTCTTCCCTCTGCTCAGGGCTAATTTCTCAATCCTGGAACCCTTTCAAATTTGGCCAGGGTATGAGTTTTGCCCTCTAGTCGAATGAAAAACCAGGGAAAACCACCCTGACCGGTAGTTAGATCTATTCACAATTATATTAAAGAGCCTGCGTTTGTAGGGCTTTACTCTTTTCTGTTTTAACCCTATTTACTTCTAAACTTCAGAGAAGGAAAAGAAAAGAATTTCCACTAGTATCAGCCTGTATTTGAAATCAATAGGTTCACCTTCTGAGCTGCATCTCACTTTCTTTAAAAAAAAAAAAAAAAGGACAGACCACAATTATTCTAGACAATAGGGTTTGAGGTTTGGAAGCTACATACAGATAAACAAATACTTTTTCTCCCTACTTGCATCATGTGAAATGTATGTCCCTGAGCAACAAGCGGCAATCTTCATTTCCCTTCTCCTAATACTGATTTTAGACAGAAAGCATACATTGTCATTAGGCCTATTCATTCCTGTCCCTTTGAACAAATTTCCAGCTCAGCATCTGTTGATTGTTCCCTCATCAATCAGCATTTCCAATGCCTATATGCGCACATTTGTATTCTTTTCTTATGGTTGGATGGGTAAGGGGGCGGGGAGTCCAATTATAATTTTGGGGTACTGTTAAAAGGATGAGAATGTACGTCAGTCATGAGTTTAATTGTGTGGAAATCTTCTGTAAGTCCTCATAAAAAGAAGGTGAGAGATGCCAATTCAGATTGTATCGGGTGGGGGGTAAAATTCAGCAATTCAGGACTAGTCACACACAGCCAGATGTTGCTGGCTACAACTTTCACAATCCCTTACCATTGGCTGTGCATAACCATGTGGATGGGCTTTGGAGTCAACCACACCTGGAGAGCCACAGGTGCCACTTCCGCAGTCCCAATACCCACGTCTAGGTACATTTAAGGTTAAATGACCAAAAGAGCACTGCTGTGGTCATTTTATTTCTCTATCAAAAGAAGAAGAAGAGTTTGGATTTGATATCCTGCTTTATCTCTACCCTAAGGAGTCTCAAAGCGGCTAACATTCTCCTTTCCCTTCCTCCCCCACAACAAACACTCTGTGAGGTGAGTGGGGCTGAGAGACTTCAGAGAAGTGTGACTGGCCCAAGGTCACCCAGTAGCTGCATGTGGAGGAGCGGGGAATCGAACCCGGTTCACCAGATTACGAGTCTACCGCTCTTAACCACTACACCAAAAGAGTTATCAGCCTAGGACAGACAATCCTCTTCTATTCCAACAGCAAAGCCCCAGCCAGCACAGCAAATGGTCAGGGATGATGGGAACTGGAGTCCAACAACATCTGTCTGTCCCTACCCTGAGCACTACCCGACAGGAGCTCTCATTGATACATTTGCAGGGCATGCATAGTACATTTCATTATTCACAGCAAAATTATTTCACTTGTAGAGTGGCAACATTTTAGTACTCCTGAAGAAGAACCACATATGCAAGGATATCGTCCGGGACCCTTGGATTTTTTTGCACTGGGCCCCAGACAGATATTTTCCCCTCTCCTCCCCGCTTTTTAGATCTTACTTTTTAAAAAAAAATCCTTAGAGGTCTGCTGTGCACACTATGAAGCACAGTGCTAGTGAAAGCCAACATCACCCACCATCTTAATTGGCACATAAACATATAAATTAGCATACCCAAATTGTGTGTGTGTGTGTGTGTGTGTGTGTGTGTGTGTGATGGGGACATTTTGGCCAAAACATTAAGGTACATGTGCTTAATCCTTCCACTATTAGATACTGACCCTCTTAACTGCCCAAGTACGGTGTAAAACTCTCAGAGTCTATTTCAACAAGTTTGAAAATGCTTAACCACTCCACATACTGGCACGGCAGAAATCCTGCACCCAGTTATGCATGCATATAAATCCTAAAGAGTTATCTAAGTAGCCAGGGTATGAAAATAATTCTTCCCAAAAATATGTAAGATGCAGGTGTCAGCCTAGGAACTACTGAAAGTATAATGTTACACAGAGACAAAAAAAAAAAAAGTCCATAATCTTGCAAACACAGACAAAAAAAGTCTTAGAAGGATTATGAAATATCAGCATTTCTTGTCTGTAAGTACCTAATTTACTCATTTTAGGTTTGGCTAATCTTGCTTCCCTTCTCTTTTCCCTTGAACTGACCCCAGTGCCTTGCATATCTGTGCACATTTCAATAGAAGCTAGTTTTTCAGTCATTTAAAAAGGAGATGATTATTAGCTATATTTAAGATGGTTTTCAAGAACTCCAAATCACTTCAAAATCCTACAAAGCAATAATTGAAAAGTAAAAAAAATATATGTACAAGTATTCTTATGAGAAGAACAATAAATACAGTAAAAGGATTTATTTATACTAAAAAAGAGAGAGTCTTTACTCCATCTGGTATCAAGATTAATCATTATTACCAGGGTGATATTAGAAAACGTTCTGTGTTATTGAGGACTCCAGTTGTGTAGCTCAGGGGTGGCCAACTGGCAGCCCCAGGACCTTACTTAGCGGAGCTTGCTGGTGGACAATGGCTGGGAGGCAAGAATGCAGCCAGACATGACAGGTCATTTCTCCTCCCTCACTGAGGCCTGACAAGGAACAGCTGGGGAGAGACGTAACTATTGATAGAAGAACTAGTGTTCCAGTTGCAGACCCTCCAAGTGTCCCTATTTTCCAGGGACATTCCCGGATTTACAGAAGCCATCCCGGTTTCTAATTAGATCCCAGAATGTCCCGCTTTTCCTCAGAACGTCCCTATTTTGATTTGAGAAATGTTGGAGGGTATGGAGTTATGCGACGCCTAAGCTAAGGAGATAAGTAACTATACAACCTTTAAAAGACATCCGAAGGCACCTCTGTATATGGAAGTTTTTTTAAAAAAAATGTTTAATGCTTTATTATGTTTTAATATATGTTGTAAGCTGCCCAGAGTGGCTTGAGAAACCCCGTCAGATGGGTGGGGTATGATGATGATGATGATGGAATAGGACAGGCATAGGCAAACTCAGCCCTCCAGATGTTTTGGGACTACAACTCCCATCATCCCTAGCTAACAGGACCAGTGGTCAGGGATGACGGGAGCTGTAGTCCCAAAAACACCTGGAGGGCCGAGTTTGCCTATGCCTGGAATAGGACATCCCTATTTTCTTCAGAGAAATGTTGGAGGGTATGCAGTTGAACCAACACCCAACAGGAGGAAAGCACTTGGGAGGACATTTACAATAACCCTCTTACTTTCCAGTCCTATTCAGGTATTTGAACGCATGATGGAATAAACAGTTTAAGGAGGGAGCACAGCAGTCCTGTCCGCAATCTTTATGCACTGGCATCAAAGGTTTAAAGGGCTGTTTTTCACATGTTGAGCTGAACAAGCATCTTCCGAATGACCAGGCATCGGAGTTCTGGATTGTGGAGAGGATTCTTTGCATGTCCTGCTGAAATGCAAACCATTCTGTAGAATGCTGAAAGGTCATTGATGGAGTCAGTCTCCATGAGAGCTTTGGGTGGGGTATTTCGGCTCATGCCCTGCACTCTTTCTCCATATTTCATTTCCCCTGTGTGTACTTTCCACGTTTTAATATGGCTATCACTGGCTGTTGTACTTGGTACCTTCTGAAGATAAAAACCAGGTGCCATTGGATGTTATGACAAGAGGCGTAGATGAAGACTGATATGTTGATCAGAAACATAGGAGAGCTACAAGTCACATACCCAGCAAAGAATGTGGAAATGCAAATGGACTCATGATTTTAATGAACTTATGCCATAAAAACTGTCAGGGTTGACTTAGACAGGACATTTTAATGTTGGCAGTTAATTATGACTACCTGAATCTGTCTGAAGAGCTTGAAGCTTATCTTAAATCTAATTTAAAAGACAAAAGGCTATAGAAGACTTTGAAGCGTGATGTGCTCCACTCCTATTTCCCCTGCTAATGCTAAAAGAAAATGTGGAATATAAAATTTAAATTATTAACTCAAAAGAGATTATGTTAAAGATGAATGAATAGTTTGTAAAGTTTGTGGGCAAGTTTCTAAAATGGCAAAACTTATGACATGATTTATGTCATGTTCCAAGGGTGGCCCAATTTACTTATCGTGGAACAATTGAATGCAGACAGTACTGAACTGTACAGTGAAGAAAAACCAACTCCCCTTTTGACCCTTGCCGTGTCCCAGATACAAATCACCATCCTATTTAGAGTATGTGGTCTACATAAACCTGTTAATTCACCACTTTTTAACAAAGCTCAAAGTGATAATGAAAATAACTACCAGGTTGTTATCATTGATATGCACAATAAAGAGCCACACTGATCTATGAAGGATCTGAGATAATAAGGCAATGTGATTGACACACCCTAGCATGCTGGGAATCTTAATCCAAAACATCTGGAGGGCAACAGGTTGGTGAATGCTGATTCATAGAATCATAGAGTTGGAAGGGACCCCAAGGGTCATCTAGTCCAACCCCTCCCCCACAATGCAGGAATCTCAACTAAAGAATCCATGACAGGTGGCCATCCAACCTCTGCTTAAAAACCTTCAATGAAGGAGAGTCCACAACCTCCCAAGGGAGATTGTTCCACTGTTGAACAGCTCTTACTGTCAGAAAGTTCTGCCTGAAGTTTAGTCAGAATCTCCCTTCTTGTAACTTGAAGCCACTGCTTTGAGTCCTACCTCTGGAGCAGGACAAAGCAAGCTTGCTCCATCTTCCATGAGACAGTCCTTAATATATTTGAAGATGGCTATCATAGCTCCTCTCAGTCTCCTCTTTTCCTGGCTAAACATATCTAGCTCCTTCAACTGTTCCTCATAAGGCTTGGTTTCCAGACCTTTGATCATCTTGGTTGCCCTTCTCTGCACACGTTCCAGCTTGTCAACAACCTTTTTAAATTGTGGTGCCCAGAACCGGACACAGTATTCCACGTGTGGTCTGACCAAGGCAGAATAGAGTGGTACTATTACTTCCCTTGATCTGGACACTATACTTCTGCTGATGCAGCCTAGAATAGCATTAGCTTTTTTTGCTGCTACATCACACTGTTGACTCATGTTAAGCTTGTGGTTAACTAAGACCCTAGATCCTTTTCACATGTATTACTGGTAAGCTGGGTGTCCCCCATCTTATATTTGTACATCTGGTTCTTCTTGCCTAAGTGCAGAATCTTACATTTGTCCCTGTTGAAATTCATTTTGTTAGTTCTGGGCCAGTTCTCCAGTCTGTTAAGGTCATTTTGAATAATAGAAGCAGAGAATTGTAGAGTTGGAAGGGACCCTGAGGATCATCAAGTCCAATCCCCTGCAAGGCAGGAATATGCAGCTGTCCCTTATGGGAAATGAACCTGCAACTTTGGCATTATCAGTACCATGCTAACCAACTGAGCTATCCTGGTTACTGTCTTCTGCAGCATTAGCTACCCCTCACAATTCGGTGTCATCTGCAAATTTGATGACCATTCCATCAATTCCTTCGTCCAGGTCATTTATAAAGACATTGAACAATAATGGGCCAAGGACAGAACCCTGTGGCACCCCACTCGTAACATTTTTTTCCAGTATGATAAGGAACATATTTGTGTGATAATTTGATTGGAGAGGTAGCTGTGGGGAATGTTTCATTCTCACCCCTCCCTCAGTTTCATGCTGAAATTCTATACATTCTTACCTGGGAAAAAGTCCTATTGAATACAGGGGAACTTCCTTCTGAATGCATAGGACTGAACTGTGAATCACTCTCCAAGTTGCTATTTGCTCCATGTAGTGGAAACAGGTAAAAAAGTAAAGGACCCCTGGCGACTGTGGGGTGTGGTGCTCATCTCGCTTTCAGGTCGAGGGAGCCAGCATTTGTCCACAGACAGCTTTCCAGGTCATGTGGCCAGCATGACTAAACTGCTTCTGGCACAACAGAATACCGTGACGGAAGCCAGGACACACAAAAATGCCATTTACCTTCCCACTGCAGTGGTACCTATTTAGCTACTTGCACTGGTATACTTTCAAACTGCTAGGTTGTGGAAATATACAAGCATGATTCAAACACCTACATTTCCTTCCACTTTGAAGAACAAAACAGCAGCTTGGTTAATATTGATAGGTAAAACGGCACCAGAAGGAAGGAAGGGTTAAATGCCCTAGTCCTAACACAAGAAACTGGGAAGTCTTAAAAATGCATATGCTACCCCTACTTTATAGAAATCTGAGCCAGCCTTGGTTCTTTAGTTGACTAAATTTGCAATTAAAAATACTGTGCTGTGGTTTTTGCATCTGTGGGCAAATTCTATGGCTTTAGGCTTTAGCTTTGCATGTGTGGCCAAATGCAAAAGCATCATTGTGTATTTTGAAGTGATGTGGAAGCAAATGAGAAGAGCGACTTTGGAAGAGGGAGTAGCTAATTTCTCCTGTCTATGGGAGCAGTAACAAGCTAAACCACATACTGTAATTTTTTACTGCTTACAAATTGGCACCCTCTAGTGGAATGACAATGAAGTGCATGGACGGTTTTCAAATAACTATACCCATTCAATTTCTTTCTTTTTTAAAATCGCGAAACAATCTATTAAAAATACAGTTCTAAATGATGAATACTAGTTTTATCTGAAAGAGCTCAAACACAACTTGCTTGCTTGCTTATTTATTTATTTATTTATTTAAAGTCTCACTATTTCATTCTACTTTCAAATGAAACATATATGAGTGTGCAGACACATCTGCACACTTATGAACACATTGCCACAGGCAATGCCCATGAATACAGTGAGGTTAGTATGGCTAAATTAGTGAATAGGAAGCCTAATCTTACACACATTTTCTCGGAAGTAACTCTCACCATGTTCATTGGGAGCTGCTATAAAAGGTAAATCTAAGTGAGTGCAGTATGGGGCATTTTTCATAGGGTTATTCTGGCTAAAAAACAAACATGACAGTCCTATACATATATACAATGGGAAATAAAATCCACTGTGTTCAGTAGCCTTTACTCCCAGGTAAGTGGGCGCAGAATGAACACTTTACCTGGGAGAATACACCATTGAACTCAAGGGGACTTTCCTCCAAGCAGGTACCGTATTGGCCTGAATATAAGCCGCACCCAAATATAAGCCGCATCTTTAAAATTGGGGTGGGATGGGGGGAGGAAAAATTCCCAAATATAAGCCGCTCCATTCCTCACTGCTCCTGGCTTCAGACTGGGGGTGGGTGGGGGAGCTGCACTGTGTTGCTGACGGCCTTTCCCCTTCCTCGCTCTGTCCTTTCCTGGCCTTGGAGGCAGGCACTGGTTTGCTGCGCTCCTGGCGCTGTTTGCCCCACGCTCCAGGCTGCATACCGTAAGGTTGTGAATATTAGCCGCACTTTAACTTTTCAGTCAGAATTTGGGGAAAAGGTGAGGCCAATATTCAGGCCAATACGGTATGTATAGGATTGCACTGTTTGTTAGCTACTCTCGTTAGTCCCAGGGCTAATTTTGCTGCCAACGTTAACTCCAGTTTTATGTATACAGGCTGATGGGCTGGCAGCTGAATCTTTCTTCAACAATGGTTGCAGGACAGGGCCCTCCACAACACCTGAGAGCAGCAGGCTAGCAGAGCAGAACATATGGCATGCACAGCTCTGTCCTGCCACCTTCCTGCTGCTCCCCTGCATCTGCTGCATGAGGCAGCTGCCACACGTTGGCTAATGACAGGGCTGGCCCTGCGCATTCTGAGTCAATACAAAGAACTTTCATTTCATTTCACTTTTAATTTGTATACCGCCTTTCTATATTACTATACACAAGGCAGTTTACAACAACCAGCAAAGATCACACACCTTATAATAATCCGACCCAATACAAAAAGTCATATTAAAAACATAGCTTAAAATAAACAACTTATGGTACAGAGATACTGAAAGACCAAAACCCCCCCACCAAAAACTGTTTATGTATTCAATGACTGCAGCCAGAATGATTTATGCTCAAACATGGAAAGATGATTCTGTACCAAACGAGGAGGAGTGGCAGACTAAATTAATGGACTATGCCAAAATGGCAAAATTTACGGGAGCAAGAACCGAGAGGAAAAAAACTTTACAAAAGACTGGGGGAAATTCGTGGATTATCTGAAATTTTATTGTACACATAGAAATTCATTAGCAGGATTAATTTAAACCAAACAGTTAAAATTAATGTTAAAAGATAACTAGGGAGTAATTATTAATTGGAATAATGAAGGAGATGCAGTGTTATAAATTTTAAAATGTAAGAAACCGCAAAAGGTGTGGGGGCAAGCCAACATATATTTGTTGGGAAATATTGGACTGTGTTTATGTCAAGATATTATGGGGGGAAATGAAAAATAAAATTTATATAATATTTATATAAAATAAAATAAACAATTTATATCAAATAAAGTAATATTCAACAATCCATTACAATATAATAGTACACAACAAAATTAACTCTCAAAATATCAGCAAATAGGAATTAAACAGAAATTCATTCTTAGCAATTATAATAAATAATTACTAAACAATAAATTACTAAACAATCAATAAAAATAACAAGAAGTCAAAATGCATAAAATACCACAATACATACAAAACCATGTAAAAGGATCAAATAATCATTCCTGGAATTCACATGAATATTATGTTTTTTTGTTATCCCTCTCCTCCTCTGCCGAAGATCAGTGGGAGAGCATAAGCTTTCATCCCACAATCTGAATCCACAGCAGCCTTGAACTCTTGTCCATCTGCAGAGTTTCAGCCAAGTCGTTTTTCTTACATACAGGGTGAGTCCTTTAAAAGAGGCCCCATGGATACAGAGTACACATGTTCCACAGGGCCTCTTTTAAAAGACTCATCCTGTACTTGGATGTAAGTTCTGTTCTGGTTTCCTTAAACAGACCTTTATTTGTTCCAAGATTACACCCCTATGTTCTTCAAGAAGTCCTCACACACTAATGAGCCTTATTGCCACTTGGCCATATTTGGGTATAATCTGCTGAGAATCTCCTTCGGCCCAATTCAAAGGAGGAGATCTCTGTATGGAGAATCTTCTCCAGATTTTAGAACACATGTATATAAATAGGATAAGCTCCCTAACATGGAGGCTTTGAATTGCTTCCAGTGAGATGCAAACCCCTTTTACATTATAGTACACTTACATATGAACAACTAGAGCTGGATCAGGGTTATAATGAAAGGACATAGTGACCTTGGGACAGTCAGTGCCTCTCAGCCTAACCTACCTCACAGGGGTGTTGCGGGGAATAAGTGCGGAAGGGGAGAATCCTGTACTCTTTGGAGATGAAGGTATGAAATAAATGCAATCAATAATTCCAGGTACCCACATTGGTATAAATATGTGGTAGATACACATATTAAACAGCAACTAGAGGAACCAAAGGGCAAAAGAGAACAGGACTCTTGCATCATTCATAACTCTGCAGAAGAGGGGATTTCAGCAGATGTACTCAAGCCATTCCTGCTGAAATTGCCTCTGCTACATCACTATTAAAGGCACAGAAGCCTTGGCCTCTTTTTTTTACCTGACTGCCCTTTCAGAAATGGAAATGTAGTTAAGTTACAGCCTCTTAACCAGGCATAGGCAAACTCCGGCCCCCCGATGTTTTGAGACTACAATTCCCATCATCCCTGACCACTGGTCCTGTTAGCTAGGGATGATGGGAATTGTAGTTCCAAAACATCTGGCGGGCCGGAGTTTGCCTATGCCTGCTCTTAACAGTGCAATCCCATGCATGTCTACTCAGAAGTAAGTCCCAGAGTCCAGTAGGACTTACTACCACGTAAGTAGGTATAGGATTTTAACCTCATTGTTTACATTATTATTCAAAGGCTTCGGGATAATGTGAGACCCTCATGCTGGAACTAAGGTTCATATGTTCCCCTTCTGCACATACAATGGATTTAAACATCACTTTTTTCCGATGGTGTCTCTCTAGAATGAAAATGCTTGAAAACAACCCAAAGGCAATTTTGTGCACAGAAGTTTTAACTTCAGCTGAATGGGAAAGATCTAGTGGATTTCTTTTTACTTTCTTTTTTAAAATACATTTTTCTATTCTAGACTTGCCGGAGAACAAAGATTCTTCCTGTACTGCTTGATTGCTGTAAGATACTCACCTGGAACCAACCCAAAAGGTGCTACTTCCAACAGCATGGTGCTTGTGACTTCAGTGGAAATGAGAGATAACAAGAAGATCCTTGAGGCAACCTGGAAAGGAAGAAGCATTGCATTCCAAGGGCAAACGATAAGGATTTCTCCAGACTCCAGCCAAGAAAATAGAAGGAAAGGAAGGGTTGGTAGAAGCTGCCTTTGTAGATTGTTTAATTTGGGCATGCATTATATCTCTGGAAGCCGGGATGTTCTAAATAAAAATAACCACTCGTGTATGCAAAATGAAAAAATAGTTATTGCATATCCTTTCTGCAGAGATTCAGCTTGATTCTGTATTATTCTGAAAGGGGTGTTTAGTTAGATCTAGCCATGGTGAAGCTCACTTGACCTCCTGATAGCCAACTTGCTGTTGTCTACTGGGAAGGTGTGACACAGTGCAAATGCTCTGGCAGGAGTGTCAGGTTGGCTCCGCTGGTGCATTTGCACCGCACTGATCTCCCCACTGCCCCTCCTTCCTGGTAAGCAGCAGTGAGTCAGCTGCTGGGAGGTCAGGTGAGCAATGGTGCCCCACCATGCAGTCCACTATCGCCTTCACCATCTGAAAGGCAGCATCAAAATGACGCCACGTGAACACTAGCAATGGAAACTATGGAACCCCCATTGATGGGGATGGTAACTTGAGCCTTACTGGAACAGCTGCAGCAAAGCAAATTGAGCCTGCGAAATTGGTATGGAAATGCTCAGATTGCTATTGAATGGATTTGCATGGTCATTTTACAGAAGAAGTTTGAGCTGAAGCAGCTTATGTTTATAGGCTATAATGTTTCACCACATCCCTTATCATCTACAGAGCAACATGCCTTCATGGTGGCCACATGCTAGTGGTAGCACCTACTGATTACAGCCCATTTTCACTAGGTGTTTTCCTTTATTCCTTGCCTATCTAAAAGCAAGCTGGAACTGTTTTTGGAAAAGATTGGAATGTGGGAGACTTCAGATGTTATAGAACTTATTGACAGCCGAACAGCAGAAAGCCCTGCCCTGAGTGCCTCTTGAGGTTAATTTTCCACAATAGCTGGCAGGTAATTAGGATGTAATCCAGGGCCTGATGATGACCCTTAACTGAGCTCCACAACCATCTCCAGGACTATGCCACCCATAATGATGGCAGAATTGCACCCTTCTTGAATAGGATATTTAGAGACAGGGTAACTTTGCATGTGAAGACAGGTTCCAGTGGATTGATTGGATGAGACCAATTGTGGGTCCAACGGTCAAGAAGGTGGTTTCAGCACATGCTGTAGAGGAATGTTAGGGGCAGATGGGAAGGTAGCTCATCTAGGAGAAGGAAAATTGCTCTTAAACCTCTGCTGCCTTATCTCTCCTTATCTTTGGGAGAATAAAAGGCAAAGGGTAAACCTTACACAAATCTGGAGTGGAGTCCCTAAGACAGTTGGATGGCACCTTGTACACCTCCTTCTGGCAACTCCTGGGAGAGCAAGGTTCGAATCCCCACTCAGCGATGAACTTCACAGCGTGGCCATGGGCCAGTCACTATCTCTTAGCCCAACCTACTTCACAGGGTTGTTGCGAGATTCAAGTTTTCCCTGCTTTTAGATATGGTAATTACATTTAATTTTATTTGAATGCCGAACAACTCTTCTTGCTCTCTTTTCTTCTAATTATTTATTTTGTTATGTGTTCTTTATGTCCTTTATTCTTTTAACAATTTGTTTATTTACTTTTCTACTGATCTAATTTGTTACGAGTGGCTATTTATTTATTTCCTTTATCGATTCATTTATGTCATACTGCTGCATTTTTATTCCAGGTGTGTGTGTGTGTATAAAAAGAATATTTAGTAAGAATGAGAATACATCATGTAAAAAAACTGAACTAAGTAAAGGTGCCATTTGTGATCATATACAAACCATGTGTGTAGAATAATATTTCAAGCATATTTTAATGACTCATCCTTCCAGTTCATTTCATCAACCATCATTCCATCTCCATGTGAGGTTCATGAGAAAACTTTTGTTCCCAAGTTAGATGGAAAAAGAAGTAAAAGGGGATAGTCAAAAAACTGATTTATTTATAAGACCAGACAATTTACCCAGCTGAAGCCTTAATCTTCGCCAACAAATCACCTCCTAAGATGAAAGCTTCCTAATGATAGTGGGTGCACAGTCAAAATGACCGGAATTTTATCTCCAGGTCCTCTGTTAATGTAGCCATTATAGCATAATGCTTCACTTTGTGACTCATGGTTTACCTGAAGAATTGAGATCTGATAAAAATGGGCCCAGGTCTATATCTCAAATAATGAAGAACCTTTGCTAGTGTGATAATATTTGACATGTTTTTATCTGGTCTCTGCCATCAGAGTAAGTGCAAATGGGAAACCAAATGTGTTTAGAACTTTTAAAACTGCCATGAAAACTGTGAAGGGAGATATTCTATCTGTAAATCAGAAAATAGCTTCTTTCCTGCTATCTTATCAAACAGCACTGCATAGTTCTACAAAATGTATGCCCACCGAACTAATGGGAAGATAGTTCCTGGTCTAGGAACTATGAGACCTAATTTTTAGTAACTTGGTGGGCAATGCTCAAACCACTTTCCTCAAACAGTCCCATTAACTGTAATGGGAATAATTCTAGAGCACGGGGCCCCGCAGGAAGCAGCATATATAAATGCACAATGCAAGCCCTAAAAGAGTGAGGACTTATATTTCTAATGGGTGCATATGCTGCTTAAATATATTAAAACTGGCAGCATCTGTTGTTGTGTAAGATGATGCAAGCTTTAAAAACAAAACAGAAAACTGTTTCCACTACATTTTGTGCATGTGATTAAAAAAAAGATGGGTAGAGAATTTTCACTGAGAAACAAACCCTACCAATGTGGGAGAAAATATCCTACACATAGGCAGGGTGTGCCGGGTATGCCCAGAAATACTCAATGTTTAAAAAGAAAATTGAGATCATGGTGAGAAGGAGAAAGTATGGAGCAGCAACCTTGCAGTCTCAGCTGCCACTGTGGGAAAAGGGACAAAGGTGGCAGGGAGGAGGAGGGAAGCAGACAGCAAGAAATGCAGGTAGAACAAAAAGACTGGAATGAGTCTGGAATGGATCTGCAGCTTCTGGCTGCATCCGTCTGTCTATCTATCTCATGGCTCTATCAGCATCTAGGAGCTTGACACCTTTTTGCTCTCATATGGTGAGCGATGTCTCATTCTCCAGGACAGGAAGATGCGGAAACCTTAATTTGTCTTGGTCAGTGAAGACCACGACAATTGACTGTACATGCCTGGATGTATACAGCAAAAATTTGGTATTCTGCGTTCCATTTTTCAAATTTGTATTTTTAAGTGGAGTTTAGTTGTTTGTTTGTTTTTAAAAAAAATGTTTAGCTAAGTTTTAGTTTGTTTAGTTTGTTTCATGAATAATTTGTTGTTTCAAATCTCTTACCTAAGCCACGAACTCGCTAAATGGACATAGGCACCATCTCTTAACATCTCTAAGGCAGGTGCAGGAGGACTGGTTTCAAACTGTGTGGTGGGAAGCTGAAAAAGAGGGGACAGCATACAAACACACCTGCCGAAAGCTCCTCTTCTACACAGCTGGCAACAGTGTGATAGCTGCTATGTCCTTTTTTTCATCTAAAACGGGGGCTTAAGGTATCCACCATGATGGAATGTACCAGTTTCTGGGTATCTCGGGAGTGCTGTTCAGCTCAGCTTCCAACGTCTGGTTGGCCACTGTGAGAAAGGATGCTGGATGCTCTCTGACTGGAGAGATGTGAAAAAGGGGAATTCCCCAAGATTTGGTGTTGGGCTAATTTAGGGCTTCAGGATGGGCTGTTCAGCATCTACAGCTCTGCCTCCAACAAAGGGAAATGGTTGGGGGGTTCAGGAGAAACAACTGGGGTGGGCTGCTGCTGCCTGAAATCAGCTCACTCTGTCTACTACTAGAGCTGGCCCTGTGTTAGCTTGATGAACAGGTGGTGTGGCCACTATTGATGTGGTAGATTAGGGATGGGGAGCCCTGGGTTCAAATCCTCACGCCAATCACTCTTTCTCACCTTAAGGGAGCACAAATTAGGTGAGTTCCTTGAGGGAGATGAGATACTCTTCTCACTAGTAATGATTCGGTTAACGTGGGAGGAATTATTATGGAGAAAGTCAGGGATAGGAATACAGGAAGCTGCCTTATATCAATTCAGACCATTGGTCCATCTACCTCATTGCTGTCCACACTGACTGGCAGCAGCTGTAGACGGTTTCAGGCAGGAGTCTTTCCAAGCACTACCTGGAGATGCTGGGGATTGAAATTGGGATCTTCTGCAAGCAAAGCAGATGCTCCAGCACTGAGCTACCTGCAGCCCTCCCTCCCATAGTCATTTTGGCAGAATGGACATGTGCATTGCATTCTCATTTGTATATAGCCATCTTTTCTACAATATAAGTATACTTAGGAGAAATCATGCCTAATAACACACCAACTATACTTCAACAGAAGTTTTTCCCCCTATGTTTTGCTCCAAGACCGCAGGTTCCCTACCTCTGCATCAAATCAATGGTGTAGTATAAAATGCCATGAACCAGTTATTTGGAAAGAAATAATAACAAAAACAGTCCTGAGATTTTATTTTGCCAGTGATCAGAGGTCATTACGCACCAAAACCCAGAAGAGATTTCATGATTAGCTGGGTGAAACCCCACGTTTGACAAATGAAAACAAAGGGCTCATTCAGATTTTTGTTTGTTCCCTGTTTCTTTTCTCCCCCTGCTTTCCCTAGGGAAGCAGTGGGTTTTCCCAGGGAAAGCATTGGCACAAAACCTCTCAGACCCATGCCTGGAAATCATGGGACCAACAAAAGAAATCACAGGATGAAGGGAAGGGCTGATGAGCCCAAAGCTAAATACTTTAAAGAAAAAAAGGTTACATTGGAATGGTGACTGTTAAGTTTCATGAAGCCACTAGATGGGGATCTTGAGTCAGTCATCTCAAAATATTATTTGGCTTAAAAAAACCTGTTTTATCCTAGGCAGAATTCATGCATTGCAACTTTATTCTTTGGGCATTTGAGTTTTTACCCAGCCATGTGGCTAACGATGGAAAATTCACAGGTCCAATGTATATATTTTAAAATTATTTCATGATATAAGTATGTGTGGGAATGGTTTTTGGGTCTTCAGTGACATGACATATGCTCCAACATCATGTTTGTTTAAAAAGACGTTCCAGTGGAATTTTTCTGCCCCTCCCGTTTTCTAGGAGGCCTACCATTTATTGTAGAAATAATCTGCCTTCTAACAGATAAAAAGAAGGGGGAGAGTAAGAAGAATCCTTTGCTGAAAGGGACCACAGTGACCCAATTCATGTTGTTTGCTGTATGAATAAAGCAGCTGCCAAAATCCTTTGGACTCTATCACCAAGATCTTGGCTTCTCTGTCTCTTCCTCCCTACTGTCTCTTGCCCAAGGCTGTCTCCTCAGCCATACTCAGCTGGAAGCACTTTTCTGAGCCAAGCACAGGAGAGGCAGCAAAACCACGACCCAGAAGCAGGAACCTGTTCCAGGTTCAATCTCAGGCATCACCAGGTAAGGCTGGGGAAAGCCCTGCCTAGAGATCCACTCCCAATCAGAGTAGATAGGACTTGGTTAAATCAACCTATTCTCTGACCTGGTATAAGGCATCTTCCTGTATTCCTAATTTCCCTTATTACAGAAAAGGCCATAGCTTCAGTGGTAGAGCATCTGCTCTGCATCTAAATCAGGTGTGGGGAACCTGTGGTCCTCCAGATGTTGCTGAACCACAACTCCCATGAGCCCCAGCAAGCAAGGTCAATGGATTGGGATGATAGGAGTTGTAGTTCAGCAACAACCAGGCAGGGTCAAAGGGTCCCCACAGCTGATCCAAATGCTGCAAGCAGCCACAGGCAGACTTAATGCATGTATTTGGGAGACGCCCAGTTATAACACTGTTTGGGAGGGAGGTGCAAACCAGAATTAATTTGAACTGCAATGAATCCCTGCAGAGAAGGAATTGTGTATGTTGTAATAGCTATACCTAATAAGTAGAGGTTGATTGAAGTGCAGAAGAGATGGTTCCATGCTAGCAGGTAAAATAGTAATTCTTCCAACATTGGAAATCACTGAATGGATGGATGACCTTCTGCGACTGGCAGCCCATGTAAAGATCCTATCGTTAAACTGAAAAAGGTAGAGTTTCGGGAGCTTGAGAATTGGGACTTCATTGAACTCTCGGTGTTGTATAGTAAAACTCCCATAATCTCTGACCATACTAGCTGGGGCTAATGGGAGTTACTTTTATTTATGTTTGTTTATAAATATTCTACATTTTACATTTGTCTCCTCATTTATTTATTTCCCTTTCCTTATTATGTGACTGGAATATGTTGACTGAATTATAATTGTAGTGAGCTCTTAAGTGCCCTGTGGGAGTGAGAGGAAAACCAAGGAGAAGAAACTGAAAGAGAAACTATAATCCAAAAGAATTTGGGAAAATTTTAATAAACGGTTAACAACAAATACAAAGTTGGTGTCTGTTGTTCTTGGCATGTGAAGGCAAGACTGGGAAGGACTTTCCTGCACAACTTGGCATAGTAGAAGCTAAGTGTGGCTAAAAGTTAAACCGTATGCATGAGTTCAATGGGATTTACTCCGATGTAAGCATAGGCTTGTTCTCAGTTGCTTTTTAATATACCCCTCTGTATAAAATATGAGGTCCTTATTGACAAACTGAACCAGAGGAATCAGAATTTTAAAAAAGCTCACTATGATCTGTACTCACAACTGACAATCTATAGTTTAAACAGAGGTCCCTCCAAGCTAGTTCTTGACTAGTGTATAGACCTTTTTTTTGTCTGGAACTTGTTTTGTTCAGCACTGTTGGACGAAAGCGAAAGCGAGGAAGGTTTTCTGTGAAAATAAGGAGAGGTGTACAAAGGAGTTATGGCACCTCTTCCTGCCAGCTTTCTGTCTTGAGTGCAGCTCCCTTCTATTACCTGTGAAGTGCCTGGACATGAAAATCACCAAAATTCCATGTCATTATTTTTAGCAAAAGGGAACCGTTGCCAATTCTTTCATTTTTTAAAGTGAAATAGGCTTTGTTCTCTAAAACGTTCTTCTGTCTCACATGCGATGCAGCGTTGGCCAGGACAGCAGCCTGCCCTTAACGTCTCCCTAAAAACGAACCTGACCCTCTTTTTTGCTCAATTTGCAAAGTGCACAATGCAGCTCAGAAGAGAATATCTTTGGCTTGAGATTGTTTCTGTCCTCTGCCCAAAAGATGCCCAGAAGTGAAATGAGAAAGGATGAAATGACTTCTTTTCCTATGTATATACTCAACTCCAAGCTGAGTTGAGATCATTCCTGGGGCAGTAAAGCAGGTGAAGAAAAAGAAAAGGAAGCTGATTTTCTTACATCAAGCCTAGGCAACTGTTCATACAGAAACCACCGTCTTGTAAGGCATTTCTCTGGAAATGTATGCCAGGCTGGAGAGGAAGAATCCAACTGCCCAGCGACAGTCAGCTGCTTTTCTAAAGCAATCAGTTTTGAAAAATCTATTCTAAATAAACAATTGTTTCCCAATGTGAGCGAATGATTCCACCAGCTGCAGAAGGGAGCCGGGTGCTCTGCGGCGGACAACTCTGTCAGGATAAAGGGGGATAATAATATATTAAAGACACGAGATGCATGAAAAATGTCATTAAATAAGTCTTTACTAGCTTTGAAATGGTGATGGTTTGCATAATTGATTAATCATAAGGGGGCACTTTTGGTCACAGAAATTATCATTATTACAGCTCTAAAGTCAAATAATCTTTCTACTTATAAAAATATGCCATTTTACCCTCAGATCTCCCCAAGATTTCTTCTTTCTTTTAGGCTCTCTGACTTTACAGCCTTTAATAAATGAATGGTACTTAATCAAGAGGGCAAGGCAAATACCACTGCATGTTCCCTAGGCTGTGGAGGTTTTGTGCATAAGACCTAGGCTAGTGGATCCAATCTTTTGTTTAACTGGGGTGAGTCCATCAGTGGAATCTGAACTGTGCCTGGGGCCATCGCTACTGGATTGTTGTCTAGTTGAGCCTATTCCCAAAGTTCAGGAGGGCTACCAAAGCCAAATTCCTAAACTCTTCCTACATATGAGCATAGCCCCAGCTATTGAAATTCAGCACAGATATAAAAGGCGTATTTATTGTTTTGAGGAGATGCGTACATTTTGGGTTTGCCTAGTTCTTCAGAGAGTAGTCTGTGCCTAAGAAGCAGCTACCAAGAATATCAAAGGGCTTATTCACACTTACCCTTTGCCCAGGCAGAGGTCCACAATCTGTGTCCAAGCGTTGTTTTTTTGTCTTGAGTTTTCCATGCATAAACCTGTTCTTTAAAGCTGAATCAGAGCAAGTATCAATTCAGGTTTTCCGTGAATTGGTGTTTCCTCCAACTGAGCTTTAAAGAGTTGGTTTTCGTAGGGAAAGCTCTGGAGAGAGAGAGAGCAAGACACAGAGCTTTAAATTGTGGATCATGCCTAGAAAGAGCAGATGAAAGATAAGTGTGGATAAGCCCTTAGTTGGTATCCAGCTTTTGAATTCAAGGAGCTGGTTTCAGACAAATATGGACATTGCATTAGAACACGAAAGAGGAGGGAGAGTTCTCATGTTGAAATCTTCTTGCAGGTTTTTGTGTTACAGATTCACAGAGTTGGAAGGGACCACAAGGGTCCTCTAGTCCAGTGTTTCCCAAACTTTTTCTGACCGTGGGCCCCTTTCGACCTCGTTTCTCTCCTGTGGCCCCCCATGGGCATAGCCAAGGGGAGCAGCTGCCCCCCAAATAAGCAAAAATCAATACAAATCTGAGGTTTTGCACCCCCTAACAAAAGCCTGCCCCCCTAACAAATATCCTGACTATGCCCATGCCCCCCGTTATGTTTTGTTTGTAAATAGAAAATGTTTTATTTATATTTTTTATAATTTATACAGAACACAATTACATAAAATGATAGGAACATAATGAAATATTGTTGAAGCAGAAAAACACAGAATCATAGAGCTGGGAGGGATCCCATTGGTCATCTAGACCAACCCCTGCAATGTTGGAAACTCAGCTAAAACATCCATGGCAGATGGCCACCCAACCTCTGCTTAGAAACTTCCAAGGAAGGAGTGTCCAGAACCTTTCGAGGGAGATCAAACGTCCATGTATTATTAAAAGTAAACAACACTAATTTGACCCCAGTTATTTGACACAGAGGGGGAAACCTACAGATACAGTCCAAAAGGTGCACAAGGGAGTTCTGTATATATGGGAGAATTTTAAAAAGCAAGTGGTCTTCACTGCCATGGTGCAAAAAGAGCTTGTCATCTGGAGGAGCCCTGGCTGCCTCGATAAAACACTATAGTCCCACACACCCTTACCTGGGAGTAAAGCCCACTGAACTCAGTGCGGCTTTCTTCTGAGTAAGGTAAAGGTACAGGGACCCCTGACCATTATGTCCAGTCTTGACCAACTCTGGGGTTGCGGCACTCATCTCGCTTTATTGGCCGAGAGAGCCGGCGTACAGCTTCCAGGTCATGTGGCCAGCATGACTAAGCCGCTTCTGGCGAACCAGGGCAGCGCACGGAAACACCGTTTACCTTCCCACCAGAGCGGTACCTATTTATCTACTTGCACTTTGACGTGCTTTCAAACTGCTAGGTTGGCAGAAACAGGGACCGAGCAACGGGAGCTCACCCCGTGGCAGGGATTCGAACCGCCGACCTTCTGATCGGCAAGTCCTAGGCTCTGTGGTTTAACCCACAGCACCACCCGCGCCCCTTTCTTCTGAGTAGACCCTTAGATGAAAGCAGCACCAGATGACCCCACTTGGCCACGCAATGGGGTGGGTTTCATCCCGCTTTGCAGAGCCAGGCCGATGCTGCTGACAGGCTCTGCACCCCTTGGCAACATCCGAAGGCCCTGATCCACTAGGCGCTGGAGTGGATTGCACCCTGCGCCTTGCAGAGTCAGGCTCAGGGTTCCACCAGGCCCAGCACTGGTGGCAGCAACAAGCAGCTCTGGCTCTCCCAGCCCTACCCACTGCCATGCCACCACCGCACTTACCTGACCTGGGGGTCCTGGATCACGGGCTCTACTGGTCAAAACAGGAACATCAGCGTTTACTGTCTCCCGCCAGAAACAAACCAGGACTGCTCCAAGAAAATGCACTGGGCAAAAAGGAGCGCTAGGCCCTGGTGGGCTGCCCCCTTGCCCACTTGTGATTGGCCGAGTGGATAGCCATCCAATCAGGATTTAAATAAAAAAATGATGATTTCCCCCCTTTCACTTCTCACTTCCCTCTGTGGCCCCCTAGTCCCATGCATAGCTGTCAACGTTCCACTTTTTTAAAGGGAAATTCCCTTATTCCAAATAGGATTCCTCGCAAGAAAAGGGAAAAGTTGACAGCTATGGTCTCATGCTATGGCTCCCCATTTGCACATTTTTCAACTGTGGCCGCCTTTGAATATCCTGGGGTGCCCCAGGGTCTCTGGTTGGGAAACACTGCTCTAGTCTAGCCCCTGCAATGCAGGAATCTCTTGCCCAACATGGGGCTCAAAACTATGATCCTGAGATTAAGAGTCTCGTGTTCTGGCAACTGAGCTATCCCAGCTGAACCTGTTTATTTGTATTTTTTTAAAAGGCATTTAAAGTCTGAGGATGGTTTTCTAGAAAAATTATAATCTATGGGCAATATCTTGTCCCTACTACTCCTACTATTACTATTTATAAGATACAGAAAAAGCAATCTTGTTAAAAACCGTAGTAATTAAAACAGTTAAAAGAGCAAGTTCAGAGGAAAGCTTGCCTAAATAGGTGTACCATCAAGAACCAACAGAGTGCCAGTACCGATGGGGCTCTTGTATTTTAGCAAGGAGGGCATTCCACAATACAGGCACCCCCACCCAAAAAGCCTGCCTGCATGTTACCACAAGCTGATAACCATTCACATTGAAAGGTTATATGAATGTAGGAAGATGCAGGCTGATTTGATATGCATGGTTGTCATGGCGTAAGTTAGGGATCGGGGAAAGATGATTTAGATACGTCACCCAAATGGATATGTGTTACTGTCGGTGTTGTTGGCGTGTCTTTGGGGACTGTTAAAAGGTTTGGGTATGCCAGACACAGCAGGGATGCTACAATTGAGACACTCTGGCCTGCTGAGTAAACTGCTCCTGTATTTTAAAAAGTGTGATGAACCTTTCAGCACAGAGTTCTAAACAGCTTTTGCAAAGAGCACTATTTTATCCCTCTGGTGGTTGGTTGTTGTTGTCAAACAATATTTTATTAGTAGTAAAATGCTCCCCCACCCTGTATTTTTTAAAATAAGAGTACCACTTAGGTGAAAGAGTGTTACAGCATGATAACACTATGTACTAATCACAAATGAATGAATGATAGAAAATTGCCACTCCCCCAGTGAGTTGCTTGATCCAAGAGGCTCTTCTTGGCTTGTGACCAGGCTGCCTCATGGGTTGCACTGTCCCTTGTACATACCTGTTGTAGGTGACCAAGGACATAAAGAAATAGGAATATGAAGCCCTGAGTAAATCAATTGTGGCAGGTACTGAGAGTGAACTGAGAATAACCGAGGTGTTGTTCACAACATTAGCAGTTAACCTGTTCAATGATGAATCACATTATTTTTTTTAGTGCAGCTACTTTTTATGGAAAATCTGTTTTTAACATTGTACGGGTGCCCCTAGTTCCTCTCATGTCACAGTCAAATGCTGACATAAATCTTTTTTCTAATAAAATGAACTATTCAAATTATTTCTTTGCTGAATGATGTCTGAAGCTGATGTATTTTAATCTGCCAGGCATAGAAAATGAAATTTACATGTCACTGAGGTCTTTCTGCTTAATAAATGTTTTAAAAGAGAGAAAGCAGAAAGCCATATAAAGGTAAGATTATAATGTTTTGCATAGGTTTTTTTAAATTTTTTTAAGAAAAGGGTATTGTATCTCCTGCCTTAATGTTAAAGCATTTTTATTTATAAGATAGAGTGTATTTATTTTGGGTGTTTTATAGCAGATTTGCAAGAATGTAATGGTTATTAATGATTTAGACTAATTTCCTTACAGGCTCCTCATAGCGATATATTTTGTCACAAAGAAAAACCATTGCTTAACACCTTAACACCTGCATGTCTGGGTCCCAGTTTTTACATATCATCCTATGTGTACTACCCTGATTTTAAGGCTTCCGTGCATTTCACCTGTTCTTAGGATTTTCCCCCTTCCTCAGGTCGTGTTTATATTTATTTTGCACTGAATAAAGGAGGAAAATAGTGTATTAAATCAGGGGTAGGAAACTAGACCTCCCCCACCGTTTGCAGGTAAAGTTTTGAGCTGCCCACCTGCCAATCACCTGGCCTCAAAATGACACCAGATTACCTTTTTGCTAACTTCAGAAACCCCTTTCAATTTGCTGTTTTCTGAAAGTACTTTGCAGGCATCAGGAATCACGTGATTCATGGTTCCTACTAACACCTTTCAGCTGAGCCAGGTTTTTAGTTGCCACAAACCTGAAGTCATATATGTGGCTGGGTGTGACTTGAAATGGCCTTATGGGCCAAATGGGGAAGGCTTGTAGGCCTAATTAGGAGCCACAGGTTCTCCCATCCCAATTTAAATAAAGCCCATTTTGCATTTTGAGGTTGCTTTGCATGGCTGCTGAATTAGACCATGTCACATTGGCCCAAATTCCATCCAGTGTTCATAACAATCCCCTTAATCAGCAGTGTCGCTAACAATAAGGAAACACCATTATGGTTTCCGGAAATATATTCCTACTCCTATGGTTAGAGCCAAATCCCCTTTGAAACAATCCCAGACAACTAAATGGCGGCTCAAGCATTCCGAGGTTAACTATGAATAATTAGAATACTGTGCATATTCACCCCTTTCCATCCTAGCCAAAATAATAAAATACTAGGATTTTGTTGCAAACATACTGTACTTCTTGACAGTCTAAAGATGAGGGGAAAAGATCATTTCAGGAGAGTAATTTTCAAAGTGCTTAAAAGAGCTGTTTTTTAAAATACTTCTACTACTACTACTACTACTACTACTAATGTCTTTATTTAAAAGTGTGGGGTTTTGTATATTTCAGCCAGACAAACCCCACAAGGATTGTTACAGAACTCCTTTTTTTAACAATTATCCACAGTAAGTTTTAGAATGACAGATTACAGTGTGTTTGGCTATATCACCACAAACCAGGATGGTTGTGTGACTGTAAGACATTATTGTATTAGAGGTAGACTGGGTAAATCTAAATCTTTTCAAGCTTTGGTTGAGTGGGTTAATTCCAGGACCTGAATTACATGTCCAATTTGAATTATGCTGCAAAGACTGAATGCACTCCACATTCAAAAAGTGCCATTCTAACTCCCACCCTCCAAGTGAAGATCCCAGCTTATTTTGACATTACTCAGGTGTCCAGAGATTTCCCCCCCCCCCATACTTTTTCGTTCCAGAGATATTTAGGACAAAGATTTGTCTTTAATCTACGTACATTATTGGGGGAGGGGGGTGTTCACTGGGGACTCCATTTGACTCTTCTTTCCCTGAATGTGCTGTTTGTGAATGCCTTTGTGACATCCGTCATTCAAAACCGAACCCTGCAATCCTGCACATATTTACTCCAAAGTGAGATCCATTGAATTCAAGGGGGCTTAATCCCCAGGTAATTATGTACGGGATAGGCTGCAATCCTATATACATATTCATATAAGATTGGGCTCAAGATGGCTATGTACTAAGCTCCATTATCAGAGGCAGCATGTCTCTAAATACCAGTTACTTGGAAAGATGTAGGAAAGCTACAGCACTCATGCCCTGAGATTTTGTAGATCTCTTTCTATCATCTGTCCTCCCATGCAATGCAGAAAAAGGATGAGAACCGGAAACACAACTTGAGGTCCTCGATTTTAACCAATAAGTGCATCTTATTAAAATGTGATGCAGAACAAAAGGAAAAGAGACAGAGGGACAAGCTCACACTATTAATTTTCCCATAAAGCCATTTGTTTCATCATCAGGCAACATTGCTAGAAGAAACCTTTATCTGGTGATTATTTAAGAACACACAATTTTATTTGTAGTAAAAGAGAGAGAGAGAGAGAGAGAGAGAGAGAGAGAGAGAGGCAGGCAAAGATTGAGCTGTTCATGCATGACACTATAGTTGTTCAGGCTATGGAGGAATTTATCTTCCATCCTTCACAATAGAAAACCTGATTGAATAATTGTTGCAAGGAGACAAGAAAATACGAGTTAATATTAGTAGTTCAAAAGCTCAACAATTTTTTTTAAAGAGAAGAAACTAAATGAGGCTGCGATTGTGACACTGCAGCAATTTGCAATAATCACGGGCTTTGAGGTAGCAAGTCTTGCATCTAAGTGGAAATGAGCAATCAGGCGCTGGGGGGGGGAGAGAAAGTGTATCTATAATTTATGTTTTCAGTTTGCTATCTCAGTATAACCATCCCCTCCAATAAAGCAAGTGATATTTTGAATCTGATCGGGCTGATTAAATTGGCAAAAGGAAACATTGTGATTTTTGCGTGTGTGGTTTAATGCCTGCTTGTTTGGCACTTCATTTTTAAACTTTCCATTGTGATGACAGCCAAGGGGGTAGAGAACCTTTCTTTAACGACGAAGCCATCCCTTCTAAATTGGATTACCTTGTTCACTCCAATCCTGTGGGCACAATTCACCCAAATCCAGGGCAGCCAAGATGTAGGTACAGATGACCCAATGCAAAAAATAATAAAAAAAATAAATAAAAAAAATACAGGCAGGCTACATCAACTGTGAAAGACAGGTGCCTGTATCGCTCACTGCTTGTCCTTTTAAAGCTGTATCCATAGCAGTGAACAGAGGAGTCATGGCTGCCACAGGTGACGGGTTCCACCCAACTTTAGGGGGCCCAGCGTGCGTAACGTCACAAATGTGACATGCCCGTGTGACGTCACACAACCAGAGGGAGACCGCAAGGCCTATCATGGCCCCAGAAAGGCGCAACAGGGTCTGGCGTAGCTGTGTAAAACCAAACCTGAAACATTACTGGATTTCTGAAACACTCTCATCTGTCAAAATTAAAGCAGAATGTCTGAACACATTATGAAGTGCGCTGGTGAAACACTTCAATAATATTCTGATCAAACTGGGATAGCTCAGTCAATAGAACACGGAACTCTTAATCTCAGGGCCATGGGTTTGATCTCAAAGTTACGTTGGGGGGGGGGAATGTTCAGTAGGAACAATCTGCACAGGGACTTAAAATGACACTGAATGGTGGGGGATGTATTTAGTCATCTGAATTTATTTTGTGCTAAAATATGCCACGAACAAAGGGTAAGGAAGTACATTATGACAGAGGGGTCTGTATGACAAAAAATAAATAGACTGGCATCTCATACAAGCAATACTTTTAGCTGACTTTCACTGCATTTAAATGGCTCTATTTGTTCCTCAATTAGTAAGTGAAATGTGAAAAGTACATGGATTAGAATGATTCTCAACAGACTATACACCATGTGTGTGAGATCTACCTTTTGCTGAAAATGTAATTACTCAAAAAGGTGGCCAGAATTAAATTCTAACTTTTAGATGGGTTGATGTTCTCTTATATACCAATGTAAATTATAAACAGTGTGTTATAAACTGTGTGTTCTTTTATATACCAATGCTTTTTCGCACAATGCATTTGGGTGATCAATATTTTTTCCTTGATTGCAGCTTCCCATGATTTGTGATTAAGAGACAATTTAAGGAATGTGTTCCTCAAAATGTCCACCTACCTAGTGCGGTTCATTTCAGTATAATATATATATATTCTTGGTTTGGAGAGCACAAAGGCTTTCTTTCCAAACTGGAATCTCACTGTTGTCATTTAATAATTAATCTTTTCTGAAATCTGACACACACACCCAAATTCTTTAAGGGGTGCAAACTTCCAATGTCTTATGCCATAGCTATACTTGCTAAGTACAATAATACTGTGCCCCAGCAAGGGGTTTGGATAGGCTACTTGCAGTTTACAGTCTTATCATGCAGTACAGACAGCAGCGAATAAATGAAAATGCATCTAGGATGCCACCAGTTCTATTGTGCATCAGCATACAGCACTTGACAGATAGGATTTTGCTCCCTTTCTGATCCACTTCTGGATCCATTTCTGATCCCTTTCTTGAGTTCTGTCCTGAGTAGTTTACCATTTATGAGGACTGGCTCTACATTGTGGGTAGGGGGTGCTTTGCCAACAGCTCTCGGGGAGACCCAGTCTTGCACCATCAAGCCCTCCTGGCACTGTCGTCTTACCTGTCATAAGCATTGGTGGGCAATAACAGCACTCTGATGCATCTGCCATTAAAATTTCCCGCAATGCCCCTGAATGATGCAATAATATTAGGGGCATTGTGGGAAAATACAATGGTGGCTCTCGGACCAAGTTGTCCAACAGTCATCATATTAAAGGACAGGTTAAAAGACAGCTTAGGCCAATGCAAGTTTTGGAAGTGACACCACAGATGGCACAAACACTTCCAGGGTGTGCTACATGTACAACCAGTGTCTATTTGACTGGTTGTACAAGAAGCAAACAACAGTGAGCCTAAGTTCTTGTGAAGCTGAACTCAGTGCACTGTCATATCACTTTTGGATTGTGAATGGTTGTTGCAACTGTTTAAGGATGTGAGGGTTAATGTGAAATGTCCTATACAGATGTTGGAAATTTCCATTCCACCTTTTGTTGCAGACATGGCATCGTTGTGTGTCACATGTCTGTTTACATTCCAGCACAGACTGCTGGGTCCTGTGAACAGAACTTCTACTCTGTGTATTGCTTTTGTTTTCGACTCTCTCCGAGAAGATTGCAAGGAGAGACGACATGCTTCTTTGTTCTGATTTATGAAAAATAAATCCGTAGTTTTAGTATAAATCCACAGCCTCAAGCCTCTTCTGTTGTGCAGTTTACTCTGCTACATACAATGTGCTCAAGTCAGCTAGCTTGAGTCACTGATTTAAGTCGGAGCCAGAGGTTGATGAATCTCCGCAACATGAAGGCTGAGAGGGATACGATCCTGCTGGGGCCTAGCCAGCTGGCCTTTTGACCCCCGGATGCCGACAGCATCGGCTGAGGGTTCTACTGGGGCACTGCACCCAGGCTGTGAGCCAGGAATGCCTGCAGTGTGTTTTGACAGATGTGAGACAACAAAGGGAGGGAAGGGAGAAAATGAAGAGGTAATGGTACCAGTATGAGGAGGGGGAAGTGGTGTCATATAGGCACTCATGGAGTTAATATTTGCAACTTCCCATGGTGCTGTTATGCAATGCATCAGAATGATGGCCACCACCATTGCATCTGCTGCTGTGCTAGCATAATGTTCTGGATCAAGTGTAGTGCTATAGATCTCATAATAGGATGCCCCAGGCTAGATACTTGCTTGCTAACCCAGCAGATTAGCGTTTGGTCCAACGGATGCAAACTTATGTACTGATCTGCACCGTTCGATAAAACGATGACCAATGCATGGATTATGTGAGGCTACCACACATGGCTGCACACAAAGCCAACAAGCGCATCCCATATTTGTGTCACTGTGTCAATGTTTTTTGAGTTGGCAAAGGCTTGTGCTCCAGTTTTATTAGCCTGTTGGAAAGAAATCTCATTTAGCCAGCATTTTTTAACATCTACATTAATTCTTTTAAAACACTGAAGTGAGTGTTCTACAGCTATGTAAAGAAACGCATTATCAAAGCATTAAGATATGATTAAACTGACATTTTCTTAAGAAAACGAAAGGAGCAGGAAAAAGCCATTCTAAAAGGACTGAGTGCTACATACTCCAGATATTATCTTCAGTGCTTACTCAGGGATCTTTAAAGAAGCTTATTACCAAGTACCCTAAGAAGACAAGTGCGGATGTGTACAGATCAGAGGAATGCAAGTTAATGCACCTGCCAGATTTTACTATCATACAAAGCATGTCAATCAGCACTCAGACCTTGCATTTAAAAATATGTTCCCTCAGATTTTTCTCCTAGTAGTGTATCTTACATTACTATGTTTTTCCATTCTGTAGCTGTGCGGTGTCAGGAACGTCCTAAATTAGGCGACTGGATACACATAACTACAATTAGTATGGATTGCCTTAATTAGACAGTGCTCACTGGTACAACCACTGCTGCATTTTATCAAGATGGACATACTTAAGGAAGCAGCTCACAAGGCGAGGAAGTTCTTGAAGGCAGGGTTAATGTTGATTGGTGTGTGATGAAGATGCCAACCTTGTTTCTCTGGGTCTTTGCTATATGTAAAGTCTTATTTTATGGAGCTATATCATATCAGATGATAATCATAGAACAATTGAATCATAGAACTGTAGAGTTGGAAGCGACCCTGAGGGTCATCTAGTCCAATGCCCTGCAATGCAGGAATCTCAACTCAATCATACACGACAGATGGCCATCCACCTTCTGCTTAAAAACTTCCAATGAAGGGCAGTCCATTACCTTTCAAGGAAGTCCATTCCATGGCTGAACAGTTCTTTCTGTCAGAAAGGTCTTCCTGATGTTTAGCAGGAATCGGGTCCTAGCATCTAGAGCAGGATAAAACAAGCTTGCGCCATCCTCCATGTGACAGACCTTTAGGTATTTGAATATGGTTATTATATCTCCTCTCAGTCTCTTCTTTACGAGGCTAAACATACCAATTTCCCTCAACCGTTCCTCATAAGGCTTGGTTTCAAGACCCTTTATCATCTTGGTCACCCTCCTTTATTTTGTAAAACAACACCTAAGAGTGCAACTACTTGTGGCTTGGGGATAGGTGTCAACAGGGACCCTAGGATAATGTAGACCTCCCACTCTATAGGCCGAAAGGGAGATCAACCTATGAAGAAAGAAGTCATATGCCTAAGATCTTCCCTAGTTGATGGTGCAGCTTTCTACCACCATGGCTGCCCCACTGGTGATGTTCTACAGGAAATGGGCCTAAAAACAGAGTGATGGGGCTGAGGCAGCCAAGAATCTGCAGGACCCTAGACTTCCTTAGTCCCCTAATATTGGAGTTAATGGGAGGGAACAAAAAAGAAAGAAGAAAGACACATCCACATATTTTGCTGTGGCTGGTGTGAACTGGTAGGTCTTAGCTCTGCAGAAACTCTCCCCACCAAAGTGCATGACCCATTGTTACAGTTTAATTTAATAACTAGGTAGCATGTGATTAAGTCAGGAGTCTTCCATGACAGAAGACAACCAAGAACAGCAGGATCGATAAAATGGAACAATAACGGAAGGCCAGACAAGCTAATCAAAAGTGGCCAAAAAAAGCAAAGTTAGTGATAAGGAATGAAGAGCCAGCATCAATTTAACACAAAGGCCTTGCAAAATAACTTAGATTTAGCCTGCCTCCTGAAGCCAAAAGCATCTAGGGAGGGTAGTCCATAGTTATGGTGCCACAACTGGAAAGGCCCTAGTCCTCAACCTCATTCAGCAGGTAGGCCCAGGTTGCATATATGTGTAAATAAACCATATATCATAAAGACACCACAGTTTCCGCTGTGCCTCATTCTGAGGAAACACAAACCCTGGGTAAGTGCCTGGAACTCCTGGAATCTTGCACCACTCAGAGATTGGGGTGGCATGTAACAATACAAATTAATGCCCCCCACCAGCTTTGCATTTTGTTTTGTTTACCTGTATTACAAATTAGCTGTATTTAAATAATGGATTAAATCAATGGAGTATTCTGACATCAAGAAGAAGAAGAAGAAGAGTTTGGATTTGATATCCCGCCTTTCACTCCCCTTCAGGAGTCTCAAAGCGGCTAACATTCTCCTTTCCCTTCCTCCCCCACAACAAACACTCTGTGAGGTGAGTGGGGCTGAGAGACTTCAAAGAAGTGTGACTGGCCCAAGGTCACCCAGCAGCTGCATGTGGAGGAGCGGAGACACGAACCCGGTTACCCAGATTACGTGACTACCGCTCTTAACCACTACACCACACTGGCTCATCAACAAACTTGGGAGGCTCCATTTAGATTTAAAGATTATAAAAAACAACAGGATCTATACAGACATAATGAGCAAGAGATTTTATCACTTTTAAAAATCATCTCTTGTAAAACACACATCCACATACAGGGCATTTTCAAAGGAAAAAAAGAAATGCAAACTCCTCTCAGCAAAATCTAATGTCTAAAAGGCAGACCCCCCCCCCATTATCTCAGTGGGAGAAATCCATTTTTTTTAGCACTGCTTGAAACATATATGGATGGGCGTATTGGTGAATAGCTTCAGAACAACAAGCATCTCCCATAGAAAACACTCAAGGTTTTATTTTAAATCAAGTTCAGTTTTTTCTGTGTTTTAAGAAAGGGGGGAAACAGTGGTCACATGTGCAGTTTTGGCATCTGACATTGCCAGTGGGCTTGGAATGAGCTGCTAGTTTGCATTTGGGTGCTTCCCATAGAGAATATGGTATCACTTTTGCCTTGAACCATTAAACCACAGCAAAAAGAAGAGATTGTTATAATCACAATCTTCTTACAATGGCCTCTGCACAAATCACTTTAATTTGCAATTTAGATATCAATTAGTTGGATACAATCTGCACTGATAAGATATCCAATGGAAAGTGTTAATCCATTTGCTTTATTAGAAACCACTCCTGATTTCCTCCATTATTTTTCATGGGACATAAGAAGGTGGAGTGGACCTTTGACACAGAGCAATGATCTGAGACTGTTATGTCATGGGCTGGATCGGCAATTTTTCGTTGGATTTGTTATTGCCATTAAGTATTTGTTGTTATTGCAAACATTGTACTAAATGCAACAGCAATACAGAGAGTGAGATATCTGTGAAAGCATAATACAAAACTCACAGACATACCACAATCACAGCAATCTCAAGTGGACTTGACTCTCTGTTGCAGTGGTTCTGAAATGGTGTTCTCAGTGTGTTGACTGGGGCAGATGGGAGTCCAACAACATCTAGGCTATTACTGTTCTATTGCCATATTTTTCTAATTCTTTGAGCACCTGCTATCTCAGGGTGTTTTCACAGGTGAGGCTGAAAATAACAATAGTTTCATTTGTGTGTGCCTAAAATTTCTTTAACCTGAGTTTAAAACCTACTTTGACCTTGATGCTAATCCCTTTAGACCTCAGCCTTCCTCAACCTTATGTCCTTTGGATGTGTTGGACTACAATGTCCAGCATCCATGATCATGCTGGCTGGGCCATTGGAAGCTGTAGTCTAGGGCACCAGGTTCTTTTAGACATTAACAGCTGGTTTTCTGTAACTTGATTCAAAATGGATGGCCGTGTGCATGTCAATGTAGGCAAGTCCAATTTGTGTGAGTCGTTTCAGTGCAGTCAATACCAAGGTCAGTGCTATTTATATACAACCTTTCCATATATAACATTCAAGGCCATTTATGCAAAAAATGACAAAAATTATCAGTAGTACAAAAATCAATAGCAAAAACAATTAATCTACAGTATCTTAAAAAAATAAAAGGATGCATTAAAAATTCATAATAAAGCAATTAGCCCTAAAGATCAAGATACTAAATAACAAGCCATTAAACAAGCCATCAAAACATAACTGCAAAAAACCAGTTAAGTCAATCGTGCAAGAAACCATAACAACTCCATCTTATTAGTTGTTAGCAAGTTTTGTATGTGGAGTCCTTCAAGGCCTGACTTTCTCAGGCCAAGTAAAAATTATTTGCTTATTTATTCATCTGAAATATTTTTACCACACTATTCAGCTGAAAATTACTTCCAGAGTAGCTTATAGAGATCAATAATAAGGTTGGCTTCAAACTTCCGACCTAAAAGACACCACACAAAAGGAAAACAGATTGGGAGGGAGGAGAAAAGAAGCAAAACCACACTCTGGTACAGAGTTCTGCCACTTGAGGCAGCGGCCTCACCGCACCTAATGACTGTGCCGGCTCTGCCAACGCTCTTAACAAACCACAGTCCCCAGGATTCTTTGCGGAAAGCCATGTGCTTTACAGTGGTACCTCAGGTTACGACCTTCATTCGTTCTGGAGGTCCATTCTTAACCCAAAACCGTTCTTAACACGAGGCACGCTTTCGCTAATGGGCTTTCCTTTTTTTTTTTTTTTTTAAATAATTTTTATTAACCGGCCAATCAAATCAAATCAAATCAAATCAAATCACATCACATAAATTCCGAATTACAAAGCCGAATTTTAAATTTTGTTGAGGGGACCCATATCTCAAGATCCGAAGGGGGATTCTGATCATCTTCTTGCTATTGCGTTAATGTCCAAATCAGTCCAAACAAAGTTCATAATTCTATCCAGTCTTATCTTGCTGTTTCCACATCACATCTTGTTCATATATTTTCTCTTTTTTCTTTATGATCTCTTCTGATAATCTCCTTAAGCCGATAAACAGCAATAATAATCCTGTGTGAATTTTTCCGTTCTTCCAATCCTCAAATCGAGATGGTTTCCATATATCATCGCCTTCATAGATAACATCGCTCTTTCCATCATTAATTACAGAACTGTCGTTCTTAAGTCCCTCTGAGGAGTTTCACCCACAATATAAAAACAGCTCTATTTCTCTATTTCTCCTCCCAGACTTAAGTCCTCCGACAGAACTTCCCAATATGGCGACGGTATTTTTAACTGCGTCATTCCAAAGCCCTTATACATTCCACGCTCTTCTTAAAACATGCTTTGGTTCGAAAGTTTATCTCCACGCAGCCTTAAATCCACAGCTTAAGTCCTTAAAACGACATTTCTGACTTGTGAGGGGGGGGGATTCTTGTTTAATCACATAAAGAAAGGAAAGTTTTTCCCCCCCTTCCCCATCAGTCCCTTTGCCATACCGAGTCTTGGCGTATCTTCTCATGATTTATACTTGTTCCTCCGACTCGTCTTGTTTTATCAGAGATCTGTTAGCAGTCTTTACTCCCCCTCCTTCCTTGAAATATGTGCATTCGCTTCATCCAAATTGTTTCTTTTGAAGTTCTTGCAGCTAGTGGCGCGGATCAGAGACGGCGTCCAGGAGCGCCGAAATCCCACAGGAGGGCATTGTGCCTAGTGCCCCCATCCCCACAAATTCGGGGGTGGTATAGGGCACAACAGGCAAGGGCAGTCCCCCCCACAATCCTGGGGGGGGGTAGGGAGGCTATTTACTCCCATCACAGCCTCCAAATTACCTCGTGTGGGTCGGAGAGATGTTATTGTCAGCCATCTTCTGATGCGCCCCTAGTGGACCCTTCGCTAATGGGCTTTCTGCTGCCAGCACGCGACTTCCGCTCACATCCTGGGGCAAAGTTCGCAACCAGGAGCATCTACTTCCAGGTTAGCGGAGCTCGTTACTCGAAGCATCCATAAGAAGGATGGTAGGTAACCCGAGGTTCCACCCTAAATGTATGGCATGGATGTGATGTCAGACTTAAATGGTCTTTGCATTTAAGGAACCTTGCCTAAGGGCGCCTTTCTTCACAGTCCTATTTCTCATGCCCTTAATGCTTGCAAATGAAAACAAATAAACAAACTCACAGTGCCTATGTCAAGATAGATTTAAAAGGATATTTAGTGTCCTGTGGAATTGCAACCAGGAATTTAAGCAGGTAAGAATTTTTAAAGGATTGTTCTCATAGGCTTCACTACCAGATGGATGCAATATCAGGAAAGCTATTTTCAATAGTTCGTGATCATGGATGGCCTTTTCTGGGACTCCAAACTTTCTTGAGCTACTCATAATTTTGCTCACACTGTGAAGGTTGAAATGAAAAGTGGATTGGGGGTTGTTGTTGTTTTTAGGTATTATGATGGTGCAGATGTTTAGAAGGCCATATTTCGATGCCAGCGATGTTGTGTGGATGATGAAAAAAAACAGACACAAACCCACATGCAAGTATTTCACAATAAAAACTCATCTGGAAGTGCCCTTGCCTCAGAACTTAAAGGGTAAGGGGGATTCTGAAACGGATCATGTGGCTATATGCAAGGGAAGAACAAAAATACTAAACTCTACTTCTGTTAAGCTCAGTCCGCATCACCCAGGTTTGTACAGAGTGGTAAGATATTAAATGAGAATAAGCTACCTAGTTCTTTTAGTAACAAGCTTTCGCAAACTGGCATGCAGAGGCAAAAGCAATCAAGCCATTGTCCCCAAAGGGCTTAATCAGCACATGCTGACCTGGGATTTGGTACGATGATATTAAAACGCATGTAATAACTGAAGATCTTCATTAATCCTTATGCGATTGCATCAAATGCATTTGGTGGGAATGGATGGGACCAAGAATGGCAAGCTTGGTCCACAGTAGCCCATCTATTGAGTTGCTCTGCCGCTCAAGACTATGGTAATTGATAAAGGCACACAAATACATCATCTCTTTGCAAATCTGGCTATAAAGTTACAGCCTGTTTAACCCATCACTGGCTGCTGTTGTCTGCTGACAGCCTGTGTAAACATGACTCCCGGATAAGCTCTGGCTGGCTCATTGTGCTACCGGTGGCAGCTTTCCAGTCTACTGCAGAATAGAATTGATCTTCTAAAGTTGGGTGGATGTGGTTCAACCTTTGCCAGGCAGCAAAGATACTCCTATAGCACTGCATGCTATTGCTTCTTTGGCACCTGATTCAGAAGAATGAGGAGCATAAGATTTTGCATCCTAAGGGGCCAGGAATGTGCTAGAACAGGAGAAACCTGCGCCAGTATTATCAGCTGGTAAGCTGCCGTGTGGTAAATGGTCATCTGCTTTCACCCTCACTAGTGTATTTATGTGGGACTTAAAAGTTCCCAGCTGCTCTTCCCGGGGCTGAGAGTAGAAAGGATGACAGTCGTAGGCTAGACTGAAAGGAATGTGATACATCTCTAGTATCTGAGAGCAGCAGAGGAACCTTAGCCAGGCGGTAGAGCAGCTGGTGTTCAGCATCTACCTTCCACATTTTCTCCTTTTCTTTCTTAAAAACACACCCTAAGGCACGCTAACAAGAAGAAAATGGTGGCACTAGTGCTGACATTGCAATAGTGCAATAGGACTGTCCCTTGTGATACGCTGCTAGACTGTTTTCCAGAAACCAACTACTCCTGTGCAATCTTGTACAAACCTTTTGAAAGTATGTGGGGTTATTCTGGGTTCACTCTGGAGTGTTGGGACTGTTCTGCTTAGCAAGAGTAGGTAGCAGTGGCGTGCAGTCAGTGGACTAGGAAGACTAGGCTAGTCCCCTTAATGTTCCCCTGGAGCCTCCTTCCCAAAGCCTGGAAAGCTTCTGCCAGACTTAGGGATGGAGGCACGATGTTCTGATCAGTCCAAGAGCCCTCCCACCGACTTCCCAAAGTCCAGCATGCTGTCAGAGGCCTGGCACCCCCTTCTCAAAGCCTGGGAAGCCTTTGCTTGGCTTAGGGAGGGAGGCATGATGCTCACGCTCACAACGCCCCCCCCCCCCATCACCCTCGCAAGCTGGTGCCTCTGACCCTAACTGTTCCCTTAGGAAAAAATTTCACTGCACGCCACTGGTAGGTGGCAGCAGCAAATGTAGGAAGGGTAGGGAGTAATGGCACCAATAATCAGAAAAATTCAAAAATGTATTTTCCTAGTACGTGGAATACAGCAAATTGTAAAGCTTAGGATACATTTAGCTTATCACACCAGAATAGAATCTTGATGTGTCTTCAAGGCTATAGTGCCCTAGAAGTGATGACAGTGGCTCGTGACAATGAAGAAACATTTTAGTAATTAAACTTGTATAAATTCCCACCATCTGTGCCTACCACAAAGGAGACAATGGCCTTTTTCTGTGCTGTTGAAAGTGCATAGTCTCACATACACACACACGCCATACACGATACGTTTCAGTATTCAAAACAATTCAAAAACCATGGCCCAAACCCCAAGTTCTAAGTAGTGGATTCAATATAACAGACAATGCTTTCTGCTTTGCAGGAAATCCGCAGGAAACAATAACTATGTGCATGTTACACGAACAGCATCTAAAATGTAAAGTGCATTTAATTGTAGCATATACATGTTCCATAGGGTCACAGTCAGATAGCAAGTATTCCATGCTGAAGAATGGATGAGCAATTTCCATTTCCCTCTAACTCTAAATATTTTGTATAACACTCAAAGATCATATTGACAGATACCGTGTTCGATTAATATGCTCCATTTTGCACCATTTACATTCCATGTTAATATACCCACATTTCTATAAAATGTATTTCAAGACCTGCTAAAAAGAGGGAAAATAGACACACTTTAAGCAGTTTACAAGAGACAGATCATTATCGCTTACAAAGGAATGGAAACAGAAAAGCTGTAAATAATAAGTTCTGAATAGGAATGACATAAACAGCCTAATCAATGTCTTCCAGAACTGGCAAGTGACACCGCTTTGTTTTTTGCAAATAAAAACCTTCTTAACATCACAATATAAACCATTATCTCTGCAGGCAAGGTATATTTAGAAATGTACAAAATGTACATTTCCTGCCAGCCACTAGATCAGTAGGTGGAGATCTAAAGTCATGCAAATCTTACAGTAAATGCAGGCAACCAATTTCTAATTATTCCATATCAGCAGATTTGCGAGGAATATAATTTATTAAAAAAAGAACAGTTTATGATCAGCAGACCTTAGTTATGACTGTTTAGGAATTCAGTGCATTTTGATCTAATCACAAAATCAAAATATTCATGAAACACAATGATATCTCCCCAAAGCAGCCGGGCAGCCATTAATTTTGAAATTCGGGTAATTTATTAACACTTATCTGTAGCTGTAAAAGCTTACCTCTGTGTTTGTAATACGGCTAAAAGTGAAAGCAGTTTTAAAACTGATTCCTAATGATTTATAATGGTTTGCTGTAATTTGAGCCAGAAATTCAATTAAAATGTAGGTCTAGTTTTGTTTCAAGATCTTTAGTTAAAAATTCTATTAAAATTCTATTTCCTTCTTGCATTAAATGTATTTGTTATCTGCATATACAGGAAATATAAGAAAATTCTATCATTTATTCCCCAGAGACTCCCAACGCCTTTAAGACCATTCATTTTTATTTCATAACTCCCCTCTGGCACTGTTTGGGATTTGGATGCTGCTTAGCAAGAATACCTAGGAGTTATGTTATTTTTTCCATAAAGAGGAAAAACAAAACACCAAAACTCTCTCCCCCCCCCCAAGTGCTCAAATATTACCCAAGGGGCATTTATCAGTTCATCAGAGAAGGAAAAACAAATGAAGTTATCAAGCACTTTAATAGTCCTAATTATAATGTTTAGTATAGTGCCTCTCTACCTATAAGCTATAAATTCTTGCAGACTGTATTATATAACCTGACCATTAAAAAGCTATCTTCCAATAACTGCCTATCTTGTGATCCAGCTGCAAATTAAACCAAAACAGCTTTCTTTTTTATTTTCTAAAAGCAATGGAACTGATCTCAGGGGTCACTGAAGTTCTACAAAGGTAGGAGAAGTTTCACGTTATGTACTGCAGGAGTTACGTCTGACGGCACAAAAACTTTGAGAATGTACAAGTTCACAAGCTTTCTCTACCCTGTCCAATGGTATCTCAAGCAGCAAGTGATTCAAGGGAGAAAGTTCCTTACAAGGGCTATAAGAACATTAGACATATTAAAACGCCTGTGTTATTTAATTTGTAGCTTGTACTGGTTTTTATTGATGTTTGATATATTTTGCTTTTGTGGTTACTGCTGCTTTGGAGGAAGTGTGATTCATAAATACCCTGAATTAATAAAATAAAAGATCACTCTGCACTAGGACACCATACCACTAGATTAGATGTGAGCAGATGTGCAAGGCAAGGTGATTCTATGATCCTCCTGGAAGGATCCTGCAGCTTGCAGAAATGTATAGGCAAACCAATATCTTCCCCTCACTCAACAACTTGCTGATAATGTTGAAGGAATAATAAACACAGTAACAAAGGCAAGCATAGCAATGTTGTAGCTCCTCCAATACATGATTTAAACCCACCACACAACTCCTTTTAGCACCCAAACGTTTAAACCACCAAATACCATGTAGAAGCATTAAAGCTGAATGACTGCTAGCACTAATAGCTTGTGAACACTGATTGGCCCAAATAAATGCATTATTTTACCCATCCTTCTATAGTGCAGCGATAACCAATGTGGTGCCTCCAGAACTTGTTAGACTAGTTCCCACCATCCATGACTAATGGCCATTCTCTTCTCTTTTAGCAGCAGCAGCACTGGGTTGCAGGAATAGGCAAAGTATGCTGTAGCTCCATCCGCAGTAGATAGAGGTGCTGTAACTGAAACAACCAGGAGCCGTGATTTATGGTTGTTCCTCCTTTACTTGCCCTCTTGACCCTTGCCTATCTTGGCTGTTTTCATGGAAGTGGCTGGGGCAGTGGGTGGGTGGCCAGGTAGGTTGGTTAATGAATCTTTGAAGGAGTTTGTGGTACATTTGTTCCTGGGGCGGGGGGGACCTTCCCTGCGGTACTTGGCAACTATCTCCCAGTCACTAATACCCCATTTTGAGCCAAGATGCTCAAAGAGGATCATGGTGATTCAGCTGCAGGCGCTTTTGGAGGAAACCAACTGTCTGGACCTGTCCAGTTTTAGGTTCAGGCTTGGTTTTGGCATGGAATTGGCCTTGCTTGCTCTGATGGATGACCTTCCGCAGGGGAAAGACAAGAAGGAGTGTGACCCTGTTTCTTCTTCTTCTAGATCTCTCAGCAGTTATTGACACCATTGGACAGTCTCTGTGAGTTGGGGGTTGGAGGTACTATTCTACAGTGGTTCTGTTCCTACTTGCATGGTCAATCTTAGAGAAGGCTATGTATTTACACCTTGGCAATGCAGTTGTGGTGCACCACAAGGCATTGTTTTATCCCCAGTGCTATTTAACATCAACATGAAGCTGCTGAGAGCAATGAGCATGAGATTTGGGGCACAGTATCATCAGTAGGTGACACCTAACTTTGTTTCTCTGTTTAATCTGAGACAGGAGAGGCTATGCACAAGCGGAACCAGTGCTTGGATGCTGTGGGCTGGATGAGTGCCAACAAATTGAGGCTGAATCCCATTAAGAGATTGTATGTGAGTGGTTCCAAGGTTCTGGCCTTGCCATGGCCTGATAATTACTGGCACACAGAGGCCAAGTTTTTTATACTGGTAGCACCACTGTTATAGAACACACTCACTGCTGAAATGCATGAGACCCCATGTGTATTGGCATTCTACTGGCTTTTGAAGACACACCCGCAAAATTGCTGCCCTCCAGATGTTTTGGACAGCCAGACTATGTTGGCTGGGGCTAATGGGAGCTGTACTTCAGAAACATCTGGAGGGGCCCAGATTGGTGAAGGCTCTGAGCTAGACATATTGGGGCCTCACATTGCCCTGTGTAGAATGACACGGTGTCCTACAATACACAAAGATTCTTCTTCAGCTGCCCAAGGGTTCTGCAAACATAGTTTGAAAACCATTGTTGAAACCTTCTGTATGCCACGTTTATCCATTCAGTACCATTCCGCTAGCACTGAATTTGTAAGTTTCTTTGTTAGGTGGAAGCCCTGGATAGCCTTGAAAATGAATATATATTCTTCTGACTTAACTCCTTAGATTCTATATTTCATTGGTAGATAATACCTAGTCTATACTATATGGCAGATGGTCTTGATTTTATTACTGGTGGGCCATAAGCCTAGCCTCATATTTTTGTCAGGTTAAAAGAATATATTCAACCACTTGCATTTCATAGCTATTTCTCCCCAAACGAAAAATATTGTCCCGCTAGAAAATATCTATTCATTCACCATAAGTCATTCCTTGCAAAATAAATAATTCTTTTCGTAGTAATTTTTGAAGTGTTACAAGCATCTTATATCAGTCTTTGAAAAGTTATGAAGGAATTTCAAACCATGAAGGTCTTTTGCTTCTGTCATCATGATAAATGGGGTTTACACAGAGTGCAAATCAACTCTTAATGTGAAACTGAAATCCTGTGATGGATTGGCAATAGGAAACTCATATGTATATACTGACTTGGACAGAGATTTTTAAAAAGCACCTATTAGCTAAAGCCCTTAATGTTGCAGTGGTAGGCTTTCTTTCCAATAGGTATGATGTTTTAGAATTAATCCAGTAGTGTTGACTTTCCTAATGTTATTTCCATGTGCTCTGTGAACCCTAATTATTAGCTCTTTTCCTTCCACATCATAATGTCCTTACCACAGCTAGCATGCTGCTTCTTGAACCAAGAATTAAAATATTTAGAAACAGACATTATTCTGAATTGCTGTTAAATAAATAGGTGCTACTAAATTATCTAAAGCATTTAATTCTATGTTCACAAGAATTACAATTATTTTTTAACACAACTCCTTGGGATGGTTTTTGTTGGGGTGTTACTGGCACTCATATTGTGCTTTTGATCTCAGACTGTTCAGAACAGATTTGAGGTGATTACTGTGGGCTGTAGGGCAGAAGAAAGGAAGGAGAAGTCTTGTTTTGTGAGGGAAGTTTGCTCCATTTGTTGACAGACACAACTGGATGTTACATAGTATTTATCACTGCATATATTTTAATCAGTTTGTGTGTTTCTTTAAAAAAGGTGCTCATACTCAGTATGAAGTTGTTACAGTAGGTACCACACTTTTAACATTCGGGGGAAAATTGTTACGGTACTGTGTACCCCCAGAAAAAAAGCACTGATTTTAATGTTTGTATCTGTCTCTCTTTAATATTCTACTTGAATATAGGATCTTCTCCTATCTCCAACCATACTGGGGTTTCTGAAAGAGTATTCCAGTGAAACCCTGCATTACAGGTATCTGCACATAGTTGCAAATTTGGATGTTTATGCACAAGGCATTTGATCTGGGCCTTCTTCAGATCCAGCTAAGGAGATGAAGAAAGGTTGACAGGGATGAAGAGAGTTCTCTTCCTTTTCTGCTAGTCTTCGAATTGTCATGTGTGCATCTAGCTGACATTAATAAATCATGGTTGGGAAGCCTCAGTCCCACGGCTCTCTGGACCCCTCTATCCAGCTCGGGCCACATACCCTTTGCTGGCTGTGCTCTGCAACCTTCCAGGGTGCTTTCGACTGGCTGGAATGTGTCTGTGAACTGTGATGATCCCTCTTGTTTACCTAGATCAGGCATAGGCAAACTCGGCCCTCCAGATGTTTTGGGACTACAACTACCATCATCCCATGACCACTGGTCCTGTTAGCTAGGGATGATGGGAGTTGTAGTCCCAAAACATCTAGAGGGCCGAGTTTGCCTATGCCAGACCTAGCTAGAGGGTGGAGAGATGAGGGTGGGTGTAAAAATCTCTGTCTTTTGCATGGCTGGAATGTAACTTACTGTAAAAAGGTAATAGTCACATTCATTGCTCCGCCCACTTTTGCCTCTAGCCACACCCATCATTGGCATGTGACCCCTGAAAGGTTGCCCATAAAGGACTGGCCCTTGAGATGAAAAGCGTTTTCAGCCACCGCAGTAAATCAATATTACATATAAGATTCTATTTAAATATTGCATTTCACATTCTTTTGGTGTAGTAGCACACCACTCATTTATAGCAACAAAAAAGTTTAGTAGCTAGAAGTAAATTATGCAACCCCCACATCCCAAGTCTATTTGTTAGAAAAGCCTAGTAAAATGCTGGTTAAGCCTAGTTAAGTCATACTCTATTCTATGAATGGAATTTCCCCAAAAACTGCATTAGGAATAGAAACTAGGATACTGAACTGCTGAAAGGATTTAAGAGAATATGACTCAAAAAGATCACCTATAAATTTAACACCACTTACTTATTGAAAACTCAATTGCCATCAGTGGGACTGCATAGCAAGTTTAGTGTGTTTAATTACACGAGTAGAAACTGCACCCATTCAGGATGTGGCAGTAATTCTAGGTACTTAGAAGATCACTCCACTGAAACGGGGGGGGGGGGGGTTTCAGTTACACGTAGATTTGCTCAGATCAGTGTATTGATGGCTTTGATCAGTATATTCGTAGGGGAAAGCTGTTGCAGTATTTTCTGTTAGATGTTTGCTAAACGGCATGGATTTGATCCAGCAATGCAGTTTCATGCATATAAACCAACATTTTCCATTTTTAGCAGCAGGATGAGAAAATAATCCAAGCGTCTATGGAAAGCCATCTGCCATAGACAGCAATGGGAGGCTTGTAGTTTGCAGATTCTGTTCCTGGAGGGTGCCCCAAAACTGTGCTCAAAGGGTAGAGAATCCCAAGGGGCCATCTGAGCACCTTTTCTGAATTTTCAAATATTGCCTGATGCGCTAAAATATTTTCATCAAGGTTATAGTTTCACGAATTACGAAAAATGCCTGATGTGCTTTTGAGCATAAATGTATATATGGGCTTTTCCGCTACTGCACCCTGAAGGCAGTCTGGTTAACTTAGCTACTCCTTGAATTATAACTACACATTTATCCATAGACAAGGTTGTTCAGTAATTTCTTTTTAAAATTCTGTTATTTAATATTAGAAAACGGTGTGATTGAATGAATGTGTTGCGCTTCAGTGGCTTACATCTCTCAGTGTGAATGCACCACTGCATCTAACAATCCAGAGCATGCTTTTATGAGCTGGAACTTCTGAAGATTCAATTTCTGTAATAGAATCTCATCACATGTGTTCTGCGAGCTTCTTTACACTTGGGCAGAAGAATGCAGGATTTGGGCACTCAGGTTCCTTCAAACACAGCAGCTGCCCACCACTTGTTGACAATAATCTATGTCACTTTTATCACTATGTCAAGTAATATCACAAAATTTCCTAAATAGCCAAAGTAGGTAATATTTCCCAGTGGTTTTATATCAGGGAAGAAGAAGAAGAAGAAGAGTTTGGATTTGATATCCCGCTTTATCACTACCCTAGGGAGTCTCAAAGTGGCTAACATTCTCCTTTCCCTTCCTCCCCCACAACAAACACTTTGTGCGGTGAGTGGGGCTGAGAGACTTCAAAGAAGTGTGACTGGCCCAAGGTCACCCAGCAGCTGCATGTGGAGGAGCAGAGAGACAAACCCGGTTCCCCAGATTACGAGTCTATCGCTCTTAACCACTACACCACACTGGCTCTCAGGTAAGCCTGTGACCATCCTGTTGTTTTTTGGACTCCAACGCCCATCAAGCCTAGCTACCACGGCCAACCGTCAGGGATAATGGGAGTTATAGTCCAACAACATCTGTAGCAACACAGGTTTCTCACCCCTATTTTATAACTAAGACATTATTATGACACCCATTTCCAAAATACCTGCATGTCCTACTTTGAGTTCTGTGCTGCTTTCAGTCATCCCATTGCTGTAATTGGAGAGAGTGAAGAAGTGGCACTATTAGCCAGTTCTGTCTCACCCCGACCTTAGTGACTAAGTTTGACATTAAAAGCATGACAGCTGTGTACAGAACTAAGTGCTGTAGACATCTTAATAGCTTCCTCTGCCCCCCAAGCCACGGCCTTGGTTTAAATGGTTAAATGTATGGAACCACTCATAACCTGATGGCTTTCAGCTTTCACTTTGTATAAAATGAAATGCTAAATTACAGCTCAGTTTAATGTTACTAATTTAGTATTCTTAACAAAAGAGGTAAAAGATCAAAGCAGTGCCAGGAAAGATCACAAACATGCTGATACTGAGGAAGAGTGGGTTGATACTGAGGAAGAGTGGGTTGATATGTTGCATAAAGTACCCAAATAGATCTATGACATAGGCAAACCATGAACAAAGTTTCCTTTGTCTATTATATAATATTTTGATTTTAATTCCTCTCTGGTGCTTCATTTTATTTTAGCCTTGTTTTTATATTATTACATTTTGCTTATAACATATACTTTGCATATAAATGAGACAAAACTACTACTATCCCATTCATCCAAAAATACTGTAAATCAAACGCCTGCATTTGCTTCTGGTAGTATCTGGCTTGAGTTATTCCCAGTGACTTTCCCTGCCTCTACTGAGAATATTTGGTTCAAAGGACTGGATTGTTACTTCTGGGAACTGGGTGGGACAGGAGGTACAGCTGAGGGCAAATAGTGCTGTTAGGAGATAGGAGACAGAATCAAGGGTAGGAAACCTTTTTAATTCCAAGGGCCGCATTCCCTCATGGGTAGTCTTCCAGGGGCCACAAACCATTGGTGGGCAGGGCGAGAGGCAAAAGGAGGAAGAACGGTAGGTGGGACTCTTAACTTTCTACAACAGGTTACATTCAGTTCTGAGGCTGGTTCCTGAGGTTGAGGTTCCTCACCCCTGCAATAGATAATAGATGCAATAAATTTCTACTCATGCAGATGAGTCTCATAATGATACCTAAACCCTTTCTGAGGGAGATTGTTCACTAGCATCCATTATAGCTGCTTTTGCCCCTGGCCGTCAAAATGATTCTGGAGGAACCTGTTTATTTGCTCTTATTTTAACAGATGCATATTACAGAGCTGGATTAATAAACCCACTAAAACCACAATATTTGAAGCACATTTTTTAAAACTCACATACAGTGTGAAAACTTTTGCTTGGGAGCTGAAGTCAGTGGCTCCAAAGGTCTGAAATTAACAGATCTTCAATGTGCAAATGCTTTGGTTTTCTTAGAACATACCATATCTTAGAGTATGATATATCATGCTCAGTCTGTGCTCTGTGCAAGATGCAGGAATAGACAGATGAAGAAGGAAAGAACATGTGGTGTTTGTTGGTGTTCTGATGTAGGCTTTTATAGAGAATTCCTAGAGAGTGTAGCTGTTCCATATATGCTTGTTTCTTGCCATATTAACAACGGCTTTGTATTCTTTTTCTTCTCTGCTCTTGGTAAACTTTTGTTGGTGCTCAGAAATTTGAAATCTTTTTCTAGCTCTGGAAAAGCCAAGCTAGTAACTGAATTTGGTAGCTCTTCAATTTAGAGAAAGTAAAAGGGGAGCATGGAAAAAGAAAAATATTGGGTCTCACAAAAGGGTTAATAAAGCAATAAAACTTTTCTGGTGTATAAGAGAGGATGAGAGAAAAAGAGAAGAAGACTTTTCCAGGAAATCATATGATACGCCTGCAATTAAGTTAAATAGGTTAAAGGCTTGTTATGCTAGGATTAACACATGATAAATACATCCACTGAATTACACGAAGATCTATGGGATGATTACGTATAAAAATTCCATGTAATGAGATGTATTTATCATCAAAAGGTCTGTGGCCTTTAATAAAATGTTACAATAATTATCACACAAACGTGAAAAGTCAATAGAGGTACAGATGCCTTGTCTTTATTCCTTCATTGTGATTGGATTAATTTCAATGCCTCCAAGCCCTACTGACATTTAGCCTTCAAGAAGAAGGACTGGTGCTAAGGTTGAAACCTCTCAGCACGCCCTCTTGACTCGTCTTTTTTCTTTTGGATACAAGTCCCGCTCGTGACCCCTGGAGTCTGTGTAATCTCACTTGACAACACATGTATAAATTTGTGCAATGATTCGTGCATACATATTCCATCGGCAATAGGTAATATTTATTATCTAGTTTGTTTTTTTAGGAATCAACCAAATGCACACCCAGGCACCATATGCATAACAACAATTACAACCAAATATTAAAATGAAAACCCCTGACAAAGCTTCATGAGATTTATAGGTGGATATTGGAGGCACATTTCCAGTCAGGGAGTTACTGAAGCTGATGTCCGTCATACTGTGTCTCACTTATTGCAACAGCAGTTAAGTTTCCATTGGAATCCACAAACTGTATGGAAAATAGTGGCATCTTCCTCGTGCCCCTCCTAAGCCTCCCCAGGTGCTGCCAGCTAATTTGAAAGTGCTTTTGGGTTCTAGACAATCAGCTGTTGAGTAGGTAGGATGCATCATCACTTTTTAAGATGCTGAAGCCTGGAGTGCTCCCTCCTTTTCATGCCCTCTGTGTGTGGTATCACATCAAGCCAACCTGTAATTGGTCACCGATGCTTTCAAACTGTGTGCCGTTTTATTTAATCCCTGAACCAATCTTAGTAACCCTCACTGAAAATTTAGTATTTTAAAAAAATGAATCATGCAATACCAAACTGCAAGTTTCATAGGCCAGGTTTCACTGGATCCACCCAATCTGACATCCGATACACTGCTCTGATACCAGAAAGGGAAATCTGATGGTGGAGCTTTCCTGACAACTGCTATTGGCTCCTCCTAAGTTCTGGTCCAACTGACACTGGAGCTCTGTTGGTAGGGCTAAAAAGCAGACACATTAGGGACACTCCAAGCAACAGCGTAGATTTACAGGATGCAAAGCTGCCCTGGGCCCTGGCAGTCCCCCACCCAGATTGGTGGGAAGTTTAGTAGAGTGGTACCTCGGTTTAAGAACAGTCCGGTTTAAGAATGATTTGGTTTATGAACTCCGCAAAACCAGAAATAGTGTCCTGGTTTGAGAACTTTACCTTGGTGTAAGAACAGAATCTGAACAGTGGAAGGGCACCGGTGGCAGGAGGCCTCATTAGGGAAAGCATGCCTCGGTTTAAGAATGGTTTTGGTTTAAGAATGGACTTCCGGGACGGATTAAGTTCGTAAACCGAGGTACCACTGTACTGGGCATGACTAAATCTCCTCCACTCGTTTCCCTCCCATTGCTTCCAGCTTGGAAAGGGGTGAGAGAGGATTTGCATAGCGGCTTTGCATTACATAGAACCATGCTATATGTCAGGAGTACATATTTTTGAGAAAGGATGTGCTGTGCTCTATAAGAAATAAGAATGCCATTTTAGTATCACTACTACCGCCTGTGACCTTAGCTGCCGTGATTAAACATTGCATGTACATATACGTTGGTGTCAGGCTTTCTCCTGAATCCTGTACTCCTCCTGTTCAATGACATCTGCAGTGATGACATGTGGTAAGTAGAAGAAATTAGACTGTGACACATAATTGAGAGAAATCAGAACCCCCAGCAGAAAATTTTAGGCAGGGCATATGTGTGCACACGGGTGTGCGATCTTGATTCCTGCAAAGCTGCAGAACAAGGAGGTCTTTGTGCCGTTGGATATGACATCATGGTGTAATAAAAAGATAATAATGCCACATATACTTACACAAGAATATTGTTGACCTCAAGGTCTCTTTGACAATATTTGACCTCAGTCAAATAATAATAGGGTGTTTGACTAGTCAAGGGATTTGTAACCTAACCTTAATATGTTTCCTTTGCTTTGTGACCTTGATTTTAGTGTATGTGCAACTATTAATATGTTGACTTTGCTCTGTGATGGATACATTAGCATATTATGGAAGGATGTATGTTAATTATTTTCCAATTATTATTTTCCAATGATTATGTTTCTTTTTCAAAATGATGATAATAAATAAATTTAAAGAATGGAAAAACTTTTTAAGAAAATCATTTTTTACTTAATAGTTTCAGATAAGTTGCTTTTTTTATTCACAAAATTGATTTTAAGTTTTCCCTGTCTCCTAGGATGCTAAACCAATAAAAATATTGTCCTTGTCCATAAATGGCAAAAGAAGTTTTGCTACAACCCCTTGTTTGGAAGTATAAAAGTCTACAGTGCGCTACACATAAAGGCAGCTGCCTGTTTTGGAATTTACAAATAGGCTAATTTTTATCAAAGGTTTTCCTTTCATGTCCTTTGACTACTAAGCTATAAGAGTTAACCAAAAGATAACTAAGCATTAACCCGTACTGCAGTTTTTATCTCCTTTGGCAATCCCCCTGGGTCTTCAGCTAAGTACATTAAATGGAGCATAAATCTTTCAGTTGTTTTCATTAAGTCACATATTTAGAATACATAGCCCAGTTTATTTGATCAATTGTAAAATATTAGCTGCCGCACTGAAGATTTGTGACATGGTTTGTAACAAGTGAACAAACGTTTCTGGAGCAGGCTGAAGGGGAAAAAAAGTGCTGGGCTGCATGGATAAACTAACAACAATTAAAGTTTGGTGTATTAATGTGCTCCCCCCTTCAATATTCTTGAAATATATACTCAAGGCCAATAAAAAGCTCAGGCAACTTTGAAGATAATTCTAATATCAGCTTAATATTCTTTTCCATTTGTACTTCTCACTTTACCAATCCTGTGTTCCTTTTCAGGCCAGGCCTAAAACCCAAAGCGTATTGAAATTCTAAGAAAGACTAGGAGTGTTTATTTCATCATAAATAATGTGATTTATTATTCTTACCTTCTCTGTCCACATCACAGCAATCCTGGAAGAGACCTTATCTGACCGGCTGTAAAGGGAACCCACATTGCCCAGGTCCAGACTAAGCAGGTTTGCAAATTGATTTCCAACACAACCAAAATGGCTTCCTATAAAACCCATTGCTGTTGCACCATAACACAAATGTGATTGCCAGAGGGCTACAGCTGAAACTACACTACTGTTGAATATGTCTGTCCTGAAATTAAAACACAAATATATTTCTTTAGTGCCAGTGCACTGCCCAAGAGTTATTCCAGAGTGCATAAAATGCATTTTGAGGGAAAGTGTTGCCTTCAATGGAATGCTCTTATTTCCTTATCTATATCTTATCTTTCCCCCATTTCTTATAAAAAAAAAACAACCATCTTCAGTCTATTTACATACATTTAAGTAGTTTAGGCATAGTCTGATTCTTTCTATTTTTCTTTTCTGGTGCGTCATCCACACTTCTGCTTCTCCCATGCTTTCTAAGCAATTTTGCCTACCGCTTTCCCCTTGAAAACCCGCTTTTTAAAGTGCTAAATCAGAGCAAATGTATATCTGGAGAAAACTCGAGTGATGTTTGCTCTCATTCAGTGGTAAATAAAAAGTTTTCCCAAGGGCAATAGCAGCGGGGAAAACACAAGTCTGGCTGAGCCCTCATATTAAAATCTTCTAGTCCACAAGCCTTTCCTACAGGCCTTTCTTTGTCACTGCCTCTTTTTCTCTCTCTGGCCTCGTTCAAATGGAACAGGAAACCATCCTTTCTCACTATGTGAAGGAGCCACTGGGAGTCTCAGGCTTTTGGCCCTCATCTCTTCTCCCCTACTGCAGCCAGGAGAGGAGATCCATAGTTTCAATATAGGCTTTGTTAAATCATTATGTTTTAACAGATGTACAAAACAGGTACAAAAATTAATAGCATGAAGTGCAGTTCCAGCACCTCTCAGGTGGGCGCCATTGCCATTATGAATTCTGGCACCTCTTTTTAAAAGAAAAAAAGCACTTGTTGAGGTGTAATGTATATGTTGCCAACTATATACAGTGGTACCTCAGGTTAAGAACTTAATTTGTTCTGGAGGTCCATTCTTAACCTGAAACTGTTCTTAATCTGAGGTACCACTTTAGCTAATGGGGGTCTCCCGCTGCTGCCGCGCCACAGGAGCACAATTTCTGTTCTCATCCTGAAGTAAAGTTCTTAACCCGAGGTAATATTTCTGGGTTAGCAGAGTCTGTAACCTGAAGCGTATGTAACCTGAAGCGTATGCAACCCGAGGTACCACTGTATCTGGCACATGGCTCCTTTAAGAGAGACCTGAAGAGGGCCCTTAACAAAGATGTACTCATTCCTCCAAGCAACTCAAGATAGCATTACTGACATGGATTCCCCGTCCTGTTCCCACAACATCAGTCCTGTAAGGTAGACAAGGCTGCGGAAGAGTGATTGGCTCCGACGGAGCTGAAGGATTGAGGGTCTAAGAAATATTATTAGTCTAATGATAAGGTTTTATATAGAAAACAGTTGTTACAAGAGATCGGAAAGCGTCTAGCCCCACCTTCTCCCTGGTATGCTGGTTATTATTATTTTTAAATGTTGAACTAACTTCTTTTTATAAAAGGGTATTGTGAGAACCCACAGCTCCCAGATGCTGTGTATACACCATATATTTATGTGACTCTCTCCCCCCCCCCTGCAAAATCTGGGAACTGTAGTTTGTTAAAGGTGTAGGGAATTCTAGCTACGTGAGGGTCAAACTACAGTTTGCAGGATTCTGTGGAGAAACACATGTTTCTAATGTGTCTTAACACATATGGTGTGAACACAGGCTTACCGCAGCAGCAACTAGGCCTTATTTAATAGGAGGGGATAAATGTGTTTCATGACTCAGACCTTTTTTGTTCTTTTAAACATTGCTTAAATCTCAGTATGATGTTTCTTAACTTTCAGCATTCCAAGTGCTAAATAAGGATAGCAGAGCCCAGTTTCTGACTGCAGCGATCTAAGTTTTGCAAAGGAACGATCGTTGCACAGTCTGGTCTTACTATCAGTAATGTACTCTCAGGAATCAGTAACACGTTGTTAAAAATGGCTTGCTGCAGCCTCTCGTTGAACACGAGATGGAAGTAGAGAAGTTGGTGCTAACCTACGCTGCAATGCCACTTATTTTAAACATGTCATATGTTGAGTATGTGTGATAAGTTGTTGTTCCATGACAAATTATGTGAGTTGATTAGTAATCAGAAATGGGCATGGAAGGGGCCTCTCAATATGTGTGTCCCCCCCATATGTGGTGGGCCTAAAAAGGACTTCTTAGATAAAAGACACAAAGCATGAAAGCAAAGTAAGACCTGATAACCCTATTTAAAAGAGGAGCTATTAGTAAATACCATTGCTAAACCACCCAGTAAACATTTGAATGACTTTAGATTACTGTTAACCTATGGAGTGACATTGTTAATCAGACACAAAGTAGCTGTGGAGGCAATGCATATGTGTAAGTTAAGCAACTAATTTCAATTTTGCAAATATATAAAGTGGAAAAAATATGTGAAACTGTCATTTTCCATTACACCACCTTAACAATGCTAGGATACCTGGCATTAACCAATGGTTGCAGTACAGGTTTAACTGAATGCATCATTTTTGGAACAATACAGATGCTTGATGTTACGCTGGTCATTATTTCCTTAACCACCGATCCTAGGGAGTTCCATGTAATATACAAATGTTTGTAATGCACAAATAATACCCCAAAAACTACCATAACCAAACTTAACCAAGAAAGTAGTTGGTCATATTTTAGGGCGTATGAATGCTGTATCTTATTTGTATTGGCTTTTAGTACCTGGGTCTAGGGGTCGATGAATTTGTCAGTTTTGGTCTCTCATTTTTCCAATCTTAAATTAAGTTTTCCCCTGCAGCAGTTTGCGAAAAAAGTTCTCATGAACATTTCTCATAAATTTAGTGTGAATTTCCCTTAATAAATGCATACCATTTTGACACTATTTTGCAAAGCAATTTCCCCTAATATACTGCTTTTTAAATGTTATTTTCACTAATATATGCATTTTAATGCACATTTTACCACAATACTGTACTGTATATGCATGTTTGTAAACATTACTTGACTGCAGAACTGCATTGCAAAGTTTGGAGAACTGTGAATTTTAAAGGATACCTGTGGTTCAGTTTGCATATTGTCTAGCAAAGTATGCATTTCTAACTTAACCTGTAAAAAGCAGGTGTTAGGCCAGAATAATAATAAATGTCCATGATTCCCCTGCAGTTCCACACAACAACACATGACGACCCTAGAGCTAAGTTGGCAGGAACCAATATGAATAAAGAAACTTGCCTTAAATGAGGATAGATTATTTATCTATTTAGGCCAGTATTGTCTGGCAACAGTACTCCATGGTCTTTAATCTCATCTGCCAACTGATCCTTTCCATTGGAGATGTCAGAGATTGAACCTGGAACCTTTTGCATCTAAAGCGTGTACTCTACCACTGAGAAGTAGTTACTGTATTATAATTGACCATGATTCAGGCTTGTGCCCTGTGATTCTCCAGCGGTTTGACTTAACACTCACAGGTGCAATCCATTGTCTCTCCAGAAAGATGAATGCCAAGAACTACAAGAAAAAGATTCAGCTTCAGTTGCAGGCAACTGCTCACATAAAATACCACGCAGACCTCATTTATAAGAAGTATAAAAATTATCCTTTATATGCGTGTGAGATAGAGGTGGGGAGAGGGAGAGGGAGAGAGAGAGAGAGATTTTTAGCAGTGCAAAAGAACCCTGCTAATAACTGTAGGTCTGCCAAAGCATTTTCATACTATTCTGTCCTCATCAGAGTGATTCACTAATGAAACTTTGAATGACTCTACAGCCTGATGAGGTTAATTTATTTTGCATAAGAGTGAGAAAGCATTTATTGAGTGGGCTTAAGATTCGCTGTCCTCGTAGGGAGCAAAAGACCTAAACACTAGTGGAGTTTTCAAAGATAGAAATATGGCAAACAAGGGAGAGTGCTGTCAGTTGACATTTTGCTTTCATGCAATTGCTGATTGCTTTGCAACATCCTGTTGTTGTTGTTTAGTTGTTTAGTCGTGTCCGACTCTTCGTGACCCCATGGACCAGAGCATGCCAGGGATGCGTTGAGACTTGAATTGTAGATCATACCTCAGGATTTTAATGAAAATTTATTTCCCCGTTTTGAATGCACCTGTTGCCCTGGTCATGTGAGATTTCCTGGAGCCAATTAGAACAGTTTGAGAGCAGAGCAAGCGAACAGTGAGTTCCTTTTTGGAATAGAGAGTCTGTGCTTGTTTGCTTAAAGTAGGACATAACTTAAGGTTACCAGATTTTTTTCAATGAATCCGGGGACACTTTTCAACTTCATTCGGAATGGATGGATTTTGTCAGGGGACTGATTTGTAAATCCGAGGACTGTCCCCGGGAAACAGGGATGTCTGGTAACCTTAACTAGCAAAGCAGATGATTTGTGCCTTGCTTTCACAAGAGATACGATACCCAGAGGGACAGCTGGTTGGAGGGAAAATACATCATAATGATCAGGGATATTGATTCCAGGGACAGCGGATGTCAGTGGTGCTGGTAGGACCTACAGGCTCCAAATACATGCAAGTAAATGTCAAATACACAGGTGTGATGCGCATACGCAGACACCATACTGCCATGTTTAGCCATAAATACAAACCAGGCAGCCAGAAATGTAAGGAGACTGAGAAAAGGGTACTGAAAGAAGGTAAAGTACCCCACTCAGTCTTCCAGTTTTTCAAAACAGACAAGGTCTTTCTGCAGTCTGTCTCAGGAAATATGCTAAGGAAGTAGATGAGCAAAAACAAGATGAAAATGACTGGCAACTGATGGTGAGGAAAAGCTGCTAGATGCATCACGCGACTCCAGACTAATGCTTTCAGTAGATGGGCAGATAATACCATCATATTCAGAAGGACGTTTACAAAAAGCAGGAGAGAGCCGTGTGCATGTTTTTGTTTTTGCTTTCAAAATTCCAAGCATGTGACCTTAAAAAAATGTTCTTCTATGTGATGCCTTGACTTTTGAATTATGGTATGCATAATTTTCTTGATTTTCCCCTCATGTTATTTATTTGTTAGTAAATCAGCTTCCACACACATGCCTCGAGATGATGGATAAAATTAAATAAAAACAGTTAAAAACAACACTGATGAAATAAGGCCAGGCAAATTTTAAAAACAATGTGACATAGGTAACTGTTGTGTAGACCTGTTCATTCAGCTAGGAAACGTAAGACTTCCACCAAGAGGCAAGAATAGTTTTAGAGCTTTAGCTATATCCTTATCAAGCGTGAACCTCCAATAGAAATTCAATTCTCTGCAAGCTGTGTAAGGCTCCTCTTCAAGCTGGATGCTGTATTTAAAAATCATGTGAAAAGCTCCATTGTGGACAAAATGTAGAAAATATCATGTCAGGATTAAAATAGCAACTTTTATTTCATGACCAGCGATGGTTTGCGTGGGATGGGAATGGAGACAAATGTGGGAGGGGCCCTTGTTGGGTTGGCCTGATCCAGCAGGCTCTTGTGTTCTTATGGGAGATGCACAGTGCAATGACATTCCATCACACATTGTGGGTGTGGGACACTGTAAGTCAGGGATGGGGAACCTTCAGCTCCCATCATCCTGGTTCTGCCCCAGACCAACATAGCAGTAATGTAATAATGTCACTGTCTTTAAACCAAAGGTTATCTTGTGTATGCTGCTGCTTTTTTTGTTGCATTGCATTGTATTTGGTTTATTTACACTGATTGTTTTACAATTTTATGTTTTATTTTTCAGCATTTACTACTGATCACTGCTCGGAGTAAACAACACGGGGCCAATGTAGCATGTGATCAGGAACCAAAGGACTGCTGCTTGTGGCAAGGAGGCAAATAGGAGAGAGGAGGTAAGAGGAGGTAATCCTCTCACCACAATCTACAGCTACCCCCTTTGTCCTGCTAACTTGCACCTGCTGAGCCTCTTACCATTTGGCAAGTCAGCCCCAGCAGCTGAGAGCAGCAGCAGTTGTGTTATCTCGGCACCTGCAGCCAATCTGCATCTGGCTGCAGCACCAACTACAAAGCATAGACAGAGCCACTGCTACAATTATTTTAACTATTTCTTCAGATGAAGGTCAGTATGGAAATAATAATAATAATAATAATAATAATAATAATAATAATAATAATGCAAATAAACAAATTCATCAAAATAATTCAAAAATATTGAATTATACCTGAAAGTAGATCCTATTATTTCTAGGTGAACTGAAGGCGAATTAAGTGTCTTTTGTGTAGAACTTTGGGAGATGTTAAATTCAATTCTCTTTCTCTCTCTGGGTTTCTTCACACTTACTCTCTGTTTAATTGTTGCCATTGCAGTTACAATTTTTAACCTATCTGAAAAGTGATGTAGCTGTTTACGTTTTAAAGATCACAATTGTTGGGGGGGGGGGAATAAACAAACAATTGTTCACATATACACTGTGTATAGGTTTCGGTGCTTTCTTAGTCTATTTTATACTTTAAGCAGAGCAGCTTGTAAAATTCTGAAGGCTGAAAAACAACACTGAGGACCACTTGAACGAACTGTGAATTAAACTGAAACAGATTTGGTTACTTTCTCATACAGTCATAGAATTGTAGAGTTGGAAGGGACCCAAAGAGGCATCTAGTCCAACCCTCTCCAATGCAGGACTCATTTGGAAGGGGTGAACTAGGGTTGGAACAAATTATTTTTTGGAAGTGGAGACCTGGAACTGGAACTAATTCCTTTTAAAAATGAACTTTCCAAGCACTGTTACTGATAAAACTGTATATTCATTATGCATTTAAGCCACCTTGAGAAGGCTGTATTCATGAAAGGTGGCTTAAAAATATTTGACTATATATAATCATATAATAAATAAAATTATCGTTGCTTAAACATTTTAGATTTTGAAAATACATTTTACAAAACCCTTTTACAACAACAAAATAATTAGCTTTTAAGAGTCAGCAAATTGTCTGTTAGGCTTGTGTAGTAGTCTGGGCTGAACTACATAATATCTGTTTGCTTGTTTCTTCCCATGCCTACATTGGCTTAGCAAAATACTGTCATTTTCTGACTCCATCTGCTATATATGATATGATGAATGTAGCCATTCTTCTTTCCCCATCATTACAGCTGGTCTTTGATCCAAAGCAGCTAATTTATATTTACCATCTATCAGCTACCATCATAAGTTTTAGGGAAAGAGGCTCAGGCACACCTGGGCAGAATGAATTTTCTTTGATGCAGTTGGAGAATATCTCAAAATGTGATTAAGAGTCATTCATCCTACTCTTGATGGGCCACATGGGAATCATCTTTAACTTTCATAGCGGAGAGCATTTGTTTGCTTAAATCACCATAAATACTTCCAAATTCATTTGATGTTATAATCTGCTGCCATCATTACATCACAGTCATCTAAGGGTACCTGTTTTCCCTTACATGTTGAGATCAAGTTGCATATAGCTTCCTAGGCCAGCATCTCTTCCCAACCCAACATGGAAATTAATATAAACTTAGACTGAAGTTAAAGGTTTACTTGTATTTAACAGCTGTAGATGTATGGTTACAGGATTACGTCTTCTACAAAAACTTGTTGACATGTTAATATATTTAAGGAAATCCCTGACAGTCACAACATAAAACACTCCTAATTTCAAAATTGGGTAATTTTACACAGCATAGTCACAGTCCAAACCTGTTTGCATGTAGCCATAGTTAACTACTCTCAGCAGTGCCAGTTAACACTTTAGCAGGGATTGCATACAACAAGGAAGGTGATGTTCAGTATATCCAGTTGAGTCTATAGATATGTGAGGCCCTGGCTGGTGGATTGTATTGTGGAATTGTGCTCAGAGCAGCTATTTGCACGCAATTCCTTATTTAGCTGGGGATATTACTGTAAATCTATTAAACACTAATAAGAACTGAACCTATCAGGTTGGATAGAGAGAGATGCTGTCACAGGGCAGGAAATTAGTATATAAACTGAAGGTAGTATCAGCATTAAGGAAAGTAATCTGTACCTGTGGTTTGAACAGCACAACCATAAAATGGTGCAAACTGCACTTTGTTTCATCTTTGTATATATAAAAAAATGCAAACTGGTCCATCCTCCATACCCCGCAAGTGTTCCCAGAAAAACCAGGCCATCCTGGTTTTCCCCATGAGAGCATGCTGGCCATTGGGGGCACCATGATATTGTGCCGAGATCTCACCCCCCCAAACCACTTTTTCAGGGCTGCAGTCTTGCCCTCCTCCCCTTTTAGGATCTGTGATTTTGCACAGGTCATGTGACTCATGAGGGAGCACGGATGGGAAGACACATGTCCCAGTTTTGCGACTCAACATATTGGAGGGTATGCATCCTCTTCATAATAGGGTAAGATTTATGAAGTATAGAAAGCTGCCTTCTACCAAGGCACACTTATTTGTCCATCTAGTGTAGTACTGTCAGCTTTGGATAGCAGCAGCTCTCCAGGATCTCAGGCAGAGAGCTTTCCGAATACCTGCCACCTGATATTTTTAACTGGAAATGTCGAAGATTAAGCCCTTAAAGCAGGTGGGGGAAACTTTTGGCCTTCCAGATGTTAACTGAAATATGACTCCCACCAGCCCCTGCAATCATGGTCAATGGCAAGGGAGGTGAAGTTGTATTTCAGCATCATCTGGAGACCCACAGGTTCCCTGCATCTGCTTTAAAGCTTTACAATGAGTTTTTAAAGTTAGCTAGTTTTAAGTTCCTTTGGGGGCCAAAAATTGAGTCAGAAATAATTTTATAAATAAACACAGTAAAAAAGAAAAGAAAAAGGGAACCTTCTACAGGTGAATCATCTGCTCCACAACTTAGCTATGGCCTCTCCCCTAATTTAATATTATATAATTTTATATTAATCTGTGCTCTGTTTTGACCTCCTTTTGTGCAAAGTGTAAGAGGCCACAAGTGTGATATGTGGGGGGCTGGTGCTTATTTGGTTTAGCATCTCAGCATTGTCTACTCAAAGGACCAGTTTCATTCCTACTGATATTTGCATGGTGGCTCAGGATGTTTCTCCATCACACTGTTGTAGCACTGCTCTGGAATGAATGCATAAGTCAGGGTGGTGGCACTGAATGAATGACCCTGTCAATTCCTATGGACACAGCTTTACTGTTAGTCCAGCATAGGGTCAGTCTGTTTGTTCTGCAATATAAAAAGAAAGGTTTATTGGGTAAGTTTCTGCCAGTTTTCATCAGGTCTTATGCAAAAGCTTCCAAAGCCATGGAATATGACTGTGATTGTGCTATCTTTGCACATCCCACAGTGTGAATTTAGGTGTGTTTACGCAGAAGTACATCCCATTGTATTCAGTGGGACTTACTCTCTGGTAAGTATTCCTAAGATTGCAGCCTGATGATTTATAAAACACACGTTGGAAATGCTTACAAAGGATTTCAAGTACATCATCTCAGTAATCCTTAGAACAAAAGGATCACAGCAGCCATATAACTTTGGCTAGGATTATTCTCCCCATTTTTCAGAAAGGGGGCTGAGGCTAAAAAGAATAGTCACTAGCATAATACCACTGGGTGAGTTAAAGAATGGGTTGAAATCTGCACAATGGCTCACACTCTTGCCCACTATGCAATAATTATACTATACTATACTATACTATACTATACTATACTATACTATACTATACTATACTATACTATACTGTACTATAATATTATTTAAATCCGCCCATCTGCCTGGGTTTCCCCAGCCACTCAGGGTGGCTCCCAACAGAATATTAAAAACACGATAAAACATCAAACATTAAAAACTTCCCTAAACAGGGCTGCCTTCAGATGTCTTCTAAAAGTCAGATAGTTGCTTTTTTCCTTGACATCTGATGGGAGGGCGTTCCACAGGGTGGGCGCCACTACCAAGAAGTTCGCAATGAATATTTGCCCACTTTTAAAAATGAAACAGAAACAACAACACCACAATCTGTAATTTATTACAGATTTTGCTGAAAGTTTCAAACCAACTCCCATTCCATTTGACTTGCAACAAAGGGAGAGGAGTGGCAGTAGGGCCCACTCCCTCAACCCAACTGAAAGACCACCCCCACTGGGTTTCGCCTCTTCCCCGGACTGTTTCTATGCAAGCTGGTCATTAGAAAAACTTAGCAGCTTTGGGACCTGTTGCCTGAGTTTGCCTGCATGCCCTGTATTTCATTTGTGCCATGTGTATTTTAGACTGTAAGACCTGAAGGCATGGGCTGTCTTTTTTATTATTGTTTTTATCGATCTGATGTAAGCTGCTCTGGGAACCTTTTCAGCTGGCAAGTGGGGAAAAGCAAAGGTCCCTTTAAAGAAACACTTTTCAGATTGCTCACATGGAGGCGAGCAGGCTGCTTGCAGGCACAGCAAAATGTACAGGTTGCAAAGGTGTTGCAAAAGGAATGCAAATGCAAATAGATGTGGGTGGTAGAGGAAGGGTGTGGGGAAAGGGATTGTGAAGAATTACAGGATGCAAAGAAGTGGTGAGACATATAGGCAGAGTGGGAGATGGATATATGTGTATCTGCTCAGGTAGGCAGTCTTTGTTAGAGAGTGCGATGGGGCAAAGCAGGCTGCTTGTTTTGTTTTGGCCGTGTTTATTATGTCTTTTCCTAGATACTGTGAGGAATGAGATTATAGGGGAGCGGCGGAGAAGAGAAACAGGAAGAGATGGATGAAAGCCTTAGGGTTAACATGCATGTACACACGCACAAATGCACGCGCACATCCCTAATCATATCCACACTCTTACACAAACTAATCTCCTGGGACCACATGTCTTGGAACAGGAAGGCCTCCTGCCTGGGGTGCTTCCACTGCTAAGCCACCTGCTCTCCCTGCTGTCAAAAAATCACCAGAGTTAGAGGAAGCACGGCGAAGAAGAGGAATAAACAGTGGTCCTTGGACAAGGTTTCTGGGGGGCAATGGTAGATGTTTATCCCATGACACATTCCATGTTCATTCGTTAGGTATGATTTGCAAAAGATTGGTTGTATGCATGATGTCACACCGCAAAGGGCTGCTGGTAATGTTTCCTTGTGTGAAACTTTAATGCATTCTTTAGAAGAGATTCTCCTTCCTCTACCCACTCTGTCCCTTCTGTTATCTCATATTAGCCATAGACCCTCCAAAAAAAGTTCAGGAATGACTTTGAATCAGACATTTTACAATTGTGTGGTTTTTTTTAAAAAAAAGAAATTATCTAAAAAAACCAGACTGAAGGGTTTAATTAACAAGCTCCAAGTAATAGTTAGACCCTTTCCCCCTCTGCTATCAGCTTTCACTTTTATTTACGATGGGAGTCCCCCTTGTATCTCCTTTCCCACAGGACCCACTATCACTAATATTTCTGTGATCTGTGAATAAACCAAAATTTAAAGTTAGTTACTTACAATCAATGCAAATTAATGATTTCTTTTTTTAAAAAAAATATTTCAATCAGGAAAAGCAGCTTTGTAGTCGAAAATCCCACGCTGGCCTTAGAGTGGGAGTTTTTCCAGCCTCTGCTTAAATCCAAAAAAATACTGCAATCTTCTGGCACAGGCTCACTGTAATGCTTTAAAAACAATTTAGCAACTGTCATTGCTGTAATTACAGTAACTAATTACCATCCTTAGCAAACAAATAGCTTAACATAATACGCAAGCCGAATCAATTTTGAAGAAATGCAAATTCCGAAAGCAAAAAAGGGCATTTTGGCAAACCTGAAAGAGAAGCGGGAAAATAATACACTTTGTTTTATCTCCACATAATTCCCAGGGAATATCATATCATAAATATTTGCATTCAGTTCTTATCAGGACATTTGCATTTGCTTCCTTATCAGTCTGCAGGCCGGACTCTGCCAGATAGAGAGTCGAGCTCCACACCATGTACATATTTCTAATGAATCACGTCTCAGGCTGAGAGAATATTTTGGCTGGAACTTTATCACTGAGATGAAGAGGTCATTTACTCTCCAAGTCAGTTCATCTTGGAATTGTCTTGAGATTCCAATGTGATTCAACTGCCTTTTCCCCTTTCCTTTTCAGAAAACCCAAATAACCCCAAACCTGAATTTTCTTAATGTTGGTAATGTTGCCACATTCAAACAGCCTTAGCATACATCTGCTTATTCCTTCCTAAAAATGTAAATGTTTCTGCTGAGGTTTTATAGTCCAGATATTGTACCCTACAAACATTGATATATCATAGTGTCTTGCCAGACATAAATATCAGTGAGTTTTGAATTAAAGATGAGATCTCGGCTGAGGCTTGTTCAAGAATCCTTACTGTGAAATTTGGCAGCAAATCTTTTCTTTTTCTTTTTTTGGTGATAGACAAACTTTTTCTACTTGGTTCAAGAAAAAGAACTTTAAGTCATGATGCATCAGGAATATGTGATATTTTTGTATACCTGTTAGTGCCATTTTTCTTAGTAGGGTATTCAGAAATCAGTACTGAAGACTTTTGCCCCCATTCCATTAAGATCCACCCTTGAAGACCCTGTGCTTTCCCTAGTTAGGTATAAAATCAGCTAGCAGTTTATGTTCTTAGAAGAAATAGATGTTAGACAAAGAGACGTGAGCCAGGGGACTTAAGTAATTATTGGCTGGGTGGGTACAAGGCATTGAAAGTGACGATGCCTACTTCTCAGGAAGGAAGGAAACCTGAGCACCCCTAGTTGTAGAATCGCTCACGATTAACAGTGGTGCTATGATTTATTTCACATTAGATCCTGTGTAAAATGTGCTACAAAATCAGAACTGGAGGAAATGTAATCTAAATAGGCTTGCTTATTACAAGGGTGCTAATATTTATCTTCTTATTTTTTACATATCAAATAATTTCAGCAAGTAAATTAACAACAGAACAACACAAACAGAAATGGCAGATATTAAACTTGAGAAAAAGTGTAGGTTGTGTTTGTTCTTTATGAAGATGGCTTGAAGTTAGATTCACTTTATTTTCCATATCCTGCTTTCGTTTATTTATTTGAGCACAAATTGCAGTTTCTGGTCCATCATTATTCAAATGACTGACAAAGCCCATTTGTACCCAGGGAAACACTGTATCAACTGTGTACATATGGACTACTCCCATTGTCACAACTTCTGTTGTTTCTGATAATAGACATTCGCTAGCATAGGGATAAGGGAAAAGAAAGTACCAAGAGCTTGGATGGGGGAAGATACAGTGCTTTTGTCTGTAGGGTGCCCAGATGAAAGGGGGACAGGGATCCTGGATTGAATGCTTGTAGAGAAGAGGGAAAGTTGGCAGGTGCAGCTTGTCATGAAGGGTTGAGGCAATCCGCACCTGCTGAAATTCCCTTTTGCACAGGTACAAGAGCTCTGTTCTCCGTTGCATTTGGTCGCCCTATTCCTGTGCCAGCAAAAAAATAAAGCCTGTAAGAGCAGGCAGGAAGAAGAACCTTCCAGCCACTTCTGCTGTATGTAAGGCAATCTTGCAAACTGGTCAAATAATCTGGCCTTGTCATGATTGTACACCCAATAATTTCAAACAGCAAGGGCACATGAAAGAAGTGTCCCTGGGGTCCATCCTGCAACCATGCTTCTCCCTTTCCCCAGAGGAGTGATGAGGAATGTATATCTTTGGACTCTGAACTCATATGAGTCCCAGCCAGCAAGGCCAGTGGTCAGGGTTTGTGGGGGGAGTTGTACAACAATATCGGGCAAGGCACAGGTTTCCCAGTTCTGCCATAAATATTCAAGACTAAGTTTCCTCTGCAAGCCCACTACGGTTTTCTTGGCACATGGATTAAGATAACTTAATCTACCTATCCCAGTATTGTCTGCTTGCTTGTCAGTGACTCCTCAGGGCATTTTGCAGGGGTCTTTTGTATCATCACAGGCTTGATATCATCTGACCAAGGGCTGAACCTAGAACATGCAAAGCATGCACTCTGTCTCTGACCTGTGTTCTCACACAATATTTTGAGTAGCCTTTGACACCGACAGTGGTATATCTAACAGGATATTTTATTTCATTAGGCTATTTTAGCTACTTAAACAATCAAATAAACAAACAAACAACAAAAAATCATTATAAAAACCACGCACAACAATCTAGGTATAGACAGCAATAACTACTTTTGTCTAAAGCCCAAACTACAGATTACACATACACCCATGTGTGAGTAGTAGCCCTATGACTCCTTTAAATGAAGAAAAGCCACTTCCAGTGGGGGTGGATGGAGCAGGCATCTAACCCCTTCTCTGCCTGCTATGCCTCTTCCCCAAATACTCCCCCTTACGTGAATATTTAAATTTATAGTTCACCAAAGGGATGTAGAAAGGTTAAGCAGTTCTCCCCTTGCTTTCTGTCCTTCCAGGAATAGTCCCCCTCATTTAAGCGGGCCTTTAGGCGACAGTTCATGTATCTGCAGGTAAGTATGCTTTGTGCCTGTAGATACCATATTTTTCCATGTATAAGACTTTTATTTTTTCCTAAATTTTTAAAATAAGGGGTCATCTTATACAGTGGTACCTTGGGTTAAGTACTTAATTCGTTCCAGAGGTCCGTTCTTAACCTGAAACTGTTCTTAACCTGAAGCATCACTTTAGCTAATGGGGCCTCCTGCTGCCGCCGTGCCGCCGGAGCACGATTTCTGTTCTCATCCTGAAGCAAAGTTCTTAACCCAAGGTACTATTTTGGGTTAGTGAAGTCTGTAACCTGAAGCGTATGTAACCTGAGGTACCACTGTACATGGATAGTGCATAGTGCGTTTTCTTAATTTTGAGTCCCCCAAAATAGGGGGCGGCTTATACACAGGTGTGTCTTATACACGGAAAAATACGGTATCTAGTATTTCTGTATGACACAGATTGAAGTGATTATGCTGCAGGTAAGCTGTGGTTGGAATAACTGAATGGGAGGAGGAAAAGTAAGAGGAGCAGAGGAAGTTAGTTGTTCCTCCCCCCCCCACTCCTCTCATTTTTCTTTAATAGAGTTATAGATCTTTGTCTTTCATCTACAAAACCCATTAGTAAACCCAAGGGGGGGGGAGACCATGACAAATATTAAACTAGATCAAAGATCCAACAATCTGCGGAAATATAAAACAGATACAAGCAAGTAGTGATGATTGGTCCAGAGTCCAGGGTCTTCTAGGAATACTTTAGCACAATATTATAAGGGTTTACTTTTCAGGTTTTTCTTGGTTTAATTCGGTGAAAGGAAATAATAGCTATGGCATAATATAAAAAGGAGAATTCACTGGATGCCTAAATTCAGGTTTGAGGCAAATGCTCTATAGTGAGAGAGCCCTGGCAGAGATATAAAAGCATACAGCAAAATAAAGTGTGGAAATATAGACTTTAAAACACCCCTTCTACTGTAAGTCGCTTCCAAGTTCCTAGCTAACCTTGACATACAGAGAAACCACACATTTGCTAAAATGGTTTACTTACAAACTCTTCAAAGTTCAGATTCATGTGCTTTTCTATACAGCAGCAAAAATAAATAAATAAATAAAGGGTCAGTGTAACTTAGGTTCCAAAATGGTAAATGTTTCTAAATTATTTGTAAAGAAATAAAAAGATGGTTTGCATAAGCCACACAGTCTAAGCTTGGAGCATCCAGCTTAGACCTCCTTATTGTAGGGTTCACATGGTTGAAGTGAGAGAATAAGAGCTTGATAACCCTTCCTCCCAAGGTTAGGGGAATTGACCTAGCTAAGCTTGGCAGAACAGCTTACTCTATGGCAGGCATGGCCAAACTTGGCCCTCCAGCTGTTTTGGGACTACAACTCCCATCATCCCTAGCTAACAGGACCAGTGGTCAGGGATGATGGGAATTGTAGTCCCAAAAACAGCTAGAGGGCCAAGTTTGGCCATGCCTGCCTATGGTCTTAACCTCTCCATGCATTTATTAGACTTAAGCATGTTGGATACGAGGCGGATTTATCCCACAGTTTCCCCAAAGTCTATAGACAGTGTCAGATTAAATCATTCTCAGAGCAGGCCCAATCAAACAAAGGGATTTAAGTCATTCATGATCATTTTGTCAATTAATTTCAGTGGGTCTACTTCGGGAGAAGAAAAGGCTAAGGAGTAAGCACAAATCCAGAGTGGAGTTCCTAAGACGGTTGGATAAGTGCCTTGTACACCTCCTGGCAAATCCTGCAGCCAAGCTGGTGCCAGACATATTGCTCTGGCTTGCAGTGGTTTGACTTTGGTGGAAGTGCACTCTATTGTTTCTTGAGACAGGTGGACGCCAACAACAACCATCTTTTAGGTGCATATTGAAACATCCTAACATGGATAAAACTTGTTGTATACCAGCATGCCAGGGAGAAGTCTTAAACTTTGCAGAACAACTCCTGGACCCATCATTAGGGAGCATTCAAACTGGAATTAGGAAATGTTTGAGCATTGGATTCTGCCAAATGTGTAAACTGATGACGAAAGTACTGGGACTGATGTCTTTTTATCATTCCATTCCTCGAAGTTCATGCCCTATTCAAAACCATTTTCCTCACTGTTTGGGGTTACTGAGAAGGTTACGTTGCCAACAACTTGCAGACTGAAAACATATATTCCCCATATGCAAGAGGTGCTCATATTCATTAGCTATCGATGATCTTGCTTTCACAGCTATATCTTAAAGATATCTGGTGGCATTCATCCCAGCTGGCTGTAAAGTATAGTGGGCTCTTATCTATATTTGATTTAGTTACTAGCTTGGTAGCCTGAACTGGATCCCAGAACCTCAGAAGTTTGTATTGTAACTTAATATAAAGCTCCTTAGCGTGGAGTTGCATAGGAATGCAAGGAAGCATTCTTGAGCCAATTTCCACCTCTCCCTGATCCAGTATGCTACTATCTCCAAAATGGATTTGGCCAAGTGTGACTGGCCTTTGGGATGTTTTTAAACTGCTGCTACCCACTATAGGCCCTGCGGACTAGAAATCAAATTCATTAATTAGAGAAGTGTTTAAGCCCGTGGCATAGGTGGTAAATGTGGGCAGCCTATGGGACTGGCTATTGCACAATGTAAGACCTACACATTCCGTTCTGCCTCTTCTCCCCAGCTTAGTAGACTAGCAGTAAAAATATTGGCAGGAATTCAAAGTAGCGCTAAGCAGATTTCTGCTTGCCTAATGGAACAATCTGCCCTCTCCTTCCCCCCCATACTGTACTGGGAGATTCTCCCAACCACAAGAGGAGGAGGCGAGGGTGGATAGCGCCATTGTACTAGCAGCATTCCTTATGCAGACTTCCACTGGCAGGTTCATTATTTGAATCCCGCCCATTTTCTATCACTGATAATAATTACATTTATTTGTCTCTTACTACATAAACAATCTCACAGTGACATACAGTGTTAAAAAAATGCATATTTATATATACATTTACAAGAAACCTCCAAAAGAATAAAACATTACTATTTTTTGCTAGAAGTGCTCATCCTGCAATATTATGCAATCCTCGCACGGCATTGGTAGCTGCCTATGTACTCTAGTGCACACTTGAGTGGCAGTATCTCATACTACGCACTTGACACTAGGCACCCTCACCGCAACCATTGCCGTCACTGGAGTAAGTTTATCACATCTTAGAATTCGGGCAGGTAAGTTAGCTGGATGAAATACCTCCAAGGAAGCCTATGAAAGCTGCTTTGAGCTTCAGGTGAATAATGGGGTGTAAGTCAGGAGGCAGACAGTCAGACAGAATAAAGAGAATAAAAATATGTGTTAAAATGAAATGCTGACGTTTTAGAATCTCGTATGTGATGGGCAAGGAAACTCTGCTTCAGATGAACCTGACACCACTGCAGTGTTACTGTAATATAGCCCAGCAGCTTTATTAGTGAACCCTAAGCCATTTTCTTGCCCCATTTTTTTGTCTACTGAGTTGAAGTTAAAGGGAAGTTGCAAAAAAGTCACAGTAGATCCTTTGTGGAGTATTCACAAACTCATCTGGCATAGAAATCATCTCTATCTTTCTTGCTTTATCATTTGTTTTAGCTTTGTCTTTGAGGTGGGAAGGGCTTATAGTTAAGAGGCTATTATCAGACTGAAGGATGCAGGAAATCCAAAATATTTATGTTTGTCTGTGGCACATGGACAAGAAACAGTGCTCAGGAAAAGGGTTTTCTGATTAAGTGATTGAAAACACTCTGGTGTATGTTAATGGTTTCTTCTGTCCAATAGATAACATCACCTCCAGCCTTATCGCTGTTCTTGAACTTACTTTAAACATTCTCTTCTGCTCTTCCAATTATATTTGATGCACTTTTAGGCATCCAGTTTCCTTGCTGCTGCTCATCTCATTTATTTGCTTTCTAATTTTTATCACCAGGCTGGGTGTAAAAAAAGGGGGGTGGGGAAGGAGCCTTTGAGAGATCCTTGAAGTGAAATACGTTACAGAGTGAAATTAATTTAAATGGAATTAAATCACAATTTTTCAGGAAAAGAAAATTATTTTTGTTTTGAATGCTGTTGTGTGGTTTTTGTTTTAAAAACCATTATGGTTTTTAAAATAACTTTAAATTCCTGCTACCATTTTCACTGCATGAGTGATATGAACGACGCTGAAAGTAAAGATAAATCCAGATATGGCCATTATTGGAATGGAAAAGCATTGGTTAAAATCACGATAATTAGACCATAAGTAAGTAAGGGGTAGCTAAGGTTAGGCAACATTTCTATGATAATGGCACAAAATTAGGTATTTATATATACCATCCTTGAGAAAAGTTGTATGCTGAGTATTAATCATTATACACATCCTGGTCAACATTATTTCCCTCTTCATCCCCTTTTTTCTGCTTTCACTATTTACAGTTCCATATCTATTAGATCCAGAAATAATTATTGATGCAAATAGGAATAAAGGTTTAAAGGGACACATGGGCAGGGGAAGGATGAAAGAAAAGACGCTTTTTCGAGGTGAAAGGAATGAAAATAATGTTTTTAAGGTCCCAAGGTATCCCTATAATAAATTAAGAGATCCCAATGGTCTTAAAAAGTGTGTTAGAAGAACTAGAGGTTCACTTTTTAGACCTCAGCATCTCCACTTGGAACCTCAGCTGTGTCTCTCATTTTCTCTCCACACATTAGCTCTCAGCTCAAATCAGCATATCCCTCTGCAGCAAAGTTCTGCTCCCAAAGCACTCCAGGCAAGATGGTGCAGTTTTTGGGTTCTCACAGAAATTGACTGCATCACTCCTGCCTCTTTATCAATCTGCACTGACTGCAACAGTAGTCTTTTTGACCTGATCATGCATGAGTAACCCACTTGTGTATATCACTTTAATGATTCTGCACATGTTTTGCAAGACCCCTGAAGCAGAGAGCAGCCACCATTCTGTGCATGACCTCAGTGCCGTTCGGATCATGCCTGCTCTCTCCTCTTTGTAAGGCCTTGAATCCTTAAGAATAGGTTAGTTGTGAGGTTTCCTTTAAATTGTTTAAGAGTTATGCATTTCCCCAACAGTACGAGTTTCTTGTCTAAGTTCTTTTAGATTATAAAGGGCTATAAGTTTGTTCCTGAGCTACTGGCACCGTCCGCCATTTTTAGAAGACTGCTGTGGTGCTGAGGTGAAATAAGAAGATTCCATTTTTCCTCACTGACCAGCAGAAATATCAGGCTTCAAGGACAGATTCTATGGTAACAACCTGAAAAGGAACAACAGAACTTAGGGAGGCTGGTGTTCTTGTTTATTTGTGACACATGAATTGTATTATTTGTGTAATATTTCTACTTATATATGTGATTGAGATAACATAATTTTCAAACACCAGACGACAACAATATTCTGTTTGTCACCATAAAAGTCCTTTGGTGTGGAGCGTGACTGATATCCTGAAAACTTTGAATTTAGATAAAAGAATATCCCTCTCTTCTGGGTTCCCTTGGGGAGAAAATGGGGGTGGATAAAGATGGATCTTAGGACCTTTTCCCTCAACACCTAAACTGTTCCTCAGCTTGACTGTGTTTGTGGGTCAGCAGATTTTTGGAATAAGCTGACTTCTCTTCTTCTCAGGTTCCTGTTAGCAAGGCTCTTGAGATAATACTGTATATGGTTACAGCACTGAGATTTGTGTATGATAAGTTTCAGAGGCAATCCAACATTTCTTATATGGATAAAGAATGTGAATGACAAAAATCACCAGCTACATATACCTGGAACACCAGTTCGCACTTCAGAAAACACACACACACACATTAGAAAAATAAAGACAGGTGGAAATATTAACAGAATATTTGTGTTATTTATGATGCAATCACCTGAAATTTTCCTCACTATTCAGTGCCCAGAATATTAGTACTTTTGCATAGTGGTCTAGAACTAAACATATTCCATAGGAAAACATTGTGTATCATCAAAATACTTAGGAGTATAGTTAGGTAATTGTAGATTCTGGACTTAATGGCCTTATATTGGAGGTGAAGGATCCTGCTGGGTTTGGGGTCCTTCATGTTCATTCTGCTGAGTGGGTCCCTGGACTTCTGCCCCCAAATCATGCCCTTGCAGAACCAGGAAATAATAGTTATGAGAACAAAGTAAGTGAGGGAAATAATTTCTTTTCATTTGGATAACAAATGCAAAACCTGGCAGAAATCATTGCAGAAAAGTTTGTGATTCAATTTGGAGAACTGAGGAAGTTTTCGAAATGTCACTTCATAAGCAACCTTATTTTTTTTAATCCCATATGCTTCTCCTCCATCCGCCAGCTACAGTAATCATTATTGTCCTTCCTAGACTCTCAGACAGAAGCAGAGAAAAGAAAGTACGTCTTTGCATCTAGAAAGCTTATTACTGATTGAAATATCATCTTTGGTAAGTCTGTTTTATAGTCACTAATTGATATCGTCGGCACAAATGGAGGCATCTTGTCAGGAAACCCGGCTTGTTTTCACATCCAGTATACTTAAAATTGGCTCGTTCTTAGCTTCTCTCATAGAAAACCTCCTATTTTGATTTATGAATGTTTTCAATTTTTTAAGATTCTCAGAAATGTTGGTTCACCTGTATGTAGAGAGATAGCTTGTTTGGCTAACTGCCTTGAGTGACTGAGTGCCAGGTAATGAATAATGCCACGTTCAATATTCTAAATTTGTGTTCCAAATTCTGAATTCGGAATGAGCCACATGGAAGTACACTGATAAGTGACTGATTTTTACTCCCAGGATTGTCTTATTTTCAACTTTAAAATTTACTTGCTTTACTTCACTGAAAGCGTTTTTGAATGGGGGTAGGAATTTAAAGTGATACTCCACAATAAAATTTGTCTTTCTTTCCAAACTTCAGAAGTAACACTGATGAATTAAAGACAGGTAAATTAGTAAAATTCATTTTTACAGACTGAAAAGTCCAGATTCATGCAGAGCTATACACATTAAGAAAATAATGTTAAACTTGATATGATGGACATTACCCAAATATTAAAAAATGCCTCATGAGGGCAGTCCTTCTTTGAAAATAAACATAGGTTGTTATTTGACAGCATTAAAAAACATCAACCCTACATTATTCTTCATAGACAATCAGAGAAGTGGTCTTTAAAATCAATTATGTGCAAATATTTGAGACACTTAAATTTAATATTCAAAATCTTCAGGTATAGAAAAAACTTGCTTTCTCTCCTCCCTATGTGCTAGATCATATCCTACATCAGTTGATTTCTTGGATGTGTGTGCTAACCAGACAACATTTTGTTGAAAGGTATCAGTATAATAAAACTGATTTTGAATAAACAAGTAACATCAGAGATTATAGAGGAGAAACACAACAGTTAACCCGGGCAATTAAAAACACAAAGCCCTAATCATTTCCCAAGGTCATCACTGACTGAACAAATCTGTGACTGAAAGAATATTTCAAACATGTTGTTACTTTGAAAATTACAGGTTTTATAAATTAATGATAAGTTACTAAGGTGTTCTGAAAATTGTTGCTTATAATCTGCTGAAGTATTTTGTGCATCTATATTAATTAATAACTCACATCACTCAGGTTAGGGGCCTGGTAAGACAGATCCAGCTGAATAGTGAAAAGATTTTCAATAAACCATTAAAATACCTCCTATAGCTTTATATATATGTATGTATATATATATATATAGAGAGAGAGAGAGAGAGAGAGAGAGAGAGTTATCAGCAGCACATTTGTTGGATTAACGGGAAGAGGCACAAAGTAAACTAAACAACCACTCAAAGGAGCATTGAAGCTTCTAGGTTAACGGATGCCACACTTTACCTCAGTATATGCATTTTTGCTCACATTACCTGAGTGGAGAACTGTGTTGAAAAATTAGGAGCAGTTGTCAATTTTCAAGCATGGCTCATATTGTTTTGCAAAGTGCAAATTAGGTAGGTTCAACTTCAGATGTGAACTGAATCAAATTTCTCACACATTCCTAACTAGTACACCCCAAGACTGAATGATATCGATGCATAAAAATATTGCCATGCATGTAGACAAGTAAGTGTCGGAAAGAAGGCTAGGACCCTTGTGTCTGATATCTAGTTTTCTTTGGGATATTTTTCTTCTATGGTGGAAGCATTCGCCATGTGAGGCCCCATGCTCTTCAGCCTACAGTGGTAGAACCCAGGCACAACTTCTGTGAAAGCTGGGTTTCTTTTTTGATCCAGGAAGTTCTCTTTTCTGCCTGCTTACCACATCTTCAATTTAAAACACTCTTATACCACTTTAACAATCATGGGTTCCTACAAAGAATCCTGAGAACTATAGTTTGTTAAGGGTGCTGACCTCACAGACCCACAATTCTAAGCATCCTTAACAAACTACAGTTCCCAGTATAATCCATGACAGTTGAAGTGGTATAAGAGTACTTTAAATGTATGGTGTGGATGTGACCTCTGGCCACATCTCCCAGCAAGCAGAGTTCCAAGTTCTGTTGATTCTTGGCTATATATGATATCTAAGAATACCACACAGCTTTTATAATATGGATGGCAAACCTGTGTCCTTGTCATGTGGTTGGATGCTAGCTCCCATCAGCCCTACCCAAAATGGCCAGTGGCCAGGGGTGATGGAAATAATAGTATCTGGAGGGAACAGTTCTGTATTCCTTCTCTACAAGCTATGAGTTTGAAGCAGCATATATTTCAGGCTCACTTAAAAAAATCGTGGAGCATCGGGAAATAGCTTTAAATGTTTATGGATACTGTGCCATATGGGGACTACCTCTTCATGAGCCGAGACAGGGTGGAATCATACACTCTCCATTTCTTCTTCAATCCGTTTTACCAATCTCAAAACTGATTCTGATAAACAGCATCTGTTTACGCTCAAGATGGCAGAAGAAAAAACTTATGCTCTTTATTTTATTTGAAGATTGTGCATAAATTGTGTTTTTATTGCAGCTTAAGTAGGGTATATGAGGTTTCCATTACTTTAGCAATTATGCTAAGCTGATGAAAGCAATGTAAATAATCCAACAACTGTTTATGCATTGTGTTAGTGTTATATGAACACTGCACTAACTCAGTGAATTTAGAATTTTACAAAGGTTATTTCTTTCCTTTCTCTTTTTTTAAAAATAGGGCATAGTAATCCCACTGTATCAGTGGCTCTATCCCCCTTTTTGAGTAGAGTTCTGCTATCCCACAAATTGGATGGAAATCTCATTAGTGGAGCTATAATGAGCTGGCAACGAAGCCCCTTCAAGCTTGCGTGCTTACGGCCATTTGCCTGTTTGTCTTACTCTTCATCATGAATCTGAAATTGCCCATTAGGATTGCAATGAAGGGCGAGTCTGAAGCTGCGATACTGACTGTGTCGCCAAACAGGCTAAAATCAAACAAACCCAAAGGGAAGCTGCAAGGATTTTGTGCTTTTGTGTCCTCGGGTCAGGCAGCATCACAATATATATGAAAAGGAACAGAGATATGATGAAGAAAAGGAGGGATGGCATCAAAAAAGGACTTCTGAGTGTAGAGTTGTGGTATTTTGTTATGTCTTTATTCCGGAGCGAGTGAAGCTCACTTTGAAAGCAATCTTAACAACAACCTGATGCAGTTTATTTTAACTGCAAGTGTAATATAGTGGCTAAGAGAATGAGTAGTAATCCAGGAATTTACCAGTTCAAATTGTAGTAGCCATAAATTCAGTGTGTAACCTTATGTGGTTCACTATTATTGCAGCCTTCTCATCTGCAGTATGGGAATAGTGGTCCATCATGCACTGTTCTTGGACACATTACATGAGTCAGGAAGTACACATTTCCTGGCAAACATGGGTCCTTACACTTTTGTGCCTTGAATATTGTGAACAGGGGGACAGGGAAGAATTTCTGCGGAACAATGGACAATAGAGAGATACAGGTGGTGACCATTTTGCATGCATCCAATTGACACACAACTGCCAACATGCGCCTGGCTTTCGGCTCCAGAAGGGGGTGGAATGGGGTGGCAGCAGAACGGGCTTATGCACGACCACTGGTGTGCACAAGACCTATAACACAACCCCTGTGCAAACAGGAAGTTGCCTGTACCAGTACTTCTGCCTATTGCTTTCCCACTGCAATTCCCCCCTTCAGCTGCTTTGTAAAATTAAAAGAAGTGCAAAATCTGAAGAATAGCTATGTTCTGATGTGTGCTTTTGTCAAGGAGATGCAAATTACCGGTAGGCTGGTTAACTTAAAAATTTGGATCAAAGATACCACTACCACCACCATACTAATACCATAATTACTATCATCAACAACTGTACCATATATAATGTGATACAATGCAGTATATATATTTATTTATTATAACAATATCCTGCCTTTCTTCCACCATGGAACTCAAGAAAGTGTACTTGCAGTTCCCTAACAATCTCCTATCAGGGCACTGACCAGACTCAGACCTGCTAAGCTTCAGCAATATGGCTGCATCCTGCGCCTTCAGTCCATGCCCTAGGTAGAGAATATATGAGGAATAGCCTAGGTTTTATAGCAACACGCCCCCCCCCCAAAAAAAACACCCATGCCCAATTCATCTGTTAATTGCAATAGTATGGGATTCACTTCCACATGGTAAATGGAGCAGGCATGCTGAGATGGAGAAATGATATTCCACCTCCCAAATAATTTGGGACAAGACCCAGGGAAGTGGCTCCCATGTTGTATTGGACTGTCATGGAAGACTATTGTTATTTTGAGGAGATTTAGGTGGTATCCAGCAATGCTCCTTTTGCATCTAGAAATCATGTGGGCCTCTGGCCTTTAAATGGTTAATTCTGTTTCAAGCCTGCTAATCACAGCTAGATATATAGGCTTTGATGGCACTGTGTGGGATTCTTTGGCTCTGATATGCTGGCACCTGCAAAAGGGTGTCTCAGCTAGTCTTAGAAGTTGTCCGTGTTGACTGCCCGCCAAGTAGCCTTTCATTTTGGTGAAGTAGCCTTTCATTTTGATGAGAAACTGATGTGTTCCCACCCAATGCCAGATGCGGCTTACATAATTCCAACAATATATAAGCCCTGAGAACACCTCTGTTGGTATAAACTCTATGCAAATCTTTCTGGAGAGTGTTGCATACCAGCCAGCTTCAGGAGTCATGTCTATTGAGAGAGCCAGTGTGGTGTAGTGGTTAAGAGCGGTGGACTCGTAATCTGGTGAACTGGGTTCGATTCCCCGCTCCTCCACATGCAGCTGCAGGGTGACCTTGGGCTAGTCACACTTCTCTGAAGTCTCTCAGCCCCACTCACCTCACAGAGTGTTTCTTGTGCGGGAGGAAGGGAAAAGGAGATTATTAGCCGCTTTGAGACTCCTTAGGGTAGTGATAAAGCGGGATATCAAATCCAAACTCTTCTCTTCTTCTTATTGCTGATGGGAATCCCAGCAGCCAGAAGGGCGTAAGATAATTTCAGTGCTTCATAGTTTTCTTTGGGCTGTTTAATAAAATCTTTAGTGTTCACCCCATTTGTGTCTTCGTTATGCTCCAAATCCAAAAAGAACCTCTGCTCTTCAGCAGAAAACATGTTTCTACTGTGATGTATGGACTGAACCCAAGATTATAGCTGCCAATATGTATGACAATGCTTTGTATATCTCTCTTGTGGCAGCACCAACTTTACCTTCTGAGGTAAGGCAGGCAGTGACAGTGATATTTCAGTGCCTGCTAAAATTGTATTTGTTCTCTGAGGTCTTTTCTGGCTATGGAGTGCTTTGTCCCAGCTTGTTGTTTTCTGTTGAAGTTATTTCTTTCTCTCTGAGTCGTGGATATGGCTGAATTTATTGTTTTAATTGGATTTTTAATGATAATGTATTTTAATGATTTTTATTATTTGTGCACTGCCTTGGAACATTCTGTGCAAGGCAGCATAAAACATTTTAAGTAAATAAACTGTGTACAGGATTGCAGTTTTATTTAACATACATGATACTGGAAAAGAGAAGGAAAGCAGAGGAACCAAAGAAAGAATGAATGAAAGGGGGTGAGTGGGAATAGCATTCTCAAAGCAAGAACTTATTCTTGGCCTGTGGAAAATGCATCTTATCTTTGGAGGTGGTGCCAGAACAGTATTCTGAATAAGACTGACATTCTGCAAAAAAAGGGGGGGGGGGGCTGGAATCCACCTAGGTTCACTGTTCATTGCAGAATTTACAAAGAAGTAAATCTACAACTTAGTTCTTTTCATTTATTGTCACCTGCACAGTAGTGAAAAATATCCTCATCTTTTACCCACTTACCAACTACATTTTTCCTTCCAGAAAAACTTCTGTGACAAGACTGTCCCACAAAAATTATGTTCTCATTGATATGCTTTTGCATCCAGCGTTAAGCTAAATAAATATCCTTTCAGGGGTTTTCAAGCAAAAAACAAGAACTTCGACAAGTGCCCTGCTTCTGATACAGGCTTTGTATTGGAACATTTTACCACCCTCAAACACATTTGAATTGACTTGGCATAGAATTATACTCCATAAAACTATATATTTCAGTTTCATACTACCCAATGTCAATTTTCTACTACCTTGGAAGTCACATAGTCCAATTTTTAATTTTCTTGGAAGAGGGCTAATATATATACTTTTTAAAAAAATGAAAATCAGATATCCATTAGAATATTTCCTGCAAATTGCAAAAGTGGCCAAAACACAGGCAGCACGCCTGGAAGGGATGGATGCAGAAATAAAAGTAAAGATAGATTTCATTCTCTAGAGAGATGAAAAAGAAGCACCATAGAAAGAAAGAAATGTCCAGCTTTATAAGGTGCAGACTATTTTAAATTTGAAGCTAGTTAAACCTACTGCTTCTTTAAAAAGCAAGTTGATGAAATAGAGTCCTTAATAAATAATACAGCAAAAACATCCTGGCATTTTCAAAGGGAAAAAAGTGTAAAATTTTGTAAAAATGGAAAACTAATGATGTTTTCAATAAATCTTGTTTAGAAAAGGTTATTTTTGTTTACGCTTAAGTTACCAAAACAAGTTTCTAAGGTGCAGGAAATAGCTAAAGAAAAAAGAAGAAAATATGAACAAGAAATAATGCCGAGGAAAAAGATTTTTCATATTTAATGTTGATTCTACTGTAAAATAACAATAATAAATATTTAAAATAGATAATGAATAACAATTACAGTTTTTAAAAAGTATGTGATGTTATGAAGTAGGAAATTGTTCTAATACTGATTTTATTTAATCATAGAATTAAGTAAGCAGTGCTTTTTAAAACCGAAAGGAAGGTGTTTCAAAATAAAAAAGGGTGGGTTTTAATAAGTAAAAGATGAGTTTCCTAAAATCACTGTGATATTATTTTACAGGTTTCCACTTGTTACACCTTAATCATGACCCAAAGATTGCCACTCTCTAATGTAAACAGATGAGAGTGCATCCAGACTATCATTATTTTGTGGTAGGATGGAAACTTTGAAAGCTTGCAAAATTAAGTCGATTAAAGTGTTCTGTTAGCACACAAATAAATAAAAAACCACAAGAATTTTGTAGTTAGAAAGTGATGGGGAAATACACCAAAATGTGGGGGATAAATGGTTGATTAAGCACCATGAATGCTTATTGTCATATAACCACCCCATAAACAAATTAGAACAAATGGTCATTAAAGTTTGGACATGATATCCTAACCACTGCATAAGCTTGGTGCAAGAAAGTCAGAATGAATGCTCAGTGAACATGATGTTCACACCTAAGTTTCCTGACCACTGGATTCAGGGATGCTCTAATGGGGAAGAGGCAAACATCTGTTTCTAAGCTTGTGCCGTTCATATGAGATGAATGTTTGTGTACTGAATAGTTCAGTCTCATCCTAGCATTCCAGCCATCTGCACATGTTGATTGATACTTCCCATGCACTGGTAATAGAGAGGTGTCTCATCCAACCACATCATGAATGGTGGTGTGTGTTTGTCACACACACACACACACACACACACACACGTTGCCAAATAAGCAGTTAATGTGGCTCTTGCTTTTATCCCTGCTACTGGGAATGCATAGTAGGATCACAACCACTACTATCATTAGCTCTGATGAAGAGGCTGCTGCCATAAGACCAGGCTAGCCATTTGAAGCAGTCCAATGAATCAGTGTTACCTATATTCTGGATATTTCTTTCTGTGATTCTTAAAATGTTACACTTTGCTATGAAGCTAGGGAAAAGAAGAAATGTTTCAAAGTTAGAAGAGGAAATTTGAGAATGTTGCAAGTGATGTGGATTCTGATTTGGGCAGTTGTTGATGCCTAAAACAATCCAGATTCACTCAATGAATGTGCAATGGGACATTTGTTTCATGCTAACTCAGTTTAAACCTCTTCCATTTTCTCTCATAGTGAATAAACACAAATTATTTATTATTTTATTTATCCATCACATTTGAATCCCTCCAAAGTGTTTTATGAAATGGTGATTGCAAACAAATAACCAATGTTGCAGACAAGTTGAACTATGACATTGTAGATAAAGGGGTAATATTTACTGCTTCTCCCCCACCTTCCTCTGCCTTGTTACTTTAACACATTACATGTTATAATGTAATCTATGAGATAGAAACAATACTAGGAGTCCTAATTAAATTAAAAGTAATTACCACTCGTACAGATACGGCATTCAATTGAGCAGCTGCAAGTTGATATTTTGTCATGCCCAGTTTATCTATATGCATGTGCCTGATTCTTTGTATCAGTTATTAATGGTGTTTACGGAGTGGCCAAGAACGATGGAGGGGAAATGGGAATAAGAAAACAAGGGGACTTATTTTTTAAAAAGAAAAGAAAAAGGAGAGGATTAGAAGAGTGTTAGAGATGATTAATACTGCTTTTCTGTTAGGATTTTGACATGGTATTTAGAAGTGATCTCTTGATTTTCGAATGAGCTGATACATTATTTGTGTCTTTGGGAGTTAATAACTCCACATAACTGATTTACACCACAAATCAATGCATGTCTACTCAGAAGTAAGTCTCACTGAATTCAGTGGGGCTTACAACTATGTAAGTACAATCCTATATGTATTGTCTCACACCACCCAAATCTCCGAGCGGTGCAAGATACCAGGGGTTCCAGGCAGTTACCCAGGGTTCAGTTTCCTCAGAATGAGGATCTTTGTGATCTATGGTTTATTTACACATTTATACAAACTGAGCCTATAACGGAGGGGCTCACAGCATTAACACCCCAATAAGGTATTCCTCCTCCCATAGCCACAGCCTTGGATTCAAGCAGAAATCAAGCATGTCTCTCCTTCACAGGCTTCAACCTGCCGCCCCTTTTAGCTTCTAGCTCAGGCATAGGCAAAATCGGCCCTCCAGATGTTTTGGGACCGCAACTCCCATCATCCCTAGCTAACAGGACCAGTGGTCAGGGATGATGCGAGTTGTAGTCCCAAAACATCTGGAGGGCTGAGTTTGCCTATGCCTGTTCTAGCTCATACACCTCAACTCCACTCTGGCTTATGTCTGAACTGCAGATGACGCATGCAGAAATTCTACCCATAGAAGTGAATGGCATTGTGGATACAGTTGTCACCACTGCGGTACAATGAACAGTACGTATTTCTACAAATCACAGCAATTATTTCTAACTTTGCATCTGTACATAAAATTATCATGTGCAAATTTTATGCACATCCATGTCCAGTTTTGTGGGGATGGGCTTCTTCTTTTGGGGCAGTGTGTAATTGGTCACCATAGCAATGCAGTACTCCAAAGCAGACCAGTGGCACTGAGGTACTACTTTTAATGTGTCAATGAATCACTTCTCCATTAACAGCAATGATGAAGAGGGGAGCTGTAGATCAAATCCTGACCAGATTCTCCACTACTTGTCTATATGGGTTCCTCATTGGCACTTTGACTTCTTACATTTGAATAAGCTGAATTCCAGCCTGATAGCTCAGTTGGTAGAGCATGAAACTCTGGCCATGGGTTCAAGAACCAACATTGGGCAAAAAATTCCTGAATTGCAGGGGGTTGGACTAGATGACCCTCACAGTCCCTTCCAGCTCCACAATTCTATTATTCCATGGAGACATGTCTTTTTTTAAACATGCTTTTCAAGAAAATGGGTAAAATTTCATATATTAAAATGTTAATAAAGGTAAAGGGTAAAGGGACCCCTGACCATTAGATCCAGTTGTGGCCGACTCTGGGATTGTGGCGCTCATTTCGCTTTATTGGCTGAGGGAGCCGGTGTACAGTTTCCGGGTCATGTGGCTAGCATGACTTAAGCCGCTTCTGGCGAACCAGAGCAGCGCACGGAAATGCCGTTTACCTTCCCGCCGGAGCGGTACCTATTTATCTACTTGCACTTTGATGTGCTTTCGAACTGCTAGGTTGGCAGGAGCAGGGACTGAGCAACGGGAGCTCATCCCGTTCCAGAGATTTGAACCGCCGACCTTCTGATCGGCAAGTCCTAGGCTCTGTGGTTTAACCCACAGTGCCATCTGCGTCAAAAGGTTAATAGTGATGTCAAAATAATCAGTGTTTTTAAGGCAAATTGTTAATTTGCATCCGTTTTAAGGTATGCTATTTTGCCAGAGCATTCAAAAAACCCTACAAATGAAAATGAGACCCCAACATTTATGAGCAACAAACAAGATTTTCAATTTTGAGTTGAAAAATATCTGACCTCCACATGGAACCTTATATAAGATGAAATAGGCAATTGTAACACAAAAATGCTGTACAGGATTGCTAACTTTCTGTTTTTACTCTGGATAGGTCTTAAAAATTGGACAGTCTCCAACCAAAATAGTTCACAGCTGTTGTTGGGGGCGGAAGCATGTTGTCCATTTGACTGACTGTTATCTTGCCGGGATGAGGCTGCTATAAATATGAGCAATTATACCATAAGCAGTCAAATTAAATTTTCATAACTAGGAAACCACATTTTACCTTCAGGCACAGCCTGATGTCTTTTGCTTCATTCACGAGTCCTTAATCCTATGCATTAAATCTAAACAAATCAATGTTTACCAACATTAATATTTTAAGATTCTGTGCTTGCTCTAGCTGTCGACATCTTCTGCTTTTATATGGAACACTTTCTGCCATTCAACTTCAATATGGCATACTCAGGTGCTGCTTCTCTGCTCTTTTGTCCTGCTTTATTTGATACTTTCACACAGCTAAAATTGCTCTCCAACCTAAGGCCAGCATGGGATTGATTTTTATGCCATAAGGCGGGGAATTGTGGCTCTTCAGGTGTTGCTGGGCTGCATTCCCTACTCTTCCTGACCATTGTCCATGCTACCAGGGGTTGATGTGGGCTTCACCAACATCTAGAGAGCCACAGGTTTCTCATCCCTGCAGGATTCTCAGAACACCAAAAGAATGACAACTGAGTGTTTAGCAAACAGAGGCTACAGTAATTGCTATATAATTTCTATAGTATTTTTATTGTATGTTTTAGCTGTATGAAAGGAGACCGGACTTTAGAGGGGAGAATCTAGTGGCATTGACATGATTGAGCCTACATCTCTATATCCAAGCATCCAAGTCACTGTTATTGGAGCTCTGGTCCTGGTCACTCCTTTCTCTGCCCAGAAATCCTCTAATAAGCCAAGATTATCTGATGACAATACCCCTCATGCGTCTCTGTCTTTACAAGCTGAAGCCAATAAAATGTGGAACGGAAGGTGGGTAGGACTAGCATATAGCATATTTTGGTTTACTAGATAATACTGGATGAAAGAGAAGAGGTGACAAATGAAATACTATATCACATTTCTACATCAAGATCAGTGTGTGTTTTCCCCCTAGAAAAATGGTGCTGGTATGTCCCTCCTAATTTGGTTGTAAATCGCTTGGGGTTGCCTATTAACTACTATACTGAAAATCCTGTCTAGTTGCTCTGACCATCCTCTGCTAATATAATCTGGAGACAATCTGGTGTATCAGATATTTTGGACTCCCATCATCACTGACCATTGGCCATGCTGACTAGGGTGATAGGCTCTGTAGTCTACAGCATCTGGAAAGGGCAAAAGCTGGAGAAAGCTGATATATAAAATGCCACACTTGGGATTGCTCTTTTACTCTCACTTTCCCATTTCCACCAGTGGGGAATTCTTATTTGCCATAGATTAATACATCCGCACTGAATGAATTCCCAATCCGTGCCCAACGCTGTGGAAAGCCCTCTTAGCTGTCATCAGGCAGGAACCCTCTTTGTTGAACTTCAGGCACTTGGTGCAGACTTTTCTTTATATATATCTATGAATTTCAGCCAACAGTTCAAGTAAGCTTTTCTGATCTCATGGATAATTTTATATTATTTTATCCGTTGTATCTCTTTTGTAACTTCATTGTAAACCACTTAGAAACTGTGGTCTTAAGTAGTTTATAAATGGTTCAAACAAACAAAGGTACGTTCCTTGCATATGTACATTTCCCAAAATATGGAATATATTGGGGAACATTAAATGTTGCACCGTGCACTTTCAACTGGGCAATACCAGTTTTTTTAGGAATACAATGGAGGTGCAGTGTTATGGCCCCTATCCCCCTCCCCCATTCCAAAAGAATCCACCTTTAGCCATGGGAAATAATGGAAGATACCTGAAGGCCAATTGTAGTCCCTCCCTGGTCATATCGAGGCCCTCCCTAAACACATTAACCCACACAATACAGATTACTGAGGGCTACCACTAGAGGGCAGGGATGAACAAAGTGTCTCAACACTGGAGGCACTGCATTGCAGGACAATACAGTATTGCCTCTTTTGATATTTATAACTTCTTTTTTTTGTTAGCCAGAAGAGAGCAGAACTGAGATCAACCTCTAGCTATTAACCTGCCACTAGATTGCTTGGTTTATCCTCCTTGGATAAGATGACAAGATGTGGGGAAAGTGCAGGGAAAGGAAAAGAGAATTTCTCTTATTCTAAATGTTTCTTGCACAAACGCAGGTTTTTGTCCATACCTAGGACTTATAAATCGGAAAGCAGAGCTCAGCAGGCTGTGTCCATCAGCACTGGTGAGAAGAGGCAGATAATATGGAAGCAGATAATTACCAAACGAACACCAGCAGCCGCATTTTTTCAGTCATTTTTTTATTATTGGGGGGGGAATTAAATCCCGATATCTAGTGTGTTGGTTGTGTTTTTCTGGCACCCACTCGATGTTTGTATGCCTGCTGGGCTGCAATCCGGAGGCTGGGGAAGAAGAAAAAAATAAAATAAAGCACACTGCAATTTCTAGCCAGCTACTTCGCTGTTCTCTGTGCCTAGCTTCAAAGATTTTTAAAAATATATTTTTCTGCACCACAGCTCAGAGTTGCTAAATCCAGAAATTGAAACATTCTGGGAACCAAATCATTTTGGGGGCAAATCAAAGCTCTTGGAACGCTGCCCTCAGGATTTTCAAGATAGTAGTTAATAGTGAAAACAGTTCAATATTTTTAAGGAAATCCCAATTACTGCAGGCTGCACTATTCAAATCCTTGAATGAAGGCAGCATATCTAACAGGAGTAGATGTTCTGTGGGTGAATGGCTGTGTATCCTGCATATACCACCACAGAAGAATTAATGGGAAAAGTCCCAGTTGTACTTCATGTCTATTGTACATATTGATACAAATGCTGTCGAAATTGGTACTGACTGCTTAGGTAAGGCTTTGTTCTGTCTCTCACATAAAGCAGGAGTTAAATCCCTTTGTTAGGCATGAAAACAAATACTCTTCACAAACAAAATTATTCCACTTACTCTAGAAATAATGTTTCCATTTGCTCAATAGAAAATCCCTGGTGCTTCTGTCTTGTGTTTGTCAGAAGAGATTGTCGCATTGTAGACACAGGCATATCTTATGCTTATCCTAGACTTTGCCCACATTAGATGAAAAAAAATCCTCTAAAAACAGCTTCTACTTTAGCAGCCTAGGGTACAAACCAGCTAAGGCTTCAGTCCTGCACAACAGAACTTACATCTGCATTAGTACACCTACAAATTGGATTCCTTGGTTTTAAGATCATTTATGGCTCAATCCTTCAATATGGTACACCACACAAACAGAAGATTCCTGTAGCTGTTGTTTTTGTTACAACTGCTAATGTGACTGTTATGCTAGATAGGATGATTCCTTTTGAAAGAAAGCGCTATTCTAAGAGTACTTTCTTCCCTGCTTCTTCCAAATTCATGCCTTATTTTCTTGCCTTTATTAATTCTGGCTCACCACTTTCGACTGTTCCTTTCATCTCTTTTTACTGAATGATGGTAAAATGTTAAGATAGGCATCCTCCTCCTCTTCCTTCTCTCTTCTTGTGTCTTCCTCAAGCTCTTTGGAGCGTGTCCTCATGGTATGTAACGTCTCTCATTCAGTTCTTTTTTCGGTATTTTCCAGCCCAGATTTCATCCTTTGGTGACTCTCTGGTAATTCTCACTAAATGTTTAGAGTTGTACCTGATTGTTCTACATGTGAGGATTTATTGCTGTGTTTTTAGGGCACTCATTAAAAGGTAAATAGCCATAGTCTAGTTGCACTGTCCTAATCTCATACTAGACAAAATCAAGTTTCCACACCAATAAGCAGATGTGCACTTCTGAGCAAGGATTGCCAGAATTCCTCTTGGGATTCATAAACTCCATTTCTGAAGTATCTTGGGAAATTTTTAACTTGCTGGAAGAGCTCCAAAAGTAGGCAGAAACAGCTTGACTGGATGTTTAGATGCTAGATTTCTTGGATGTGTTGAAAGGGCATGCTTGTCAGACATCTTGTTCAGGGAATCATTATTGTAAGCATTTACAGCAAAAGAACGAGAAGATGTTCCTGGAGACAGTAGAATATTTGGGGGTGGGAGGAATGAAATTGATTAGAAATAACTGAAGGTTTAAAGTTGGCTAAGATGCTCCTGGGAAAGTTTGAAGTCACCCATTACTATAGCATTCATCTTTTTGAGTACTTCTTTGATTTTCTTCATCATCTCAAGGTTTCCCTGAGCCCTTTGATCAGGGGGATGTTAGCACATTCCCAGTACTCTTATTTTGTCCCACTCTTCCTCTGGAACGGGCAAAGAGCAATTTGATGGCTCTGCACTACATTTGGAATTGAGAAGAGCAGCTGGAGAGGGATGGTGCCTGCCTGTCCTCCCTGTGGACTTCCTATACCCTCTGTCAGGGAAAAAGGTAGGGTGTACCTAAAATCATCATCATAATCATCATCTTACCCTGGACCCAGAGGTATATCACAGCTTCTGCACAGTTGCTGTGATGGTGATGGTGGTGATGTATCCCACACTTCCCCTGAAAGGAGCCTAGGGTGACAAACACAAATGACAGGACATTTAAAACATCTAAACACAATTCCAATACAGATGTAGACTGGAAGCGATCTCAACTTAAAAGGCATGTTGGAAGGACTTCAGTAGGTGACAAAATGACAACAGAGACAGTGTCTGTCTAATATTTAAGGGGACATTTAATATTTAATTCTCCTTTGGGTAGAAGGTTTTCAAGATAATAGTGCCAGCACAGGCACTCTTGGAGGAAGCCGATTAGCTAGATACATTCTGGTCCAGGTTCAGGCCAATATCAGAAATGAATTGGCTTTGATTTCGCTGCTGTGGGCGAGTGGCGCTTGTGACCCTGTTGCTCTTGCTCAGTCTCTCAGCAGCTTTTGATACCTTTAATGATGACATCTTGCTGGACAGCCTATATGAGTTGGGAATGGCAGGCACTATTTCACAGTGCTTCCATTCCTTCAAGGCCAGTTCTAGAGAGTATAACAAAACAATGAACAGGGTGGTGATACCTCCTGAAGGACATTGTCTGAAATGAAGGACAAATTGAAGGACATCATCCTCTTTCTATACTCCTCCCAATGGAAACATGCAGGTGGGGACAGATATACGCCTGCTTTAAGTCGTGAAACTCTTTAGCGACGAAACATCTGATTACTGGAACAACGTCCAAACACTGAACCACTGGTATATCACAAGTGGACTCTTTATTACTGTGTGTGCAATTGTTTAAGATAAAACCTACTTGGGGGAAAACTACTTTTGCCATTTTTATGGACTTTTATTGTTTACAGATAGTTGCCTTGATGGTATTATCTTGTGTCGGTTGCAGTTCTAGTGAGTGGCATGGGGTGCCTCTATCACAGCCTCCTAGATCTTTATGTGAAGCCCATAAGCAGAACATGAGGGCAGTAAGCCTCTCTCATTTGAGTACACACTGCTATCCAGAGAGAGATTGCCTCTGATCCTTGAGGTTTAATGTAGCCATCATGGCTAGTAGTCATTGATAGCCTTTCTTCTTCATGAGGGTGATCTATGGATCTAGAAAGGCTTCTTTCACACGATTCCTTGATGGCTGGAATCTTTGGAAAGAATCCATGGAGCCATATCACTTTTGTAAAAATGCCCAGGTCACTGTGGGAGCAATAGGAGAGACAATGACAATCATGCCAGGAAATGCAGCATTGTAACAGGAGCATGTGAACTACCAACAACCTATTTGAACTGAAGAATCTGGTGGGAACAGTTTCATTGAAACAGGCACAAAGCTTTGAGAAAGGATAAATATATAACTAGTACCTGCCATTTCCCCAGGTGTATTTAGGTGTTGTGAAAGCTGAAGCCCACCCAAGATGGGCCTCTTTTGCATATTTCCTTCAGGAAAATTTGTTTTTCGTATTTGTCCTTTTGAATAATTCCCAGATTTTTCTGATCACCCTAATTACTGTAGGTACAAAAGAGCTTCATATACATTTACAAAAACAAACACTCACGGTACTTTTGTAATTACAAAGTCTGCCATTAAATTAGTATTTCATGTGTTTACATTTAAATTATTAACTGTGGCAGAATACAATGGAAGCAGAAAGAACTTGTAATTTCGGCGATAATAATGGAACACGATTAGAAGCATATCTTTCTAAAACCAAAATGTGGTTTGCGTTTGCATTTGCATTCTCTCCTTGTTTTAGCTGTCGTCAGGCCAATACATGTGTTCTCTTTCCTTTTAGGAGGCTATGTAATGTTTTATGGGTTTTTAAACAATATTCTCAAATCATTTGCACTAACCACATGGACTGAGCTAAGTGCAGTAGGAGTACTGGGATTGTACTGAAACACAGTCGCAAGGCCTGTAGTTTGTTTTCTTTCTCAATACTAATAGCTAATTCCTTTGCACATCAAAAATACCAGTCTTCTTCCAGCTTCCCATGCACCTGCCCAGGGCATTTTTTTCCTACCAGAAGAAGAAACCAAATGCCCCCCCAATATTGTGGCCAACATTTTGAAAAGTCTTGCTACACCAGTCACTTGGGCTCCAATATCTGCCTTTTTCTATTCTCTTTTACTCCCCCCACCCCTGCCTGGTACACGACAGGTCCTGCTTCCCACACATAGCACCAATTGTGGGGCTCCAAAGAAAGACACAAGCCTGCCTCTTAATACATCACAAAGCACCCTAGGTTCCAACTTCGTTTACAATGCATACATCACTTAATCTAGATTTAGTTTTATTTTTGCTGACCTACACTTACTGACAATGGAAGGATTAAGTAGCCCCTTCTTAGCATTGTTTATAGACAGAAATGATAGACACCAATCCTCAGATCCCTAGGATGGTGCTAGTTCTGCTAAAATAATAATAATAATAATAATAATAATAATAATAATAAATTTATACCCTGCCCTCCCCAGCCAAGATTAAAATACAACTTTAAAACATTAGGATGCACCCTCTTCACAGGAGGAGAAAGGAAAAAGAAAGAGGGGGAGGGAATCAAACTGATTCTAAGCCAAAGGCCAGGTGGAACAACTCTGTCTTACAGGCCCTGCGGAAAGAAATCAGATCCCGCAGGGCCCTGGTCTCATGAGACAGAGTGTTCCACCAGGCCGGAGCCAGTGTTGAGAAGGCCCTTGAATAGGGGCTGAGAAAATAAAGTGATGTGAAAATTCTAGTATTGCCAACCATCTTTAGATTTGTTGCTGCTGCTGTGTTGTTAATATATGCCCCGCCAGGGCCAGTGCCAGACCTCAGTGGGTTGTCAGAATAGGGCTAGGTTTGAGTGGGCTCTCAATTGCTGATGGGCCCCACATGGCGCCAACCTGGGTCCCCACCTGGTGCCGCTATGTGCTTTTGCTGCCACGCATACTGCTGTTCACTTGCCTCAACCCAACCTGGACATGTTTCCCAGGGGGATGGAAGCTGCTGCCACTGCTGGTGCTCTGCAATGGGAACCAAGCTGTGGTGTTCAGCTCTGATCCATGGCAACCTCCTGCTGTGCTAGATTATCCAAAATGCAATGTCCGACCTGATATGCTGAGTCTGTTGCTACATTTTGCATAATCAAATATGGCGAGAAGCCACTGTGGGTGTGAGCCAACTGCCAATTCAGTTCCCATTCAAAAGTGCTGCTGCTGTGGACCAAACAATTATGTGTTTTTTAAAGGGAGGGGCGGGATTAGGTGAGGTAGGCGAGTGATTGGCGTTGGCAGCAACTAGAGTGCCATACTGTGGCTATAATAGTGGCAAGGGTTGTGGGGACATCTGGCACAGGTGTCAGGAGCGAGCCAGCAAGAAATCACACTGATTAAGTGACGTTAAATCTTAATGAGAAGAAACAGGATCTGCCCAGGAGTGTCAGGTCTTCTAATGAGCACAGCATTTATCTTTGGTAGTTCTTGCCCCTATGAGGCAATTGTGGAGAATGAACATCCCCAGCTTCCCCACAGCTGCCTAAGTCTCCTCCTCTCCTGGGTCTTTTGCAAGCAATCTGAGATATGTCAGCTTGCCTGTCTTTGCTCCTCCGGCTTCATACCTGGAAGACCAGGAGAGGGGAGGTTGTCACAGCAGGAGTGTGAGACACCATTGTTTCCTCACCAGTTTCAGTTGGTTGGCTGATAAAAACTTGCATGGAGGGGACAGCTGGCTGGGCCAGGGAGGTGAATAATGCCTCCTTATGAGAAGGAGTGGTCCCTGTCTGGTTGAAGGAGGCAGCAGTAAGACCACTCCTCAGTAAACCCTCCTTGATCTGGAAAATCTAAGTAATTATCATCCAGTTGCCAATCTCCCCTTCTTGGGCAGGATTCCTGAGCAGGTGGTCATGCACCAGATCCAGGCACTGTTGGAAGAAACTGATTTTCTAAATCCATTTCAATCAAGTTTTAGCCCTGGTTTTGGCACCGGTTTTGGTTGCCCTGTATGATTACCTCTGTCAGGAGAGTGACAGGGGAAATGTGTCTCTGTTAATTCTTCACCTCTCCAGGGCTTTCAATACAATCTATCCTAGCATCCTCCTGGAATGGCTGTCCAAGTTGTGGGTAGGTAGCATCACTTTGTGGTGGTTCCAGTCCTGACTGGATAGTCATTCCCAGAGGGGAGGGCTTGGGGAGTGCTCTTCGGCCCTGTGGAGCCTTCGATACAGGGTTCCTCACGATTGGCAGTGGTGGTATTTTGAAAATTATTACCTTTGTTGAATATATTTTGTCTGTACCTCTCTTACCAGCCTCTGATCATGCCAGTCCCCAACTGTCTATACATGTCTGTTCAGAAATAAGTCCCATTGAGTTCAGTATGGTGTACTCGCAGGTATATGATTGCAGCCTGAATCTGGTTACTCAAAAGTAAATTCAATTTCTTTCAGTGGAAATTGCTTTGAAATAAGAGTGTTTGGGGTTACAAGGAGCACAGCCATCCTGATTTTAGAGGTGAATATACCTGTTATTTCACAACTATTTTCTTTAGTTTTCAAAAACTATCCTTTAAAAAAAAGGGGGGGGGGGTTTCAAACCTTCAGAAACTCCCTGGTGAGAATTTATCCAGTCTGTGCCAAGGTTCAGTTTGTTACAAACCATATCACCCCATTTTCTCTAAATATTCATATATCTGTTTTGATTCCAGAGAAGGAATTTCTATGACCTGTCTACTTGCATTGTAGCGTGTGTAAAAAAAAAAAAAAGTTTGTGACTGCAACCCTAAATGTTTTATCACCTGTCAGACATTTCAGTGATAATAAAATGTAACATCCTTTAAATTAATTAGACATGATTAAGACTTCAAGCCCACAGGCCACTTAATTATGCAAAAATTGTAAGTTAGCTATTTAAATTACCATTAAATTGATTCTTATGTTAATTGATATCTCACTTATAACCCTGCATTTCACTTCTATAGAATAACAGGAAATTATTAAACTTTAATGCATATACCTGAAAATGGTTAAGCAACCAGTCCTGCAAAGAAAATATACTGAAGATGAATAATGGAGGCAGAATCGGACATATACAGTCACACACACACACACACACACACACACACACACACACACACACAATAGGGCCTGCTTTAGTTAGGTAGATCTGATATTGTTTATGCATAACCTATTATTATCCAAATTTGTTCTGATTTCTCTACCCTTCAACTGAGTGAAGCTTTGATTTTCCACAAATGCACAGTAACTGCTGGTACACAGATCAATCTGGCATGAATGGAATAAAAGAGCAGAGGTGTGAAGGCATACCCAGAATTACAGTATGTTAGTAGGTGGGTATTACTTCTCATCAAATTCACTTGGAGGTGAAGCCCTTGATCAATGAAACACAGCAAAACACTTTCTTTTTGTGACTGTACATACAATTGCATGAAATTAATCATATAGCACCTTTCACCAGCTCAGGCTGGTACACTAACTCCATACTCTCCTAGACAGCCACAGTGCGATCACAGTTATCCATGCCCTGGTGACCTCTAATCTTGATGCATACAGTACATGGGACTACTGATATTTGGAAACCTCAGGTATTTGGGGAACGTAGGAAGGAGCCTTATACCAAATCAGACCATTGGTCCACCTTTCTCAGTATTTCTCAGTATCATGGGAGGCACCAGCCTCCCATGATCCGGCACCCTCCAGATTTGGGGCTGGATATAAAGCCACTCCAGATCCATCCCTGGCCTGCCTTCTATTTCTGCCCTGGGACCATAGAATAGAATTGCAACTTTAGGGTACAGATCAATGGATTAATCTATTTCCAGTTCATGCCAGTTTCACATGTCTTCATTCATAAACCCATTCTGCACTCTTTCCACGTTATTCTACAATCTTTCTTTTTCTAAAAAAAGAGAAAGAAAGAAAGAAAGAAAGAAAGAAAGAAAGAAAGAAAGAAAGAAAAGCCCATATGAAAAGTCACAGCTTTGGTGTGCCATTTTGCATGCATTTTACCTTAAAATATGCATTTTTGATAATTCATTTTATCCTATAATACTTATTTTCATGTGCATTCCCTCTAGAAACCCTGGGAAATCTATATGGTTTCTTCAATTTTTGCAGTTTTTTTTTTTTAAAAAAAAACCTTTTAATCGGGATCTTGAACCTTCCATGTCTGGGCTGCCGTGAGTTTTATTGCTTATAGTTTATTATTATTATTTTCTTATTTTTGATTCTTCTTAGGGTGGAACAGTGGAATAATTTGGTACACTTTGTATCACAGCATTCAAGAGTACTGCGAAAACCTGAAGTTTAATTGTTTTCTGATCCACATATTAGCTCAGGAAGTGTAAATCATGCTGGTTTGCTTAAAAATATGATTGAATGATGTTCTCAAGTATCCTTAACTATGGCTTGTGTGTGTTTTAGCACTTCCTGAAATACTGTAATTCATTTCATTTATATGGAGTAAAACTTTGTGTCTCAAAATCAGAACCTGGATCATAGTTAGGATGATAGACATTGTAGTTCAGACTTTATCTTAAGACAAACTCTTTCATGTGGAACTCTTTTAATTGAAAAGAGAAACACACCCACCCTTTTTCCTACCAGGTCTTAAGTTTTGCTTTAGTTAAAAATACTTTTAACTGGGTCAAGACCAAGTTCCTTAGGGTGACATTAAAAAGAGTTTGATTTAAATATTAGCTGTCAAGGAAATTTATAATTTTGGCAGTTATCAGACACCTTTATTCTGTGTAATGATGAAGATTTGACTTTGATTTTTCTTTTTCACCCAAATGAATGGTGCACCTTTCTTTAATTTCTGATACTTGTCGGCCATTTGGCCCAATAATGGCATGCAAAATGAACTCTTAAAAAATTTATGCTAACATTTATTAAATAATGTATCATAAAATAAGTCAATTTGAAATTCTAGTTGAACTCCCTGTCTGCTTGTGAGTGTTCCACCCCCACCCTTTTCAGAAGCCCCATCTTCATAAACCATTTTCACAGCCTTTCTAATTAGTGTGAATATTTCAAAAAATGTTATTGTAAATTGATAGCTATTGAGCCACATGCTAAAATTCTTTTTGGACTTCCCATTTAAATGTCTGTTCCTCCGTCGAAAGGGGCCACTTGAAGTGTCAAGAAAACTCTGGCACTGGTTATGTTAACCCAATGACACACCTATCTTGTGCAGCTTTTGGCAGTGGGGATGGGCTTAGTTCTAATCTAAGCATGACTGAAAATAAAATGTCAAAAGATGTAAATGCATCTCTAAAGGCCTGCTTTGATCTTGGTTTGATCCCATTCTACTGACTTAAGTGGGGTTAATTGCTTGTTTTAAATAGATTCTGGATTTCTAATAGTGTAATCCAAAGTGGAAGTCTTTGGATTTAACATGATTAGCAGCCCATCCTAAACTCATTTTCTTGTAAAAACTCATTGATGTCAATAGCACTCACTTCCAAGTATATGCATATTTTGTATTGGGGTGTTAGGGACTATTTTCACAAGTGACACACACAAAAAAAGCCTTTGAGTGTCGATTCTACTTTTGTGTCATGTCTGAACACTGTTGATCCAGGAGAGAATGTGTAAAAAATACCCATTACAGCCAAAGTTGGTCTTATTTTCGCATTAGGAACTGATTGTAAGGCACCTAGAGGAGGCAGTCTAAACAGCTCACTTTCCATTAGTTACCTCCTGCACCACCACTATTCTGGTCTCATAGCCAACTCAGCTCCTCAATCTAAGGCACACATTTCACTGAGTAATCACATAGGTCAGGCAAGGGAGTCTATATGGCTTTCTCCTCAAATTCTGACCAGTTCACACCTATGAATAGGACTGAGCAGAGGAGTGTATGTGTATTGTACAAAAACAGTCACCTGCTGCCAAATGCAACCCCCCCCCCCATCTTGCTATTTGTTTGGGGGGGCTGTAAACTGGGAGGAAAAGTTTCACTCATTCGGAGTGATGCCAGAAAGTTCTGTGCTTACTCCAATTTGGCTCTGTAACACTGTCTGACAATCAACTCTGATTTACTATGTGATGTCACCAGGAAGCATATTCCTAGCATATTCTGAGTGAGGGCAATGCTTCTTGCCATCCCTCTGAATAGCCTTCCTAGTGACATCACATAGTAAATCAGATTTGGCTGCAAGACATGCAGCTTGCTGACAGCTTTAGAATGTAACGCAATTCTAATGTCACCTCAAGAACAAGCCACTTTTTAAAAAAAGAAATAGCTCCCAGGTTTCAGAGTGAGGAAAGAAGCAAAAGCAAATTCATGACCAGCAGCACATGACAAAGGTAGGTGAGAGGTGGTCAATAAACTTTTTGCTGTATGGCTTATTATTCTCCACCTTCCCCGTTTTCATGGGCAAAAGTGCAGAAACAGACATAAGAATCTCTGTACTGGAACAGGGAAGAACTGACTCTCAGTCCTTTGAGCACTAATCTTTTTTTCTTCTGTGCTTTGCTATGATGAAACAAGATTGTTCTATATCACTATAAGAACTCTGAATGTCACACAAAAGTTATGTATAATACCATCATTCCTCATTTCAGTTATACTTGGATGAAATAAGCACAGCACCCAATCCTTCCTTGTATGTTACCCACTTTTCTCTGTGTTTGTTTTTTTGGGTTGGGAAAATAGCCAGATGATGATGGGCAATGATCTTCCTACAAAACCTTAAAAAAAATCCAATAACATGACTTGGTCAATTTACTGCATTTCTATAAACCTAAAATGATTGAAATCGCAGGTAGGATTTCAAATAACCAGCCAAAATGAACAGATTGAAAGAATGTGGCGTATCCAAGGCATAGTAGAGACCCCAAACTGTAGAATGGTTTTGGAGTTTGTATCCAAGCACACCCATGGGCACCAGTTTACTCAGGGGAGTCCGCAGCAGAATATCAGTGCAAGAGTTTTAAAAACTGAATATTATTCCAAGTACAAGTTACACTAAATTCAACCCTTAATAAAAGTAGCTTATCCAGTGGGTCATAGGGTAAACCCAGACCCCAAACTCTATTCCTTGGGAAGAATGCTGAAATAGTTTTGAAACCCCTGAATTGTATATTTACTGGTTTCTGCAAGGCTAGCTACTACATATGAATGGATAGACCCTACCAATATTATTATGGATAGATGGTGTAAGAAGGCCCTGTACATCACTTAAGGTGTGTGGTGGTCATGAGAACCTTGTGGCCATCTGCTGGACTTTCATGACATATCAATCACTCTGGACTTAAGCAGCCAAGTATGTCTTCATTTCATTTCATTTCTTTCCTTTCCTAAAATTCATGCCCCACTTGGTTCTAAAAAACCTCAAAGCGGTTTATCCTGTGTTGCCTTTTGGGGAGTGGGATTACGTGTCCCTGTTGCTTTCTTTATACTCTGCCTCCTCTGCTTGAACCCCCATCATAACTATCATGATTTTCCCACCCTGGATGGTGCTATGAAGGAAGAGCATAGTTTTGTTGTTTGTTGTTGTAACAGTTATATTATACCCAGGTATGCTATACACTTGCCTCCTGTATATGTACAGACATATTAATGAAACAAATAAAGATCACAGACAGAGTATATTCATCTACAATATTTTTTTGACGTTGCCAGTAGCATTAGCTCATACATCCTGCGGTGCCATTCCATGCCATGCCATTTGCTGAACGAGAGCCAAAACTGGACAAAATAGAGACTGCCATCCTATACAGTCTTTTTAGGATGTGAGTTCCATTGAACCCAGAAGGAACTATTTTCAAATAAACCGGCTTAGGATCATAAAGTTACATCCAGTGTTAGTCATACTCACAGTAGACCCACTGAAATCAATGGACATAACTAATGTAGGTCCATTAATTTTAGTGGGACTAAGTTGAGTACAGCTCACAGTGAAATCTTCCCTATTGAGAACACAGCTGATACTATCTGCATGATTCATACCTGTGTTATGCAGGACTGATTTCCTAGTAGATTTAAGACATTTCTCTTCCTCTACATAGAAGAACAGAGCATCGAGGGAACAAGATGGCTTTGCAGATACATCATCTATTTAATTCATATATAATTGCTCATTCTTCCTGACTTTTTTTGTAATTTAAATCAAGTGTTAAGCAGAGCCCTATCAAATATCTTCAACAAAACAAAAGAGAATATCCTTTTTCTGATTCAACCATAAATGTTTATGAATCAGGTAAGAACCTTTTTTCCTTTGATTTTTTCTCCATCACAAACTTAAAAAAAAGTTGGCTGTAAAAATTAGCAGACGCAGAAAGCATTTTCTGAAGCCAGCCTCAAAATTAACTATCTACCAAGCACTTAACATGGCTATCTCGTCCTTGTAATTTTGGAATGCAATAAACCTGATGGTAATTTTTATACATGTGAGGATTAGTACATGCCTGCATTGTTCACCTGGTATCACAAGCTATAATATGCTTTCAATCAAATCACTTGAAATACAGATTGTGAAAAGAATATGTGTTATTATTTTGTTTTAAAAGATAGACGCACACAGCTTGTTATCTTTGACCACAAAGCAGAGGGGAAAAATTCCCCCGTCACACTAGATGTATCCATGTTTTATGTATGCTCGCTGCAATAACATTTCCATATGAATATATAATGAAATGGCACGTTCTTTTTAGTCTTTACATTGTATAGATTTATGCAGCATGGACTACATACAGTACACTGTATCATCATGAATAATGTGATTATGGTAGGTATAATATGTGACTCCTCAACAGGAACTTGAATTATGTTCATGCAGTAGTTTTCTTTCATAAGTTGCATAATTTTCTTTTGGTTTCCCCCCTGGGGAATTTGTTTTATTTCTTGCAATTTACTTGCTACTTCTATTTTTGTATAATAATAATAATAATAATAATAATAATAATGTGCATGGTAAAATATTTACAATGGCATAATCTCCAGCTTTGGATGCCCAGAAAATGCTGTGTAATATGACTGAATTGATAATTAAGTAGGAATATGTCACCATATGCTTAAATTGCTCTATGGCCAATGTTTTTTCTCCAATTATCAAAATGCACATGATCAAAATTATGTTTGGATAACAACATTCCAGCTACGTATGGCACATGCCTATGATTCCAGTTGGGCATCATATTTCTTCTGGCTTGTGTAGTGTACATATGTATGACCTGTTAACACAGAGTGGTTTAAACTCTTCTACTAATTCCCTTCGTTTCCCCCTTCCTATAACTTTGCTTCGTACCTGTAAAATACAGTGCAATTCATAAAACCAGCTATGACTCGGGAAAATCTGGAAACTAAATAGCTATTCTAAGTTGATGAAAGCATTTGTTTTAGGAAGGGAGAAGATGATGTGCAAGTTTTGTTGCATTTTGAAGTTCCACATTTACTGGATTCAACAATCATGCTCTTTGGGTCTTCCCTTCCCTTTTTAATTCATCATGAAAACACCCCAACTGTACAGAAATTATTTACAACATCTCTCTCCCTTCTGTGATAAAAAAGCACCTGGGCAAGATACCACTCTGATTCTATTTAAAATTAGGTCATATTTTTGTGGTGTTGAAGAAATGAGACCTATCTTGATTTCCATGGTGCATCCTGAATGCACATTCTTCTTAATTCCCAAGCAGAAGTTTAAGTCAAGTCCTTACAAAATCTTTGTGAATGATATGAAACATTTTAGGAAATACCACATTTTCTGTCTGTGTTTGCTGCTTTGATTTATCTATTTGGGCAAGTTTGTTATAAGGGGCAAGGGGAGAGTGAGGTCATTGGTCAGTCCAACCTAATGTTGCCTACTCAGAAAGCAGTGACTCCCCAAGGACTGGTGCAGGGGTCATTCCCTGTCCCAATACTGAATATCAGTGCTTTTTTTCTGGGGGTACGCAGGGGTACGCATACCCCTAAACATTTTGTGAATCTAAGTTTGGCCTCATTGAGGGGCAGTATCTCAATATAAGTAGGAAAATGAGAGTACCCCTAAGCATTTTTTCAGAAAAAAAGGACTGCCAAATACTATATCTGGTAATTCCAGGGCTGAATCTGACATGCTTTGTTCATGCAAAACACATGTTCCAGCACCTGAAGACCAAATGCAAAATCCTTGTTCTGTCTGCCCAACTTTATATATGAACTGATGCACAATCCTGTGCACAGGTTGCACTCATAGAACACACTTGTGCTAATGTTTTGTAGCTAGAGGCCACAATCCAGTGCAGGTGTATGTGTGTGCATAGGTACACTGAAGTCAGTTTGAAGTCATAGACTTTTTGATATTGTTTTATTTGGGGGCAGAGAAGAAAACTGAAACTGCAGGAGGATGCAGTTATTTCTTTGTAATTCTGGAATGCATAAATTCTGATTATCAGTGTTCGAAACTCCCATTGTTCTAGGTGCATTTTGCGACGGAATTTTATTAGCACGAACTGTTTCTGAGCTCTGGGCGCAGTACTGCACCTAAGATTTCAGATTAAAACTGCAGAGTGGAAGGAAAGGAGGACCTTTTTCTGCCTTCCCACTTCCAGCTACTCTCTGAAAACTGAAGAAGAGACCCAGGGTAAGGACTAGACCATGTGAAAAATGAGCATAATATTTTAGCTGCAGTTCATTCATTTTCAGCTTTGTATTGTTATTTTTTTTAAAAAAGTGCACCTAGGCATTCCATTGTTGCACCCATAACCTAGGTTTAAGGTGCCGTTTAGCTCCTAGCTTTCATATCTCAGTTTCTAATACTGTTGATTATAATACACTTATTAAATTCCATCAGTTCTCAAAGCAGCTGAGCCCAAAATTTGAGTTTAAGGTAACTTAAATCTCAACCTTATGCAAAGTATAGTGTACCTGTAAGACCTTTGGTTTATATGTAGGATTAGGCTGCTTGCTTCATAGGCCACAATCCACTGTACACTTGTAGTGGGTCTTTCGTTCTTCTTTTGAGGACCAGCCCTGTAGCCTAGTTCACTTAACTCAACATGCACATTCAGTGAACGCCTGAAACAGTAGCCTCTGCCTCTCCCCCTGCTAACGTTCGGTGAATAGTTTCGCGGGGAGAAGCCTGTTGATGTCATACCACTACCAACATGTGCATACATTGAATGTGCCTACTGAAGGAGTGAAAAGGATGCCTGTGCCAGATTGCAAACACCTATTGCAATCTCTCTGGGTTTTGTTTTGGTTTTTTTAAAAAAGAAGATTGTAATGTGTGCACAGAGGCTATTTTTGGAAATGCAGTTTATTGCACATGTAGATCTACAAATGCACTCTGATCTACCTGTGTGCTGCTCTGGTCAGTGGGCAATGGTTTCAGTCAGACCAAATCCAAGTACTTTTCATTTAATTGGATTTGATGTCTTGTTGTTTGAACCAAAGAGATTGAACAGTGTGACCCTAAGGACAACTAGTCCAAGGCAAGTCTCAGTTCAGTCACACATCTCCTAGTAAGGGTCCATGAGATTTCAGCCTAAGATCCCAATAGTTCAAGGATCTAGATCCCAGCAAGCTTCTTATTGTAATCCTCCAGACTGTGATCATTTTATACCCATCCCTTTTTGGTACAGCAAATGCATTCTTTGTTAGGATGCAGTAATTATAAGGTTCTCCGTTATATGGCAGTTACCAGGTAATTCTCAAACATCCATGCAATTTTAATGGACATAGGTTAGGTATATATGTGATCAGCAACAAATAAAAAGTCGTGCCAAAGAAAATGTTATCCCTGTTGGTGCAGGGTCCTTCTTCTTTAATCCTGCGTCATGTTTGGTTAAAAAGTAATGCCTCTTCTACCTCTAGGAGTAATGTCAACATTCCAGTCCCATACACAAGGTGTGATGTTGCCAAGTAGCTATTAGTGACATGTTGATCTGAAGCCAGCTGTCTTTTACCCAACCAAACTTTAGTTGATCTGGAATGGGAGAGTGGCACTCGATAACATGGTGTCTTTTACACTTCGCTATCCAAATTAATATTAGCTAAACTCGTGCAACAATTCAAGAGTTTAGGGTCACTTTATTAACAGGGAACATCAATCCAGGGTATAATTCAATTAAAAAACATCAATAAAAATCTAATTTCAAAAGTCGCGAGCAAGGTGCACCAATATACCACATCAGGCAGTCAGAAAGCGCTCGGCTACTATTGAATCATTGCCTGTTTTAATAAGTATTCAGAAAATTATACCAAGACTTCAAAAGAAATTGTAAGGAATTGTTAGCAGGTTTATTAATGTTTTATGTTTTATTAAAAGTTTGGGTGTACATTTCACAATGAGCAACATCAAAAATCAGACTTTCTGCCTGTAATTTTGCTTCCTCCTGTCTTTCTGCCTTTGGGATTCGCTCTTTTCCTTTCATCAGCTGCCATTTTCAGCAGCATGCAGTAATTTCATGGCTCATTGCAAGCGCTGAAAACCTTTGAAACCACAAATGCTAACCTACCTGGCCTGCAGCCATTTAGGAAGAGATTAATTTAGCAAACAGAAGCAAAACACTTTCTACTCCTAGCCTGTGCATAATTTCACTTCTATCTATATTTATTTTACAGTGAGCAGCGTAATGACAATTTCAGTAATTGCAACTCTGTAAAAATTTGCCTACCTAGCTTATCTCGCTATCACAAGACTGTGAGTCAGTCAGATTAGGGGGAAATAAAGTACAGTGTGAAGCCTGCATTGGTTGCCTTCCAAAAAAAATATGTGTTTTTATATCAAACTTAAGTGATGCTTTGCCCCTTATTTGTATACTTATCTGCAGGACAATGGATTCTCTAAGATGTTGGGAAGGAATGCGTGCACATTTTTTAATGCACTGTGATTTATAGGTGCTGTTTTCACACACACACACACACACACACCAGCACACAGCTAGGCTGTGCCAACCCATTGCTGTAGATTTAGTTACAAATGGCTGTTGAGCAATCTGAACAGAACTGAAAGTCCATCTGGGGCAAATTTAGGCTATCAGGCTTGGAACGAATTCAGATTCTAAATTAGCTCACAAACTGTTAGCTTTAAAATGAAGTTCAAATTGTTTTATTGTTGCTAATCCAAGGGGAAAAATAATAAATATAAAAGTCAGCCCATGGGCTTTTCTCCTAATAAATCTTTTCTTACAATGGCCATATTTCTTCAAAACTTAGTTTTTAAAAGTGAGTTGCTGGATGCTTATTTGCATATTAGAATGGAAATGCGTGGTGTTGGCATATGCATTCACCAAATTTTAAATACTCTGTATTTAACATGTATTGCTCCTAGTAAGCAGAGAATCCCCATCGTATTTTTAGGTGATTTTCCTTTCATGCTATAGTTGGGGAAACTGAGGCTGAAAGACAGTAGCTACAGCAAGATCACCCAGAGTACAGGACTGAAATATAAGGTCAACAGATTATCCAGTTCAATTAGACCTTGAGTTAACCAGAGCTCCAAGAAGACAACATACCATTGTTCATAGTGTGTTGCTTCCAAATAAAATACCTAAGACAGTTTGTATATTGATCAACAAAGTAAACGAACAGCAACCAAATATTGGTGTGCATGGTAGTCTCCCCAATGTCACAATTTCATTCATTTATAAATAAACCTTATCCCACATCCTATAAACCACCATGATGGTGCCTTGTGCTACTATTCTACTAAGGATCCTCTCAGCTCATGACATTCATTCATTCATTATATGACATCACTGCATGTTTGGAAACATTTAGGTGGTGTGGGTAATTTTCAGACATCACCATTTGCATTTTTTTTTTAGTTTTTAGTTTTGGTTTTTTTGTAACAGGAAGTCAAAAGGCAAAGATGTTACTATAATCACCTTGGGTAACCTTTTGCCTTAAAATTTCACTTTCTGTCACCATTGGCCAAAATATCTTCATATAATAAATAATGACAGGACAAGTGACAACAGCCAGCCACTGAAACACAAAAATATGCAGACACAAAACTGCCCTTTACCTAGCCCAGGAAGCTTATTTTTATAATATGTCTTTCAAGCTTTTTAATGATCAGTATTTATTTGTTTAAAAAAATATCAGTTGGACAACTTTCTTTTTCTTTATTAGGTTTATAGAAAACTGGATAGTTTTTCCAAGAAGGAAAGTGAAGGGTAGAACATTAAACTTGTTTATGCACTGTTTTTATAATAGCTAATTCATTTAAGCACACAGATACACAGACGGCAGTGGGATGACTGGCCAACCCACACAGATGTACACCTCCAATCTGGCATCCCATAACGTTCATAAAATATGTCAACACAGCCTGGATTCTTTCCATCATTTATGTTAAAACTATTGGTGTTCATACCAGAGAAGCAAACATTTCTTGTTGTTAAAATTTGTGTCCCTATTAAATAAAGAAAGAAATAGAAATGCTATATGCTCAGGTTGCCAGCAGCAGGATTGGCAGACTTCTGTATGTGTATTTAACAACAAACACAAAATGAGTAGAAATCACCTTTTTTGAAAATCTGATCCTACGGTTATTGTGCATATCGCTCTTTTAATTTGCTGAAGGTTTTACATTGTTTTATTGTAGGAGGCCTCATGAAAAATCTAGGAGGTGTGCCACCAGTATTGCTATTTTATTTATGAGATTTAGTAATTTGCAAAACTAGCTAGCTCTTTGGTTTTGTAGAATTATCAATGTCCTCTGACTTCGGTGGTTTGTTTCCTTGAAAAATTCCCAGCCTAGGAATTAGTTTCAGGTACCATGTTTTTTATTGGAAAGGTGTGGCTATCCATAGATAAACTGTTTGTTTCTGGAACTTGTCCAACCCATTGAAACCCAACCTTTCAAATTAAAGTTTTCATTGTGTGGAATTCTGTGTCATTCCTAATGAGGAATAATTTGGCCAAGTGAACATGAAAGTGCATTTTATAACACCACGTGGGAATGTGCTACAAAAACATTTTTACTTTACCATCCCTTTGTCATTTCCATAAACGATTACATTGATTCAATGCTCTCAATGTTCTTTCAAGTTAGCTAGCTAGCTAGCTGTGCTATTCTATATGGTCAGTACACCCAAAGCCTTCTGTTCCAAAAGTGTATTATGGTTTTTAACACAATAAGCTTTTAAAATGTATATGTTAATGTGTCTGATTGGTTTCTGAATATCTGACATAGCTCTTAAGTATGACATATAGAAATGGTTATGAATGGTAATCTACAGATTAATCTGCTGTCACTCTAAGGGATAAACTGGGTTGGACAGTTGCAAATGGATACATTTGATGAAACAGGCTCTAGTGCACAACAGCTTACACTACAATCAATTATCAGTCTTTAAAATGACACAAGTCCCCTTGTGGTATTTATAAAAATTAGGATGATTCACACCAGGGTAGCATTTGTAAGACACAAATTATTATTGACATCAGTGGAACAATTCTTTCATTCTAACTGTCCAGTCTTATGCTAATAAGACTAAGGGGACAATTGAACAGGGCCCCTGTCTGGTAGTCGTAGAGCTTAATGGAGTGGTCCAGCCAATATTGCATCCATAGTCCCACTGATCACATTGGCCCAGGTGGAAGGTTGGGAGGTTGGGAAAAGGTGATGTGCTGGTGTGCTAATTCCCACACTGATACCATAAAGAGGCCTGGTCCAAGCCTGTTGTCATCATGTGATGGTAGCAGGCTGGGTCAGAATTCCAGTGTGGTGTAGTGGTTAAGAGCAGTGAACTCATAATCTGGTGAACCGGGTTCAATTCCCTGCTCCTCCACATGCAGCTGCTGGGTGACCTTGGGCTAGTCACACTTCTCTGAAGTCTCTAAGCCTCACTCACCTCACAGAGTGTTTGTTGTGGGGGAGGAAGGGAAAGGAGATTGTTAGACGCTTTGAGATTCCCTAGGGTAGTGATAAAGCGGGATATCAAATCCAAATTCCTCCACCACCTCCTCCTCCTCCTCCTCCTCCTCTTCTTCTTCTTCTTCTTGCCCCGCCCCTGAAATGCTCCTGTGGCAGCGATTTGGGTGGGCATGGGGCTCCCCTGCTGGCAGATCTGAGCATGGAGAATTGGTGTTGGCAGGGTTGGGTTGCTCTTCTCATGGGCAATCCTATTCATGCCTACTTGGGGGTTAATCTAGATGAACGCACTGAGCCCATCTTTTGAGTAAAAATGCTTAGAATTGCATGGCACAGGTCTGTAAGAGTTTTACCTTCAGGTTCCTCCTTGTTTGTGCTCCCTCTAGAATGTCTGTTATTACCACCACAAGAAACAGGTTCTCACTTTAGGACCTAATGCATGTGTACACGTCATGTTTTTGTGCATATGGTGTTCCTATTTATTAATGAAATAAACCAAGAGCCACTGCTAGTGCGGGAGCTCAGTGTACAAATCAGAGTTTTCATTCCTGCAAGAGATCACCAGTTCAGGGTGAGAATATTGGGCAGTGCATAGAGTTGCATTCAATAACACTTCCTTTGTGTTAATGTAGTTAGGGTGTAATTGCTGTATTTGGACTTGAGAAGAGATTTATTAGCAATCCGCTGAGGACCAATTTACATAATCAAACATTTTTTCCTCTGGCCAGTGGTTGATTGCTCCATCAGGTGGCTCTATTTTCCAGAGGGGTAGCTATGCTAGTCTCCTGCAGCAGAAACAACAAAAAGTCTTGTGGTACTTCGAAGACTAACACGTTTTATTATGGTGTCAACTTTCATGGTCTGGAATCAGCTTTGTTAGATGCATGAAGTGCAGTCCCAGTTTGGAAGGTGTATATATCATGAGGGTGTAAAGGATACATGCAACACATCAAGTAGGAATTGAACGCAAGGAATTGCAAAAAGTACAGTCAGTGACAATTCAATTAGAGCTTAAATGTTTACAAAATAGTATCAGTAACCCTTTACACCACTACAGACACTGGAGCCTGGTCCACTAGAATCAATGGGGCACTGCCCCAGTACCTCAGTCTGCCTTCAGCAAACCCCTGTTTTCTTACCATCAGGGAATGGTGGCAGTTCTGCCTGTCATTGGCTGTGGTTCCCCCCTCCTGATGCCCCCATTGCCTTCTGCCCCACCAAGCCTGATGAGCAATGAGCACCAGCCACCACTGACTACAAGTGGAATTTACTTAACAGTGCCAGATGTTCATTTTATTACCAACCTGTTTACAGTAACAGACTGGTGATAACACAGTCAGTTAACATTGCCAAGTAAATCACATCCTGAGTGCAACAGGAAACCACTGTCTTTATTCAAACCCAAATGGATAATATTGAACTTCCTGAGGAGTTGTAATTCAGCAGTTTCATGGTGGAGCCTCCCTTTGAGGTTCCTTTGTTCCGGACAGTAACAACCTCACAAGTTGAAACGCTCTCCTGCTGGTATATTGCAATTTCTGCTGTCAGATTTGTGTGCATTTATTATTTGATTCAGGGGCTACTGGCATATACATTTATAGCCACGAGGAGGTTTGGGGGAAAATTATTTCACTGTGTACTGAAAACCTACCTGGCCAATTAACACAGAGATCATATAGCCATTTCTCCACGTGGACAAGTATAGTGTCCAATGAATTTGCTGAGTGGCTGGACTTAGTTTTCAGCCATGTGAATCAGTCCTACCCAGTCACAGTGATAATGACAGAGAATGGGCTTTCAGCTTAAATCCAAGCACTCTGCCTTAATTTTTTTATATAGAAATGTGCTGCTTAATACTGCTATGTGATTTGTCCAGGCAACATTGCTACTAATAGGTTGTGCATAAATTATGATCGCTTAAGAATGGCGGAGGTATTTCCATTTTGCACCTTGGCTATTACAGCTGCAGAGAAAATGAACAAAATGAGATTACAAACTTATAAATACAGGGTATGCAATGGAGAGGGGGGAAGTCGGGTGGGGGACGTAAAAGAGAAGCAGAGATACAACCTTAACTCCAGCCATACAAATGGTCCTGCTATTATTTACTATGGTAACATTATAAAAGACTACACTGTTTGGGACCATTATCCTTCCAGCTCCCTTTTCAGTACAAATCATTATATTTATTATCTGTCGTCTTGTATAGAGGGTCATGAGAAAGGCCAATCGAAAGCAGAAGAAGCCTGCTTTTCAGAAGAAAATTGGACCTATTTCTAATTCTCTTTCATTCTCAAGTACAAGGAAGTGCAGACTTTTTTTGTGTGAAAAATTGTTTCATGCAAGATAAAAGTACAGATTATCGGTGAGAAAATGGCACACTCTTCCTGACACCTTGCAGATTCTTGGGAGATATTGCCAGTTTTCCTAAAAGATTTTTACCTTTCATATCCTGAAAAATATGTTTCCTTATAGGTGCTGAGCAGCAGGTGCCAGAGTTTAAGGTATTATTTTTGAATATGTTGTATATAAGGGATATCAATGACTCGGCTGTATGTTTTAACAATGTAGTCCCTTAAAGTAAATACCATGTTGTATATCATGGAGGAAATGGATGTTTTTTTGCAAATGTGTGCCCAGCATCAAGGTTCAGTTTGTAGGCTTCTATCTGCTTTTGTGCATATGCAAATAAATGAAATTAAAATATGGATCTTGCCTTTTTGCATTGCATGCTTTCCGCCACTTTCTGCACAGGTCCAATTAGCTTGGCCACCAGAGGGTCTCTGAGAAAAGAATGGTCATGGTAGGCCAAGGCATTCATACACACACCAATTCCCCAGGTGCTCTGCCACTCATCTTACTGTCACTGCTGCCCATCCTTCCACATTTTGTATTTGAGAAGCAACGGTGGGCAGCGGGGTCAACAGTCAAAAGCTGTATATGTGTGTGTAGAAACCTCTGATGTGGCTGAAATGTAGCCCATTGCACTTTTTCATTTGGCCACGCCTACTGCTGGCATGTGGCCTCTGGAGCATTGCCCACAAGGGAACACAGCCCACAGGTTAATGAAAATTTCCCACACTGCTCTTTCTTTCCCACATTGCCTTCCATGCACAGTTCCGCACGTAGGTGCTGCCACATTGAAGACATGACATTGTGTAGAATAGACCTCCTGATAAGATGGCGACCCTACTGGCAACAAGCCCAAGGGGGGGGGGGCTGGTTTTTAAGCTCCCTGACTCAGCCAGGCACTGATGTAAGACCCTGCAAGGGTACGTCTTTCTTTGAAGTGTAGCCTTAGGAGAGGCCATAGCTCATTAGCAGAGTGTCTGCTTTGCATGCAAAAGGTCCAGTGTCTCCAGGTAAGGCTGGGAAAAATTCTTGCCTGAAATCCCACAGAATCCCACAGAACCATGGCTGGGCAGTGTACATAGTACTAAGCAAGATGGACCAATGGCCTGACTCAGTGTTAGGCAACTTCCCATGTTTCTCTCTTTAGTCAGGGAGGAAGGCACAGCTCTTCCAGTGCTCAGCTGTCTTAGGATCAGCAGCCCAGGGAGGTGGCAAAAGCAAACATCTCAAGGGCTGTGGCATCTTAGAGCTAAATACACTTCATGTAACATGAGCACGTATATTCAGATAGGTGAATGACATATCTCACAAGTGTCCCAGAAAAAATGGGACATCCCGTTTTCCCCCGTGAGAGCATGGCGGCCATTAGAGTTGTTGTGATCTTCCACAATTTTGCGCCAAGATCTTGCCCAGAAAAAAGTGCTTTGGGGGGCCTGCGATCTCATGTGGTATTCTATAACACATGTTTTTGGGCGCCATGAGAGCGTGGCCCTGAAAAGGTGTGTCTTTTGGTTTCCATGATCTCACACAGATCACGTGACTCAACATGTTGGATGGCGTGGAATGATGTGAGTCTCTGCAGGGCAATGCAAAGCTGGTAATAGGCCCAGGCCAGATGGGAAATGTAGTCCCCACTTCAATAATATTTACGAAAGGGTCCCTCTTTGCCTCTAGCAGGGGGACTTGGAGTAGACCCCATCAAAGTCCGATTGGCCCCTCTGGCCCCATTGCTTTGGCTTGGTTTTTTGCAAGCTCAGTGGTACTAGCACGCACAGGCCTGCAGCCATAGGAGAGGTGGTAGGTTACCACTATTATGACTTAACATGTCACCATCACCTACCCCGACAGATTGCTTCAGTGCAGCTGCCCCATGCAATAAGCCAAAATCCTGCTATGTACCTTGCTTAACTACAAACGTTTGTTGCCGCATGACTTCAGTGCTTATGTAGGGACAAATGCCACCTCCTCTTAACTGGTGCTGCATCATTCCAAAATCTAGACAAGACGTATAGGACAGCCCTCACCTAAGCCAATGGCCCGGAGCAACTTGTATTTTTTTCCCCACGAAGAGGGAAGCAATTTATTAAAAACATGTTTTGGAAGTATGATGAGTCCATATCAGTGCTGGCGGTATGCTCCCATTATCAGCTAGACAACTTTTGTTAATTCTGTAAATATTTCCAGCATTGTAAACACTGGGCAGTGTAGTGGCTGTTAATACAAAGTAGGCAAATTGTCTGATGAATTCATGTATAAAGAGACAAGACTCTGGGATCAGAAGTTTGCTGATAATTCAAACAAAGCTCTGAGTTGACTTGATTGCCAACAGTTTTTGAGAAATATCCATAGGACCATAAAGTGATAAATTCTTACTGACCTGAATTTTATATTAAGAAAGTGGAGTTTCCATAGCTTTCCATAGCTTTTTCATTGTTGTTCATGCATGTTCAAAATCAGCTTATATATTAACACAAAACGTTCCATTCTAAAAGATTTTACATGTGGTGTGTGCATAGCTGGAGCTTTATTTAATTGAGAGGCACAACTGATTGTCCACATCACTTAAAACAGGGGTCGAATGTGGTCTTCCAGGCCTCTATATTTGGCCCAAGACTCTCCCTAGTTCACACACCCTCCCACAGGCCACACCTTTTGCCTAAATGGAATGAAATCTATGATAATGCCTCTTGCTTACATGTAAAGATAATAGAGAGGAAATTTATTTCTAGTTTTAACATGCCATAAGAAGACTGACTTACTTGTTGCAAGTTTATTGCTGGTTGAAAAGTATGTATTTGTGCCTCTGTTGAGATACGTTATTTCTCAGGTCACAAATTCAGCTATTACTCTGATTTTAGCTGAGGATGGGTAGCACATACAGCTAATTTGCATAGTGTCATCAGATAACAAGCAAGACTTTATAACTGCATTTGAATTTGTCTTTATTTTCCTAATCTTACTCCCAAAAAGTGATCAAATGCAGAAGCAGTTTTCTGTAGGGCACAGCATTTAGTTATTTATTATATAGTAAATAAAGGCTATTTATTATTCAAAATGTCTTTCTATCCCACTCTTCTTCCATTAGAAAACTCAAAGCAGCCAATAGCAGGAACATAAATAAGAATAATATCCAAGCAGTACTATATAATAAAATCAGCAGCCAGAACAGACAACAGCTGTGAAGAATATCCAGCTCATAAGCGCTAAAACAAAACAGAAAAACCTCCATAAATCCCAACACCCTGTTCCCTGCCTTGCTACTGGACCATGAAGGAGGAGAAGGCATTAGAAGCTAAGGCATCAGCAGCAGTCTTGCTAGACAGGTGGTGGGAGACTGCCATCCAAGACCAGGCACCTGTTCCGGTGCTGCGTATCCTCCACGCCCCTTTCCCCTCCCCCAGTCACCCCCCCCCCCGACGTGGAAGCAGATCTCAATGTCTGTAATTGTCAGCATGGGTTCCTGCTAAAAGCAAAAATTGCAGGAATAGGTGGCAGATCAAGTGTTTCAAATAGTAACACTGGAAAACCACTCAGACCAGCAAGGAGGTTACTAAGGCTGTACTAAAGCACATCTGTCAGGAACAGAGATGGATGAATCTGTTCATTTCAGATCTCTGTTTTCTTGTTCCCCAACACTTAAATTCAAGTTCTCTACATTTCTGCAGCAATCTGTGATTAAAAAAGAAGAAGAATTAAAATAAAAAAGCTCAGGAGAATCTGCTGGTATTTTAGTGCAACTTTCTCCCACTAAACATTTTTTGTTTTGTTTTGACAGATACACACATTTTTGCAAGCAATTCCCACCACCTCCACCACCATAATGTATTTTTGTATGTGGTGTTTACTAATATATGCATTCATGCACACACTTCAATAAATGCATTATTGTCCTTGTTATTCAGCTGGAGAACTGCATTGCAAAATTTGTATAACAGTGAAACTGTATGGATGAGTGGGTTTCACTTTGTGTACTGTTTCAGATAATGTGAATTAGGTAGGTTCACCTTTAAAAGCGAACTGAATCAAATTTCTCCCCCATTCCTAATCAGTAAAGAAGAATATTAACACAATGCAGGCGATTCAAGTAATCATGTTCCGAGCATGCGTCAGCTGCAACGATCAGATTTGCCAGCTTGGGTTGATTAATGCCAATTATACCAGCGTGAAATCAGGACATCAGCTTGAAAGATATCATATTATTAATCACAAACAGTACAAGGGTGCCCAACTTTGAATAAAAAAAAAAAATACATCGCTTGTAAACTTTGTCAGTATCACTGTTTAGAACTGGGCTTTAACAAGCTCTAATAACCCGCCCCCCATTCCTTCTCTCCATCATATATTGTTCGTATCGTACACCAGGAGCAAACAATGCAGATGGGGAACTGACAGAAAAGCCTTTTAATAATTAAAACTTTGGATGCCTAATAGCTCCTTTCATCAGAGAATCTCAAAAGAGTTTCACAAACATTAATTAATTAAATAAGCCCCCGAACTGCCTTGTGAAGTTGGCAGGTGGTATTTTACCTCATTTTGGAAGAAAGTAAATTTGACATGGGGGCACACAGAAGCTGTGCCATAGCAGCTAGAGACAAAACCCTATTATCCTGCCGTAACAATATGCATGAAAGTGTGCTTGTTAGAACTCCAGGGCAGACCTGCCCATCTTGTGATGTACTGAGCTGAAGGCAGCCCAGCTGCTTTGCACTGCTTCTTCTTAACCCTGTTTTCTTCAGCTCTGTGCAACCAGCAAAACCAGAAGCTTGATCAAAATCCTAGTGGGACACCACTGGATGTGTTAACTCAGCTGCATCCAACCTTTGCTTCTGCAAGACTTCCCTTTGCCAGATTTTGCTTAGTTTGTTGCTTCGTGATTTTCTGCTGAATTCTGTTTCTGTTGAATTTCTGTTGAATTGTCATAGCATCAACACAAGTAAACTACGGTTTAGCACTCAAGCCCTGCTTTGTAGGCTTTTCATAGTCATCTGGTCGCCATGAGAACAGAATGATGGACCAGATGGGGCTTTGGTCTTATTTCTGCTAGCCCTGACATCTCGCCAGGCCACACCCTTCATTGGTCCTGAGTACTTTTGCCTGACTGGGATGCATCCTCAAACTTAACAATGCCTCTTACTTTTCTGGATGGAGAATATGTGTTTTGTAGATGTAGAAAGAAATCGTTGGCTACCTGGAATACAGCCTACTGTGCAAAGAGACACATCCATTGTTCCACCCGCTTTTTGCCTCTGGTTCCACCCACTGTGTGTGGCCCCCAGAAACCTGCCTGGGGGGAATTTGGCCCTTGGGGTTTTAAATGCCTCCTACCCCTGCCCTAGTAATGCTGTACATTTGGAAAGGCAATGCACAATGCCCTAAGAGCCTAGCCAGCTAAGCATAGTTTCCAAATCGGTCATGGGACGGTGGCCAGAAGACAACCCACTTGGCCAATCCTGCTCCAGATAGCTCTATAGCTAACAAAATCCAGGCAGCTGACCCGCATTGGCTTTCAAAGGCTCAATATAAGAGAACTGGATTTTGAATAAGTCTCTGAATAAAGTACGCTCAGAGTGCAAAAAAATGTAATTCTGTCAATAAATAGCCAAAGTATGTAAGGGAGACGTGTGCTCCCTGAATAGACTGGAAACATTTTGCAGGAGTCATCTGCTTTTAAATCATCAGCCTTTACTGATAAACAGTTCAATAGAAATCAAGCAACATTTAAATCAGATATGAAGTATCCAGTCAGAAAGAAATGCTGTTATAATGACTCCTTCTGTGCTTTGTAACTTTTCCAGGCTCTCCCATGGTCTCAGACATTATGTTGGCCTTCAGTGCGATATGGCACAAAAAGCAGAGTTATATCATAACTCATCAAAGGTCTATGAAAATTCATTTGGATCTGCCACCAGCTATCAATTTAGACAAGAAGTGTATCTGATTCAGCTTAATTAGAGTGGACGAAAGCGTAGAAAACAGGTCATTGTCCGCTGTCTTTGCAAATCAGGAGAAAGGGAGGGGGGCACCCAAAACAGAACCCTGTATTCTGAAGCATTTAGAGATAACTTAGTGCATCTTCAGTCATGAGACAGCTCTGTGAAGTTTGACAAGGCATGCCGCTTCTTCAACAAATCAGCAAAACATGATATAATCTTAGCTGTGTGTCTTATACCAGGTACCTGATCTGCAGGTGTACAAGGCATGGAAAATGCTTAATTCTCTACTCTGTTTATCAAGGAAGTTGGCAGAGACCAATTAATCTATATAGTCATTCTTGCACAGGTGTACTGCCATAATATTTAGACAGACTCAATTTATATTAAAGGTAAAGGGACTCCTGATTGTTAGGTCCAGTTGCGGATGACTCTGGGGTTGCGACGCTCATCTCGCTTTACTGGCCGAGGGAGCCGGCGTACAGCTTCCGGGTCATATGGCCAGCATGACTAAGCCGCTTCTGGCAAACCAGTGCAGCGCACGGAAACGCCGTTTACCTTCCCGCCGGAGTGGTACCTATTTATCTACTTGCACTTTGACGTGCTTTAGAACTGCTAGGTTGGCAGGAGCAGGCACCGAGCAACGGGAGCTCACCCTGTCACAGGGATTCGAACCGCCGACCTTCTGATCAGTAAGCCTTAGGTTCTGTGATTTAACCCACAGCAGCATTAAAGCAAAATTAGATTTCTTCAGTCAAGTATTCCAAAGGTAGAAATGGGAAGACAATGAAACACTGTAGATGTCGATGTAAATTGCATTGCGATTCCTTCCAGAAAAACAAAAACAAAAATGGAGAAAACATGTGGCCTAAGGCCAGTGATAATAAAAACCATGCAAGGGACTTAGGGCCTCATGAAAGATGCTAGAAGAACTAATACTTGCAGAAATATTAGCCAAGGACAGGACTGAATTCTTTGAGAAGGAGATTGTCAGGTAGTGAATCTGTTTCTCTCTCTCTCTCTCTCTCTCTCTCTCTCACACACACACACACGTAAATACCTCTTGAGAAGCTGCTCACTTCACACTTGGAAGTGAAGGGTGGGCCAAGGAGCACAATTCCACTCTCCTGCCCACAAGCTCCCCTCTGCATGGACAGACATAAGAAGGGCCTGCTGGATCAGGCCAGTGGCCCATCTAGCTCAGCATCCTGTTTTCACAGTGGCCAGCCAGATGCCCATGGGGAGGGAGCCCACCACCAGGTTTAAAGCACAACACACTCTACTGTGGTTTCTAGCAACTGGTATTCAGAACCATGGAGGCAAAAGATAACCACCATGAGATATAGCCACTGATAGCCTTACTGTCCATGAATTCGTCCAATCCTCTTTTAAAGGCATCCAAGTTGATGGTGCAGGAGGAGACTCTTGAGAGCCCCATGGACTGCAGGAAGATCAAACCTATCCATTCATCAGGAAATCAGCCCTGAGTGCTCACTGGAAGGACAGATCCTGAAGCTGAGACTCCAATACTTTGGCCACCTCATGAGAAGAGAAGACACCCTGGAAAAGACCCTGACGTTGGAAAAGATTGAGGGCATCCTCACGACAAAGGACAAGATGGTTGGACAGTGTTCTCGAAGCTACCAGCACGAGTTTGACCAAACTGTGGGAGGCAGTGGAAGACAGGAGTGCCTGGCGTGCTCTGGTCCATGGGGTCACGAAGAGCCGGACACGACTAAACAACAACAACAAAGCTGATGACCATCATTGCCTCATGTGGCAGTAATATAGATATAGATGGGGTGGGTTGGAGTAACTGGAATCCTGAAGAGAAGCATGCCATACCACATCATTTTGTTGCTGGGCCTCACTTGTATTATTTCAGATTTAAATGTGAGCAAACACTGCACACCAGCCTCTGTGTGTGAAGCATGCTGTTATGGAAATCTTTCCTCAAAGATTTAAAGACAATCCTCCTGCTTTCTTCCATATTCACAGTAATATGTAATCCTGTTATTATTTCATCTAGGCCATTATTCAGAACAGAACAACACAGTTGTTGATGATGCCTGCTTAAAGGTGACTTTCATTTTCACATTGACTTCACTCTGGACATGTTTGGAGGTCCATTCGGTGAAATAAAATTGCTTTGCAATTATTTTTACTTAGAGAAACATGACAGGTCGAATTTTTATGTTAATTAATCTCTGTTATTATTGTGTGACTGCAAATCATAAATTTCCTTGCAATCCGGCATTAATACATTCTATAAATTATTGTAATTTCTCCTATCCCTACCATGGACTTGGAAATAGTTAACTTCGTGTGGGTATCTATTTGTTTACCCTAATGCCTTATGAAGTGTGGATTTGGAGGAAATACTGTCTCTGGCAATAGTTGCCATCAGAAAAGATAAGGCACAACTCTCTGAATTCCCCTTACCCAAGTTATGCTCTTATTGTAAATTTGACACTGTGTAATCTTTGTGGTCAGGAGCTAGAAAACATGCAAGGCTTAACATATCATTTTGGTTTTAGACTTGCACTCAAATTTGATATTTTTGTTATTTCCTTGCCTAAGTACTATTAATTATTTTTGTTTTGTACATACCCCAAAGCAGCAGTTTAAGGCAGCTTTCACTGACTTGGTGTCCTCTAGAGCAGTCAGGGGCTGATGTGACTTGCAGTGCAAACTGACTGGAGGGCAGCAGGTTAGAAAAGGCTGCCCTAGGATGAAGCTAGATGTGATGGTCAGCCACTGAAAATAGACTTCCTCCATTCGCCAGAGCATGCAGACAGGCTTCTCAAAGTTGTCGTCGTGTTTTCGTCCCCCTGCTCTGCATAACAGGCTGCTGCTGCTGGCAGGAAAAAAGTGGATATTTACGGCATATTCAGAGCACATTCTTCCCACTGCCCCCAAGAATTCTGGGAACTGTAGTTCATCCCTTACAGACCTACAATTTGCAGCATGTTGAACAAACTACAGTTCCCAGGATTCTTTGAGGGGTTGTGTGCTTTGAATGTACTTTGAAAACTGGGGTGTACACAGCCTGCAAAACCCCCACTAGACTCGTCCAGGGTGTCGGTAGACTCACTCAGATAGTGATGCCCGTGGAAGGGGTCTTACCCACTGGCCCTCAAAGACCTGGAGTTGATACTATTTGTACTGGTGCTGGGTCCACATTTTCAGCAGAACGATGTGTTAGCATGCTGAGGTGGTGAACAGCGCCACTGTAGGTGAAATGCAGGTGACCTTTTTCTTTTTTTAAAAAAAGAAAGGAAAAAATAGCACATGAAAGAAAAAAGGTTATCTCCCAGCTCTTTCTTTGCTGCTATGCTGATTGTTTATTACCAGGGCGTTTTTATCAAGGCAGGGAGCAGTTTTTCAAAAAAATTAAATAAATAAATAAATGTGATCCCTACCTGTAGTCTGAAGAGCCAGCTTCTGTTCCAACACTATTCAAGGTGAACTGGTTGGTCCTTCTATTAGACACCATGAAGCAGACAACATGGAGGGAGGCACACAACATGGACTAGTCTTGGGTGTTATTAAAATAGTTTACTGCTGGTGAGGAGGAGATGAAGTGGTCTGGTGCCCTTTGGATTTGGGGCCAGACCTGAAGACAGAGAAGGGGCAAGTTAAAGAGACATCGAGTGCTATGGAGCTCCCTCTTGTTCCTTCATCTTGTTTAGTTTTTTCACCAGTCAAGTTGGTTTGCCAGAAAGCTGGGTTTCTCATAGTAAATACTGTTTCACAAGATCGGTCATACTGCTATAAATTCTCAATGCAAATCTTCCACAGTTATGTGACTTTTTTGGGGGGGATGATACAATTCCATTATGTATTTTGAAGACTATTTGAGTTTCTGGGGCTCCCACCCCCGCCTTGAAGGCTGGGAGGCTGCACTCCAGCCAGGCCTGCATTAATGCATTTCCGAGTGCTGTGAATGGGTCTTTTGGCTAAAGTCCAGCTCCACTTTTTTATTTAATAAATATTTTTAAATAATCATTTTTCATTTCTAATTTAGCTCTCAGTGCAAAATGAAGGTCTCACGCTCTAGGGTGGGTGTCAGCGAAGGGATAATGTTTGTGGCACAGCCGTATACAAGGCAAAGAAATGGCTTTTGTAGGGTGATTAAATGCTGAAGTGAAGCTGAGGTGTTTGATAACCACAGAAGCCATTTATTGTGTGTATACTCCAGTGCCACGAACATCATTTCTATTATACAACAAGACAAAGGAATATTCAACAAACCATAACGAGGAAAGAATGAGATTGTTTTTTTCTTTTTCCTTTCTCCCTCCCTCACCCCCATGGAAGTTTTAAAGTTTTCAGCTGCTGCTCCCTCAGATTAGTCTTCTATTCATGTCCCATTAGGGGTGGAGCTTAAGCCAATCAAACAGGGGCGGCCTCTCTGGAAAACGAGAATGGTGCCTGTGGAAGTGCTTATCACTAGCGGTGTCAATATGTATTTTCTGAAAAGGTAATGCTGATTCTTTCCCCCACTATGCTGTGATGGTTGGGGAAAGTGCCTTCTCTAGCTGTATAATGTGCTGTAACTGTTCCTCTTTGATAGAGGAAGACACCAAGTCATAACATCTGGAGAGGGCGACTTTCGATATCTCTGTGTGCTGCTGCTTCTGTTACACATTACTGCTCAGGAGGATCACACTAGTCTCCTTCATTATAAGAGCATTTTTAATTTTGTTTTTAAATAATGAGGAACACATTCAGGAAGGGGGGCAAAATGGAGGCTTTGCAGAATAAGCGTCTGCGAGAAAGAAATCTGTTTTGTTCCAAATTCACAGTGAAGAGTGGCAAATAATGATAATAATAATCACAACTGAATGTGTGGCTGCTGTTCTTTAAGCTTCTGAGTGATGCCTTCTGTTAAGATTCTCACATTGTATGACCGTACCCAAAAAGCCTGTGTGGTGTGGCAGATGAGAACCTAGTATGGTTGTACAGACTGTGATATTTGTTCTGGTTCTGTAATTGCAAATTTTCTTCTTTGGTACTTATTTGTATGGACATGCAGGATTCAGTTTTGTGCACTTTATTATTTATCTATTAATAATTGCATACAAGGAGCTCAAGGAGGCATACATGACCACTCACCCTCCCATTTGACCATTTCAACAACCCTGAGTTAGACTGAGAGGCAGTGAGTGGCCCAAGGTCACCCAGTGAATTTCACGGCTGTGTGAGGATTTGAGCCCTGGTCACCCAGGTCCTAGTCCAATACTCTAACCACTATATAATATTGTACACTAAACTCTAGCAGCTAGACTACTTCCTCACAATGAACATTAGTGATATAGTGTTACTCCTAGCAATATACAAAGTGCATTGACCAAGACCTCTTGTAGATATAAATGTTTATGTTTGTTCTGAGTCTCACTTGGGCTTCCAGTGAAGCCCTTCTACTCTGTGAGGGTCAAGCTCTGTAACCTGAAAGTTCAGCATAACCAAAAGATGAGGGAGGAGAGCAGTTCCTGAAACAGCAATGTAGTAATTGGTAAATAATAGAGTTAAATATTGTCTCCAGTTAGTATGGGTTGAAGCTAAGTCTCTACTCTTTGTTATTCGGGTTACTTTCATTTTCTTATGTAATTGTACGTCAGCCTGTTCACCAATAAACACATTCTTGTTTTGGGCCTACAAAATAATCTGAAACCTTGCCTTGTGTGAAATAAGAACTTAACAGACAGGCTGGGCCAAACCTGGTAAGTCTTTCTGTCTTGACATTTTCATGGACAGGAACTTTTCAGGGGTACTGAACTAGATTTGTTGTTCCTTTTCATTCCCAGCTGCCTCCACTAATGAAGATACTGTAATGTGTTTTTTGCATTGTCTTAAGAAAACAGCCAAGGTCAGACTTTGGGAAACCAGTGGTAGGAAGGTGCATTCCCATTTCATTTTCAAACCATTTTGTTGAATAATATTTATGCTGCAAAAGAGACAGTGGCAGAAGATTCAAGATCTATTGCTGCCAGATTTAATAGGCTACATAGGTGGATGTGGTCCATCAGTACAAGCTTTCCTAACTCCTAGCAATCTGCACAAAGTTTAGAGTAATGCATCATTAACACCATTAATTTCACTTGTTCCTATTTTATATAATTATTCATCTCTAGAAGGATTCCACAAACGTTCAGCTCTACAATACAAAATGCCACTGTTTACTTTGCTTAGCTTGCTGAACCTGATCATATGTTTACACACAGAGAGACATTTCCTCCATAACATGAAGTCTGCAGCCAAACTTGGTGATTGGTGGTTTTCTTAACATATTTGAGGAGACAGGGTGTTTTATGGTAACTTTTGGCATAGGTTCTCAGCCCACAAATTAGTAATTAGGGTAAACAGATCTGATCAAAATTAACTACTTGATGGGAAAGGTAGCTTTTGGCCTATCAAGAAAGTACGAAGTGCCATTTGACGCTGAGTGGATAATATTGCAAGTGGCATCCTTCCCTCCTGGCTCACAGTCTTCCTAGGAACATTTGTCTTGCTAGTTATTGAAACACTATGATTTTTAATGCTGGGGGGGGGGGGGGAATGTCTTAGTATAAACCAGGAGGCAGTTGAGCAATCAAGCACAAAAATGATTTCTTGTACAAACAGCAGAGTGGCTAACCAGAAACTATGTAGTTGATACCTTTCTAAATTCAAATTAAACTTCTAAAACTTACAGAGCAACTGGTGTCAATGAAAATGAGCTGTAATTTGAAACCTTTCCCCCTAAAGCTATCTGAATTTTTGATAACTCTGTGTAGCCTTTGGAGTAGCACACACTGCCATAGAGATAGCAGTGAGTGTGTCTCTGCCTCCAACCCACCCACAGCAGAAGTTCTGGTTTAAAGGAGTTCAGGGTGTGCCCACTTACCTATCTGAACTCTTCTGTGCTGAACACTTCAGTATCCAAACAGAAGCGCAAAACACTTTCCAGGAGATGCAAGGGAAGGGGAAGCACAAGTGACATCTACTGCAGTGTAGAAAGTTATATTGATGAAGACTTTCCATGAGTAGATCTACACTCCAGATAGTTTGTGAAGTCACAGAAGTGTCGTAAGTTTGACATCACAGGTTATTTTACGAATAGAGAAAGAGCAAGGTTGAGCCTCCCCTTCATACCTTCTAAGGTGTGATAACCTTGGGAAACTGTGTACAGTTCGGATCACCACATCCCAAAAAGGACATATTGCTAAGAAAGCTTCCAGAAAGGGCAACCAAAATGATCAGTGGATGGAGAAAATCCTGTATGAGGAAAGGATATGGCATTTGGAACTTTTTTGGTCCCTTCCAATTCTACAATTCTATAATTCTGTTAGTAAAGAGGGATGTGATATAAATGTATAAAATTCTGCATTATGTGTAGAAACCTGGTGCATGGGGATTCATCCAGTGCAACTGGATGTTGGGAGCTTCAGAACAGACAAAGGGAAGTACGTCTTTGCACAGCACAGAAACTGTAGAATTCATTTCCACAAGATGTGGTGATGGCAAACAACCTGGACAGTTTCATGAAGGATATTGAACAAATTCATGGACTGTGTGGCTATTGATGGCTACTTATATAACTACTTCCCCTGTTAGAGGCAGGAGTGAGAGTGCTCTGTGGAACCAGTGGAAGCAAAAGTGGCTTGCCATGTGGGATGAATCAATAATGCGAAGTTTCCAGCAGTTGCATTGCTGGCACTTCCCAGAATGTGATGACGGTGCTGAGCAAGCCAGTAGCAAAGTCAGAGTTTTGCTGAAGCACCAGTGGAGCCAATCTAGTGCTCCCATTGGTCCACTGCACAGCCCTTCCCTCATTACTGGCTCTCCTCTCCTCATCCCAGTGAGCGGCAGTGATTATGCCGACAAGAAGATAGCATTGTGGCACCATGCTTGTGCTGTCATTCAGTGGCACCACTCTTGTGCTCATGTTTTTCTTGTGAATTTTCTATATGTATCATAGCTGTCAACGTTTCCCTTTTTAAAGGGAAATTCCCTTATTCCAAATAGGATTCCTCGCAAGAAAAGGGAAAAGTTGACAACTATAATATGTATCTGGTTGGCTGCTTTTGGAAACAGAATGCTGGACTAGATTTGCCATTCAAGTGATCCAGCAGGGCTCTTCTTACGGTCTATGTTTTTAAAATAATGGTCTAATTGAATGGATATGATGCAAAAAGGCAGGGAGGGGAAAAGAAAATAAGCAAATCCAGGTACCATGGGGCAATTCTGGAAAGAAGGAGCAAAGTAGCATTTGATCCTACACAGGCTGATGTTGCAGGTGGTGGCAAGGGGCTCAGTGTCTTACCTATTCCTATGAAGGAGCCAGGTAGAATGGCTGCTGATGGAGACTGTTCTTGGAGGCAAGGAGCATGTTGAACATAAGTTCCAAGTAAGTCATTTGATTGAACTGCAAAAGCAGAAGATAACTGAAAGGGGACTAGGGATGGAGAGAAGTTCAGTTTGCTTCCATTTTAATGCGAACCCACCAAAACAAACTATCGTTCAGCATTTGCACTTCCCAAAATTTTGTGATGCAAGTTCTTCAGCCAAAAGAATGTGTAAAAAAAAAGTATAGATTAGGAGAAACTGGGCATAAAAATTGAAACATTCTTGTAAATATCATACAAAACTGCATTCTGTTAGGGAAAATCCTTGCAAAAATGTGCATATTAAGCACCAAAACACATGACATACGTGGGAGGAAAGGGAATGTTGCACAGTAATTACCCAAGTAACTACCATTTCCAAGTAGCAATGCAAGGGCATGTGTGTAAAAGATTGACTCAATTTGAACACCTGGTTAGAAGTGATTTCTTATTCAGACCTTCACAGACAGCACTTGCAATTGGCAATGGCAATCCAAGTAGGGTGGGGTTCAACTGTCTCTAATCAGTACTGGTTGCACAGGTGTAAGCGCACGCCTGTAACAGGATCAGGGTGAAAGTGATTAAGACAAAGGTGCCAGTAACGCAATAAAATGACTTGTGCAGGTGGCAACGCACAGGTTATTTGGACCATGGTCTTCTTTGTTTCTCTCTCAGACGTTTTTCTTTCCTTTAGGGCTTACTAGAAATTTGCAGGTGACGAGAGAAAGCTTCATTCTGATAAAAGAATAGGCCAGCTTACTGATTGCAGAAAATTACACGAAGTTTTTTTTTTTTTAATCAAAGTCTCTGTGGTCTGCGGTCTGATTTTCTAGGCCAGATGTCAAATGTTTTTCACTGATGTCGATGTTGAAGTAATCAGTAAGCCAATTCCAAGAATGAGTAAGTGAGACTGTAATAACATTTCACTTCAGTATTACAAAAGTCTTTTTAAAAAAAAAAATCCCCCCAGCTATGAACAAAGTAACAGGACCCCTCAGATTCAATATAATTACACAAACCATTACTTTGAAATTTGTGAGACATTTTTATGTGTGGTCAATTGCTATATACATATAGATGGAAGGCCGTAGCAGAAAAAATATATATATGCAAAAATACATTTACAAAGTTTCATATTTTTAAACATTTACATTTAATTTAAAACATAATTGCATTTTTAGTATTTAATCTATTTTATGAAGTTTATCTTTGCTGCTACAATATTAAGCAGCAATTGAAAAAGGGAAGGATTCACCAGAAGAAAAGGCTTCAGTCTGAAGGTTAAAATGGAGACAGAGAAGGATTGATGGATGATGAGCCATTGTGAATCATTCCAGCTGATCATGAAGAGCCTGTTGTCATTTAACATGGAAGAACCATGTTTTTGCACATTTTGTCGGCTTCTTCTAAATACCTTGCTTGCACAGACATATCATATGTGTTAACAGATACACTGTTGTGTCATTCTCATTAAATATTTTGTGCACAAGGACACAAACAGAAAGCAGTAGTGTACAGTGGGGAGGTGCATTGCTCAATTTCCTTCTGAGCACGGAATGTCCCTGCTGGTTCTCGAGAAGGGGAGTGGTAAGATGTGGGGAGCTCAAAGAGGTATGGTCACTATGTTCCTGCTCCTATGTCCATGCTGAACTTGTCACCTGTATCCCTCTCTGAAACTGGAAGCAGCTGCCCTTCAGCTACACCACCCCACCAACTGCTACTGGCAAAAAGAGCCCAGGACAAAGCAAAATGGGGGTGAAGTTGTGTGGAGCACTGACTGCACTTCTGGAAATGAATATTACCCAGATTTTCTCTCTCCCCCCCCCAACTGCACTGGTTACCAGTTCATTTCTAGGCTCAGTTCAAGGTGCCAGCTTTGACCTTTAAAGCGGCAGGTATAAGCATTGTGGTGCCATCCAGAGGCTGTTAGGCTCCAACTCCCATCATCTCCAGCCAGCATGACAAATAGTCACGTTTGATGGGTGCTGGAGTCCAGCAACATCTGAACAGCACCACAATAGATGGCTACCCTTGCCCTGAACAGACTAATTTCAGTGTATCTGTGCAATCTCCTCCTTCCAAGTACGGTTTTCAGGGGTGACAACAGAAACTCGCTGTATGTGGATTCAGCCCTCTGCCTCGAATACAGTTTTGCCCACACTTTGTTTTGCATGCAGATATATGTTGTCTTATGTGAATCAGGTGCTACATCCAAACAATAAGGTGCCTGATGAAATCGGGAAACTTTCCCCAGAGTTCTCTATCTACACTCAAATGGAGTTAAGCTGTTTCCCCCCCTGCCTGCCACACAGCTGTTCAAGAGACAAGAGCCCTGCTGTTGTCCAATGCTAACTCTACAACTATGCAAAAAACACACGTTTCATGAGTTGTAAGCCAGCTATGTTACTATAGGTCTTTCATCCACCGACCTTAAACTGGCAGTATGGCACTCTCAATGCAAGACCAGGTGCGGCATTTCAGAAGGCAGAGGGGTGGATGTTCAAAACGGATTTAATATTCACAACTGCCAAAATTCAGATGCCCATGTTGGGATAAATGCACCATCAAATTGTGAAGAGGCAAACAGTGTATCCTAAGAATGATTTATTATTTATGCCTCATAATAACCACAGCAATGTTATTAGCACAGGTCAAACAGACACTTCGGTCTTTTTGTGTGTGCGCAAAAAGTATTTGAAATGAAGCAATCCATTTTAGTGTTTACACCATCAGCACCCCTCTATTCCCCCCCCCCATGGGTAGGAAAGCAATAGCTTGTCCCCTCACATTGATGCTGCCATCAACTTAATAGCCCTCCTGCCCCTCTGTTTCCTTTAAAAAGGCCCATGGCACAAAGAGACCATATAGCAATATTGGATAACACTGAAAGTTTGTCATGCACTACTCTGTCTCAGCTTGCAACCACCTGCTCAGTATTTCTCAACTACAGTACTGCACCCCCAATATGCTAATGATGGATTTTAATTGCATTTGCAGTGTTACTTTTTGAAGTTTACTTACTCAGATTTTTTAAAATGACAAAAAGAAAGAAAGAAAAGAAATTAAACCTCCGATAGAAAGTACTTCTGTCTTTCTTGCTACTTTTGGGGGAAGCCATGACTGCTTAAAGTGGTATGATACTACTTTAAATGTCTAGTGCAGATGGGGTCTTAGTGTCTGGGTCGCTCACTGGCTTAGGGACTGGTATAGCAGCAACCACCTTGTAGCCCACTCTCACCGTCACCTATTGAAACAAGCTAGATAGGAACCGTTGTACGGAGTGCTGCAGGTGGCCCTTTTCTATGTGCCTGATGGATAGGCTTTCACAATTTTATCACTGGGGTCCTATCTTTAAAATGGGGCCAGGAAAATATAACGAGCTGCTTCATGGGATTGCTGGAAAGATGGAGTAAGATACAGATTCAAAATACTTTCCCCACTAGTGTGAGCCAGTGTGGTGTAGTGGTTAAGAGCAGTAGTCTTGTAATCTGGTGAACCGGGTTTGCTTCCCTGCTCCTCCACATGCAGCTGCTGGGTGACCTTGGGCTAGTCACACTTCTTTGAAGTCTCTCAGCCCCACTCGCCTCACAGAGTGTTTGTTGTGGGGGAGGAAGGGAAAGGAGAATGTTAGCCGCTTTGAGACTCCTTCGGGTAGTGATAAAGCGGGATATCAAATCCAAACTCTTCTTCTCTTCTTCTTCTTCTTACTAGAACTTTCATATAGTTATAATTAATAACGGGGTGTGCATTTGTGAGGAAGCAAAAATAACAGAGCAGGCTTGGGTTGAAAATCATGACAGTAGACCACACAGATACGATTTGGAGGGTTTGCTAGCTCCTGACAATGCACATCATTATACTCAGAATTTTGGGGATTCCCAGGGGAGCCATCTGTATTCAGATGACATCACAGGGAGGGGGGGAAAAGGAAAGAACTGATTGCTCTATGGCTGATCTTTTATTTTCATATATCAGGTGTCACCTGTGATTTCACATCTCACAGGGGAAGACAGAATTCATCTGTCATCTGCTGTTAACTGTAGTGTGTTTTTTTCCACTTAAAAGAAAGAGGCACTTGCATTGGTTAAGCCCAGAGCAGACCTCAAAATTTGTGGAATTTGGTAGAAAATAGGATAAACTATTTCAACCAAATTGAAAGGTAGCTGAGCAAGATCACTGCAGTATTTCATTTAGGGAGATTGGGAAGCATCTCTAAGTACTGTGCTAGACTGCTAGCTACTACAGTAGGAAAAGGCAAGTGGTGGCTTGGAGGCCCTACTCCACACACACCCTGACTTACCATAGGTCCCTCAGCATAACTCCTAATACCAATACTCTTAATGCCAGTACTAATTCCCATGTTATGCATTTCTAACCTTCTGTATGAATTGGTACATGGATTTGCTTATTTTCCTCTTTCTGCCCCATTGCCTTTTCTTTTTGTGACAGTTCAGAACTATGAAATTGAATGCCCTTATCTTAAATAGTAAACTGTGCATTGGCAGAAAGGCTATTAAATAAATGTAGTGAGTGAGTGAGTGAGTGAGCAAGCGAGCGAGCAAACAAACAAACAAACAAACATTTCATTTATATCCCACTTTTTCTTTCCGGAGCTCAAGGTGGTGTACATGATTCTCCCCTTCCTCATTTAACCCCCACCACAACCCTGTGAGATAGGTTAGGCTGAGAAGCAGCGACTGGCCCAAGGTCACCTGGTGAGCTTCATGGCTGAGTGGCCAGGACTTAGTCCAACGCTCTAACCACTACACCACAAGCAGCTGTCCAGGATTTCAGAATTCCTTCCAAGTGAAGATGTCAGGGACTTTTTTCATGCATAAGATGTGTTCAGCCACTTAACTGTGGCTCAGTCATTGCTATATATAAAGCTAGTGAAATAGTGAATATGCCAAATGACATGTCTGTGCAGATTACCTGGGCTGATTTCATGCCCTAGTAGTGTGCCATTTGTGTAATCTTGCCAAGTGCTAAGGATGAAAATCCCAGAGTGTATGATGTTGCAAATTTAGTAAAACTAAGAAGATATGGGTCTGTCTAGTACTTGGATGGATAGGAGACTGCATGGGAATGCTGTGTAGCAGGCCTTGAGTTCCACCATAATAATAATAATAATAATAATTTATTATTTATACCCCGCCCATCTGGCTGGGCTTCCCCGGCCACTCTGGGCGGCTTCCAAAAGAATATTAAAATACTATAATACATCAAACATTAAAAGCTTCCCGAAACAGGGCTGCCTTCAGATGTCTTCTAAAAGCCTGGTAGTTGTTGTTCTCTTTGACATCTGGTGGGAGGGTGTTCCACAGGGAAGGCGCCACTACCGAGAAGGCCCTCTGCCTGGTTCCCTGTAACTTGGCTTCTCGCAGTGAGGGAACCGCCAGAAGGCCCTCAGTGCTGGACCTCAGTGTCCGGGTAGAACGATGGGGGAGGAGACGCTCCTTCAGATATACTGGACCAAGGCCGTTTAGGGCTTTAAAGGTCAGCACCAACACTTTGAATTGTGCTCGGAAACGTACTGGGAGCCAATGTAGGTCTTTCAAGACCGGTGTTATGTGGTCTCTGCGGCCGCTCCCAGTCACCAGTCTAGCTGCCGCGTTCTGGATTAGTTGTAGTTTCCGGGTCACCTTCAAAGGTAGCCCCACGTAGAGCGCATTGCAGTAATCCAAGCGGGAGATAACCAGAGCATGCACCACTCTGGCGAGGCAGTCCGCAGGCAGATAGGGTCTCAGCCTGCGTACCAGATGGAGCTGGTAAACAGCTGCCCTGGACACAGATTTGACCTGTGCCTCCATGGACAGCTGTGAGTCCAAAATGACTCCCAGGCTGCGCACCTGGTCCTTCAGGGGCACAGTTACCCCATTCAGGACCAGGGAATCCTCCACACCTGCCCGCCTCCTGTCCCCCAAAAACAGTACTTCTGTCTTGTCAGGATTCAACCTCAATCTGTTAGCCACCATCCAACCTCCAACCGCCTCCACCGCCATGGAAGAAAGGTGAGGTATAAATGAATTCAGCAAAATGGCTGCCTGAGTATCTATCCTGCTGCAAATGAGAATTCATTCATGAGCAGCCATGGGTCTTTACAATATTTTAGTGTTGCTTGTAGCTTAGTGGCATTGCACAAGTTTGCAAGTTTGAAGTGCCAGGTTTTCTGCATCTGAGAAGGATTATAGCTAAACTTATATGTTACTTTAAACTCAAAGTTTGCATGATGTTCCACTTTTTAAAACTTCACATAGAACATTGGGGGAGGGTGGGGGTTCAGTCCTGATGAAAATCTTCCCAATATGGCTTTTGGCACAGGAAGGAAGTTCCCACTGTTGTCAAGGTGGCAGGTTTCCTCTCATGCCACATAATATCAGCTTTGGGAGGGTTGTTTCAGGGACTGGACTTTTAATGACTGCAGACGTATCAAATCCCAAATCAAATCCCAAATTACAGATCACTGTTTGGCTCAGTGAATGACAAGTTGCATAGTCCTTTATTATGGTTAGTTCAGCTGCTGTGGAAGTTGGTGGCAGCAGTGAACTGGTGTAGACAAAACACTGTCCATCCCTTAGTTATGGTTAGGTGGCTTGGTTTGGGATTTAAGCATTGCACATTCCCTATCTTCCCTTGAGAAAATTGCCATCTTCCTCGTCTCCAGCCTGAACCTTGGTTAGTTGTTATGCCTTTCCCATACTTAATGCTAACCAGGGTTTGCTCCAGATTGAAAAGCAGGTTTGGAAGCTGATTAAAAATGCTGGTTAGGAGATTTGATTTGATTACCATTGTATAATTATATCATTGTATAATTACAGTGGTCATGGGTTCAATATATGAGGACTATCCAGAAACAATCTTGATCTCCTAACCACAGTTAAGGTGACACTTACAAAGCTCCAAATTGGGCAGTAGTAGGCAGGTGCACAGATGGTGATTCCCTTTCATGTGTCTTTCTTCTAGGAGTGGCTCACCCAGAGGGACAGAGCTGTGGCAATATCCTCCTGGCAACCTTGCTGATGGTTACCAAGAGGGAAATGGGAAAGGCAGTTGTGAAATCAGGCCAGTGCAGGTGCACCAGTGTAGCCAGTCCTGTGCCTATGCAGCCCTGATTTGATCGCTGCCTGCCCGTCCCACAAAAGCAGCAGCAACACCATTGCTGGAAGGCTGTTCCTGCACTTCTGTCCCAATGGGTGAGCCACTCCTGCTTTCTGCCATCCCCCTTTCTCTCTCTTTCCATTCAGCTTTCCCCTCTTTTCCAGCCACATGAAATTAGGCCAAGGGCTGCATGCTGCCCTGGGGGACGTAGGTTGCCCACCCCCATATTTGCCCATGCAAATATGCCTGTACTTCTTAATTAACCAGGTTTTAAAAAAACCTGAGCACATGCATTCATCTTCAATAGGCTACACAACCAAGAAAACTTTAAAAACTTTGTTGATCAGCAATGCAAATTCTCATTCGCCCCTGCTTTTTTAATTAACTTTTTAATTTTCAAACACAAAGATAGTGTTGATGATGACTGGTAAGCTTGGGCTGGAAGATGTACTGATCTAATGCTGTTCTTTGGAAATCTGCAGAGAAATGAATCTCAGGGAACAAATGAAATGATAATGGGATTTCAGTTCATCAGGGTTCAATTCTGCAAAATAAATGTTCAGTTTCACAGATTGTTTGTTGAGAAAAAGGTGTCTTTTGCTGTAATGAACAAAACTGATTGAAGACTTAGACAGCAATTGGAAGTATTATTACTATTACTATTATTATTATTATTATTATTCCACCAAGGCTTCATACATTATGTGGCTTGCTAAGAAAAGATCTGCTGATGGTCATGAACTCACCTGCCCAGCTATGTTGACCAGATGCACAGAATGACAGGGATCTTTTGCCTTTAATAGTTGTGCAGAAGAGGGAATTACAGCAGATGCCTCTTTTTCACCTATGCACGATAAACTCAACTTCTTTTTCTTAACACATCTTGACTCATGATGGGATGCAGAGGCAGTGGCATCATCCCAGCAGTGGCGCTGCACCCACTGGGATGGGAGTGAGGTGGTGTTGTGAGTGATCAGGGGAGCTCTGGGTCAGCAATGGCCCTGCAAGTGCACATAAAAAGCTGGAGCTACCTTGACCTCACCACAGGTGCCTCACCCCAATCCAGAAGTGTGCTGCTAGTGAAAGGATGGCATTGCTACACACACACACACACACACACACACACACGTTACAGATGCTTCAGGTTACAGATGCTTCAGGTTACAGACTCTGCTATAGTACCAGAAATAGTACCTCGGGTTAAGAACTTTGCTTCAGGATGAGAACAGAAATCGTGTGGCGGCGGCAGAGGGAGGCCCCATTAGCTAAAGTGGTACCTCAGGTTAAGAACAGTTTCAGGTTTAGAACGGACCTCCAGAACGAATTAAGTTCTTAACCCGAGGTACCACTGTACCTTGGTATGAGCCAGCAGAATTATTCTTAAATTACTGACTACAACTCCTATCACCCCCCAAGAGGGTTTTGCAGGCCAAGCACACAGTATGTGGATCGGGGGCCCTGAAGCACTTGCAATGGAAGAAACAAATTTGCCTACACTTTATGTCATGCACAAATGTGTGCCTTCTCTGTGAAGCTTCTTTCATATTTGTTTTCCATTCTGGAAAAAGGCTTGCCACACAGCTGTTAAAGGAGCCTGCTGTCCCCACACCAACCTTAAACCATGCAAAGAATTCGAATTTCACAAGTTGCAAAGCAGTTATTACTGTAGGTATTTCATCCATTGATACTAGGTTGGCAATACTGACAGCTGTGATTCTTGAGCCTGTTTAGGTTCTAACTGCTGCTGGACAATTTCCTGCTCTTCCTTCTTATGGTTTGTTTGATTCTTTATTTATTGCAATTATATTCAAACTCAAGGGGCTCGTGGTGGTGTATATAGATTGTTTTCCCCTCTCTCCATTTTGTCCTTGCAGCAACCCTGTGAGGTAGGTTAGGCTGAGAGAATGTGATTAGTCCAAGATTGACCAGCCAGCATTATGACTGAGTGGTGTTTTGAAGCTTGATACCTTCAGATAGAGCACTGTCCTCTGTAAAGTAGAACACGTGGCCACCCTTACCGCACGGGGCCTAGACACTTGACTTAGCCATCTCTACTATTTCCCATCTAGCTTCCTCTTCCAGTCTGTCTTTTCTCTTCTTTTGCCACTTGTGTCATGCACTCTGTTCTAGTATTTGGGGGCTCAGCCAGGGGAGGGCAGTGTCCCCGGAATCCCCACATGCTTACACCTCACCCTCTTCACTGATGGAGAAGACTTACCATAAATAATTGGTTCATTTCCCAGTAATCAATAGCCCTATTGAATAGCTAACATATGTATTGTTTGCTAGCCAACCTGCAAACCCCAGGGGTGGACATGGGGATAATGGGTGGCTCTCCAGAGGCTCTTGAGCTATAACGCCCATCTTCTCAGTCCATTGGCAATATTGGATTGAGCCGCTGGGACCTGGAGCCTCCACAATAACTCAATAACTGAAGAACCTCAGGTTCCCACCTCTGCCATAGTCCTTTCCGAGGCATAATGGGCCAGTTGTATTTTCTCAGTTACCGAATCTAGTTCCTCCTCATTCACTCCACATTTTTCTCTTTATTTTGAGCAATGCACAGTGTCCACACAGCATGACATTGGAAATATTTTGCAGGGTGTAGCAGGAACATGTGAAATGCAGAAATCAGACCAAAACAAAGAATGTACAAATATACAGAGATAAGGAAAGTAAACTAGCAGTGGTTACATTTTCTCTGCTAGACATAATTGATATGTTTGCCTGTGATTCACACATTATTTTAGGTTTCTGAGGGGGAGGGAGGAATTTTTATTGCAAAATATTCTGCATTTAAAATACTATTTAATTATAGTTTGTTTCCTTAGGGATTTTATCACCATGTGATTTAATTTGG